>NC_069661.1:178352500-178980000 GCF_027244095.1 Hemicordylus capensis | reverse complement strand
TGTTGAAGAGCCAATTACTTACATGTCTTTCCAATCAGAGGTGCATCTAGGTAATTTTGGACTCTGAACCTAAAGGCCTTCCCTGCCCACTGCCACTGCCAGATAAGCTGTAGTGCACTATTTTTTACACCAGAACATGCTCAGGGAAAGCAGGAAACTCTTTTTATTTCTATTTCTATTTTTAGAAGAGATTCTGAATAAGATACAGTACTTCCCACTGACTCGCGGAGAGATACCACATTCTGGACACTCAGCATTTAGAGGGCCCCCAGACCAGCATTTGGAGGCCCCACAGGCCTGCATGGGACTGGACCTCTGCCCGGAAGTCTGGTCCAAAGAGAACCATTGTTTGCAATATGTGCCTTTCCAATAAGTTTGTGATCAATTCCTGCTACACATTTTTGAATGTATTTTTTTAAAAATCTGTGATTGTTTCATTGGTAGCCTCTACAAATGTATAGCTGATAAAGTGGTTTGAGTTCTCTACCATGGGCACCATTGCCAGCCTTTAAAAATTGTCATTTGCAAAAGCACTTCACAATCACTTTTAATAAATCCAAACCAAAGGCAAGCACACATGCAAAGAAAGGAAAAATGTTCATGGTCCCTCAGTCCTTGAAGGAATATGACACTGCCACATGGAAATGCTTTATGGTTCAGTGACATTGTGCTTGTTATCATGGGCAGCACCAATAATAAATAACTATTTCTAATTAGAAGATCTGGTCAACTGTCAAGTGAATCTCCAGCCTGCAGATAATATATACTGGCAACAGCAATTGAAAAAAGGATCTTTCCAAGCTAGGTGAGAGGGCAACAAAATGGCAAATGTGGATCAACGTGATGCACACTGGGGCAACAACAACAACAAAATCTTAGATTCATACATATACACTGATGGAATCTTGAGGTTGTAGTGGAATACACTGATACACTGATACACTGAAAGTATCAGCTCTGTGTGCGGCAGCTGTGAAAAAGGCCAATTCCATACTTGGGATCATTAGGAAGGAATTGAAAATAAAACTGCTAATATCATAATGATGGCGCTGACACATTTGGAGTAGTGTGTACAATTCTGGCCACCGTATCTGAAAAGGGACATTGTAGAACTGGATAAGGTGCAGCACAGGATAACGAAGATGTTCATGGGCTACAGCACCTTCCTTGTGAGGCAAGGCTATAACACCTGGAGCTTTTTAGTTTGGTGGGGAAGGTGGTCAAGGGGACACATGATAGAGGTCTATAAAATTATGCATGGTGTGGAGAGAATGGATAGAGAAACATTTTTCTCCTTCTCTTACAACACTAGAACCAGAGGTTATCCCATGAAAATGATTGCCATGAAATTTAGAGCTGACATAAGGAAGTACTTTTTTACACAACACATAATTAATCTATAGAATTCTCTGCAATGGGATGTGGTGATGACCACCAGTTTGGATGGCTTTAAAAGGGGCTTAGACAAATTCATGGAGGACAAGTCTTTCAATGGCTACTAGTTTTGATGGCTATAGACTATCTCCAGTCACAGGAGAGCAATAGAAGTGCAGGGAACATACCTTCATCTCTTGCCTGTGGGCTTCCCAGAGGCATCTGGTGTGCCACTGTGAGAAACAAGATGTTCAACTAGATAAGCCTTGGGCCTCATCTGGCAGGGCTGTTCTTAATTCCATAACAAATCATAAAGCGATCTACCAAACCATATTCCTGTTGTCTATGGAGGTGATAAGAGATGATGGTATAGAACAAGGCTGGAACATGGATTGGTCTCCATTGGCACAGAGTCAACAGAAAAGTGTAGAGCTTACTAGTATTCCAGTTCATTAGCTTCTTTCTGATTCTCAAGGGACAGAAAGTTTAGGAATGGGAATAGAGTGCATTTGGTGTAGATGATCAAAGCATTGTGGTGTGCATCAATCTCTATATATAATTCTCTAAGGCATACCTGTGGCTAATCTTGTGTGTGGCAGCTCTCACGAGAGTTTGCAAGCAGAAGCACTGTGCTGCATTCCATATGCAGATAGGGAGGAGGAACCTGTGAGAGTAGAAGCACCATGGTGATTGGGCAGTGGGATCCCATATGCATATAGGGGCAGGGGCGTAACAATGGGGGGCAGGCAGGGCACGTGCCCTGGGCGCCACTTGGTAGGGGGCGCCAAAAAGTGCCCCCGCTGATCCCCTTCCTTTCCCGCCGTGCTTGTGTCTCCCTGCGGAGATGACTGGAGTGTTCAGGGCTCACCGTCTCCCTACGGGGGTTGCCCATGCCACCGTGACCAGGGACCAGGGGTCCTCCTTCCACACCGGCAGGCGGCGGGGGCGGCGGCTATGACTGGAGCGATGCCGAGGCCTGCCGTCCGGCACGGCGTCGCTTCTCAACTGCGCCACGCGCCTGCGCAGTTCAACCTATTGAACTGCGCAGGCGCGCAGCGCAGTTGAGAAGCGACGCCGGGCCGGATGGCAGGTCTCGGCACCGCTCCAGTCGTAGCCGCCGCCCGCCACCGCCTGCTGGGGTGGAAGGAGGACCCCTGGCCCCTGGTCGCGGTGGCATGGGCGACCCCCATAGGGAGACGGCGAGCCCTGAACACTCCAGTCGTAGCCGCCGCCTGCCGCTGCGGGGTGGAAGGAGGACGGTAGGACCCCTGGCCCCTGCTCACTCACCCCACCCGCGGATCATCCACCCCACCAGTGAAGGGCAGCAGGGGGGACGGGGCGGGGGGAGGCCGGCGGTGGCGGTGGCTAGAGTGTTCAGGGCTCGCCACCGGGGGGGTGCAATTTCAGAGGGGGGGGCGCAATTCATTTCATTGCTTGCCCTGGGTGCCGTTTTCCCTAGTTATGCCTCTGTATAGGGGGGAGCAGCCTGTGATGCTTAAGGACATTTGGAATGCAACTCTTACTGGCTGGAAGTTGTTCTTGATTGTTGAGAAGAGGAATATATATAGTGGTCAGGGGTCTGCGAAGAGAGGGGTCGTGAGGGGGGAAAGAACCCCTTCAGGAGAAGGAAGCTGCCATTGTGTTAATTAGACGAGGAAACAAGATAAACAAGATCTGTTAACTCAGGAAAGGAGAGAGGGAACGAGAGGGGAGGGGAGGGGGAGGGGAGGGGAAGAAAGACAGAGGGGGAAAGCGAGTGGAGGAGAGAGAAAGAGAGAAAAATAATGGAGGGGCAGAGAGAAAGAAGGAAGGGTGAGGGACAGGCCTGAGCCTGTCAGCAGCCTGAGGGGAACAAGTGGCCATGGCAGTGACTATTGGCAGCAAGGAAGGGCCTCGTCAACCACAACTTGTTTGGGGCTACTGAGACCATTGGCGGTAGGAGGCAGGCAGGCAGGCAGGCAAGGGACGGGCTCAGGCATGTCAATAACCTGAGGGGAACGAGCAGCCATGGCAGTGGCAGCAGTGAGGAAGGGCGCAGTCAACCGCTGCTGCTGCTCCTGTGGGGAGGAGAAGGAGCAGGGCTTGGGTGAGGGTGGGGAAGTCTCTGGGGATAGGGGGCTGCCACTTAGCCAATAGATGCCAGCAATGCTGCAGCCGTGACAAGAAGGGTGAGGGGGATAGAAGAGTGACCAAAAGGGGTGAGGGGGAAGGAAGCAACTGGATGGAGGAGGATCAGGAATGTGGCTCAAGTGAGGGTGGAGAGATCTCTGAGGTGAGCGGGGCTGTGGCAGGGGGTGAGGGGAGCAATCAGTTACTAGCGTGCAGATGCTCTGTGTGGGTTAAGATAGTTATGGATTATTTCTGCAAGGAATGTTAATCTTGTTTCTGTGCTTGTGGTTAAAATGCTGTTGCATTGTGGGGTTTAATACTATAATTACCTTGAGTCTTCTAGGAGTTGTGGGATAAAAATCTAAACATATTTATTTCCTATGTTATTGTTCATTGGCATGCAAAAATAACCACACACTTACTAGTCCATTCTTGATACTGAGTTCACTTAAAACTCTGATTTGCACTGTAAATCCACTGTAAATCCATGGAACTGTCCACTACAGTGAATAGGAAATATCTGAGGACATGAGATTTACATTCTGTACAGTGGTGGCGCGGGACCGCTAGCAGCCCGTGTGCGGCCGTGGTGGCCGCCCCACTGACCCTGCCCCCTGCCACGCCCCCCCGTGTCTGACATCAGATGCGGGGAGTGGAGTTTAACTCCAACTTGCACGGCCCCTTTGGGAGTTAAACTAAAGCTGCCGCTGCTTTCGCAACACAGCCAGGAGCAGCTCTTCCCCTTCTGGAGTTAAAAGGCTGTCGCTGCATTCACAGAGCAGCCAGGAGTAGCTCTTCCCTAACTTAGCAGGGAAGAGCTGCTCCTGGCTGTGCTGCGAAAACAGCGGCAGCCTTAGTTTAGCTCCTGAAGGGGCTGTGTGGCCCCCACTTGGGAGCTAAACTAGCACCCCCGCATCTGATGTCAGACATGGGGTGTGTGTCAGAGCCAGGAAGCACAGCCCCTGATTGGGTGCGGCCTGGGTTCTTTGAACCCGTTCGCCCAATGATAGCTCCACCCCTGATTCTGCACACTGGACCTACCATATGTGCAGGATTCAGTGGATCTGAGTAGCAGCCTCACTATAGACCACCAAATCCTACCCTTTGCTGGACATTTGTTGCAGAAAAGAAAACAATGTATTGTTCAGCATTCTAGAGTTGCCCCCCGACTGAGATCATGATTGCTGCTCTTTTGTTGCCTTTTTTTTAAAAAAAGAAAAGGTTACTTATGAGAAATTTCAAAGGAACAATTACAAACAGATTGATCTGCACAGATTTTGTAAGACATGGCATTCTGTTAATTTACACTATGGCACCATTTTGATAAAGCCTTGAATTTAGCACCCACTATCTTAGTGGGAGAAAGGATAAGTTTGAAGTATAGGCTGCAATCAGAATATACTTAGAGCATTCATATGTAAAACTGTTTTCTCTATATCAATGGGAATAAACCATTTAAAATATGCATGCATTTACTACTCTCAGCCAAATGTGTGTCTTCATTCAAAAGTATTGTGTCTAAGTTGACATCAGATGATGTAGATCTCTCTGTGTTGATTAATCTGTGATGGCTTTTTCATCTATGAAAGCCTAATGACTCTAATGAGTCAATGAAAAATGAACATACAATATAACAATTATCTGCTGGATTGACTGATTTCAGCTTCTGTTTATGTGTCCATAGGATTTCAGCTATACGTTGTTAGTGATAACAATATTCTGCTTGCTAATGTATGATTACATTGTATGATTCTACATTGGCACAGCAACGGGTACGTATCGTTGCCAACATATAGAGGCTATTCACATGAACAATACTACCTGGCCTTGTGAAGCCCTACTAGGGTAGGGCTGCTTATGTGAAGTGCCAGGATTGAGGCTGATCCCAATGCTGTCCCACCGGGTAGCCCAGGAATCCCTGCCGGGCGATTACTAGGGTAGAAAGGCACAAGTACACCCTTCCACCCTAGTCCGGATCATGTGTGTGCTTGGGCTACAGGCAGCCCAAGCACCCCCATTCTGGGAAATCCGTTAGTACAGCGCAATCTTGGCACAATCCTGCCTGGAGGACTCCTCCGGCTCCTTGTTCTGCCACTCGCTGCTCATGTGCTGCTCAAGCAGCAGCGCCTTAAATCTAGATTAAATTGTGTGCAGGGAGGCTGTATGTGTGGAGGCCTCCCTGCCAGCCCTCCCCACCACCACCAGTGTTTTTGTGAATAACCTTATAATGTTTTAAAGGCCATGCCATAAGTGACTCACAGCCCAACCTTGTGTGTGTTTCTTCAGAATTAACTCCCTCTAGGTTCAATGGGGCTTACTCCCAGGAAGTAAGTGTGTGTGTGTTGTGTGTGTGTGTGTGTGTACATATACGTATACAAATACATATAGCACTTAGCAATAGCAATAGCACTTACATTTATATACCGCTTTATAGCCGGAGCTCTCTAAGCGGTTTACAATGATTTAGCATATTGCCCCCAACATTCTGGGTACTCATTTTACCGACCTCGGAAGGATGGAAGGCTGAGTCAACCTTGAGCCCCTGGTCAGGATCGAACTTGTAACCTTCTGGTTACAGGGCAGCAGTTTTACCACTGCGCCACCAGGGGCTCTTGTATATACATATACATTTCTAGCCATCAACATCTAGATCATCATCAACATCTAGATGTTTTCACCAGAGAAACCAGAAATAACACTTTTAAAAATGAGGCCATAGTGTCTTATCCCCCTCTTAAAAATGTGATATACAATCTTTTTTGAAACAAGCAGTTAAAACTTTGTATGAGCTACCATTTCTTTAAGAAAGCATTTGGACGCTTCTCTGACTTTTGGGTGAATATTGTAAAAATAAATAATAATTTTTAAAAACCCTTGGCATTCTTATTTTTGTCCCAAGTAATTTCTTCCACATTCTAGTGTCTCAGGTGAATAATATATTTATCATGTTTAGTGGATGTTAAATGTTTGTTAGGGGGGTAATACAGGTTTCATTTTCAAACCATGTTCCTTTTCTTCTTTTGAGCACAACAGTTTTTCTTTTCTGTTACAAGGAAAAGTAAATCCTATCATGAAGAAATCCCCCCACATCATGCATAAATTTCCATATAGTACTTAGAAATGAATGTTAAAGAATATGTTGTTTCCATTTCATGTCCCATTAAAAAGCAAGAAAACTATAATCACAGAGTTGTTTTGATTAATTTTTGCTGACATAAACTGTCATAAACACTAATTTGCATTTTGTTGCACATTCTTAGGATTTCCCCCCATACTCATCAGTATATATTTCCAGCATCTAAAAAAAGTTTTGCTTCTTTCAGAAAGAAAAATAAATTGCACCAAACTGAGCATAGTCATATGTTGGTTTCTCTTCTGAGCAGACTAAGAAACAAAGAAAGGTGGTTGTATTTATTTCAAGAGAGTACAGTAAACAGCATAGACTACTATTTTAAAATGGATAGCTGCATGTTAAGATATTCATTCCACATTCTGCATATATACAGAACATTTAAATTAAACTTTCCTAAGGCCACATGAGTAATAACTATTTAAAAAATATATAGTGGAAGGAATAGTGCTCACCACAGAAAATGGTACGGCTTCAAGGGATGGTGATACGACTGAAATTGATATGACTGACCATACTGCGACATCTGTGAAATATATTTTGAGAAGAAAAGGGAAGAATTGTACATTTCTTTTAAAATGGTAAATTATTTTCTCAGATTGGAGCAAAAAACTATATTTCACACTAATATTACTTAATACGTTATTCATTGCCCTGGGCAGCTGCAACCAGGACTGAATTAAGTCCTGGTGAATAGAAATCCATAAGTGTCCATCATAAGACACCATTTCTCTCTTTATCCCTATTCTTAATTCCTCACAACATTAACATCTTATTTAGCTGTTTATTGTCTATTAGGGTTAAAAATGCATATAGTTAATTAAAGATGGAGTGCACCTCAGTATACATATATGGGAAAATGACATAGGACCAGCAAGCTGCCTCAAACCAAGTCAGACCATTGGTCCATCTAGCTCAGTATTGTCTCTACACAGACTGGCAGCAGCCTGTAATAACTGTGTGAGAAAATTATTGCTGATATCGTTGCCACAATTGCATTTATAAGGACAAGTTTGGACTATACTTTTCCAAGCCACGGTTAAAAGGGTGATGTACTGAGGGCATAGCCATCCTGATAGCTTTCAAAGAAAACCTGAAGTCTTCCCAGAGCATTCTGGACTAGTTGAAGCTTCCGAATCGTTTTCAAAGGCAACCCTAGATACAGTGTATTACAGTAATCCAAACGAGAGATAGCAAAGGCATGAGTTACTGTTGCCAAGGCCTGCTGGTCGAGAAAAGGCCGTAACTGGCGAACCAGCCAAAGCTGGGCAAAGGCACCCCTGGCCACGGCCTCTACCTGCTGTTTAAGCAGGAGCCACAAGTCCTGAAGGACCCCCAGAACACGAACCGTATCTCTCAAGGGAAGTGCAACCCCATCAAGAGATAAACTCACACACGGCAAGTGTCCAGATCACAGACTGAACAAGAGCAACTCAGTCTTGGAGGGATTGATCCTGAGCTTACTTTGGCCCATCCAGGTCCTGACAGCCTCTAGGCACGGAGCCAGCACATGAACAGCATCACCTATTTGGCCAGAGGTAGAGATATAAAGCTAAGTATCATCATCATATTGATGAAAACCTGCCCTAAATCAATGGATGACCAAGCCCAGTGGCTTCATACAGATGTTAAAGAGTATGGAAGCAAGGACCAAGCCTTGTGGAACCCCACAAGAAAGGGGCCAGGGTGCAGAACACTCACCCCCAATCGACACGAACTGGAATCGCCCCGTGAGGTAGGACTGGAACCACTGAAGAACAGTGCCTAAATGCCCAGCCCACTTAAGCGCTCCAGAAGGATAGCATTGTCAATAGTATCAAAGGCTGCTGAGAGCTCAAGAAGAACCAAGAGAGGTGTGCTTCCCATATCAAGGTTACGATACGATATGATACGCCCAACAGGGCGACCAATGCCATTGAACTGGATATTCAAATTGAACTTTATATTCACTTGGTTCCATTTTAACACAGTAAACTATGATTATGTAATTCTTAAAAGGCCCGTTCATACATTGTGTTCAACATTTATACAATGAGTGTACACTGAGTGTACAGTGTACACAGGTACAGATAGGTACACAAATACAGTCATTCACATGTTTTGCTGAATGCAGGTAGAGAAGTACATTCCCTATCTGTACCATGCATTTGAAGGGCCTGTATCAGGTTCACTTTTAAGATGAACACAGGTGCGGTCATTCACACAAACATGTGCATGAGTGTACAGACATTGTACAGACAACTGTACACTCATACAGCATAATGTCTGAATTGGGCTAAAGTCACTTCAAAAACTATAGCCTGATTCAGATTTTATGCTGTACGAGTGTACAGAAGTCTGTATACTCATACACGTGTTTGTGTAAATGACTGTACTTCTGTTCATTTTAAAAGTGAACCTGGATACAGGCCCTTCAAATGCATTGCACAGATGGAAAGTGTACCTTTCTACCTGCATTCAGCATAACGTGAGACTAACTGTACCTGTGAACAGAGCTGTACCTATGTCCACTGTACACTCATTGTACAAGTGTTAATCATAATGTGTGAATGGGTCCATGTGGTAGCTTTTCCAGTTTTGATATCACATGCACGTCAATGGGAAGAAGCAGCCAGTTCTAGTTCATCAATCAGGTTTTTTTCAATGATACACTTGTTTGCAAATAGGTGTTTGTTGCATTCATACCACATTAAGTCATACGCTAAACATGCAATTCAGTGTTCTTCATTGAAGGCCAAAGAACAAATGGCTTCCATTTGCCCAATATATGGCTCAGTGACGAATTGTTTTATTAGATCTGTGCAAAGCTTCAGTCAAAGCCCAATAGCCCACACAGCTCCCTTGGCACCGTATAGAGGTAACCATACCTACTGCACAGTGCTGCGCTTTCTCCAGCATTAGTGGAACTCCTTTAAGGGAAACAGAACCCACTCAAGCTCCAGGGCCATCTTGAAAATCTGCATGAATCACTGAGATGCTCGATGGGGAAGTCTCTGGGAAGTCTCCACTTCTCAGCAGTCCATCCACACAACCCTCCCAGCTTTGCAAAAAGTGCAGCATTCACAGAGATCAGCACAGTGGGAAATGGCTCTCACACTGAAAGAGGGGTGGTTTTTTTTTTTTTTTTGGTGGGTTTGTTGATTGATTGATTGATTGCCAAACTGGTCCCACTTGAAAAATAGTGAAGAGCACTGATCTAATGAGTGAAGTGAATCTAAACTCCAACATACAGCAAATCTAGAGTGATTTCCTGACGGGAAAGGGCTGAAACCACATTATAGATTTAGTTATAGACCTACTACTATGTTAGAGCCCTGGAGGCTAAATATATTCCATCCAACTAGTGCATTTTTGCTATATTAGTTAAGACAGCACTTCCATCATATCTTTCTTATTCGCAAAAAATGGCAGATTTTGTATATTGTACATGGCCATAAAAATATGCTGTTGGCTCCAATATGATCTTGAATTACTAAGGATCGCCCTTGGAGCATAATAATTTTATTAAATTACAGGTGAAAGTAGTCTACTAGTTTTATGTAATTTCAATGCAAAAATATGAATGGCTGAATGGCTTCAGTGCATTTGGGGATCATATTTCCCCAAGCATACTAATATATATGAATCACAGATGAAAGAGTAGTAGTTTATGCCTAGTTCATACATAGTGTATTGAAGCATTTTTTAAAAAATAATAATTTTAAGGTTTGGTGGTTTTAAGTAGGGTGTTAATGATGATGAGCTTGAAATTAACAAAACCCAGGGAACTAAGATGTTCAGTATGAAAGTCACTTAATGACAATCTGCAATCAGTTTTGTTTGCATGGATCCCTGTGGCTGATGGATTTGAAGTATGCCACAAGTTTCATTTCTCTTGTTTTCACAGCTTGTACCACCCATGTAATGTGATTTTAACCCTAGGTGAAACAGTAGTTTTTGTTCAGATGAGCTGTGTTCAGCTTTCATTGGAAGGATTGAAATAGTTATAGAAATACTTTTCAGGTTATGAAATCAGCCCAGATTTCATTACATTTCAATCCAACCATCCCCTGCCCGGCTCATAACGGTCGCTATCTGGATGCTCTAAGTGGCCCTAACTGTGGCGCAGTTGGGGGATATGTCTGCCACCATTGCCACGACTACTGAAAATCAATCCAGAATTGGGATTGTGCACTACCCAGAGCCTTTGGATGAGGCAGTCTATAAATGAAATAAATAAATAAATAAATAAATATTTAAAATGTGATATTGGCAGCCAGGGCCATAACTATAATAGGGCAAGGGGAGACAGTTGTCTGGGGGCCCACTGCCTTGCCCCCCCTGAAGCAAGTTACATGACTGACTCCCCCAGCTACGCACCCTCCTGGGCTTCCTTCAGTTGTATTCATCCTCTGAATTGATGTGAGTGTTAAGACCTGGAGCTACCCTGTTGGCAGCAATATCCATAAGAACAGGGCCCAAGGCCCATCTAGTCCAGCATCCTGTTTCATACAGTTGCCCACCAGATGCCGCTGGAAGCCTACAGGCAAGAGTTGAGGGCATGCCCTCTCTCCTGCTGTTACTCCCCTGCTACTGCTACTCAGAAGCATCCTGCCTTTGAGGCTGGAGGTGGCCTATAGCCCTCCGACTAGTAGCTGTTGATAGACCTCTCCTCCATGAAGATATCCAAACCCCTCTTAAAGCCATCCAGGTTGTTGGCTGTCACCACATCTTGTGGCAGAGAATTCCACAAGTTGATCATGTGTTGTGTGGAAAAAGTACCTCAGTATGCTGGTCCTAAATTTCATGGCAATCAATTTTATGGGATGATCCCTGGTTCTAGTGTTATGTGAGAGGGAGAAGATTTTCTCTCTATCCACTTTCTCCATACCATGCATGATTTTATAGACCTCTATCATGTCTCCCCACAATCGTCTTTTTTCTAAACTAAAAATTTCCAGGTGTTGTAACCTTGCCTCATAGAATGGTACTCTAGGCCCCTGATCATCTTGTTTGCCCTCTTCGAAACCTTTTCCAGTTCTACAATGTACTCAGTACAATTTATCACCTTTATCCACACATTTGCTGACACCCTCAAAGAACTCCAAAAGGTTTGTGAGGCAAGATTTACCTTTGCAGAAGCCATGCCGGTTTTCCCCCAGCAGGGCCTGTTCTACTATGTGCTTTACAATTTTATCCTTGAGAATGCTTTCCATCAATTTGCCTGGAACGGACATTAAGCTAACCAGCCTGTAATTTCCCGAATCACCCCTGGATCCCTTTTTGAAAATCGGTGTAACATTTGCTACTTTCCAGTCCTCCGTTACAGAGCCTGATTACAGGGATACGTTATATATTATGGCAAGGAAGTCGGCAATTTCACATTTGAGTTCTTTGAGGACCCTTGGATGGTTGCCATCCGGCCCTGGCAATTTGCTAGTTTTCAGTCCAAACAGTTTAGCACATCATCTTTTGTCACTTCTATCTGACTCAGTTCTTTAGCCTCCATCCCCGAAAAGCCTGGTTCAGGAACAGGTATATGTTCAGTACCCTCTACCGTGAAGATGGATGCAAATAACTCATTTAGCTTCTCTGCAACCTTCAGATCCTCTTTAATAATCCCTTTCACTCCCTCATTGTCTATTCATTCAACTGCCTTCCTGGCAGATTTCCTGCTTCTGATGTACTTAAAGACGTTTTTGTTATTTGCCTTGATACTTTTGGCTAAATGTTCCTCAAACTCTCTTTTCACCTCCCTTATTGTCACCTTGCATTTCTTTCGCCAGCATTTGTGTTCCTTTGTTCTCTTCATTTGGACAGGCCTTCCAATTTCAGAAGGAAGTCTTCTTCCCTTTTATGGCTTCCTTGATGTTACCTATTAGCCATGCTGGCATCCTCCTGGACTTAGTGGTACCTTTCCTTCTTTTGGGTATACAATCTAACTGGGCTTCTAGTATTGAGGTTTTGCGTAAACTCCATGTATTCTGAAGCATAGTGACTCTCCTGATTTTCCCTTTCAACTTTCTTTTCATCATTCCCTTCATTCTGGAGAAGCTCCCTCTTCTGAAATCCAAAGTGCCTGTGTTAGACTTCCTTGGTGATTCTCTCCCCACATGTATGCTGAATTTGATCGCACTATGGTCACTGTTTCCTAAGGGGTCGATGGCACTGACATCACGCACCAGGTCCTGGGTGCCACTCAGGATTAAGTCAAGGTCACCTTCTCTCTGGTTGGTTCCAAGACCAACTGTTCTAGGGCACAGTCATTCAGCATATCTAGAAATCTGACCTCTTTGTCATGACCTGACTGTGAATTTACCCAGTCTATGTGTGGGTAATTGAAGTCACCCATTATTACTGCCCTGCCTCTCCTTGACACCTCCCTGGTTTCCTCCTGCAACTCCCAGTGACGCCCCCAGTAGCACATTTCCTTTCAGGCCTTGTATTGTCACTCACAGGTTTTTATGGAGGACTCAGGTCCACCTAGGTTTTCTACATTGTTAGATTCTATCCCTTCTTTAACATACAGTGTATATGCTGAATCTCTCACCTGGTGTATGCTATCTTTCTTTTGACTCTTTGACCAGCTTGCACAGCCTTCTGTCTGCTCTTTATGTGGTTCTGCTTTGTCCCCTTCTGTTTTATCTGAATGCTTTGCACCTTCACACTTTAAAGGATGGCATTTGCCAAACCAGATACTGTCCAGCTCCCGTCGGCTTTTCCCCAGGTGTCATTTTAAAAGCTGCTCTGCAACCTTTTTGATTTTAACTGTCAGCAGTCTGGTTCCATCTTGGTTCAAATGTAGCACATCCCTTTTGTACAGGTCTTGCTTGCCCCAAATGTAGCCCAGTGCCTAACAAATCTAAACACCTCCTCCTGGCACCGTCTCATCCACTCATTGAAACCCCTCAGCTCTGCCTATCTCACTGTACCTGTGCATGGAACAGGTAGCATATCTGAGAATGCTACCTTGAGGGTCCTTGACTTCAATACACTACCTATCAGCCTAAATTTGGCTTCCAGGACCTCCTGACTACATTTCCGCACATTGTTGGTGCCCCACGACAGCTTTCTCCTCCCCAGCACTGCCTAACAGCCTATCTAGATGCTGTGTGATGTCCACAACCTTCACACCTTGCAGGCAAGTCACCGTGTGGTCAACACACGGGTCACAAACCCATCTCTCTATACCTCTAATGATCAAATTGCCCACTACAAGGAGGCCCCCACCCCCCGGAGGATTGCAAGAAGACATGGGCTCATCTTCCACAGAAGGTCTCCCTTCTAAAGGAGCATTTCTCTCTTCGTCAGACCAATGTACTCCTTCCCCAAGGTCTTCATTCTCCCTGACAGCAGAGGAGCTATCAGCCCTAGAGTAGATGCCTCTACCACATCCCTGGAGGTCTTGTCCACATGCCTCTCTGTCTCTCTGAGCTTCTCCAGATCTGCCACCTTGGTCTCGAGGGAACAAACCTGTTCCCTGAGAGCCAGGAGCTCCTTGCACTGAGCACACACATGACTTCTGCCCATGGAGTAAATAGTCATACATGTGACACTCTGTGCAATACACTGGGAAGTGCCCCTTCCCCTGCTGACTTTCTATCTTCATACTGTTATTGTTGGCTGTTTACAGTATTTAGAGATAGTTTATTAGAAGGATAGGTCTCAGCTGTATTAGTCAGCTATTTAACTGTCCAAATAGCCTTTCTCAAGAATATGAGGGAAAGATCAGTAATTATATGAGGAAGGGATTTGTACTTGTCTTCTCTTCACCACCGGGCTCCTTGTGATCACAGGGGCTTGTTCCAGGCTCCCCCGCACACTTCCTGTTAAACTCCCGCAGAACTCCAACATCCTGTTTGCTATCCCTGTTAATCCAATGTGCTATTGGCAGCAACAGACAGGAATATATCACACCTGTCACCAGCTTTCCCAATGGCCAGCTTGAGAGGGATACAGTAAGCAGGCAGGTAGGTACATGATTCACTGACTGTGCTCCTACCATTACTAGACGAGTGCGAGTACACCATTACTGCTGCCATGATGAGTGAGCGAGCAAGCAAGCAAGCATGCATGCTGCTCCAGCCGCCACCACTGCATGACTCTTTCTTCTCTCCTCTTTGCTGTGATCATGCTGTTTCCCTTTTTTCTTCTCTTTCCAGGCAAATTAGAAAGAGAAGATTATGGGAGTTGTGTGGCAAGACACAGTAGGAAGTGGAAGGAAAAGAAATAGTTGAAGAAGCATGCACTGTGTTGTGTTTTTCACCTTCTTCCCTCTTCCTAGGAGTGAGGAGCAGCCTGGAGATTGACTAGCAAACCCAAAAAGTTCAGGTGGCACCCAGACGTCTGGCAACCACATGCTTGAAGATGTTTATGTCGATTTATTTCTCTGTATCGATATGGGTGTTGTGTTGCAACATACTTCTCATCCCCATGGGTAATGATGCCATTTCCACTACACCCGACATGTGGAGGATGTCCTCTAAAAGACCCACAAGTACCACCTCCAAATGTCCTTTACCTAGGATACCTATTGTCCTTTACCTAGGATAATTAAACTTTCCAAACAATACCCCTCAAAGTACTAAATATTATTTTTGCTTAGCAGGTGGATAGGCTTTAGATGTGGCAATGAACCACTGAGGAGACAATCAAGAGTTAAAAACTAAACGTGAACGTATTTCACTTTTTAAACTTATTTTTTTATCCTTTTAGATGTCCTTATATCCTTTTATAAGAATAAAAACATCCTTATTTTATCCCTTTTCAGAACTTGAATAGGAATGTATACAGAATAGGTTAAAGTGCACTAGGAATGCTAAGAATAAAGGGTTATGATGGGTTCGTATAGGCAGTGGCTATAAACTCATTTTATTTATTTAATTAAATTTATCAAATTTGTATGCTGCCCCAAACTTCCATCTCTGGACAGCTCACAACAAGCTAAAATGTTAACACAGAGAAATAAAAACCCTACAACAGCTTAAAGCCACTATTAAGTTTAAAAGCTTGGGTGGAAAGGTAGGTCTTTAATCTTTAAAATCTTTTCAAAGATTTTTTTAAAAAAACATCAGAGCTGGGGGTGGTTCTCATCTTGACAGGGTGTGCATTCCAGAGCCTCAGGGCAGTGACAGAGAAGGCCCACCCCCACATAGCCACCAGGCGAACTGGTGCTAGCTGCAGACATTCCTCTCCGGATGATCTCAATGGGCAAAGGAGCTCATTGTGAAGAAAACATTCTCTTCAATACCCAGACCCTAAGCTATTTAAGGCTTTACAGGTTATAACCAGCACCTTGTATTTTGCACAGAAACGTATTGGTAGCCAGTGGAGCTCCTTCAATATAGGAGTAATATGGTCTCTTTGAAACGGCCCAGAGACCAACCTGGCTGCCTCGTTCTGTACCAATTGCAATTTGCAGGCAACGTACAAAGGCAGCCCTACATAGAGTGCATTGCAGTAATCAAGTCTGGAGGTTACCAGCATGTGTACCACCATTCTGAGGTCATTTATATCAAGAAACTGATGCAGCTGGTGAATCAGCCAAAGCTGATTAAAAAACATCTCTGGCCACCGCCTCAGCCCCTGGGATACCACGGAGAGTTCTGGATCCTAATGAACAATTTGTAATTTTGTAAATTTTGAAATTTCTTGAATTTTGTTATTAATTGTTAATCTGGTGTGTGACCATGATAAACTATCATTCATTCTGGATCCTATTTTTTCCTAACTAAATTATTAAACTAATTATCAAATCATTAAACCAATTGATAGTTACTATGCAGGCCTCAGGCTTCTGCTATTATGCAGGCTTCAGGCCTAAGTTGGTTGCTATGCAGACCTCAGTTTTCTGTTGTTGCTATACAAGTTTCAGCTTCTGCTATTTGGTAGGTAGGTAAAGGGGTAACTTAAAGAGGCAGACACTGGCAGTCTCCAGAAGTAAACATAGAGGCTATTCACTCACACGATGGGAGAAATTCGGGCTAGCCCGATTTTCTCCCATCATGAAAACCACCAGGCTCGGCTGCAAGCCCGGTGGTTCTTAAGCAGTTCTTAAGCCGCTAAACTACCCCTGCCCTTAAACCAGGTTTGCGGAGTGAGCACAAACGAGGGACAGCAAGTTTGGCCATAGTCTGGACCAACTTCCCGGTTGGTTCAGAACTGAAGCTTCAATGGGCCAGCCAAGCTTAATATCGTTTGAATCAAATCAGCAACCAATGGAAAATCCGATCAAGTCTTTTTAAAAAAAAAGCAGCAAGTATGCTGCTAAAGCATTTGCACAGCTCTGCCATTTATGTTCTAGTCTAGAACCCTTCTGATCATTCTAGTTTGGATATCTGTCCATTCCCAAATGTATTGTACTGAGAACTCTGACCAATGAAACTGAACAGAATGTTCCCAACATAACCAATATCTAAACAGGATTTTAGATGCCCCTGGCCTCTAAAAAGATTTATCCAGTCTACATCAGAGTAAGCACAGCCCAATCAGTGTAGTTTATAAACATTCCTGTTCAGGGCCCTAGCAACTACCATAACTGTTGCTTTCGTAAAGAGGTTTTTATAGCATATAGAAGTCCAGCTAATGTTTTTGTTGTAGTTGTAACTTGGTAGGTTATGAGGATAATCCAGGCCAGGTTTTGCAGAGAATTCAGAGAAGACTATTCACAGGAAAAGCCTAGCCCAGGCTAAGGAAGCCCAGCCTGGGTGAGGCTGCTTGTGTGCAGTGCTGGGATTTACAAAAGCCAAGCTACAGAGACCTAGAAGCTATTGTTAGCAGAATTTCTCTGGCATGCTTGGCTAGACACTCCAACTATGCTTTGGCTTAGCATGGGGAATAAGCTTGGCTGGAGGGAGCAGTCCTGTTACAGTATCCATCTGAGCATGTCTTGCATTTTGGAAATGAAGAGGAGGCGGAAATGTAATATAACAGATTTATTTAAGGGTAAAGAGGGTACAGGAAGGCAAAAGTTAGTTAAGCAAGGCAACACAATCTTAACTGATAGTCTTAAGAAGAATCTCACTGATGGCAATTTTAGCGTATGGTCCAGATTACAGGTTAAGGGTTGCCATAGAAAGCACTTAAAGACAGGAATATAGGGAAGAGAAAGGGGGCGAGGAGACTTAAAGAGGCAGAAAGTTTGTTTTACCTATCCTTGATCTGGCGGTGCGTTTGGTGCAATTGCAGGTCAGACACTGGCAGGCTTCCTCACAGGAAAAAGACAGGAAAGTAGGAAAAATAAAGCGTGAGGGGCAAAAGGTTGCCACTCACACCTTTGAGAACCAGCAGGGTAAAGATCCATATAGATTCCAATTCCATGTCCATGTGGCTTGGCCAGTACTTATCCTCCAAAACTTGCCTGGAGGCAATTCATAAGTCATGCTCAAGGAGCAGAAACTCAGGTAGTACAATGAAGTTCATAGTTGCATGAATTGGTCAGTCTGGGATGTGACTGAACAAACAAAAGGCAAGAACAGCTTGTGGAAATGTAATGGAATGTGCATAGCTAGGCTTAAGGCTTATCTTGATATGGAGATGATATTCCAGGTACAAAGATATATGTTTTGGATTTTAATGGGCTGCCTCTGCTCTGGTTGTTGACAGCCAGTTAAGCTATTGATGGTGGGTTGGGAAATGCATACTTTTATCTGAGTAGCTGCAGAGAGTGCCAGCTATGCTATCTCTCTTACGAAAAGGGAGTACCACTGAGGTTTATATTTTGAATTGTTGGCAGATTGCCCTGTCTTGAGATAATGAGAAGCTAGGGATGGAGTCCCCTTGCAGTCTCAGCTATTGTTACCTCAGGGCGCCTTGCCCCATACTGTGTTCATGCCAAGTAACCGGCTGAGTACTGAATATCCAAAATGGAGACTATGAGCCCACAATTCCAATTGCATAGAAGGATGCTTTCTATGTCACTCTATGTGTGCTTTCTGTGTCAACACTATGCACACTGTGCCAGCCAGGGCGGGGGTGGAGGCAGGGTTACACCTACCTTCCCCCAGACAATCCTAGTGTGTTCATGTGGGTGCGCCATTGTGCCTCCACACAATTCATGCTGCTCCGTGCACTGTGAAGGGCGGGGGGGGGGGCAGGGTTACACCTATCTTCTCCTAGTGTGCCATTGGGTGTGCCATTGTGCTCCTACACGATCCAAGGGCACATTTTTAAACAAGTCTTAATAGGTTGACTCTTCACAGGTATCCAAATGTGTGAGATGAAACTGGTAGGAAAGTGTTAGAACAGAACAAGCATTTAGAATAGTTAACTGCTGGCTCATGCTAGAATAGTGTATGTGTACATACAGTGAGGGAAATAAGTATTTGATCCCCTGCTGATTTTGTCCGTTTGCCCTCTGACACAGAAATGACCAGGCTATAATTGGAATGGTAGGTTTATTGTAGCTGTGAGAGACAGAATAACAACAAACAAACCCTCAAAAGCCCAGTGCCCAAAAGTCAGCGATGGATTTGCATTGTAGTGAGGGAAATAAGTATTCGATCCCTTCACAAAAGATGTCTTAGTACTTGGTGGCAAAACCCTTGTTGGCAATCACAGAGGTCAGACGTTTCTTGTAGTTGGCCACCAGGTTTGCACACAACCCAGGAGGGATGTTGTCCCACTCCTCTTTGCAGATCCTCTCCAAGTCAGAAAGGTTCCGAGGCTGATGTTTGGCAACCCGAACCTTCAGCTCCCTCCACAGATTTTCTATGGGATTAAGGTCTGGAGACTGGCTGGGCCACTCCAGGACCTTCATGTGCTTCTTCCTGAGCCACTCCTTTGTTGCCTTGGCTGTGTGTTTTGGGTCATTGTCATGCTGGAATACCCATCCACGACCCATTCTCAATGCCCTGGCTGAGGGAAGGAGGTGCTCACCCAAGATCTGATGGTACATGGTCCCGTCCATCATCCCTTCGATGCGGTGAAGGTGTCCTGTCCCCTTAGCAGAAAAACACCCCCAAAGCATAATGTGTCCACCTCCATGTTTGATGGTGGGGATGGTGTTCTTGGGCTCATAGGCAGCATTCCTCCTCCTTCACACACGGCGAGTTGAGTTGATGCCAAAGAGCTCGATTTTGGTCTCATCCGACCACAACACTTTCGCCCAGTTCTCCTCTGGATCATTCAAATGTGCATTGGCAAACTGCAGATGGGCCTGTACATGTGCTGCCTTGAGCAGGGGGACCTTGTGGGCACTGCAAGATTTCAGTCCTTCACGGTGTAGTGTGTTACCAATTGTTTTCTTGGTGACTATGGTTCCAGCTGCCCTGAGATCATTGACAAGTTCCCCCCGTGTAGTTCTGGGCTGCTTTGTCACCATTCTCATGATCATTGCAACTCCACGAGGTGAGATCTTGCATGGAGCCCCAGACCGAGGGAGATTGACAGTTATTTTGTGTTTCTTCCATTTGCGAGTTATCGTCCCAACTGTAGTCACCTTCTCACCAAGCTGCTTGGCGATAGTCTTGTAGCCCAGTCCAGCCTTGTGCAGGTCTACAACCTTGTCCCTGACATCCTTCGACAGCTCTTTGGTCTTGGGCATGGTGGTGAGTTTGGAAGCTGAGTGATTGCTTGCTTCTATGGACAGGTGTCTTTTATACAGGTACTATAACAAGCTGGGATTAGGAGCACTCCCTTACAGAGGGTGTTCCTCATCTCAGCTCGTTACCTGCATATAGTGAAAAGACACCTGGGAGCCTGAAATCTTGCTGGTTGATAGGGGATCGAATACTTATTTCCCTCACTACAATGCAAATCCATCACTGACTTTTGGGCACTGGGCTTTTGAGGGTTTGTTTGTTGTTATTCTGTCTCTCACAGCTACAATAAACCTACCATTCCAATTATAGCCTGGTCATTTCTGTGTCAGAGGGCAAACGGACAAAATCAGCAGGGGATCAAATACTTATTTCCCTCACTGTATTAATGGTCTTACAAAAATCTCTATGGCTTGTTGTTCTTTGTACTTTGACAGACCGTGCATCATTTTGCTCGGTCAGCTGCCCTGTCCTCAAAGTTTCCCCTTTGGATGCTTTTCCATCCCTTTTTTGAAATCTATTGTAGAGAAACATTTCACAAACCCCCTTGACTGTTTGTTTCAGATCTGTACTGCTCTTGAACTGAAGAGGTTCTGCCTAATATTTGAATAAAAGCTCATTTTCCCACTTAAAAACCTTCATTTCCTGTTCATGGGGAATATTATGAATAATTGTTTCCTTGCTTTTTTCTGACATCCTTGTAAATATTTGAAAACTGTCTGCATGTGTTGCTCTCCCCATTAATATTTTCTCCAATATCTTCATTCCTTTCTCAATTTTCCCCCCAGACTAAATTGTGTTTCTTTCTAACCAAGTCCTTCCCCTGCATATAGCCATGTTTTCCAACATGTGCTTATGAATGTTGCATACCTAACAATCTACTTTGTAACCTTTACAAAAATTTGAACCACCTTAAAAACAAAGCAATAAAACTGAGAGAAATAAAGACAGCAGAGAAAAGATGTCCAAGAAGGTAATCAAACACCTGGACCTGGGTAGAAAGACAGCTGTAAAATGGGAATGTTTGCATCTGAAATAGATACCAGGGCCCTTCTCAGAAATTGATCCACTTTATGGAGTTTCATTATTTCACTCTGTGAAACTATGGAGTTTCATTATTTCACTGCTGTCTTTATTTTTTACTACAGCCATATATATGTTTTGATGGAAATCCCACTGAATGTAATGGAATTCATCTCCTAGAAAGTGTACTTGGATCATAACCTTATTTAACCTAGGCCAGGATGCCCCCCCAGTGTAATCAGCTGACAGTCTATACTGTACAGCATCCAGGTTGAGCCTACACTAATGCACCAGATTTTTTCCTGTTGTGTGATTTTTGGTTATCTGCACTTTCCTCTACAGCCCCTTGTGCCTCCCCAAACCATGTGCCTGAGGGCCCCTCAGGAAGCATGTTGGCCACTGCCTTCAGAATGATTGCTGAAAATTCTTTATGAACTGCTAAATTGAGTTACAATCCTTTTGAAATTTCTCCTGTGCAGGCCCAACAGAAATGATGGTCAATGGTGTAAAAGCATATAACAATTAAGATGCATGTGAAACAAGAGACAGGAATGGAACAAAATGAGACATGATTTGTAGTTGTTAAATGAACTTTCTAGTCAACACCTAATACAATATATACGTCTCAATGCTTTATGTGCAAAGTAATACAGGGTATTTTAAATAACAAAATATTACATACATTTTAGTTCAATCTAATAGTAGATTTTGAGCAGTTCAAAGTATAGGCATAGTACATTTCCCTGGATTCTGTTTTCTAAGCTCTCTTTCATGACTGATTTTCAGCTTAAAGAATTCTTTGTGTTTCAAGAACAAAATATTATTCTTTGAAGACCTGTGAGCCTCATGGTGTTCAAGCTAAATAATCTTGAACTTAAATTCCATGTGAAATCTATGTCCTAGTGGGATTTGTTTTACTCTGAGTTGTGTTTTCCTAACATTTCACATCATTTCAATTACAGTCTACAGTATCAGGTCTATGCGAATTCTTGTGCTAAATTTAATCAAGTGCTCCTTCAAGGTGGAAAAGAACATCTCTTTGGAATTAATGGAAAGAGACAAATGAAATCAGTCCCTGGGATCTTGGTTCTGTCCGTTCTAAGCCAGAGGATGTCCCAGAGCAAAGACCTTCAGCAGCAACTGAAGCCTGAAGAATGATAATTTAAAAACTTAAAACTGTAAGGTATGAAATCTATGAAAAATGGTACACTTCATCTGGACTGTAGAATCAACAAGAATCTAATAAAGTTAATCAGATCATCACCGTTCAAGTGCACATCAATTTGAATTGTTTCTTCATTATGAAGTGCTTGTCTGTAAATTATTGCAGAGAAAGCCATTTTCAAATTAATGGTTGAGCCATTAGAAAATACAAAGGGCATTTTCATTAATTAGAGACAGCTTTCTCTCCTTTCTTTTCATCATTACCTTTGCTACTCAGAATCAGTTTAGTGCTCAGATTTATTGACATATATGATTCAGTGGCACTATTTGTTTAGAGTTCATCCTATACCTGGTGGAATAAACTCATTAAGTGTAAATGAATAGTTATGTAGTCATCATCTGAAATGAGTCAGTGCAGTCCTCTGAAGTCATTATAAAGCACCTGAACACAGCTGGAGTAAAAGTCCCTGTGAAGGTTATGGCTTCACTTTCCAAGTTTAACAAACATGCATCTCCATTATTTTCACAGAATATAATCTTAGGCTCTTGGTTAAAGAGAATGGGGTGTTTGTTTTATTGGACAGAGTTCTATTTTGTTGAATACACAAAATTTTTAAGTATACCAGTAGCAATAAGAGGCTAGATTATCATCATCTAGCCACTCGCAAACAGGTGTCTTGCACAAGCTCATACAGCATAGACTGTATACGCTCAACATGTATGGTTCCCTGATCCAGCAATGAGAACTAGGCATGCAGCCCCAGTTGCTAGATGCAGGCTTATAGCTAGAGGATGCATGTGCACAGCATCCTATTTGGTGTCTAGGTCTTAATGCTGCAAAGGATGTCATACACAGAAGCTGCTTACTGCATGCAAATTTCCCTTGCTGGATCAGAGTAACAAACAAGAAAAGAGTAACAAACTGTTAAAAATATATAACTTATCCCTGCAATCAGGCACTGTACTGGAGGACTGGCAAGTAGCAAATGTAACACTGATTTTCAAAAAGAGACCCTGGGGCGATCCAGGAAATTACAGGCTGGTTAGCTTAACGTCCGTTCCAGGTAAATTAATGGAAAGCATCCTCAAGGATAAAATTGTAACGCACACAGGTGAAAAGGCCTTGCTGGGAGAAAACCAGTGTGGCTTCTGCAAACGTAAATCTTGCCTCACAAACCTTTTGGAGTTCTTGGAGAGTGTCAACAGGTGTGGATAAAGGTGATCCAGTTGACATAGTATACCTGGACTCCCAAAAAGCTTTTGACAAAGTTCCTCATGAAAGACTCCTGAGGAAACTTAGCAGTCATGGGATAAGAGGACAAGTACATGTGTGGATTGCTAACTGGTTGAAAGACAGGAAAGAGAGTGTAGGTATAAATGGAGAGTTTTCACAATGGCAGTAAGTAAGAAGTGGGGTCTCCAGGGATCTGTACTGGGACAAGTGCTTTTTAATTTATTCATCAATGATCTAGAAGTTGGGGTAAGCAGCGAGGTGGCCAAATTTGCAGATGATACCAAACTTTTGGATAGTGAAATCCAAACAGTTTGTGAAGAGCTCCAAAAGGATCTCTTCAAACTGGGTAAGAGGGTGACGAAATGGCAAATGCGGTTCAGTGTTGACAAGTATAAAGTGATGCACATTGGGATGAAGTACCCCCAACTTCAAGTATACGCTGATGGGATCTGAGCTGTCGGTCACTGACCAGGACAGGGATCTTGGGGTCATGATGGACAGCTCATTGAAAGTGTCCACTCAATGTGCAGCAGCAGTGAAAAAGGCCAATTCCATGCTAGGGATCAATAGGAAAAGGATTGAAAATAAAACGGCTAATATTATGATGACCTTATACAAAACTATGGTGTGGCCACACTTGGAGTACTGCATACATTTCTGGTCACCACATCTAAAAAAGGAGATTGTAGAACTGGAAAAGGTGCAGAAGAGGGCAACCAAGATTATCAGGGGCCTAGAGCACCTTTCTTATGAGGCAAGGCTACAACACCTGGGGCTATTTAGTTTAGGGGGGGAAATGACTGCAGGGGTACATGATAGAGGGCTATAAAATCATGCATGGTGTGGAGAAAGTGGATAGAGAGAAATTCTTCTCCCTCTCACATAACACTAGAACCAGGGGTCATCCCATGAAATTGATTGCTGGGAAATTTAGGGCCAACAAAGGGAAATTTAGGGCCAACAACACATAATCAACTTGTGGAAGTCTCTGCCACAAGATGTGGTGACAACAAACAACCTGGATGGCTTTAAGAGGTGTTTGGATATCTTCATAGAGGAGAGGTTAATTAACAGCTACTAGTCAGAGGGCTATAGACTACCTCCAGCCTCAAAGGCAGGATGCCTCTGAGTACCAGTTGCAGGGGTGTAACATCATGCCCTCAAGTCCTGCCTGTAAGCTTCCAGCGGCATCTAGTGAAACACTGTGTGAAACAGGATGCTGGACCAGATGGGCCTTGGGCCTGATGTAGCAAGGCTGTTCTTATGTTCTTATCTACACTATTTGCAATGCTTTGGTCTAACAAAGACCTGCTCTTAAGAGCCGCGCTTCACATGTGGATACATATGTTAGATTGGAATCTCCATGCTGCTAAACAGAATGCTTTGTACATTAATCTTCCAGCTGGATGTGGAGTGATCATCTGTGAATCAGGGATTGCTCACCTACTCCTGCAATAGATAGTAAGTTTTGTTAGCTTTGACAACACTGATCTTTGGATGAAAACGGGCTCATCACTATCAAACCTGATGACAAGAAAGATTTGTTGGGTTGGGGATGCATGCATACTTGTGTTTGGTGGCATATGCAAATAGATAATATAATGCAAAATAGTAGCACATGCAAATGGAGAAACAGCGTTTTTTCATTTTACAAGTTTAACATGTAACTGGTAATTTTGCTGAATAATACATGTTTCTAGCCATTTTTCTCTGTTAAGGGGATGTCACAAGCAATTGTCATTTTTCAGAGAGGTGACAGTTAATTTTGTATCTACATTTAAGAATTTCATCTTATGATCCTAAAGAAATATATAAAATTTTTACAATGTACAATGTAGATACATTTGCAGCATGCTCTCTCCTTTGTCTAACAGTGCAAAACTAGCATGCTACTCATGCATGCTTTGGAACAAATGATGCCAAAGGCCTCTGATTCTAATAGAATTAACAGATTTTATCATGTTCTCACAACCTGTTTCAAATAATGCACTTTTCCATAGAGTGCTTTCTGAATATTATAAGCAGTGAAGCTTTGGATCAGGTCATAGATGATACCACCACCAGTTGTTTCAGAAACTAATCTCATCTTCATTATTCTCTTATTAATTATATACAGTCTTATGCCTGACAAAGATACTTCCCTTCTTGTTTCAACCAGAATCTTGCAGTGTACTGACATTAAAAACAGGGTAACATAAATACCTAATGTAGATCACAAATGTTCAAAAAAGCCATACATGTTTTGGGGCAGTTTGGATGCTCTGCCCCCCATCCATGTGGCTAGGGTGCACTGGGTAGGGGAGGGAGATGTGCACACATCCTCTTGCCTATACTGTTTGTTTGCACAAGAGTTGCAGTGCAATCTCATTATAACACCACATGGCTGATAATATCTGTTATATTAATTCTCGTAGACATGCCTCTGTGGGGATGCGTCCCGGCAACACAGCGGATTGGCTGGGCAGCGGAGGCGCCAGATTGGCTGGGCAGCGGTTGGCCATGTAGGGAGGTGGCCGCTTAGGGAGGAAAGGAAAAGAAGGAAAGTGGGCAAGTGGAGAGGAGAACTGAACGGACCGGGGCAGAAGGGAGGAGGGAAGCTGCGGGGAGAGAAAGTGGTGGAGCCTTGCTTGGCAGAGACAAACGGCTGGCCACTTCGGAAGATGCTCGCTAGAGGGAGGGCCATGCAGGAAGGAACCGGCTGAACGCTTGACAGCCCGAGTCCCAACACTGGGGACTGGAGGAAGGAGGAGGCAGCAACAGCCAGCGGGGAAAACACAAGCAGGCTAAATGGCGTGGGGGGGGGAGCATGAATGAGAGAGCAAAAGAGAGAGAAAGAAAGAGGGGAAAACAGAGGAGGGAGCAAGCTGGGGCAGAAGGCTTGGGTGGAGGGGACTGGGGTAGAAGGCTTGGGGGGGGGAGCGGACTCGGGCAGAAGGCTGGGGAGTGTACTGCAGAGGCAAGCAGCGGGCCGTGGAGCTGGTACTTGGCCCAGCGGTGGGCCGGCCCCGCCCGTGGAAGCCAGGCAGCAGTGGGGGGCCCGCCCCGCCTGCGGAAGCCAGGGGAGAGACAGAGCGAGCGAGAGAGGTGCGTGGGGAGGGGGAGACAGAGCGAGTGAGAGAGGTGCACGGGGGAGAGACAGAGCGAGCGAGAGAGGCACGGGGGGAGAGAGAGCGAGTGAGAGAGGTGCGCGGAGAGGGGGAGACAGAGCGAGCGAGAGAGTAGTGGGGGGAGAGACAGAGAGAGAGAGCGAGAAGGGCACGGGGGGAGAGAGACAGAGCGAGCGAGAGAGGCGCGGTGGGGAGAGAGACAGCATGAGTGAGAGAGGCGCGGGGGAGAGACAGTGCGAGTGAGAGAGGCGCGGGGGAGAGACAGAGCAAGCGAGAGAGGCGCAGGGGGAGAGACAGAGCGAGCGAGAGAGGCGTGGTGGGGAGAGAGACAGCGCGAGCGAGAGAGGCGTGGGGGAGAGACAGCGTGAGCGAGAGAGGTGCGGGGGAGAGACCGTGCGAGCGAGAGAGGTGCGGGGGGAGGTACAGAGCGAGAGAGGCGCGGGGGAGAGACAGAGCGAGCGAGAGAGGCGCGGTGGGGAGAGAGACAGCACGAGCGGGAGAGGCACGGTGGGGAGAGAGACAGCGCGAGCGAGAGAGGCACGGTGGGGAGAGAGACAGCGCGAGCGAGAGAGGCGCGGGGGAGAGACAGCGCGAGCGAGAGAGGCGCGGGGAGAGACAGCGCGAGCGAGAGAGGCGCGGGGGAGAGACAGCGCGAGCGAGAGAGGCGCGGGGGAGAGACAATGCGAGCGAGACAGGTGCGGGGGAGAGACAGCGTGAGCGAGAGAGGCACATGGGGGAGAGACAGAGTGAGCGAGAGAGGCACGGGGGAGAGACAGAGCGAGCGAGACAGGCACGGGGGGGGAGAGACAGAGTGAGCGAGACGGGGAGAGACAGAATGAGAGAGACACGGTGGGGGGTGAGACAGAGCGAGCGAGAGAGGCGGTGTGGGGGGGCAGACCGAGCAAGAGAGCTGTTGTGGAGGGGACAGAGAGCTGTGGGAGGACCAGCCAAACAAATTCTCCCAACTAATCCCAAAAAGGAAGTGAACAACCGCACAGATGCTCTATGCGGGTTCAGCTAGTAGCATTATAATGAACTCACAGGCATTATAATATAGCATTATTCACTCACACGTTTTTGTCCTTAGAGTGAACAGAAATGAAAAATATGCCTCTGAGTGTTGCTCTTTTAATCATGATCAAAATAAAACAGCTGTATCATAGGAATACGGTCATCCCTTGCCAACTGTGAGAGTTCTGTTCTGGGAAAACCTCGCAGTTGGTGAATTCTCAGTTGGTGAGCCATGACAATCAATGGCAAACAGGGTGTTAGGAGAATCGCAGTCACGAAAGGACCACAAAATACAGGAAAGTTTTTTTTAAACAGAAAAAAAATTTCCCCAAATCATGACGAGTCAGTAAGAGGAGTGAAGGAGAAAATAACCCTGACCCCCCCCCCCCAATTGCCAAAAATTCTTGCCAAACTGTGGATACTCAGGACAC
The DNA here is from genome assembly GCF_027244095.1 of Hemicordylus capensis. Taxonomy (NCBI): domain Eukaryota; kingdom Metazoa; phylum Chordata; class Lepidosauria; order Squamata; family Cordylidae; genus Hemicordylus; species Hemicordylus capensis. The sequence goes on along the minus strand of NC_069661.1, from coordinate 178,951,900 downwards.
AGTTGGTGAGACCGGTCACAATTTCCCAGTTGTGGATATTCAAAACCGTGATTGGGAAACCCACCGTTGCTGAGCGATGACTACATCTCACAGTCTCTACCAGTTTCTAACCATTAGGAAAAGAATAATACTAATATTATTTTCCTTGTTAAAACATAATACTTTTTAAAAATATGTTTTTGTCCAAATGAAGTGGATTTAACAAAAAGTTAATATTGTGCAATGAGTTATGACATCTGATATTGTGCAATACTGTGCAAAAACTGATATGTGCAATAAGTTATGACATCACAATCATCAAAACTGTGTCATACACACATTCATGATCTAGCTAGGATGCTTAAGCATGCCTAGACTTCACTATCATGTGTACAAATGGGTGATGAATGCATGGTACTTACCTAGTTCAGCTGCTAGGTAGGTGTGTGTGTGAGAGGCGGGGGGGAGGGAGACAAAGAGAGAGCGCTCATACCAGCATTGGTGATAGTGCTCATCAAATGCTCTTCTCAGAGTAGCTCCATCCCCTAAGGGGGAATATCTTATAGTGCCCATACACGTAGTCTCCCATTCAAATGGAAACCAGGGTGGACCTTGTTTAGCAAAGGGGCAATTAATTCTTGCTACAACAAGCTACATATCTGCAAGTGCACGTCCCCAGTGTGCTTTTCCTGTTACAGTCCAATTCTCAACACATTTATACAGACACTAAACCTGTTCAGTCAGAAGTCAGCCCCATTCATTTCAGTTCAAGCACCCAGTGGTCCCTCATGAGTCTACAAGCAGGAAAGCCATTGGCAGCTTCACAACCTGCTGTGGATTCTGTGGCTGGATCAATATCTGAATTGGTGTTCCACATGAGGATTATACCCTAGTGGCACAGTTGCCACTGCTGCTATTTCACACATTGGATTTCATTTCAGTGTTTATTGCTGGAAGTTAATCATAGTCTGCAGTCTAATATCAAGTGGCAATATTGTGACAAACTGATCACTTTCTTAATACAGTAAACTATGGAATTTTGCACGGCTTTTCTTGTAAATGCATAATGATTTTTTTTTAAAGCAAAAAGCATAGCAATGCCCTTTAATGCTTAAAAACACACGAAGAAAGTAATAGTCTTGCAGAGTGTCTATTAACGCTGACATAGTGAGCAATGCAAATATGGTATAATGCCGGTCCTTGCATTTATTTGCAAATGTGTACAGATATGCTTCATGCAAATTAATCCTCCACTGCATTATAGGGAAGGAATTATGTTGTGTGGTCAAAAGGGTGGGGTAGAAGTAATCTGATTTAAGCGCAGCATGTAAAAATTAATTGAAAGTCAGAACTCCATAGTGTTTATTATAAAGTAATTTCACACCAGCTCAGGATTAACATAGTAACAGGTGACAATAGGTGATTACTATGTTAATTGAAAGACAGCATGCTTTAGTAAAATAAAACAGGGAAAATATTTAAAGTCCTATATTTTATCTGGAGATTTGGTAGTGGTTTTGTGAAAAGTAATTCTTTTCTTTTCTCTTGAAGAGAACTGTTTGGATTTTGGTGATAACCTAGTGTTCTCTAGAGGCATGCAATGTGGTTTGTATTCAGGCCTGCCTACTAATTTCTTGTTCAAGCGTCTCTCCTCTGGAAATGCCTTATATCCTGGGGAAAAAAACATAAGCTCATAGTTACAGTATACATTACAATTTGAAGTATAGTCCCTCTTGATTCTTATATAGGAAAAACATAGAAACATAGGAAGCTGCCTTATACTGAGTCAGACTATTGGTCCATCTAGCTCAGTATTGTCTACACAGACTGGCAGTGGCTTCTCCAATGTTGCAGGCAGGAGTCCCTTTCAGCCCTATCTTGGAGATGCCAGGGAGGGAACTTGGCACCTTGGTATTTAGATACAACACCAGCAGTGGAGACAAAAATGGAGGCCAGACAGAAGGAGGGTTCAGATGATCCACATAAAGTAATGTGGAGGGAACCAGAAATATCTGGGGAGGGCTTGCTCCCAATGTGAGCCAGTATTTAAGTCCATCTCCATGTTGTCCAAAGCCAGAAAACTTGTTTTGATGATGTTTTGTTCCCTCTACCACCCAACATTTGCCTGACATCTGTAACCAACACTTAAGTTGGATGGAATGTTGTGAGTGGTGGAGGGAACCTGACATTGTCAACCCAACACAGTGAGTTTGAACAACATTGAGATGTCTGGAAATACTGGCTTGTGCTGGGACCATATGCTTCCCAATAACCTCTATTCCCTCCATTTTACTTTTTGTGGGTTTTCTGAACTCACCCATAATAACTATTATTTTAATGCCCTTTATTGCCCTAAGGTATCAAATGATACAAGCAAAGCACTAGTTTTTAGTGCAGGTAAGCCTTTGCTTTTAATTTTTTTTAAAGATATGTTTATCAAATGAAAGGAATGGCAAAAGAACAACTTGTCACTTTGACACCACTCTGACACTAAAGCTAAAGCATCCGTCCATGTCAGCTGTAATTTTATTAAACTGACTCCAAATGGCAATGGGGAACGTGTATGAGCTGTTGATGTTTCTACTCTGAAAGATGACATATAAGGATGTATAGAGAGCTCCCAGTTATTACAAACTATAGATCTGAGCATGCCAATCTGAACTGTAAGTTTCATGCCACAAAATGAAATACGACAGCCGTTGTCCCATTCTATTTGCATAATAGTGGGAAGTATTACATTGACTGTGTAGTGAGCAGTTCATTCCACAAGTTCTCCTGGCTGACAAAATGTAAAAGCAGAATGAGCATGTGTATATGAATTCTTGTTAGCGAAATAAAAATAGCCTCCACTAATGGCCCGTTATAATTTAAACCAAGTGTGCATGCTAAAAACAAAACAACACAACTGCAGCTTAATGAAGCAGGCTGCCTTACCAAAGGTAAATGGAATTTTGAGGCCCAGCTGGAATGAGAAACTGCAATGTTATTTGCAGAGAGAAAGAAAGGGAACATCTCCTATAGTCTGATGGATGAGTTGATGGGGAGGGTGGCCATTTGGTTCACCACTTCCTCTGAAAATTTTGCAACCCATACTGGTTTATTTCAACTATCCTATAGAAAGATGTCAATTCAGTCACTGCATTGACACAAAGATTGAACATGATCTCTATTATTTTTATTTATTATTTGTTTATTCGATTTCTGTACTGTCCTTCCAAAAATGGCTCAGAGCGGTTTACACTGAGAACTAATGAATACATAAAATGGATCCCTGTCCCCAAAGGGCTCACAATCTAAAAAGAAACATAAGATAGACACCAGCAACAGTCACTGGAGGTTCTGTGCTGGGGGTGGATAGGGCCAGCTACTCTCCCCCTGCTCAATAAAGAGAATCACCATGTTAAAAGGTGCTTCTTTGCCAAGTTAGCAGGGATTAGACTTCTTCACTGAGAAATATAGTGCTTTCAGCTCACTTCTAAGCATTCTGAATGCTAAGTTTTCTGAATCTTGGCCTAACGCTGAAGGCCAACATTAAAAGAAAACAAGAGATGTGAGATGAAACCAAAACAAGGATAATGTAAATGCCATTGTAGTTATGAACTGTATGGAATGGAGCCCAATTAGAAATAGGTGCATTTAACATTTCAGTAAGAGTATACCATTCTAGGAAAGGAACCAAAGGATTAAATCAGACTCCTTACACCACTGTACAAGGCTGCTTAGTCTCTTGAGGAGGCTGGTCAAGGAAAAAAGCTGCTCATTTGCAGCAATTGTGTAGAGAAAACTGAACAGATCTGTGTTTTGTACTCAATACCCCACATGAATGGCTCGCCATGTGGCTCCGCCATCATGGGAGCAATTTAAATCAGACCACATATTGCCATTTGCACATATATATTGGCCTGTGCACGGTCAGATTAAGTCTAAGTAATAACATGACTAGCCTTTGTTTCTTTGATTTTTCTTCTGAAAATAGAAGCTGTGGAGTAGGGATGTGCACGGAACTGGTTCTGTGCACTCCCGGAAGGGCGGGGTGGTAGTTTCTTTATTATTAGTATTATTATTTTAGAATTACCGTATTTTACGGACTATAAGACGCTACGGACTATACAACGCACCTTAAATTTAATCCAGTTTTTGAGAGTTTTTCTTCTCTGAGCTTTCCTTCTGAGTTTTCCTTCTCTGAGCTTTCTTTCTCTGAGCTTTCCCTCTGAGCTTTCCTTCTCCCCTCGCCTCCATATCGCCTCCAAGCACTCCCACCGCACCCCGCTCTGTCCTCTTGCTTTCGTCCTCTTGCGGGGTGAGCAGCAGCGAGCCCACGTTGGTGACCCACAGCGGCGGCAGCCGCTGGTTGTTGTTCATTGTGGCTGCCGGTGGGCAGCAGCCTCCCTCACTGCAGAAGCATCGGAGCGGCAACCGGAGGGAGCCTGGGGAAGGGGGCGGCAGGCAGGCTGACTAGGACGCTCCCGGCAGGCCCCAGCGAGAGAGGAAGGGAGGTGGGAAGCGAATCCTCCCTGCTTGCCCTTTCTCCTCCTCCTCCCCCCCCCTTTCCTGACAAGCCCAACTTCCAACTTCTCCCCGGAGTACAAGACGCACCTGAATTTGGGCGGTTGTTTTTCAAGGAAAAAAGTGCGTCTTATACTCCATAAAATACGGTATATCCCGCTCTTCCTCCAAGGAGCCCAGAGCAGTGTACTACATACTTGAGTTTCTCTTTCACAACAACCCTGTGAAGTAGGTTAGGCTGAGAGAGAAGTGACTGGCCCAGCTAGTTTTCATGGCTGAATGGGGATTTGAACTCGGGTCTCCCCGGTCCTAGTCCAGCACTCTAACCACTACACCACACTGGCTCCTCTGCCTTTAAGGGGCAGAGGAGGCTCTGCCTACTTGCCAGCCCCCTCCCCACCGCTTTCCCCCCGCCAGCGCTCTCGCAAAAAGCAGGTGCGTGGGCCTGCAGCCCCAAAATCAAACACACAAAATCAAGCACCCAAAGGATAGTCATGTTATTACTTAGACTTAATCTGACCATGCACAGACCTGGTCAGCGTCACCACACAAATGGCCAATGCATGTGTGGAGGGAGGCACACTGCAGCCCCACGTGTCCGCTTTTTTGCAAGAGCGCCAGTGGAAGGAAAGCAGCAGGGAGGGGACTACAGGTAGGCAGCACCTCCCCTGCCCCTTAAAGAAACCCCCTGCCCTCCAATCCGGCTCAAACGCTGATTGACAGAATCAGTTCGGCACTCCTAAAATGGAGTGCCGAACATTTCCGTGCACATCCATATTGTGAAGTTGCCCTATCTGGATCAGGAGCATGGCATAGGGGAAGCAGACTTTAAAGCTTTGCCCTTCCCACTATCCCAATCTGGATTTCCCTTCTCCCAGCAGCTGCTCTATAGGGAAGAAAAATCAAGTACCACTAGGGCCAATCTCATCATTAATTTAACATGTAGTTTGGCCCTAAAAGAAACTCAAGGCCAAGCTTTCAAACTTAGAAGACCAAGTAAGACCTGTACATTAAGAAGAGTTCATTGTAACCGCCTGACTTTTCCTAACTTCCTTACTAACTACATAAGTTGTAATAGGTACCACTTCATGGTCCTGGGAAATGAATCCAAGTCAGAAGAGAAGACAGAAAGTGATTTCTGTGGAGAACCTATCCTGCATTTTAGTCAGCAGCCTTATGGAATGTATAAGACCAATGGTTGATGAACAAAGTTCTGATGCAGCAAGGGAGCAGCCTAACAGAGCGTCCTAGGAAGCCTTCTGTGCCATTTAAAAATAAGTATTTTGAGAGCTATGCAACCTTCAGGGACAGATTTTTCGATGGGCCAGCGAGTTTCCTGGGGAAGGGGAGGATGTCAAAAATTGGAAGGGGAGGATGTCAAAAATTGCTGCTTATCCACCATATTGGTGCAGTTAGTTAGGAAGCTGTGTTAGCCTGCTCTCTCACAGCAACGGTGCAGCCTTGCTCTGTATGTATGCCACTGGCATTGATTTCACTGAGCCCAGGTAATTTTCACCAGATCTTGGAAGAAGATTGAACTTTGGCTTATTAGATCTTCTAGTTAGTGGTATTCATTGTGCTCTTTCTAACATAGCAATATGGTCATGCCATCTTTTGGAAACATGATTCTTTTATTCAGACACCAGATTAGCTACTGTATATATTTTGGATGCCCAACTGAAGACCCCATGGGGATATGCAAGAGGCAGTTTGCATAAATTGCCCTCTTTTAAAATATGATCAGAGATCAAGTAAAGGTTCTAGGGGAATCACATGTCCCACAGTGGACTAGTTTGGACAATGCTTTGTCCACCAGCTACTTACATGTGATATACAATAGACATGTATGTGCCAGGGGCATGCACATTCTTCTGATACATCGGAGCACCTTTCCCTAACCTTGTGGAAGCAGTTAATTTGAACCATCCCTCTACACATGCAATAAATATTAGTCTAAACTAGTATTCCTTGCATGTGCAGAGTACTAGTGCAGAGCACTAGTTTGGATCCTGTGCAGAGCACTAGTTTGGATGAGCAGTCCCCTCTGCAATAAGGGAAAAGATCCTCTGTGCACTGGGAAGAGAGAAGGATATGCACACTCACGGAGCACACACATCCTTATCATGTGTGGTTGACTCGGCAGACAAAGCATTGTTGGAACCAGGCCAACATTGCATTACAGAGCAAGTTGCCAGAAAAAGCAGCCTAGTGGTCAACTAACAGAAAAAAGTAGCCTTTATTGCCAGCAGCAAACAGAACCAACTAAGGGAATCACACTAAATCGGAGTGACTTATGTTTAAATCGGAGTGACTAAATCGGAGTGACTAGCAAAGTTTTAAGCACATTTCTTTTTGACCTCATCATAGATCAACCAGAAAAATAAATAAATATTGAAAGAAAGTTAACTTGCTTTCCAATCAGAAGGATATAAACAATGGGTCACAAAGCGGTCTCTTAACAAATCAGTGCTGTTCAGGATATATGGATCATTTGATTATAACATTGGGGGGGAAATGGGAGTGAATCAAAACTCACTGGAGCTCTAGAAGGCAGGAGCAGGCTACAAATGGGCCATTACACCCCCAGGGACCTAAATTTGATATTATAGCTGTCTGTGTTGTGCACATGCATTCCATGTTTTTTTCTGTTCATATTAAGGTTTTTGAATGTTTTGAAAACTTGCAAAACTTGTTCAACTAGTCATAACAGCAAGACAAATGAAATCCTACCCTAGTCCCTAGCTAACAAACTGGCTCTCTTTAGGACAAATTAGGTGTGGCCTGTTTATTTCAGTCCAAGTCTATCCCAGTAGGACGGTAGGGTCTGCATTGATAGGGGTGCTAAACCCTCCTGCTGTCTGTAATTTATCTCCATGCAGCCTGATCATAAAGATACCTTTCTCCTTAGCCTGACTGTGATTTGGAAGAGATGGAAGATAAGTACTTATGGTTGGGCTTTGAGGTGGTAAGCAGTGGGCACAGAAAAGTTTCAGCCCCTCTTTGCTCTAAAAACTGGATTCCATGTCCAGCTTTATACACAATTTAGATAGATATTGATTTAAACAAAGAGTCCTTCACCACCACACTGATTGTCCATATCAGAGATAAATGTCTGTTAAAGGGAGGGGGGAAATGCCAACAGTTTTCAAATATTTAAAAGTATTGCCACTGAGGACAGGACAAGAAGAAGCAATTTTAAAGTACAAGAAATGTAAGGATAACATTCCTATCTATATGAACCTGTGAAGCAGCCTTACATTGAGGCAGGCTCAGTATGTTTATATAACCAGGGCTCTCCAAACTTTCAGGCAGAGGTCCTTCCTAGACCTACTACCTAAAACTCTAACAAATGATATTATAAATGCATTTATAAGGGATTGAACCTGGAGCACCTTGTGCATACAAAACAATGCTCTGCTACTGGACTATGGCCCTTCTTCAACAGCAGTTCCATAATGGGATAAGTAGTTTAGGGAGGTTGTGAAATTATTTTCCTCAAATGTTTTAAAAGAGAACTAAAGAAAGGTTGAACATCTGTTGGCGATGTCTTTAGGTCCAAGGTTTTCTTTGGTGGCCCTACTTCACACTCCAACTTCAGTTGGAGGTATAGTTGGTGGGAACATAGAACAGAGGTCTTTTCAGGTTTCAGCTTCCAGACTATGGAATTCTTGCTCCAGAAGATTTGTCTCAGCTCGCTCCCTGCCCCCCCCCACCCAAAGATGTTTCAGCATTTAGGGAAAGGTTGTCATGCTTCTAAGCTTGAATCACCCATTCCCGTTAATCTTTAGTTGTTATAGTATTGTTTTGTTTTATTGTCCATTTTATTTATTGTTTTTGGCCTTTTAGTTTTGTTGTTTTGTTTTTTAATGTAGAATGCTAGCCTTCTTGGGGAAGTCCCTTTTGGGATTCAAAGGAGAGCTACACACATTTCCATTTAAAAAAAGGAAACTGGACTAGACAGCTTACGTGAGACCTTTCAGGTCTGTGATTACACACACACACACTTGTTGATGTCAGTCATCAAGTGATGGTTGGACGCATGCCTGAAGTGTGAAAAATCCCACCACCGTGTTTTTCCAGTGGCTGTTGCCAGTGTCTACCTTGTGTTTCATTTTAGAGTGTGAGCCATTTTGGGACAGGGATCTATCTATCTATCTATCTATCTATCTATCTATCTATCTATGTAAACGGCTTTGCGAACTTTTGTTGAAAAGTGGTATATAAATATTCACAGTTGTAGTCAACCAGTCCTGTGATCCTATAACTCTGGATCATCCCTAGGGATCAGAGAGAAATAAGCACATTTCCTATGCTTCATTGCACTGTGTTCTGATAGGCTGAAGCACAACAAAAGAAGCTTAGGAAGGGGAAGGGTTTGGTTTGCAAGGGGATTTCACATATAGGATGTGGTGTCTTGGGGTTCATAAAGGTTATCAGTCAGGCATTTATTAGATTCTCCCCCCGCCCCTGCTTTTTTCTGTCTGGCACTGGGAAGATGGGAATGCTATCAGTTTGACATTTCTGTCAGAACTGGTATTTGAACCACTGGATGATTCTGACAAATGCCATTGCTGTCATCTGCTACTCAGTTTTAATTATATCTGACTGATGCTTTCAATGGTAGCGAGCAGAAAACTTAATTAGCTGCTCTAAAGACTGATATACAGAGCTAGAGGACTTCAAGCTGCTTTGGATGATACATCTAGAGTATCACCACTTTACAGTCTGATCATATATGTAAGAAGGATTAATTGTCTTATACGTGGAGTATTCTTTTTCTTAAAAAAAAAGACTTTAGTAGGAATGAACAGCAACAAGAAACAAAGCCACAGCGTGTCTGAGCAGCTGCAAATTTCACAAGGAAGCTGCTGTGCTAGCATGTTAGACGGGTCCAAAACTAATGTTAAGGGTATGAAGGGAAAATATTATATGCTCAGGGGAACATCCGGCAAATGAACATCTGTTACCTTAAAGACAACTTGCACACCTTCAGCAACAAATCTGCAAGCAGCACACTCTTTGAAAGCCCTGAAAAGCAGATATTTTCTCAGTCCTCAAAGCACAGTTCAAATAAGAAGCTTTAAAAGGTTGCATTAACAATTCATATGGCCTCTCAGTGTTTGCTGTCAAGATCTTAATATGAGTGTAGGTCTACCTTATATTTTGAGGGGCGTGGGAAAGAATAACAAGTATTAGCAAGGCACAGTGTGAAGATGCAATTAGAAAATAACACAGGCTGACATCTAGAGGAGCCTTCCAGTGGTGGAAAAGGAAGATGCACTTGCGTGAGAGAGATCTTCCCACTACCACTCCAATCCGGCATGCCAGAGTGGGGAATGAATTTTGATGATTTGCTCTGGCTCCGGGAGTGCCCTGTGCCACTCGAAAATGTGTCTGAGAGCTGTGCAACCCTCAGGGACATATTTTTAGGTGACACACTAGTGGCGCAGCAGGGAAATGCTTGACTAACAATAGAAAGTTGCCGGTTCGAATCCCCGCTGGTACTATATTGGGCAGCAGCGATATGGGAAGATGCTGAAAGGCATCATCTCATACTGCACGGGAGGAGACAATGGTAAACCCCTCCTTTATTCTACCAAAGACAACCACAAGGCTCTGTGGACGCCAGGAGTCGAAATCGACTTGACAGCACACTTTACCTTTACCCTGAAGCCAGAACATATTATCAAAATTCACTCCCTCCCCTCTTGTGCCTAAGGCTGTGCAGCCTTAGCACAACCAAGAAAGCTCTCCTTTGCGCTGACACATCTTCCTTTTGTAGGCTGTTCTGGACATCAGTCACACAGACTTCTCACTGCAGGTGGCAGATTGGTTATGACTAAGGCCAGGTTCTCACACAGAGCCAATGAAATCTATGTCTGCAATTTAGCACACTGAGCTGCTCATGATCCTCCATAGAAAAACAAATTCAATGCACATAGAAAAGTAGATGTCAGGGAGAAGGCTAACATGCTCCTCCTCTTCTTCTTCTTCTTCTTCTCCTCCTCCTCCTCCTCCTCCTAGTGGACCAGTCAGGTAATTGCTACCTCATCTGCTGTTTCTGGGTACTAGGCCTTACAGATGCAGCTTTATATGTGGAAGCAGCTCCAGTGAAATCTGACGCATGAGAACTAACCAAAGGTATATCCCACCTTTTAAAGAGCAAATTCTTACCAGTTTCCCCCCCTTCCAATGCTATGCCTTCGTGATGGCAATGCACTCTCTTTCCAATAATTGGAGAATCAAGAGCACTTCATAAATAAAATAAAGTGGCCATCATTTGCACATACACTTTGTAACTGTTAAGAGAAAGAACAGCCCTTGACTGGTTTTGCTCTTGTTGGCTTCCTGCCACTGTGGTGGTGGGCCTTTCCCCAGCTCATGCCCAGTGTTGCTTCATCCATGTTAGTAATGAATATTTTCAAAAACATGATTGGCACAGTAAGCAATGTCTCTGCAGAACTGAGTAGATCCATGTGACAAACCAAGCTGGATTTTTATATCTGGGATATGGAGTCATAAATTGCCTCACACTGGGAAAAGATGGAGATTAGCCTTTCCTTTACTAATACATACAGGAGGACATAATTTTCTAACAGTAGCATAAATGAAGCTGAAGTGACTACATCAGTACATCCTTGCCACTCCAATTCCATTCTTACAAATGCAGCAGCTTGTCCGTAATAGATCATACTGCATTGCTAAGAAACAGTCTACACGTTACAGATTATAATGAGATTATCTGTAGTCTAGGAGTCACCAGCTCATCTGTACACCTGGAAATACAAAACAGTAAATGGTGTTGCCATAGAGATGCTGGTCTCATCTACAAGCATGTAAAAGTATCCCTATACTACAATGCATTCCAGTGAACAGAGATATTACCCTTCTTACTGCTTCACACATTACATTTTTTGGGCAAAGCAATATAAAAAGTAATGTGTGCATTGGCTATGAGACTGTCAAATAAAATGGTTGCTTCTAAAAAAAACCAAAAAAAACCCTTGAGTTTCTCTTCCCTTTTGCCTCTGAAAAGCCTCATTACTGCTTCCTCTCTGAACAGTTGTATATTGCATATTGGAACAAGAATGCCATTTATTCTTCCATCCAGCTCTCCCTTATTTTACCCTGGGGGTGAATCGCTGAGGTTGACTAAATTGCTTGTTGTGACTTTCTGACTTTGAAAGAATGCCTGTACACAACTCCACAACAACATACATATTCAATAACTCCCGAGAATAAGGAATTATGAAACTCTGGCGATATGGTCATTCATTCTCTAAGGTTGAACATATTAAAAATGAGCAAAAAGTTAAAGGTATTAAACATCTTCCAGTCTCATGCCTTGGTATGTGATATCTTAATTTGGCAACAAGAGCAATTCTAAACAGTGGTGTTTTATGGGGTGATATTTTTGAGATTATGATTCCCTCCTCCTCCATACACTCGAAAAGTCATTGCAGGCAAAGAGTCATTGCAGTTCTGGAAGCTCATTAGATAATAAGCCTTTTCCTTCTCCCTTCACTATGCTCCCTTCAGTCGTCTCTAGTCAACACCCACTGCCACTTGTCTGCTAGCTGATTGTCAATGAGCAACAGTGTAATGTAAGTTCTTTTGTCTTATTATCACTGAGGAAATGGTGGTAGCATTAGACACTGCACTTACAATTAAATGGCATGACATGCTGTGAACCAAGTAAATATGAAGCCTTTAAAAAAAGAAAAAAGAAACAGATAACATAGAAAGAAAAAAAGTTACCAGCATGAATAATTCACTAACTATTGCATGGCATAAGTCACCAACTAATGTGCATTGCTTGCCATTTAATAGTGGATATATCTGAAGAAATATGGAAATTGGAATACTTTAATAACTTTCTATATGAAAGATGATGAGACTGCCTAAATGATTAAAAGGAAGATATGTTATAATGAACTAAAGCCACTCGAGTGTAAGGTAATTTTAATTCAAACCTCCATCTGCTTATGTATAATTAAGACTCATTTAACAAGTTAATGCCTAACAGAGAGAACTGATAAGTTTGGTATTAAAGAGCTTAAGAGAAGTAAATTAAACTGTCGAGTTGGAGAAGCTCTCATTTTAATTTCTTACACCTGGACTTCAACACAATCTTCCGGGGGCATTTCTTTACTCTAGCCATTCAGCCTAGTGGTAAACCTGAGAAGAATAAGGAACTAAACTGGCCATTCTTGTTTTTCCTATTTGAATTCTTCCTACCATGTCTTGACAGGGGGCTGATAGCTTTTTTGCCAACATGAATATTTATTTAGACCAAATGCCTCACTGTATAGCATCTATATGGCATTAAGAAGATACTTTACATCCTATCAAAAATATTTATGTATTACAGATATTGCCAGTGGGTTTAAATAACTGATGAAAATATGAGGAATGTCTTTGAAGTGAGGAGCGGAAAAGCTGAAGTCAGATTTTGATCTATGGTAAATTCTATGTGAGATTCCTACTTTTTAACGTGCATCTTCTCTAGGATGTCCAGGAGTCAAAACAAGGACACTAACCTTTTTTCATCTTTCATCATGCAATTTTAATTCTCCTCTTTTCGGGGAGAGCAGCTTCTTATCCATGGTAGAGATGAGCATTTCTTAAATTCACTTCACACTTAGACTTTTCTCTTTGAATAGAATCAGCTGAGTCAGCCATTACTTTGCTTTGCTGCTAGTACTTAAAGATTTTTTTTAAAAAATGTGCCCCACTATAGAGTGGTTAGCCCTAATTCAATTAAGACAAAAGACCCAATTTTTGGCACTTGAGAGGGCTGAAGTCTTATATATTTAAATAGTAGCAGGTTTCCAGCTTTTGGGTCTACCTGAAACAGAGAAAGACCTCTAGAGATAAAAAGAATTAGGTCCAAGCTGGCAATAAAAAAGCTCCTCACTTAAGCTGCCATATTTAACATCTAAAATAGCTTATTTCATTAAATGATGTGTGTTCAAAGGTTGATATGCCAGTCTGAATATGTTGTGGATTGTAGCACAAGCCTTTGCTCAACATGCTACTTAAAGTAGCATGTGCATATCACATCTGCCGAGCCAGAGCCTCATCCTAGATTGTAAAGTATTAATTGGAAATTATGTTTTGGATTATTGGGATGAAAGCCTTTGGAGGCTTGGTGTAGTGAATAACAAGTGAGTAAAATGATGCCTTGCATAAGCAGTTTTTTGATATAGATATTTAAGATATATTATTGATGTTTAAAAAAACCTTTTGACCAAGTCTTTCACGAAAGAATGCTTAACAATCATGGGATAAGGCGAAAGACCCTCTTATAGAACCAGTAATTGGTTAACAATGAAGCAGGGTATAGGAGTAAAAGGACAGATTGATAACCGAGGAAGATGTAGATTGGTGCAGTGCAAGATTCTGAACATACTTTAAGAAATCAAGGATGACCTTCAATGGAATTAGTAAGTTTACCTGAAAATAGTAGCATATTCCTAGGATCTTTGTCGAAACATTCTTTTGGTCATGTTATTCTAAAGGCATAACATAAAAAACATAAGATCATCCCTGCTGGATCAGGCTCAAGGCCCATCTAGTCCAGCATCCTGTTTTACACAATGGGCCACCTGATGCCACTGGAAGCCTACAGGCAGGAGTTGAGGGCATGCCCTCTCTCCTGCTGCTACTCCCCTGCAACTGCTACTCAGAGGCATCCTGCCTTTGAGGCTGGAGGTGGCCTATAGCCCTCCGACTAGTAGCCATTGATAGACTTCTCCTCCATGAAGTTATCCAAACCCCTCTTAAAGCCATCCAGGTTGTTGGCTGGCACCACATCTCATGGCAGAGAATTCCACAAGTTGATTATGTGTTGTGTAAAAAAGCACTTCCCTTTGTTGGTTCTATATTTCCTGACAATCAGTTTCATGGGATGACCCCTGGTTCTAGTGTTATGTGAGAGGGAGAAGAATTTCTCTCTATCTACTTTCTCCACATCATGCATGATTTAATAGACCTCTATCATGTCTCCCCGCAGTCGTCTTTTTTCTAAACTAAAAAGCCCCAGGCGTTGTAGCCTTGCCTCATAAGGAAGGTGCTCTTGGGCCCTGATCATCTTGGTTGCCCTCCTCTGCACCTTTTCCAGTTCTACAATGTCCCTTTTTAGACGTGGTGACACAAGTATGTGAGTAAGCAATTAATGTTAATATCTGCAAAGAAGAAGAAAGATTGAAATGTATTTTTTTTATTTCAAACATTTGTATTCTGTATTTCCACAAAAAGTGCCTATTTTGAGTAATAAATTTAAACAATAAAAATATATACAATGGCAAACAATACTCAAATAACTGTTAATAAAAAACCAGCATAATTATCTAAACTTCAGTCTAAAACGAATCTAAAATTAGCAGCAGACGGTATCTTCAAAAAGTTCATCCATCCCCCATCCAATGTCCCAACAAAATATAATCATTTCAATGAAGTCGTCATAAGAATACACGGGAGAAAACCAATCAAATGTCCCTTGAAAGAGAATTCTATAGTCTGTACACAACCATTCAAAAGCCCTTTGCCTAGTTTCCACCTACCTAATTTACGACAGTGGGAGAAATACACAAAGCATGGCCTATAATTGTCGCAGTATGCGGCAGGAGAATAGGAAAGAAGGCAGCATCCTTCGGGTACCCTGGCCTAGACCATTTATGGTTTTAAAGGTAAGCATTTGCATTTTGAGTTGTCCTTGGAAAAAAGCTGGGAGCTAGTACAGTTCATTGAGCACAGTTGCAATGTTCAGAGTGGTATATTCCATTCAACCACATGGCAGCCCCATAAGAAGCATGGATGGCAAATGCAAGATATTCTTTTCCCAGGAGAAAATGCATCTGGAGAATTAACCACTGTAGTCCTGGACACAGATACCTTATGTGCACCACATCCAGGTCCAGTAGTACTTCCAGATTGTAAGCCTTATTCTTAGACATCATCCAAAATAGGTTGAATACCAAATCCATAGGTATCTGAATACTCAAACTGCCAACTCTCTTGGATTAAGTTTCAATTTAATAGTCCTTATCCAGTCCATAACTGATCTCAGACACCTGTTGTTGATCAACAGTTACACCTAGGTTATATCAGAAGGAGAGGTTAGCGCTGAATACTATACTGACATCTCAGTCCAAATAATACAGCAATAGGAGCAGAAATCTCCCAGCAACACATTCTGAAATTTTCCCAGCAGGAATGGAGCCCCACAATGCAGTGCCCCCTTCTGCCAAACCACCTTGCCAATTCAGAAAGATACCATGGTCAATATTACTGAATGCCATGAGACATCCAGGAGTCAATAGCATAACCAGTTTCCTGTCTCTCTTCCAGTTTAGTTCAGTGTAGGTCAAAGCAGTTCTGTCCCAAAGCCGGGGCTGGAAATGAGACTGAACTTGATTCAGATAATACATCTCATCCAGGAAATTTCAGAGCTGCAGCACCATCATATGCTCAGATATCTTGCCCACAAATGGAAGAATATAGACTGAATGATAGTTACACAAATTGTCTGAATGATAGTTAAACAAGCTGTCTTAACCCATATAGGATTTTGCCCCCAAAGAGGCCTACTGTATGCACTTCAGAACAACAAGGATATCATTGGGGTGTGCACAAATCAATTCTGCGATTCAATTCAACGTAGAATTGCAGAGCCTTTGAACTGATTCATTGAAAACAGCCTTGATGAATCACCCTCGAATCCTCCAAATTGATTCGGGTGATTCAAGTGACATTTTTAGGCCTGTTTGGAAAACAGTCCTCAAAATGGCGCTTTTCCCTGGGCTGGTCTACCAATTGGGGCCCGTGGGTAGACCACCCAGGTAGACCAGTCCTCTGAGGTAGGCAGACACACGGAGTCCAGAGCTGAGGGCTGGTCTGCCAACCAACCCAAATTAGCTCTCCCTGGAAAAAAGCACAATTTTGTGGCCCATTTCCCCAGCAACAACTGGTCTCAAAATGGCATTCGAAACACCTGAATCAATTTGGGTCAAATCATGGGTCGAATTCAAGGACCTCCCCAATTGGGCCCTCTATTTTGAGGATGATTCAATTCAAAGTAAGATTGAATTGCACACCCCGTGGACATTACCCTCTCATAGGGAGGCAATGGGTCCTCTCATGGACCCATTTTACTAATCTCTTTTGGCTATAAATCTAGTTATGATAGGCACAGATGGAACATGCAGGTGGTAAGCTACATTTATCCAAACACCTTATTTACAGGCTGCAAAAACTGTATAAAAATCTGTTGTTTATTTTTAAAAGATAATGATTCAAAATCTCAGAATATTTTGCTTGTAATATATGTATCTGGGCTTCAGTATAAATCACTGCATGTAAAGGGGTCTATTTTAGCATAGTAGTAACAGTTACAAATGGGACAGACAATCCAATTAATATCAATGAGGCATATTGTTTTTTCTACCAGATTATCTATATATATGTGTATGTGTGTGTGTGTTGTGTGTGTTAAAAACACATACAACCTAAGATTTCTGAAAGCGTTTAGAAACAGCTAATGGTATCGCAATAGCAAGACTCAGTGGCTGATATCCTGACCAATAAAGTGTGCACGCTTCAAGGGACTGACTAATAAAGTGTGTGCACTTTGAGGGGCCCACTGAGAGTCATCTCACAACTCACATCACACAATTAGCAGAGCTCTCTGTGTGTGCGCTGTTCCACCAAGGGCAACAGAGTTTGGAATCTGGAGCACTCACCATACTCTGGAAGGGCTCTACAAGACTGGAAATAAGTCACTGACCCTTTACTGGACTAGGCACTCCTGGGAGGGCCCCTGGCACATTCCCGCAGTCCTTCAAAGCATGCACGCTTTGTTATCTGGGGTGCCAGCGTGTGTCATGATGTGGGAAGTAGCACTTCATGGCCTAGCCTGCCATTTCATATAATTATTAATCAGGAACTTCCATTAAATCCAGATGGAAGGTTAAAATATGTTAGGTATGCACAAATCTTTGCTTTCTGGCAAGAGTCCTCTGAAAAGGACTTTTCTACCCTGGCTGTTAAAATATAATATGGCCTCAAATGAGGCATAAAAATCTTTTTCACTAACTACATACAATGAAGGACTTTTTAATACAATCATCAAGCAATCCCGTTTTCATCTAAAGGATATTAATAAGCCCACCTACCCATATGGATTAAAAGCAACTGCTTTATTTTGCGATAGCCAAATAAATTTAACGTATCTTTTTCATTGTCTCTCAGCACATCGAAAATACTTAATGAGCTGGAACAGAATTAGATCCATAAACACCTATATTAACAAACCACTTAGCATATCTGGTTCATGATTAGCGCTTAGAAGGTAAAAGCCCACATAAAATATAAAAAGAGCAAAAATTCTAAGAAGAAAATATCGCTGTAGTCAAAATGCGAAATGCCCTTTGGCTATACAAGACAGTTGCTTCTTCCTGAGGCATTTTTACAAGGCAAAGCCCCCTAGTGCTGCTTTAGGTTACTGTTTGTTGCGGCAAAGAGGCTCTGGTACATTTTAAAGCTATGTGTGAGGGAGAGGTTCAGTCAGTGCAACTTTGCCCATGTCTGCAGCAATGTGATGAAAAACAGCTGCCTTCAACTGCTGAACACCTTCTACTTGGGCAGCCACCAGGAGTGTAGCTATAATGGAACAGAGCCGGGGAACAAATGGCCCTGGGTCCCTGTGGAAGGGGCTCCACGATCTGGGTGACAGCTTGCTTTTTGCTCTTCTCTTTTAATATTGCATGAATATATGAGGAGGCTATAGGAAATATATTTTAAAAATATTTCTGAGCCAGGGGAATGCATGCATGCAGGTGTGTGAGCATGTGCATGGGGAGTGTGTGGTGTTATCTATATAGGAGGAAGAGCCGTGCCATGTTTTTCATTACAGTTATTCTGTAGCAAAAACGTGAAGCTGAGGGGGAGGAGAAGGTGGCAGGTGAACAGGGGCCCAGGGGCCTATTTTCACTCCTAGTCCCAGGGCCTACTCCTGCAAAAGCTTCTCAGGAATAAACCCACAACTTTTCCTGAAAGATTGGCAAGAAGCAGAGCAAAGTCCATCAAAAACAACAGGTGGCCACTAAAAACATTTACACTAATATATGGCTATTTCAAAGGATGCTAAGTTGTTATGTTCAGTACTTGATACTTTGCAATCCTATGCACCCATCATGGGAGTGATTGGGATTTACCTCTGAGACCATGTAATTGGATAACAGGTATAGCAGGTGGCTTAATGTTGTGGTAGCAAACTGATCTTTGCAAAGACCATAATATAAAAGGTGCCGGTAATCTGCACATTTTATGGGGATATAACCACTGCCGAATTTCCATAAAATTGCACAGATGACACAGAAGCCTTGAGTTGACTCTTCAAAATCACAAAGTGGGTTTAGAAGTCAAGAAGTGCTATCTCCATTTTTTTATTCCTTGTTTTGGTAATATACTTTAGCAATATTTTAACACTAAACTAGAGAATTGACATGTTTTATGCAGGTTTGTTTCAAGGCAAATTTTCCCCAAGCAAGCAGTGTCAATTTTTAATGCTGAATGTAACGCTTCTAGCATGAAGACCTGTTAAGAGGGCGGGGGGGGGGGGATGACACATTTCATGTTACCATTGATCTTACAGAGAAAAATAAAAGTCTTTTTTCTTTTTTTTTTGCAACTGAAAAGCAATTTTCTTCCAGGAGGGGATAGAAGAGGAAAATGTTATTCAACTGGAAAGCATATCTTTTTCCAAAACATTTCTCAATTATATATTGATGGCTAGATGTTATTCACAATCTAATATTACAGGACTAAGTTTCTCCTGGTTCGACAAATTTTGTTACAGTTATTACTTAATTTTCTGATTGCTCTTGGCTCATTACTGGTACAGGCTAAAAATTAAGCTGGTCAGTCTTGGTAGCAAATAACATTATTTTCTAATACTTTTGCATTCCTTCCCCATTTTTCTTCATTAGTAAAGAAGTTTTACTAGACACTATGTGTTCATTTCATACATTATATGGCAATACACTCAGATTTACTCAAGGTAAAGTGTGCTGTCAAGTTGGTGTCGACTTAATAGCGCAGCGGGAAAATGACTTGATTAGCAAGCCAGAGGTTGCCGGTTCGAATCCTCGCTGGTATGTTTCCAAAACTATGGCAAACACCTATAACGGGCAGCAGTGATATAGGAAGGTGCTGAAAGGCATAATCTCATACTGTGAGGGAGATGGCAATGGTAAACCCCTCCTTTATTCTACCAAAGACAACCACAGGGCTCTGTGGTTGCCTACAAACTGTATATTCAGCAGGGAGCTACAACTAATCCCAGCTCTCTTTTGAGTGAATCTGTATTTTCAAATGTTTTCAAACATCTGTTGACTGCAGTTCCACTTAATATTTTGATATGTATGCTGGGCGCAGTGGGATCCTTAGCTGTACACTTAGTAAGTAAGTAATAAGTTTATTGTTGTGACCACAGGCCATAACATAACATAGTACAGCATAACATAAAACATAACATAAATGAGAAACAAGAAAGAACTCAGCATACTGTACTTGAACAGTCTACTTGAACTAAATCCAATGCTAAAATTTAGGACAGAACATGGCAGCTATACATGTCTTTCTAAGTTTCAAAGAAGCAGTACACTTTAAAAATGTCGCATGTGAAGAGTCCTATGATATAACTAGTATATGACATTATATAAGTAAATCCATTGGTCAATTTTAACAGTGAAAATATCTACATGTAATTATCATCTTGGGTGGGGAGGGAAGAGAAATTGTAGTTTCATTTCAAAAATATGGCACCTTTAAATTCTAGTGATTTAATGAGTCGTTCTTTTGTTGGAGACCTTTTAGAACTAGGGGAGAAGATGTGGCTGAAATCCACAGTGGCTGTGTCTTCACAATCTCACAGAGGCTTTGTCTTCCCAAGCAGCAGAGCGCTTGTGTGAGGGAAGAACTATATTCATTAGTCTTCCATGCCTTCATAACTGTTCTTTGTCTTCCAAAAATATGGGCCTGAGGGCTGCATGACTGTATCTTTAAGAATGTAAAGAAGCAGGCCAGAGTAAAGAGCAGATATAACTACCTTGGCTTCAGTCTTCAAGATTCCACAGACCAGATGTGTATACATGCCTCTTTTTCATTCAGAAGCTCCTTTCTCTTCTGAACTGCTAAACTGCTTCTTTTTAAAGCATAAAGGCTAGTGGCGGTTAGATGTGATGCTTATTCTGGATACCTATATCTTCTTTCTTTGCGCTTAAATTAATAAATATCCCTTTGCCATCTGATGTCCTAATTTACTACTGAGTAAATTGTCACCTTAATGGAGCAGCGAGGAAATGCTTGACTAACAAGCAGAAGGTTGCTGATTTGAATCCCCACTGGAATGTTTCCCAGACTATGGGAAAAACCTATATTGGGCAGCAGCGATATAGGAAGATGCTGAAAGGCATCATCTCATACTGCATGGGAGGAGGCAATGGTAAACCCCTCCTGTATTCTACCAAAGAAAACTACAGGGCTCTGTGGGCATCAGGAGTTGAAATCAACTTGACGGCACACTTTACCTTTAAATTGTGATACTTTAGCATTTGTTTTCAACCAAAGCATTAGTCTTGCTAAGACTGTATGCTGGAAATATGCTTTTCATAGGATTTTTGGTATCAAAGTGGACACAAAGGTTTGGATCAGAGTCACAGTGTACAGGATGCCAGCATGGCTAACAAGTAAAGTCAATGAAGCTATAAAGGGGGAGAAGAATTCCTTCAGAAATTGGAAGCCCTGCCCAAATGAAGAGAACAGAAAGGAACAATTCCTCCTGGCAAAAGGAATGCAAGGGAGTCAAAAAGAGAGATTGAGGAACATTTAGCTAGAAGTATCAAGGGAGATAACAAAAATGTCTTTAAATATATCAGAAGCAGGAAACCTTCCAGGAAGGCAGTTGGTCTGTTAGATGATGAGGGAGTAAAGGAATTATTAAGGATGATATGGAGATTGCAGAGAAGCTAAACTAGTTATTTGCATTTGGCTTCATGGCAGAGGATACTGAGCATATACCTGGGCCTGAACTGAGCTTTTCTGAGACAGAGGCTAAAGAACTGAGTCAAATAGAGGTAATGACAGATATGTTCTAAATTGTCTGGAAAAAATAAAAACTAACTAATTTCCAGGGCCAGATGGCACCCACCCAAGAGTCCGTAAATAACTCATATGTGAAACTGCTGACCTCATTGAATACATATGTAACTTATCCTTACAACTAGGCACTGTACCAGAGGACTGGAAAGCAGCCCCTGTAACACTGATTTTTCAAAAGGGATCCAGGGGGTCCAGGGAATTACAGACAAGTTAGCTTAAAATCTGTGCTGGGCAAACTGATGGAAAGCATTCTCAAAGATGAAAATTTTAAGTATATAGAAGAACAGCTCTGCTGAAGGAGGACCAGCATGTCTTCTGCAAAAGTAAATCTTGCCTCACCAACTTTATGAAGTTCTTTGAGACTGCCAACAGGCATATAGATAAAAGTGATCCAGTTGAGATAGTACACTTGAACTTTCAAAAGGCTTTCGACAAAGTTCCTCATCAAAGATTCCTGAGTAAACTTAGCAGTCATGGGATAAGGAACAGGTCCAATTGTGGATTGGCAATTGGTTGACAGGAACCAGAGAGTAGGTATAAATGGATAGTTCTCTAAATGGAGGGAAGTAAGAAGTGGGGTCCCTCAGCGATCTGTATTGGGACCAGTGCTTTTTAATTTATTCATAAATGATCTACTGTAGAAGTTGGGGTAAGCAGCAAGATGGTCAGATCTGCAGATGACACCAAACTATTTAGGGTAGTGAAATGCAAAAGTAATTGCGGGGAATAAAACTAAACCACTAAAAAGAGTGGGGAGCAAATAGGTCATATCAACGTTCACTAAGCTCACATCTCACATCATTTAAATACCAACCCCAGAGATAATGTATGCAAGACCAAATGAAATTAAAATCAAAGCAGGTCTTGATCATTTTTCTTAAAGATAAGAAATAATTTATTTCTCTTCAGTCTTCACAATTACCACATATTACCTAGCTACACAATCAATGTCATTACATATCACGGGAGAATTGCTTACCTACACACTTGGACAAAGACATTTGCAATTTAAAAATTAAATTTACTGTACAATGTGCTGTTGGACAAAATGACATTCTTAAGTTTGTTGAGGAGATATGGCATGTGCTTTATGAATGGATGGAACATACGACATTAAAAAATTTAAAATGCCAATAAGCAAGAACAAGGTATAAAGCATTTTGTTTTGGCATTGTAGTTTATAAAGTATTAAAAAAGAAAACTAGAGGAAAGGACTTAGTGTTTTTTTAACTTCCAGTACATAAAATTGGATATGAAAGTAATTAGTTTCTCCCCCCTTTTTAAAATTTTGCTTTTTTTAATAATAGAAATGAATATATGAATATATTGCAGAGTAAAGAAAGGCTGAAAAATTACCAGTTAAACAAAATACTATTGTATGAAAAGGAAATGTAAAATTACCAAGTAATTTGCTTACAAAAAAGATCAAACTATAAACAGTCACAAAATATATAAAAATGCCACTTTGAACGAGGCAATCGTACTCTACCGAAATTGGTAGTAGACTTTTTCAGTACAGTCATATTTATACAGTAGTAACTGATAAAAAAGCATTGTTCACTGTTGTGTCATCTGGAGATTTAGCACCATGTGTCATAAGTTCCTGAATGGTCATCCAGTTGTCCAAGATCTTCTTGTTCCTCTTTTTCATCATCTTTTTGTGACTGAGCTCAATAATATTAATTTCTTTTTTGCCCTCACTGCCACTTTGTGGGCTCTCTTTAAGACACTCTAGCCTGCTACGCATCATGAATTCTCGACGCCTCCGCTGCTCCTTGGCTCGCACCAGGTGCTGCTTCCGCTCCTCTTTGCTCCAGTAACGACCCATCTTCATTTCGCTCATTGTATCATCATCTGTCGTCATCCCACTGCGCTCCTCTTTAATTTTTAAGGCACGTTCCTTCAGGATTCTGTCTCTGACTGGTCTTTTTGTGATATACCTTGTCCCATCACTCCTTATTTTCACTTTCCATTCCATCTTAGGCTCTGTACATTTTGGTGAATCCTTGCACATATTCACTAAGCTGAGCTGACTTTGGGCATACTCCACTGCAGATTTTTGTTGGATAAGCTGCATATAGCTTTGATAATGCTTAGCGTGCGCAGGTATGTTCCCATACCTATAAGAAGAACTATGATATGGGGACAAATAAGGAATATGCTCAGGACTTTGCCTTTCTTGCTCTGTGGATTTGCTACTCTCTGACACAGTTTCCTTTTCTTCAACAGAGCTGTTTTGTTCAGGTTTTGTTTTGTTTGGGGTTGCCTCCCTGTTACTCTGTCTTGAAGACAACTGGTTTGCTACAATAGTGCTTCTCAGGTTTTTCCTGTTGGTGATGCTGATCATTCTCTGGAGAGAACTATCAGGGGAACGGTCTACAGTCATTGGAGTGCTTCTACAGCTCTCTGCCGTATTGTAAGCACTGGAACTGTCTTTATCAGATTTCTCTGGATGCTCTATTATGTCATCCAGTTTTCCTCCTTGAAGGTCTATACTAGTATTATAATTCCTGAATGTTCCCCCACGCAGTGCCCAGATGTCTCCATACTGATCTTTGACTTTTTGAAGACGGTGAGCCTGCATAATGTTCTGACATTCAAGCTCAATGTTTCTTAGTTCCTCATTGAGCAACTGCAGTTCATGCTCAACCCCATCTTTTTGCCTTCTGTTACACTCTATTGTGCTACTTGAGTAATACAAATCATACTCTCCATGATTTCGAATCTTGCACTTGAGCTCCAGCAGCTGGCGAAATCTTTCACAGTCCTCCTCCTGATTACCAACAAAATCTGACTCAGTGTATTCCCCAGACACCAGGCTTTCGTTGCATTGGAGTTCAATGCTTCCCAGTGTGTCCTGGCTCTGTGCGAGCTCCCGCTGGTCTTGCAATGTCGGCTTTTTCTGCTCCTCAGGTGCATTCTCTTGCTCTGAGCTCTCATCATTGCGCTGGCTTTCATCTGTGGGCCCCACTCCACTATCTTTCTCGTTATTATTCGATGATGAGGTAGCAGTGTCTGTGGTGCCATCTTCTTCTTCATGTTTTTTTGGCTGTAAAAACAGAACAAACTCGTTTATCAAGGATCAAAGATTACAGGGAAATCTTGGTATTCACAGGGGTTCTGTTCTCAGCTAGTACAGTGGATACCGGAATCACAAATACCGAGGCATTTGGGCAATCTGGGGGTTAGGTTCCAAAAGGCAGGGATATGGCTAAAAATGGTCAAATATCAATGAAAAATCACCAAATAAAGTGCCCTACTGTACTCCATGGGTCCCCTATGTTCCAGCAATGCCCCCTCTCCAGTCTCCACTCTGCCATTTTTTGGGCAGAAAATTGTGATTTTCAAGCCATTTCTTAGTGAAAAGGAGTCACAAAAGGGAGGTAATTTCTGGCCAGACTGATTTGTAGATTCACGAATTTAACCTCCACCGCTGGGCTTTTTCTTGTGTATACTGAGCTTCAGGGGCGTAGCAAGGTTGGAGTGGGCCCAGAGACAAGATTTTAAAATGGGCCCCCCCCACTCAAAGTCCAGGGCCTCCGCACACCCCAGGCCCCCAAGGATTTAAGTCTGATATTCCAAAATAAGTATGCTGTCTGGAAATACATTTCACTGAATACACACACGCACACGTCACAATATACAGTGATATACATTGAGTACTATACATTTGTTTTACTTTTAATGCCTAGAACACACTAGAAAGATGAATGATTAAAATGGGCCCCTCGCTGCAGATTAGCAAAGGAGACTTTCAACCATGCAGGGTGAGCCTATGTTTGTTTTCTCAGAATTCTGAACAAATTCAGTCAAGTTTGATTGCAGGAGGTTTTTCACAGGAGGCTTTTAAAGCCCTTTAAGACACATCTCCTCTGGAATGGAGGTGCTGCATTCACATGTTGGCCAGATTGACCCTGAAGTCCCTGCAAGTTATTGGGGAGCAGTTCACACACAAGAAAAATAAAATAAAAGCACCACACATGCTTCACAGTTCTCACTCAGACCTTCTGGGTTGCAAAACAACTTGAACATAAGTGCATTTATAAATGAATGAATAAAATAAATATAATACTGTTTCTTCCAGAAGTTTTTGTAATTTTCTGCCATGAAACAAGCCACTTATAGGACTTTTTAGATAGTTTTTTTTAAGCCAGCAAATTTTCCAAGCTGTTTAAAAATAAATATTCAGAGACTTCTCAGTCCCTCCCCCCCCATATCAAAGCCCTATGGCAAGCAGATCCCTATATATCCGGGTGGGGGTGGGTGGGGAAGGTAACCACAAAAAGGAGTTCACACTCTACCTGGCAGCAGGGGGTCTTCTGCTGCAGAGAACAGTGGAGGCCTCTCTGGCTGCCTCCTCCTTCCTGGCTGGCTTGGGCCCTACTGGAGTTCAGGCTTCACAGAGGCCTACACGAGGCCTCCGTGGAAGCCCCGCCCACCCGCCGATCAGCTGAGAGGCGGGAGAAAAGGAGCTCTTTGCAGCGTGTCTGCTGCTCGATTGCCGGCCAGGAGAACAAGCTGGAGAGACGGCGAACAGGGCAAGTGGCTGAGGGGCCTTGGGCCTGGGCAGGGGGCAATGGGGAGTCACGTGAGGTGCCTCTGGGGGGCCCCTCCAGGCAGTGGGGCCCCCAGACAACTGTCTCCCCTTGCCCTATCGTTGTTACGCGCCTGCTGAGCTTGGTTGCCTACTACCCAATGGATACACAAAACCACAGATGCCAGATCTGCAAGTAACGAGGTCCTCCTGTATATTAAACATAATTACCTTTCAGTTCTCTAATGTTTATTTTTAAAAAGTCTATGCTGCCTTTCTACCTTTAAAAAGGTATTCAAAGAAATGTACAACATATCATAATAACAAAAGAGATAAAGTATTAGAAGGCCCGAATTTTGCCCACCACCCAAGATCAGTGGAGGCGGCTTGGATGTTGTACACATGGGACAAGGTCTCCTCTGTTATTATTCTCACACTGTGGAACATTTCCCAATTTCAACCTTGCCTGTCTTTCGGCAGCTGGCAAAAACAATTTTGTTTGCCTGCGTTTTTCATCTCTGACTGCTGTGCTTGTCTCTGGCTGTGGTTATTTGGGATAGCCAGCTTTTGTAATATGCTGTTTCTAATGCTTTTGTTTTCTTAATTTTGTAAGCTGGATTTTAACTTCGTTTGTTAGCTACCTTGGGGTCTTATATAAGGCAAGGTATGTATAAACAAACAAACAAACAAACAAACAAACACTAGCAGATGACAAAATCATCTACTAGTCAAAACCAAAGCAGCAAAAGCAACATTAAAGCCACAGAATCATGAACCAGGAAAAACCTTATGTCAATTCATAGGTCTAGTGAAAGAGCATGGTTTGGCATCCAATTCACATCCTCTGAAAAGATCATAGATGCAGTCAGCAGGCCTCACAGAAGAAGCAAGTCCATAACTTGAACATGGCTATGGAGCTCAACTGGCAAAGAAACTTTAAGGAACTAATGGGAAGCTTAGATGATTTCTAAGTTATGGGCAAAGATATATAGTGAGGAAATCACATAACTAAGAGATTTCTTCCCCCTATTTCAGCCTCAAGCCAACTACTTTCATTTCATCAAGCTATACTCAATGTTACCACTTTGCATGACTATAAATTGGCAAGACTATAAGCAGAGCCTTTACAATAACTGACTGAAGGTTGTGGAATGACCTCCCCTTAGTGCTTTCTTCTTTTCTTTTCTTTTCTTTTCTATTTTATTTTATGGTTCTTTCTGTTATTTGCTTTCAGGAGGGCTGTAAGGGAACATCTCTCTTTTATTGGGCAGTCTTTTTTTTTTTTTTGATAGCATTTATTTGAATTGCTTATTGTCTTTGTAAACTGCTTTCAGCCCTGGAAAGGCAGCATAAACATTTTTAAAATAAATAAATTTCTTACTTTTGACCCACATATTCATTTTTTAAACACACACACACACACACACACACACACACACACACACACACACTTGACCCAATAATTACAAGTACGAAGGCTGCTAAATTCTGTCTAGGCTGCCATATTATGAAATGATTGAGGCTGTATCCACTGTACAGATCAGAGCCATGCAATGGACCTGACTCCACTGCACTGGAGTATGAAGCACTGATGCAATGACAAACTGTGTAGTCCCACTGTGGCCCATTAAAAAAAAACCCTTGGATTAAAAACAAACCAAAACAATGGCCCATTTTTAAAAAACAAACCCTTGGATTCCACCCCCCCCCGCTTTTTCCACCGCAAATAAAACCCAAAAAGAAAAATCTGGTTGTACAAACCGATGTGGTAATCCAGTTGTATATGTAGACTAGTTGCATTAATTGTAGATAGAAATGCACATCTTCTTTAGATTAATACAGTGGTGACAGACGTCTGCATTCGGATGTGTATTCCAATACACATGCAAGGCCCTGCTTTTTTCCTTCTCCCCCTAACTTGAGCAAGGGTCTGGACATCAACAGCCAATTATTATCCCCCCCCTGCTAGTTAGTATCAGACAAAAGTAAGGTTCTATACCAACAAAACAACAATATCTGTGTCGGGCATCAAACCTGGTGGACTACCATGGAATCTCTGCTGCTGAATTTCAAATTACACCAGGAATGCCATCGACAGTAAAGTGCACTGGTAATGTGAATACTATTGGTGCCTTGGGGACGATTGTAACAGATATTTGTGTTCACACTGGCACTGTACCAGTAGAAACTGGCACAGCAGTTGCTTTGCTAAAAAGCAAGTCTAATTGAGATACAGGTTATAATTACAGTGCAAGTTGGCAGTAGTTTTGTACAGCTAACTCAGGTGTCCTAGGCTGGGACCCAACATGACGGCTGGCCTGCCAGCTTTGTGGAGGACATATTTGTTATTAATGGTTACCAGTTACCGTCATGTTAGCTTTGTCTTTCGGTCCTAATGATTTGGTTTAAAATTGCGGATACATGTCTTCTGGTTTAAAGACACCAGTGAGGGGTTTATGTGTGTTACTGTATTTTCCCTTGGAAACTGTCTACTTAAACTCTAGTCTCCAATACAGTTAAAGCAAATGGCATGCCTGCTATGGCCATTATGTCAAACATTTTTAATGGAACCCTTTTAATTCACCTTCAGTTAACTACACCTATTTATTGCACCTTGAATGAAGAAAACATTAGTTGTCAGAGCAGTGAAGAGGGGCATGCTTTTTATTTTTCAAAATGATTAGTAGAGTTGAAGGCATTTTGTCCTATTTCACTTCCACAGTTTTCATCCAAAGTACATATAGTCTATTTACAATAAATCTAAGTGCACACAGCACCAAATGTGGTTTCTCCTTTAAGAGGTGCAATTATATAATTAAACATAATGGCTAGTAATAGTAAAAATGTGATGGGTGGAAAATGTAGTGAACCAGTAAGAGGGAACAAAATTTAAAGAGGCTACTCTGTTAGTAATTGCTGTTTTCCTCTATCGAGACCAGGGCTGCTCAACTTCAGCCCTCCTGCAGATGTTGGCCTACAACTCTCATAATCCATGGCTATTGGCCACTGTGGCTGGAGATTATGGGAGTTGTAGTCCAAAAACAGCTGGGGTGGCTAAGTTGAGCAGGCCTGATCTAGAAAGACAATGATGTACGGGCAGGGGGGATAGCAACATACACACCAAGCCTCATTATTACCTTCAAGAGCACAAGCCAGCAGCTACTCTTTTATGCATAGTTGTTAGAAGAGATTGATGACAATAGGTCACAGCAGTTACAATAAAAGCAATTAAAGTGTGTTAGAGTGTAAACTAAATTAAAAATGAAATCAAAAAGTTGGCAAAAGTGTCTACCTGATCAATTCAGAGCAAGTACACTGAGACAACACCTTAGGGTGCCTGCCGTTATGTTTCCTCAGTGACAGCTTGAGGGTTTGGCTGATACCCATGCATGTGCCAATATGTAGACCCCTATGATGCCAACTCATTTTCAGCAATCAAGCATTTTTACATTCTAAAAGGAGAAGTGGAAACCTAATATTTTCCTGTACGTTATGCCCTCTGTCTGGGGAAGCCTTTCCCCATAAGTGTGGGGTATGCCATCTGCATAAGAGTGATATGTTAAATATTATTCTTTCTCAAATGTCAGGGCTTAGCCTTAGTATTAAATAGCTTTGGGCACATGAGTTTAAACTGTCTCAGTTTAAACAATAATTGACATCTGTTGAATGTCAGAACAGCCCATCTAGTCCAGCATTTTGTTTCACACAGTGGTCCATCAGATGCCACTGGAAGCCTACAGGCAGGAGTTGAGGGCATGCCCTCTCTCCTGCTGTTACTCCCCTGCAACTGCTACTCAGAGGCATCCTGCCTTTGAGGCTGGAAGTGGCCTATAGCTACCAGACCAGTAGCCGTTGATAGACTTCTCCTCCATGAAGTTATCCAAACCCCTCTTAAAGCCATCCATGTTGTTGTATATGCTCTCCAGGCCTTTTGATTCAAAGTGGATATAACCACATGACGACTTCTGCAAACACCATTTAATGGAAGAATCTATATGAAATCCATCATATAGATTGTAGGGGACCTATCTACCAGTTATAATATCAACTTGATACACAAGAAGCAGACAATTTGTTTAATACCGACAGTAGCTGTGTTTTGGATTAAAGTATGTGTGTTCCTCATTGCTCTGACCATATAGAATACCCCTCCATAGTACTTACACTGGCAGAGACAAACACACAGATACACACAGAGCACTCCAGTGTTCTGCTAATCTCATACACGGAATTTAACTATCTAGAGAATATGGTTATTCTGCTTCTCTACACACAGGAACAGTAAAAGATAACCACTGTTCTACATCAGAGGGTTAGGTCCCACCCTTTAAACAGAGTATTGTCAGATTATTACCCTACAGCAGGGTATGAGCACCAAGGCTGCAATGGAAATATATGAGATGGCAGCACAGATATGCCTTTTTATCATCTACAATAAACATAATTGGCATGCCATTTCTGTAAACATGATGTAGCCACAGGGCACTTGTACAGTAACATGTGTAGGGCCATTTCACACTGTGTAGCAGTTGCTTCCTTTTTCTTTGAAGACTGAACCATTTTCTCAGAGAATGTGCCATCTTAATGGTTTATGATGAGCACAAATGGCAATATCACTAATTAACCTCCATTAAGAATGTTTGTGGGAGTTATAAAGAATTGCCGTTCATGCTTGTGATGAATGATTTATACAATAGTTTTGCCACAAATGTAATGCAATCCAGATGAAAAAGTGGTCCTTTTTCTTTAAAGATTAGCTGCAGGGGACCCCCATCCAGCCTGGAAATGTGGAACAAGACAAGGAGAAAGTTAGCACTTTCCCCTTGTTACAAATCTCCCTTCAATTTACATCAAATTGCTGCTTCAAGGGGGATATTTTGGGGGTGAACTAGTGGTAGATGATATTACATCCTCAGTGCACACCATACTCCCGGCTGGAGCAGGAGTCTCTTGATGATAATTTTAAAAGATAAAAGAACCATTTCTGATTCCTCCTCCCAGCTTGTAAAGATGGTTTGAATAATGCATATAGTATTATGCCCTAATTCAGAAATATTTATCCCAATATAAAAAGCTTAGTCAAATTCTTAAATGTACTTACAACTCTCTACAGAGTCTTTCTAGATGATAAAAAAACCCAGATGTGTTCAAGTACTATAACTATATTAGGCCTCTTCTACACAATTAGTCAGTAGAGCACTTATCCCAGCCACATATACTGTGTGTGGTGTGGTGTGGTATGTGTGTGAGACTCACAGAGAGAAAGAGTGACTGACTATAGCGTGTGTCCTTGCCCTGGACAATAATTTTTTGGAGGGAAAAGTCAGGTGGAATATGTACTTCATTACTGAAGCATAAACACCAACCAAATAAAAGAAAACAAAAAGAAAATGCTTATGAAATTACAGGAAAACAGTGGTAGTACTAGTAGTACTAGAAGTAGTAAAATGATATGTGGGATAGGGAAGAGGTAAATCAAATTAATCTGGTGGAGAGGAATAAAGTAAGAGGAATAATTTTTTAAAAGGCATGAAAATGCATGTTGGACTGCTTTTCCTCACATGTAATTCTTACCCAGAAATATAACAGTCTCAATTGATACCACTTGTGGCATTTAGTGGCAATGTTCTAATTAAGCGAAAGAATATAATTTCTAAATTTATCATTTAGTTCTCTGTTTATTTAAAAAAAATGCACGTAGGAACATTTCAAGCTTTATATTTTATTTTATGTCAAGCCTACCTGCTCTGCTTCATTGCCTGTGTACTGCACTGCTTCATTATGCTGTTCTTCCAACATTTCCAAGTTTAACTCCTCTAAGAATTCATTCCTTTCATCATCCAGCCATCCTTCTTCTAGCTATAAAGAATACATTAGTACATTACATTAGGTTAGTGGGCACGCATGCTAAAATAAGGTAAACCCAAATGGCAATGCCTGAGTAGCTTTTTTTTTTTTTTTTATAATAATGACTCTCTTCAGAATACTGAGGCCTTAGAGCTCGCCTCTCAAAAAGGCAGGGAAAAAAGATGATTAAAAAAATTGGACTCATAGGCCTTTTATCTCTTCCTGAAACAGTATCACTGATTTTCTCTCATAATGAGGGGGATTGCACACATGGAATATTATTTCCTTTCAAAATGTACGGAAGATATACTGCATAATCTTGAAGCTGTCATGTTCTTTCCTTCTAAGAGCATTAGCTTTAAAGAATCCAGAGATACTAATATATGGCCATGAGACAATTGGTTTCTTTTTCCTTAACAACCTCCACCTCTGAGTGTTGAGTCCTGCTGCCTGAACCTCAACATCATCCTCATAGTGTATTTCAATCACATTTGTCTTATTGATTTTCTCAGGTAAACGTACAGTAACAGCAGCTACAAAACAACAAAAGAATAACTGATTGACAAGGTGCCTTTAAGGCATGTTTTGGTTTTCAGCTGCTCATAGAGATGCTTTCAAAGAAATCAGCAAAACATTATTTTAAAATATGTTGACTGCCAACTTGTCCAAAGCAAAACTAGGCCTACTTTTGGCAACTTAATCTAAACATTTTCAGATGTACACATTACGTGCATGTAAGTAAACCTTTCTGTAGAGCAAGCTGAGGAAAACAAGTATTCAGTTTGACTTACAGGCACAGTGAGAAACAGGACTACTCTTCATAACATTGCTATGGAAAAGTGTTAGTAACCATTTTCAGGCATTTGGGGAAGATACACATAAGGACCCTCTAGGTTAAAAGCACTGAGATTTCAAATGTGGCATTTTGGTAAGGGGTCCCCTCCGCTGCCCACTGCTGAATGCCATGGGAGGGGCAGTTGTGCTGAAGAGGGAGGAGGCAGTTGTGGTGATGCTGGGCTACACTCCCTCAACTGGTGACCACCTCCTTGCTCTTTAAGCTGCCTCTTGTGCTGAGATATGAGAGGGGGCAGGTACCACCTCCTCCCCTAGCCTTGTGATGCCCAGTGAAAAGGGGATGGAGGGGGGTTTAAATAGCGGCCACCATTTCAAGATAGCCGTTTCCAGCCGTAAGGAGGGGGAAAGAGAATTTCTCCCACCCACCCTCCCTTGGATGAACCAATCCCCCCACCTCAGGCAGTAGCCAATCACCTGATGGGGCTGTGAGGGAATTTTTTGGCCCTGCTGTACCACATTGGCAGCCTCGGTCACAGGTCTTTTTCAACCTCGCTGTGTGTGTGTGTATGTGTGTGTGTGTGTGTGTGTGTGTGATTAGCAATTTGGCATAATTTGATTAATTGGCATATGTCACAACTTTGGTGGGCGGGTTATATGGATTACAAGCATGTAAGGGATAGGCCCCAGGGGTAAAGGGCAGAAGGGACTGGACTGCAATTCACTAAGCAAGAGGGAGTGGCCAATGGGTTTTGGTAAACTCCCAGCTGTGCGGCTTGGGTCTTTGCTGTGGTCCATAGCCCTGCCAGTCTACTTGATCCGGTCCCAAGTGAATGGGGGACTGCCTTGACCCTGATGAATAGCTGTCAGGGCTAGACCAGAGAGGTTAAGTGGTGCCCTGACCTTGCCATCCAGTTACCTGCAAGAAGCCTGTTTGGATATGCAATATATATATGCTGCTAATCTTTAATAAGGTTGTGGTCAGGCACTTGCCCTGCACCTAATTCCCATTACCTCTGTGTGTCACCTCTTCCTTTATATTGCACAACTGTAATCATGAATTTCTTTTAAAACTACTTAGTCATCTGTAACTATACATATGATACCAACTCTAGTCCTTTGAATGTGTTCAGTATCCATGAATAATGAATGTACATTTGGGACTTACAAGCATTTATTAGAATTTAGAACTCTGTACAAAACTCTTATGTATACAAACACCCCCCCCCAAATATTTATTAGGCCATTCCAACAGCATCACTCCTGCCCAGTAATGTATGCGGTAGGCCTGAAAAATGGCTTCCAAAAGATAACAGTATCAAGCTGCTAGATGTATCATACTGCTGAAGTTCAACAAAACATGTTGGATGGGGGGCAGGAGCCTGACATTTCTAGGTTTGAAAACTCGGAAGTGGCTGGAAGTACTGGTTTGTGGCAATGTATGCAGGCCAATGACATGGTTTGATCTAATCATGTTGTTAGTTTCTACCCAGCAAGACAATCCATCTACTTGTGTGGAAACTAAAATGGAATCCAGTTGAACTATGTGGAACAAATGATGGCACAAACATATCTAATAGGGTGGCTGCACATGATCACCCAAAAGAAAGGTAGAGGGAATCAGGGATTCACGGGGTGTGCATGCTCTCTACATAAGCCAGTACTTCTGGCCACTTCCGTGTTGTCCATACACACAAATGTCAGGCTCCTGCCTCCATCCAACATTCTTCACCCAACTTCAAATGTTGGTTATAGCTAGGAATGCTGGGTGGTGGAGGGAACTCAATAGGGTTGTGTAAATTGATTCACTGTCAAATCCATTTGGATCAAATTGGGGGTGATTTGCAGATTCAAACTCAAATCAAATCACCCTCAAAATAGAGGGCCTAATTCAGGGTCGAGGAGAATCACCGCCATTTGACCCAAATTGATTCAGGCAATTTAAATGCTATTTTGAGGCCTGTTTTGCTAGTGAGAGCTGGTCTACCAATTGGGATTGGTGGGTAGATAAGCCCTCTGCTCCAGATTGTGTGCATCAGCCCGCCTCAGAAGACAGTTTGTTTCCCCAGCAAAACTAGGAAAACTGGCCTCAAAATGGCACGCGAATCACCCAAATCAATCCGGGTGATTCAGGGCTGATTTGTTGAGGCAATAGACAAATCTATTTGTGGGGTCTGCAATTTGATTAAACCTCGAATTGAATCACAGATTTTGATTCGTGCACTCCCCTAGAACCCAACATTGTACACCTGATCTCTGAGTTTGGATGACACAGAAATGGTTGGAAGTATCAGCTCGCTCTGGGCATACGTGTTCCCGGGAACCTCTGGTTCCTTCCACCTTACTTTCAGGCAGTTGTGTGAAGCCACCCATAGAATCACAAAATTCAAAAGGTCTCTTATGTAGCCTAGACAATATACAAACTGGATCCATGATACCTCCTGAAAACGGAAGCAGCTACTGCGGAATCTCTCTTACAGATACAGGACACTGGATCAGGAATGGAGAATGGACCTGTCACCGGAACTCAAATACAGCGACCTGATTCAATGGTGATGTTTCTCATTGTCAAAACATGACACATTGTAAAAGCAATAGAACTGACAGGCATATGAACAATTGTCTTAATTACTCAACTTGTAATATGTCTTACATGTTCTCTTTCCACTGACAGAGAAGATAAAATATGTTAGGATCTGGTGCATATTTTATTTTTTCTCAACTCAAGAACATAATAAGTGTGGGGAACTTTCAAAGCATTCTAAAACAAATACTTGAAGTATGTCATCAGTGATAAATTGCAAAATGATGCACAAACTATTTAAGATTTACTAATACATATAATGCCTATGCACTCCTGCCATGGAACAAAAAGGAACAATTAAGCGCCTGAGAGTGGACAAGGATCCCCAAGAAACATCTATTTCCTTGGTATTGTCCTCCTTTGATCCCTTCAGCTCTTTGTCCTCAGCACAAACCCAGTTTTGCAACTCTGACACTGTTACCATTACTCTTTTGGCAGTCTCTCTTTTTCACATTCAGCATACCCTGAAGGTTATGGTGGCAATGCTGCCTTTTTCTTTTTCAAATCCTGTCAGTTCCAGCCCTTGCCTTCCCCACAGCCCTTTACATTGCTTCTGTTCTTTCTGTGGAACATTATGCCCCTTTGCACCTCTGTTTTGCTGTTATAAATCACCCTCCTGGATCCCTCTTGAACTTCATTTTAGTCTTTAGTGCCCAGCTTATATTTTTACTTTCCAATAACATCCCTGCTTTGTTCCTTGACAATTTCAACATTCATGTGAATAATCCCTAGGATGGAGCTGTTTTTCAGCAGCTTCCTCCTTTGATCTCCAAACAGAGTTCCCAATGCACTGCCTTGGACACTATTGATTTTGTTTTTACCAAGAACTAGTCTGCCTCTGACTTCTCTGCTATGACCTCTCTGCTTTGTATGAGCATCACCAGATCTCCTTCAGCACTGCATGCAATCTACCCTCCCCACATCTTGATTCCTGGTCCTTCCATTATTGCAGTCAATATAATGGTTCTTTGAAACACTGTCCTCCCATCTGTCACCTCTGCACTCTCCTACAATCCTTCCCTTCAATCCTTGATATAATTGCCTGGCTCCCACTCTGATTTGGTCCCTCCATTTGATTATATGTCCATGCTCCCATGCAGCTGCACATGTTTGGAAGAGGGCCGCAAAATGGGTTGACTACATCCACTATTCATTCACTCTTATTTCTTGCCTGCCATTCACCTGGCCAACTAAAATACTCCCTGATGCATACCAGCTCTAGAAGGCCTTGAACTTCTTGCCAACCTTTGATGCCTTTCTAATACCTACAACTGTACTTCTTCTCATCTTGCTCTCTGCCCAGGAATTTGCCACTTCCTTCAATGCCAAAATTGAAACCACGCATTTTGCTCTTGATTCTTCTTTCCCCCTTCTTCTTTTGGCATTCCTCCTCCTCCTTCCATTTCTTCTTTATCCCCTGACTCACTTAATCCTCACATGCCTCACATTCACATGTTTGCCATCTTGAATTGGGGTGGATGACATCATCACAAAACATGCCTTTGAGGTGTACCTACGTGTCACTCACTACAACCATACTAAATTTGGTTCAAATCAGTTAGGCAGTCCACAAATTAGTCCACTTGTGCCTCAACCATTCATGTGACAACCATCTTGAATTGGGGTGGATGATATCATCACAAGGAGTCCCTATGTGTGCCTACAGTGGTAGCTAATTTGGTCCAAATTGGTTAGGCAGTTCACAAGTTAGCCCTCCTGTGCCTCAAATGTTCACGTGTCTACCATCCTGAATTGGGATGGATGACATCATCACAAACTATGCCATTGAGGTGTCCGTTTGTGTCACTCACTACAACTGCACCAAATTGCAGAGCCGCCCTTCTGTGTCCCTACAGCTGTAGCAAATTTGGTTCAATTGGTTAAGTGGTTTGTAAGTTAGCCCAGCTGCACGTCAAACATGCATGCATCTGCCATCTTGAATGGGGTGGATGACATCATCACAAACTATGCCATTGAGATGTCTCTATGTGTCCCTACAACTGGTTCAAATCAGTTCAGTGGTTCACAAGTTAGCCCACCTGTGCCTCAAATGTTCCACCCCAATTCAAGATGGCAGACAAATGAATGTTTGAGTCACAAAGAGGGCTAAGTTGTGAACCACATAATAGGGGTGTTCAAACCAGCTTGACCTCAAGCCAGCTTGAGCTAGAACCAGCTTGGTTCAAGGGCTTGCCCTCGAACTGTACCCAGTTTGGCTCGAGGTCTAGCCAAACCCCCCAGGATGGTTCGGGGTGCCAGTGAAATTAACTTTTGTTTTAAAAATAGGCAGACTTACTATTGCTGAGGGCCTCAGCTAGGATTGCCAACTGTCCCACACTGTGCGGGATGTCCCCACTTTCAGTGAGGAAATGTTCGTCCCATTTCTCCCACTTTTTGACCTTAATTTTTTAAAAAACTTTTAAAGCCTCTGCTGAGCGGCGGAGTAGGACAGTGGCAAGAGCTCTCCCATGGGTGCACTAGCAACAGACGTGTGCTTCATTTGATGGAAGGCAGGCCCGAGGAAGGGAGTCTTTTGCCCACCTTCTCTCTGACTCAGTCTGTCCCTCCCTCCTCCTAAAGTCTGTCAATGGTGGCCGTGGCCGTGAGTGCTTGGGTGCCTGTCTTTTAGCAGCTGCAAACCTATCACCAGCGCGCCCACCCTAGCCAGCCCTGGCCTAGAGAGCAGACATTCCTTTCCCATAGTTTGGGAGCTGGGAGAGCTCTCAACACCATTTTTTAAAAAGACAAGTCCCACCCATAGGTGGCCGTGCCCCACAACCACCTGTCCCCCTCAGAGTCCCTGTCCCAGTTTCAGCAAACACAATACTGGCAACCCTAGCCAACATTGGGTTGCCAAAGGGTGTATGTGCTGCTGCTGCCACGGGGGGGGGGTGTTTCCTGGCTGTTCCCCCTCCCCATACCAACCTCCCCCAGTCTAACACTGTTGTGGCCCAGTTCACTCATACTGGGCCAGAACTCATAGCCCAGCAGGCCAGGCGGAGGCCTGTGTCTCTGCCAGCAACTCAACTGAGAGATTCCCTGTTGCAAGGAATCACTGAACTCTGGGTGAAATGATTAACTCCTAGGAAACAAGCCAAATTGTCTGGACTTTGCTCTCAGGTAATGGCTTTGGGAAAGCTGGAGGCTAATCTTGTATTTCCTCTGGCAGAATGTTTACAATGTTTTGCCTTAATCAGATGCATTGATTACTACTAGTCTCACACATATATCCTCTTGCTGTTACTTTGGAATGTTTTAGAATTACACACTAGGTAGATTTACACAAGAAGTGATTTAATTGCTGTCTCACACACATCGCTTAGGCTCTTCTTGTTTGACTTTTAACACTCTTTAAGGAAAAGACACCAGAGGTCTGTGGACTAGAGAGGATGCCCATCTGCAAAGCTCAGAAATGCAGATTGTTTTAAGAACACAAGGATACAAAGTTTCCTGATAACACTGACTGACACTACGCAGGAGATGGGTCTCATCTCCTTGGCCTTCCTCTGACAGACAAATAGATGTTGTCATGAGCAATTAACACTTTGAGATTCAGGAAGGATGCTGATATCTTGAGAAAACTCTACATTTACATCAAAGGATCAAACGACTATAAGAACCCAGCTCTCTGGGCATAGCTTCAGCAACCTTTGCAAGACTTGTTCAAGTGCGTATCTCAAGTGCATGCTGTCTAGCTACAGAGCTAGCAGAGGCCTGGGACCTGCAGACAAGATACTGCTTGGTGATTCTTGCCGCAGGGCAAAGAATCAAGGGCTAACTCTGTGAACCCCAGCACCAACAATCCACTGGAAACCTTATCTGCAATGCTCTCCAGCAATGGACACTAGCCTGGTTCAACTTCATTTGGCCATGACGAGATCCAGTAATATGCCTCTCTCAAGAACCAACCTCCGTCTCCAACTTCCCTCCCCTTTTCTAAACCTTGGCGCTCTGCCATCCCCCCTTCCAATCAACTCCCTCCCCTTTCTCCTTTCTAGTTTCTCTATCGTGTGCTAATTAGATTAATTACTGAGAATACATGTACACAACAGAGGTGATAGTTAAGATTTTGTACACTACACTACGAATTGAAATGTGATTGTATTGTTTGATTTATTTGACTAGCATTCTTGTCTGTGTGACCAGTTTGCCTTAATAAAGCCCCTTGAACTTTATGAGAGTATGGTGTCTTCTTTCTCCCTTCGAATCCAGATCATACGTGGCTGCCTTAACAAAGAACTAAGCTGGAGTTTGGCTAGAGTGAACAAGCCTCATTCTCATTGCTAGCTCCAGAGCACATACAGAGTGCGAATCAGGCTTGACTCACAACACCATGGGCTGCTTCGGCCCTCTGTGAGTACACACTGTACATTTTCAGTGCTGCTGTGCATGCACACGGGCTGTTTGTGTGGCCGCATCATGGAGTATATACCAATATACTCCAAATATAATGCTGTTGTTGATAGAATCCATATATAATACTATTCCAAACTACTCTCTAGAAACCCACAAATTACTGCACCCCTTGGAGTTTGTGATAGCCAAAACACATCTGGCATATTTTGAAGAACCTTTAGACATTCTTCTGGAACAATTTGAATTAACTCACAGATGTTTAAGGAACATCTATGGGATTTCATTAAGGAAATTATATTAACCTTGTTCACATTGACTAGAAATCTTGGAAGAAATATCCATTTAGACTTTTAAAATATTATTATATGACTGAATTTATACACTTTTAATGAATGAAATTATTTTTATATATAGGTATTTGTAAAGATTTTATAGTGTCCATCCGCCTAATTGTTTTGAACCAAATTTGCTACAGAACACACAAAGATGGCTCAAGGGCATAGTTTGTAATGATGTCATCCACACTACTTCAAGATGGTGGATGCGTGAATGGTTGAGGCACTAGTAGGCTAACTTCTGAACTGCCTAACTGATTTGAACCAAATTTGCTACAGTTGTAGTGAGTGACACATAGGGACACCTCAAAGGCGTAGTTTGTGATGATGTCATCCACCACAATTCAAGATGGTGGAAGTGTGAACATTTAAAGCCGAAGTGGACTAATTTGTGAGGATGATAATTAAAAATTAAGATTATAGTGAATATTATAGTTTATAGTGCATATTATCGATTAAGGTGCATATTAGTTCTTACAGAACTTGTTTAATAAATAAAATAAGTATATCTATGAGGTTGTTCTCATGAGCAGAGAAGCCCAGGTTTTGGCAGCCAAGTCTGGGCTTGTCTGCCCATGACAACCGCTGATTTCCACATGGATCCTAGTGGTCCTGAGTCACCAAACCCTATGCCAAAACCTGGCTCTAGAGTGCCCAGCCCTGCACTGTGGGATGCTCGGAAGCCAAGATAATGAGTCCCAGCCAATGTTGTTCTCCACTGCTGGGACCAGTGTAAATAGCCATCCACATTGCTCCCGGAAGTGCGGGTTGTGTGGGCATGTGGCTTGAGTGCAGCAGAGGCTGAGAGCGGCCGTCTGGGAGAAGGTATGTTGAACCCTGCCTTCCCGTGCTGCCAGCCATGTGTTTGTGTGAATAGCCCCTATATTTTGTTACCAGTGTTTAAATATATATTTCGCACTAAGCCTTGAATGAAGTTGTGATTCCAGAATTAATACTTGTTTTGCTGAATTGTGCAGAAACTTGTAACATTATTGAAATATTATACATAGAAACCATAATTCCATTAGGGGCCATTCCTAGACCAGCACTTGCTGTCTTGCATCAATACTGAAACTATCCTAGAAATCAACATGGATTTCCTAATGAATGAATGAATTCATTAGGAAATCCATGTTGATTTCTAGGATAGTTTCAGTATATATATATACCAGCAGTAAGTTTCTGTATTTTTCTACTATATACAATTTAAACATTTCTCTTTGTATTTGACTGAACACCTTATTAGTAGTAGACAAATGTACTGAATCAATACAAACTTACAGGTGTATACAATTTTAAATACTTATTTATCAAATGCAATGGAAGTAAAGCTCTCATTAACTTTGTTTATGTCCACAGGAATGGTAAAAACTATCTATTATAATTTTCTCCATTGTGACATGAACCTCTGCATTGTCATTTTTCAGCTGTTCATTATCTATAGATGACATTGAATGCATGTGCACTGCAAATCAGCCTGTCTCAATACATCTATTTACTCTACCTGCATCTCTGGTCTTGCTACTAGCAACACAATTTTTCTGCATTCATCACTGGAGAGCAATGCCACTGCCTCCTCCCGGTTCTGGACATCTTGGCCATTTATCTAGAAAACAAATGGAAGTGGCACATTAGTTTCCCTTTCCACAATGCAACACACACTATAGAGCAAATATCAGCTCATTTGTGGCAAATGTATGGACAATGAAGCTCATACAATGGGCTCATCTTCAACCCCCTCAGTGGTAAGTGCCTTCACTCAATTATGTGCTTACTGTAAGAGCTGCATCGATCGTTGAAGGATGGCGGACATCAGAGGAAGCAGTTATGTTCATAAATGTCCAACCTGCACCCTGGCAACATACATCTAGCAACACAATTAACCAGCCCTTGACAGGTGACGTTCATCTTTCTCCGTTCAGAGTAATGGAAGTGTCAGTCTGAGATAATAGTGCTGGTGGAAGCAAGACTGGTAATACTACAGCTGAAATCAGTCATACTGGAAGCTTAGAGAGAGCCAATTAGAGGACTACAGTATTATCTCTCAACAGGCAATACTTACAGGCCACTGCTGATTGCGGTTTCGTTTAATCATTTGATATGTGCGTGCACATGTGCGTACACACACACACACACACACACACACACACAGCAACTGCGTGACAAAAATGCTGAAATCCTATGCACCCTTCCCTGGGACTAATCCCCAATGGCACAGTAGGACTTACTTCCAAGTAAACATTCATAGAATTGAGATGCATATGTACGTCCTTAAAATTAAAAATGAATACTTTTTTTTTTAAAGCCATGCTTCCTATAAGTGCAGCTCTATGTCTGTGCCCAAACAACGATAAATGTTAACTATGCACAGGCAACAAACACAGGCAACAGATGGAAAACATACAGAAATGCTGCTGACTTCGATATACAAAGCAGTCACATTAGAGGGATAGACTGTAATGTCTTTATGTAGTTTAGTCAAGCTTTTCCATGTCCAAATTTATCTCTCTATTCCAGGCTTGCTCAACTTAGGCCCGGCAGCTGTTTTTGGACTACAACTCCCATAATCCCCAGCGACAGTGGCCAGTAGCCAGGGGTATGAGAGTTGTAGGCCAACATCTGCAGGAGGGCCGAAGTTGAGCAGCCCTGAGTCTATTCCCTTCCCCACAGAGAGTCACAGCTGGTAGCAAGAAAAGCAAATGGATGCAATGCCTGCACACTGAACATATCTGAAAACCTTAGTGGTTGCCTAAATTACACCCGAACATGCACTGACAAGAAGTACCAGCATCTTGGAAACAGACAGCTTCCCTTGCATCTCTGGGTGTTTGTATGTAAAGCGTGTATAGAAGCCTTTGTGTGCTCAGGTAAAATATTATCTACAAAATTTCTCATGTTAGCATTACAAACCTATATACAGAGAAATGGAAGAACAAAGCATCAGCTTCTGCAACTAAGTAGTTTTTAAAAAAATTTGAAACAGACTCAAATTTAGTCTGTACATTTAAAATAATTATTTTGATATGATGTTACCCTAAATAGCAAGCAAAAGTGTCTGGATTCAAATTAAATTTAACAAAATTTCACTAGTGACCTCTGCTTTTTCACTCTGTGGGCTTAATCCAGATCCATTAAAACCCTTGGGATTTTCCCCCACTGTCTAAATTAGGGATGAGAGAATGCGTGAATGTTCCATTTCCTTGTTATCCCATGGAGTCGCTGTAATTGAATTTTCCTCCTCCTGAATTCTAGATTAACTAAAAGAATTCTAAAATTAAGTCCAGAATTGGAACATGTGCAGTTTATCACCTTCATCTACATCCTTTGTTCTATATTGTAGTTACATATGTATGCATAATACCACCAAATACTACCAAAAAGTAATATTTATATGGTCATATCTATAATTGCATCACTATTTTGTTTTTGTTTTATCAATGCACACATTTACTTAAGTTCATTTGTAAAGTATAAAAAGATATTGATGAAATCATAGTATCATACGTGTTTGCAGTGTTTTATACATGCACATATAGTCATTGGTAACGAGATGGGGAAGAAAAACAAATGAACTCAAGCAGCACAGGTGCAGCTTTTCATACAACATTCAGAAAGAAGAAAAAAGGCAGAACAATGAGGAATTCCTAATGCATTAGCTTCATCTTGTAAACAAGATCAAATAAGTCAGAACTTTAAAATCTGGATTTTTTTTTTAGGAAAACCTAGGATCTTGGAAGCATACCTGACCACATTGCCATAGGAACTGCAGTCCTAAATCTTTCAGATCACTGCATAAAAACAAAGCATTATGCATTCCACTATGCCAGGGGTTTTCAAGCTTGGACTGTTGTTATTGATTCCTTTGGCCATTGCACCTGTGGATGATGGGAGTTGTAGTGCAACAACATCTGAACACCTAAGTTTGAGATCCCCTATACTATATATTTCTGGAATGACTCCAGAGTGAATGTTAGTGGGAAATAATGAGAAAAATATGAAGAGTTATTTTAATGAAAACAAAATCTAAGAAGCACCTTCAGCTTCCTGAGACTTTTATTTTACTTGGCTTACAGAAGAAGCCATATCACTATAATTCTTCTTTTTCACAATGCTTTTAATATAATCCTGTATAATAAAATTGTCAGCTCCCATTGCTCTGAATTATCTCATCCATAACAGTGGCTATTGAGCCAGCACATTGTCCAATAGGAAATGTATTTTTCCCCATCCCAAGTCATTTTGTGTTAAACTTAATGACCGGATTCTAGGCGATATATCAGCACTGCCACAAGTGCAATGCTTTTGGTCCAAAACCCTGTTTTCTAGCATCCCCCGCCCCCCCATCTCTGGCTATACCATTCTCAAGGTTCTTGAGAAAGTTGGTCTCTCGTGTCATCTCTCATTCTTGCAACAGACATGATCAGAAAAAATTTAAGTTGTCCAGTTTCTATTGATGAAAGAATAGAAACAATTCTGCTGTTTTGTAACTGATTTTGCTACATTCAGTGTAGTCAGTGGTGTGAAATGGTTGCCTTAAACAAAAAGTCTGTTCTTGGCTACATATTGGTTAACTTTAGCCCCCAAAGGGCCATTCATACTTCAGCTCTAAGAAGGCCAGAATAAGACCATGCTCAAAGGTCATCGATGGCAATATTGGAATTTTTCTACACTAGAAGTGGTCTTTTTATTCCTGCAGCCATAAGACTATTCAAATCCAAGGTGCTGGCTCTTTTGCTTTATGGAGCACAGCTCGGCCAACATCCAAGCCTTAGAAGCTGTGCAATCTAAATTTCTTAGAAAGCTGTTTCAGGTACCACGGAGCATTCCT
This sequence comes from Hemicordylus capensis, assembly GCF_027244095.1. Taxonomy (NCBI): domain Eukaryota; kingdom Metazoa; phylum Chordata; class Lepidosauria; order Squamata; family Cordylidae; genus Hemicordylus; species Hemicordylus capensis. Next base: position 178,906,976 of record NC_069661.1, on the reverse strand, counting down.
AACGCAGCTTTGAGATACCACGCAGCTTTTCCTAACGCAGAGGCAGGTTGATAATGGTTGAGTATAAAATCTGCTTTTTAATACTCAAATTTTGGCTTAAAATAAACTTTAATCTCACTGGATTGCTACCACTTATACTAGTAGATACATTCACCTCTAACTGGGAAATGGGAGTTAAAAGGAAATTGTTCTCTTATGGGTTTGCCCCCCAGATCTGGTACATGATCCGTTGAATCCATTAGAATGGGTTCTGCGCCTGCGCAGAAGCCTCTTGGCACCGAGTTAATTGGCATTGTTACTGTTTGAACTGTATGTATATATTTTTCTGATCAGTGACTGCAAATAAACTGAACTGATCAGATCCTAGGAGCTTCAGTTCTCATTCTCATAAGATCATAAGAATAGCCCTGCTGGATCAGGCCAAAGGCCTATCAAGTTCACACAGTGGCTCACCAGATGCCTATGGTAAGCCCACAAGCAAGACTTGAGGACATGTCCTCTCTCTTGCTGCATTTTGCCTCTGAGGCTGGAGGTGGCCTATAGCCACGAGACTAGTAGCCATTGATAGACCTGTCCTCCATGAATTTGTCTAAGCTCCTTTTAAAGCCATCCAAGCTAGTGGCCATCACCACATCCCACGGCAGACAACTCCATACATTAATTATGCACTGTGTGAAAAAGTACCTCCTTTTGTCGTTCCCTTCTGCATCTCTCTGCCTTTTATTGGAGAGTTATTGTAGAAATGGACTGCTTAGATTATGGTATAAATGGTCTGAATTGTTTTTAAAACAAAACTTTAAAAGTGAACTTTGTTTTTTTATTCCTTGGTGTCTGAAGCTTTGTTTTCCAAATGGTAAGGGACATCCTATTCTATGTGGTACAAGGAAGTTGGCAGTTAGCAAGAGTGAAGGAGAAAGAAAAGAAGGAAATATGACCAGTTGGTGGCAGGGGTGAAGGCCACGAGGTGGACCTTCACTGCTTCCCACTTAAGTTGCAGGCTACCACTCAGACTATGACAATAATGACTGGTATCCAGAGCAATGAAGCATTTCTGAAAGGAGCAAATTTGCACCAGCACAAATAGTTAGCGTAGTTATGCTAAAGAAATGGGGGTTTGCAGAACTGTGCTATAGCACTCTTGTACAAATGTCCCAATTAAAACAAATGAGTTGTGCCACAGTTGTGCAACTGCAAACATTCTTATGGTAGCACAACACTAGAGTGTTAGTGCACCATTGTTCTGGATGTCAGTGACTGTATCAGTTTGTAATTCACACAGACACATGTCATAAAAAGAGTCTGTTCTTGTACTAACTATTACATTATCTAGTGCAATGTATATTCCATGATCCTGCCCCCAAATGCAAAAACCATAAAAATGGTTCTTGACAGAAGAATCCACCAACCTAAAAATATTAGTCTTTTTTGTTGTTGTTTAAGGTTCCTGACCCCTGTGGTTAGCCCAGAGATCAGAAGGTAGGTCTTCAGTGTCTTGGGTAGTTCCTTGCCTCTTTCTATAAATAGCAAAAGCAAAATAAATTATGTGACATATGCAAACAATTGCAAATGTGCTTAATTTGCATAATTTATTTATATTTGTTTTGGCACAGAATTTGAGTTCCTTTGGTAGACCTTTGTTTTTAATCTACCACAGCTCAAACAATAAACTAGATAGAAAAACTTGCTCTATGTCTGACTTTTAAAAAGACTGTTTAATATACATATCTGTTACATGGCCCATTACTTTTCAATTCCTGTTTTCAATTCATATCATTCCACCATCCAATCGAAGTAAGGTAATGTGATAGGAAAAAATTCTGCCCCCATGATCTGTGTACTGGAAATTTTTTTCCATATTCTGCTGCACCTTTCAAAGAAATAAAATAATATATCTGAGCAGAAGCCCTGATACTGAACCATAACTTATTATTTTCCCTCAAAGCAAGGGACATTTTAGCCAGTCAGTGTGTAGATCCTATTGTGTTCCAGAGATTTGTTTGATTCTCAGAGCTGATAGCAGGGTAAGAAATAAAGCTATGTTTTTCAGCAAAGATGTTTCCTGAGGAAATGAAAGGACCAGTGGGATGGAATCAGATTGATCTTGTAATGTTCAGCAGGCTCTCGCAAGGCTGAATGAATGTCTGGCAGTTACGGGGATGTTTGTACAGAAGCAACTTGTCATTACCGACTAGTATCACTGGAGCAGTCAATGAAAACTGCCTAAAATGCAACCCCTCCCCAAAAAACAACAAGAATAACTGGTGTGTGTGCGTGCACATGCGCACCTACACATTCAAATACATGTACTTGTGGAATAGTAGTGGGCTAGATCAGCAGAGAGAGATTTAGACTGCATATTTTTGAAAACAGGTATTTCCATAATACTTGCTCACCGTATTACAGCTGTACAGAACAAACCTTCCATTTTTAATGTCCTCGGAATCTCATGCGATGCTGCACATTTTCTTCAAAATATTATTTCTACTGGACCTTGAAAAAAAATGACTTTGCTGGAGAAAAGAGCATTTCAGACGGAAGTTTTTATTTTTATTTGCAAACGCTCTCCCAGGGTTTCCAGCACCTCCAAGCACGTCTTGTGGCAATGCCAGCAAAATTGAATTTGTGATTTTGAAGAGCTACAGTGAAGAGAACTGTGGGATCTTCTTCCCCCCCAGTGGTGCAATTCTACATCAAAGGGGCTGGGTGCATGGCCAGGGAGCATAGGGCAACAAATACTTGAATACGGTGGCAGTAAACCACATCTTTTATTGAAACAAAAAAGATTCCATGTGAGATTACTGTATCTCACTTGAATCATCTTCCGAGATGAGTCTTTTCTCTTAGCAGCCAGGGTTTCTTTACCTTTTCTTGCTTTTCTTTTCTTTCTGTACTCTTTTTTTTTCTGGCTCTGGGATGCTGCAGTTCCCTTTAACTTCATAGAGAATGGCGTCTGTCATCTTCGGGTCTCTGGGTTGAGGATCTCTTGCCTCTTCTGATTTGCCAAGCTATCTTCTCCTGGAATGTAAAGTAGGCTTTCTCCCCTCATTCTTCTCTTCTCCTTGCTTACAGCTTCCTGAACTGCTCATCCCTTGGTCTGAAATGCTATAGAGAGAGAAGGAAGGTCCTGGTGGCCTCGCCCTTCTCCATAGCTGAGGCCTCTCTCTTAACTCATCTTTTCCTTGACATAAAATCCAATTTGAGCTTCCCTTTCACATTTGTCTCTCAACCTGGAACTTGAAAGTGGCCCTGCAGTAAGTCTCCATCTCTTTGTTTTCCCCTTGAGCTTTGCCCCTGGGGTTGAGAGCTAGGACCAGAGTTACAAGGATCCCAGACTTCCTGGGCCAAAAGCCTAAGTGTGAACAATGCCATTCCTGCAATCTTTTTTAACTGCACTTTGTAGTTTAGATAGCAATAATTTACCACACTAAAGTGTTAAGTACTATGAATACTTCTGTGTAGAAAGCACAACAAGAAGTGCAGGTAAGCATTCTAGGGAAAAGAAGGTATAATGTGGAATAGGGTCTTCATGCCAATAGTGCATTTCCTATGCACAGCCCTCTAGATGGGCAACATTGAGCATTTTGATGCCCCAGTTCACCAAGCATACACTTTTAAGCTCTCAAAGGATCATGTGCATGATGGAATGCTAGTGATAACCATGGTCTTCATTTAAAAATAAATAAATAGAACAGGACATATATAGAATGTACTTTGAAAATATTTGCTGGAGGTTTAAGCTGAGGATGTATTTAGACTCACTTATTTTGTATATTATATAGCATTGGATACATTAGGTGCTTTCATTGGCTAAAGATGTGGTGAACATGAAATATTGCTTGTCAAGCAATCTGTGATTGGCTGCTTCGCTACCTTCTAAAGAATATTAACTACAAGGGGCTCTAGTTTTCTATGGGTTTGTTTTCCGTGGTTTCGCTTATTTGTGGTTGACACACATACAATATACCAAGTCTCGTTTTCCGTGGTATATGGCTTCAGCTTTTCACGGTTTTTGCAGGCACAATTTTTAGTTTTGTTTTCAGCATGTGCCTTGTATTGGCATGGTTTGAGGAAGGAGCTTTGTGGGTTGTTGAGTAGGTTGGAGAGTGTCTTGGAGGAACTTGGAGAGTTTTGGAGTGTCTTTTTGAAGGAGTCTGGAGTTGCTTGTGCTTTGGAGTGGCTTTTGGAGCTGCTGCTCAAGGTAAAATCCAGGTCATCTTTGGGATTGTTCCTCGGTGTGTGTGTGTGTGTGCTTTGTACAGTACTGTATTGGGCAATACAGTTCAGTACAGTACAGTACTGTGCCTCATACTGTACTGAATCAGACCATTGGTCTATCTAGCTCAGTACTGTATTATCTACACAGACTGGCAGCAGCTTCTCCAAGGTTGCAGGCAGGAGTCTCTCTCAGGCCTGTCTGGAAATGCCTGGGATGGAATGGGAACCTTCTGCATGCAAGCATACAGGTATTCTTCCCAGAGCAGCCTCATGCCCTAAAGGGAATATCTTATGATGCTCACATGTAGTCTCCCATTCAAATGCAAACCAGGCCTGTTTAGCAAAGGGGACAATTCATGCTTGCTACAGCAAGACCACCCTTTCTCTCTGGTAATGGTATAGTGACTTTTCAGAGCTGGAACAAGGACTAATTTGGTTTTGGGGGTCAGTAGTGCAGGATCTTGAGCGGTGCTGTATTCCTCACTTATTTCTGCCCCCCCCCCGGATGATTTTGGGGACTTAGAAATTTTCCAAAGAACCAAAACCCCAGATTCCCATAGGCACCCCCCCACCCGTCCCACAGTTTTGACATTCGTGGTAGCAGCCAAGAACCTAACCCTCACGGAAACGGGGGCCTCCTGTACTTGATTCCCAAATGGTGCCCAGCAGCAGGGCTGCTCTAGCTTATGACACCTTCTTCCCATTCCTCAGGGTGTCCACAGGAGAATATAACTAGAATACTAGTATGTGGTTCCCTGCTGGTCAGTTAAGTCTTGGCATAGGCACAGACAATGTCTGTGCACCAGTAGTAAATGAGCCAGCTGGGATGGTGGAATCCATCTAGAATGCTCATTGAAAGATCTGGTCTACACCCCTAAAGATGGAAAATAGGTGAAAGCATTGCTATACTTTCAATTTTCTGTGTGTAAGCTTGCTTTTATTGTCCTGACTATCAGGCCTACAGTAGCAAAATTTGCAAAAGTAAACAAACAATCAAACAAACAAAAACACAGTTCAATTCCTTTTTAAAAAATGTGTTTAAAAACAACCCCCTTTACGTTTCCTGTGAACATCATACCCCCTAAGAAGGCAGAGGGGAAGATTAGTGGGTGCCCAATCTGGCTGCCTAGGAGGCCTGCTGCACCACAGCTCTCATCTGAGGATGAGAATGGTTTGGGAGATTTTTGTACTCTTATCGCCAGGAGGTGTTAGAAAAAAGCTAAAAAGCAGGTCCTTCCAGAGAGCCCAAGGTGGGTAAGAAGCATACCAGAGGCACTGCCAGTGCTGAGCTGTTGCCTTCTTTATCAGATAGATTGGCACGCATGGAACATGAGGTACAAGGACAAGGTGGTGAAGATTTGGACATGATAGAACCAGTGCTGGTGCCTCCCTTGCTGCCTGCGGATTCCCCAGTGCAAGTAAGGACCCACATACAGGTGAAACTCGGAAAATTAGAATATCGTGCAAAAGTCCATTAATTTCAGTAATGTAAATTAAAAGGTGAAACTGATATATGAGACAGACGCATTACATGCAAAGCGAGAGAAGTCAAACCTTAATTTGTTATAATTGTGATGATCATGGCGTACAGCTCATGAAAACCCCAAATCCACAATCTCAGAAAATTAGAATATTACATGGAACCAAGAAGACAAGGATTGAAGAATAGAACAATATCGGACCTCTGAATAGTATAAGCATGCATATGTATTCAGTACTTGGTTTGGGCCCCTTTAGCAGCAATTACTGCCTCAATGCGGCGTGGCATGTATGCTATCAGCCTGTGGCACTGATGAGGTGTTATGGAAGACCAGGATGCTTCATTAGCGGCCTTCAGCAATTCTGCATTGTTTGGTCTCATGTCTCTCATCCTTCTCTTGGCAATGCCCCATAGATTCTCTATGGGGTCAGGTCTGGTGAGTTTGCTGGCCAATCAAGCACAGTACACTGTATACTTTTCAGAGGTCCGATATTGTTCTATTCTTCAATCCTTGTCTTCTTGGTTCCATGTAATATTCTAATTTTCTGAGATTGTGGATTTGGGTTTTCATGAGCTGTACGCCATGATCATCACAATTATAACAAATTAAGTCTTGATTTATCTTGCTTTGCATGTAATGCATCTGTCTCATATATCAGTTTCACCTTTTAATTTGCATTACTGAAATTAATGGACTTTTGCACGATATTCTAATTTTCCAAGTTTCACCTGTACACCATCCACTGAAGGAGTTGCAGGTTGGCCCTTTATCCTACACATACACCACCTATGTATGCTTGGGGATATAGACAGATGGGGTCTGCTGCTGCTGCTCAGATGTGGCATGGGTGGGAAACACCCTAGTTCATCCTGCAGCCAGGGTAAGCCTTGGGGCACCAGCCAGTACCCCTTCCCCTGGATCCAAAGAAGCATGGTGGGGTAGGCTCACCTGCATCTGGAAAAGGGGCCTAGTCCCATTGATTTGGGGGTTCTGTCTCACCTGTTGGCTTTCTACTTGTTCCATTTGGACCCGGAGTATTTAGATAAGAGGTTTTCTAAGAGGTTTAGGATTCCTTGCCAATTTAAGAGGGTGGCTTTTCACACACCCCATTTGCACTCTGAAATTGGAATGGAAGGTGTAGTATGGAGGAAAATAGACAAAGAGGTGGTAGCAGGCAAGATTCTAACCCTGGCCCCTTACCATCTCCACCTATCCCTCTCCTGTGGGTTTTGCTTTTGGGCGTGGTACTCAAGAAGGCCCTGGGGGAGTTTCATTTGATTCACCATTTGTTCATCCCACAGGGTTCGTCGGACAATGGTGGCATACTGGAGGAATTTGGTTTGGTGCAGTACATATCTCTGGATGAAACATTCTACTCCATCCAGGGCTGTGGACCAGATGCACTGATGGTCAAATGTGATACTAAGTAGGCTTTTCACCTCTTCCTGGTTTCAACCTGTTGGGCTGTAGGGATGAGTCCGGACCGGTCCGGAGGCCATTCTGAAGGTCTCCAGACCGGTCCAGACATGAGGGCGGTCCGGCACTGGGGTGGGGGGCTCTTTAAGGGCGGGGGAGGATGTACTTACCCCTCCCGCTGCGTTTCCCCCACCAGCGCATTAGTTTTGAAAAGCTTTTGGGGCGGCAGGATATCTCCCTGCCACCCCTTCCACCAGTCATCGGCAAAAGGCTTCAAAAGGCCTTTTGCACGTGTGCACGTCACGTGCGCACGTCATGTCTCCATGTCACGTGAGTGCATGTGTCGCAGGGACGTGACGTGCGCATGCGCAAAAGGCTTTTTGAAGCCTTTTGCCGACGACTGGGGGAAGGGGCAGCAGGGAGGTATCCTGCCGCCCCAAAAGCTTTTCAAAACTAATGCGCCAGTGGGGGAAATGCGGCGGGAGGGGTAAGTACACCCTCCCCTGCCCTTAAAGAGCCCCTCACCCCAGTGCCGGACCACAGCTCTGCGGTTCCATGCACATCCCTATTGGGCTTTGCCTTAGATGACAATTTTAATATGGATAGGGTGTTCTATTGATGTAGCACAGGACACGAGCTGTTCCATGCCCTGTGATGAATTTGAGAAGTTCAGCATTTTTCTAGAATGGGCCTTGAGAGGTGGGTCTGGCTTCCATACCACGACACATTTCTTAGATGACTTTATTTGTTGGTTCTGGGGATTCTGGGCAGTGTAGTATTTTGTTGGATCAGTTTATCTGATTAATAGGGAAGCTAGGGGTTCCACTGGCTCGGGACAAAACAGAGGGGCCCTCTTCCTGGGCATTGAACTGGATTCAGTGGTGGGCTGCAGCCGCCTCCCAGAGAAGAAGCTGGCACCACTGTGCCTGAAAATCCAGGAATTTTTGAATGCCTCTAAAGTTTCTTTGCATGATTTCCAGGTGGCATTCTGAAGGGGTGACTAGTCATTCTTGGAGCTGTTCCCCATTGTAGTAGCCATATACCTTTGGGCTGCTCAGTTTAGTAACTCTGCAGTGCATTTCTGGTGTGATCATCAGGCAGCTGTGCAGAATATCAATTCTCTGTCTTCTCAATCCCAGCAGGTGATGGCCCTGTTGCGTACATTCATTCTGCGTTGCCTGTGATTTAATATTCTTTTTGTGGCTAGGCATGTTCCTGGTTGGCAGAACAAGATTGCTGATGTATTCACTCACTTTCAGGTAGGGTGTTTCAGGGTGTTCACTCCGAAGGCACAGATAGAGCCGGAGAAGCTCCCAGACACCATTAGAATGCTTGGAAATTAGAAGCACACAAGGCAATTGATGCTTTGCTGATCCCTCATACAAAGGCTAGTTACACCACAAAGGTGGCTACTTTCAGTACTTTAAGGATACAAGTAAGGTTTAGGAGTGGTTTGGCCTATTCCTCCTGAGCAGTTCTTAGTACACCTTAAGGCATCTGGGAGGTCAGTGAGTTACCATTGCAGGCTTTGTCTCTGCTCTCTCATTCGAGCCTAAGGCCAGGGGTTGGGCTGATTCCACCATAGACTTTAGGATACGGAGAATACTCGAGGGTTGGGGGAGGGTCTACCACCAGGCACCAGTTGCTAGAAAGCCTGTGACCCCGGACCTCCTGCAGGTCCGGGGCATTTTGCACAATCTGCCATTATGCCTAGGAGGTGGCTTTTCCCCCATGCCATATCCCTGGTCATTTTCTTCAGTGCCTTTAGGCCGTCTGAAGTATTACTGCACAGTCTACATGCTGATAGGTCTGCTTGTTTACAGGCAAAGGACCTGGGCTTCTCAGCCAAGGGTGCCTGGTTTTATTTTTTGCACAAAATAAAAACTGATCAGGCAGGCAGAGGCCAGGTTATTACATTGTGGCAGGAGGACAGTTTGGGCTTGTGCCCAGTCCAGGCACTGAGAGTTTACATAGGGTAAAGCCTCGCAATAGGCAGTGTATTGTTTGTACAATTGGATGGGAATCCTTTAACCCAGTCTCAGCTTTGAGTGGTTATGTGCAAGGCCTTGTCGCAATGTGTGGAATGTCCAAATGATTTTGGGCTACACTCTTTCTGAATTGGGGCAGCCTCTACGGCCTTTCACTTGAGACTCCCAGATGCTGCCATTCAGAATATTGGCCAATGGCATTCACGTGCCTTCCAGCATTATATCTGTTAAAGTTATGAGTTGCTTGCGTTAACATATGTTTTATCTTGGCAGCTGCTGGACAGGCAGTGGCTCCATTGTGTGTGCTGATTTGTAGACATTCAATTGTCTCTGGGCACACAGATGGACTAGCACCTCCCATTTCGGTAGCCAGCTGGGCTTGGGTGACCGAGCATTGATTTGTTGGTGTGGCATATTATGGGGACAGTTACTAGTGGTAGTTAGGGAGTTTTTGGAAGTTTATCCTCCCCCTGGTTTGACTTTAATGCACTTGAGAGAAAATGATTTGGCCCAACAGAAGGGAATATCTTTGATTCTGCAAGCTAAGGCAGGCTAAGGCTTTGCAGCACTCCAAGAATGGATCCCGAGGCTTGTCATAGCTTGGGGAGATTTGTTGCAACATAGAGTGTGGAGGGCTGTTTCCAACTTGAGGGGCCAGGAGGGAGATTAATAAGAACATGGTCCTTGAATGGGTTGGCTTTGTTGTGGTCCACCCTGGGATTGTTTTTTCCAGCCCTGAACTGTTTAGGCCTGATGGTGTCCACCCCTCTTCCTCAGGATGTGATATTTATCTAGCTGACTCTCAGCAGGGGCTTGCAGAATTCCTAGAGGGGTGGAAGGAAAAGACCAAGCAATGCTAACCTTCCCCTGAGGCAGGGGCAGTACCGGGGTGGGTATTCAGTGGAAGTTGGGGGTTTACACTGGTAAACATCTTGGGATTATTTAAATAGGGAAGTGTGCAATCTGTCCTTAGAGGCTTCGTGGCTCGGGATACATTTTACACTCTCACCTGCTTCAAGAACTTCATAACTTCAAAGACTGTGTGGCTTGGGGGCATGAAGTCCATGAAAGGGCCTGACCCTCTAGGCTGGCCATGAGGGACAGGTATCAGCACTGATCTGATGTCAGGTGCTGAGCTAGTGGGTATTGCCCGTCTGGCTGGGGAGGGGCTACATTGTTCAAGCTCAGCATAGGTTAGTCCTGCACTGCCTGGGGTGGATTTTTTCAGCAGCAAAATCCAATTTGAATTTATTAATAAAGTTGTGGCCATTTCTCCCAAGTCTTGCTTCCAGTGTATTTTGGGGCATCATGCTGGTGGATGTGGGACAATGTTTAGAAGCCAACAACCATAAACATTACATTACATTCACTTCCTATAGAAAGTATAGACTGTACTTTTGGGGGGAAACTGAGTGAATCAGCTAGGCTTAAAGTGACATACTTGCAAAATCCGATCTCCTTCCCGGATCCGTCCATCTCGGGCAGCAATACTGTTTGGATCAACCTACATAGAGTAAAAATTCCAATATTAACTTTAAATACTCAGTAATGCTTCAACTTGGATTCACTGACTATTGGAGAGTCTCTAAAAAGATCATAGAAGTACAAATCTTCATACTGCACTAATATTTTGTTCCAGTCGGACAAATAATGAGAGGTCAGGGACTCTTTTTACATATTAATCTCCCTGGCTTGAGCTGGGAGATTTGCTGAGCCAGCCCTGCCTCCTCCCTTTGACCTTGACCAGGAGGAGGAGACCCATTTCTGGAATTCCTGCTGTCAGCTTGAGCCATGGTCCTGACTGCGCTGATGAGTTACAGCTGTGTAGGGGCAAGTTCCATCAGCCAGGCTCCAGAGTCCACATGAGAGGTGGGTTCTGGAGGCTTCTGGCTTAAAAGAGGCAAGTCAGCGGTGCAGGCAGTAGGCTAGCTGCCTGTAGGTGGCTGCCAAAGGGAGCTGGCCTTTGGTGTTTTTATCCAAAGATAAAAAACACCAAAGGCCTACACCAAAGTGTAGGACTGAGGTCTGAGAGGAAGTTATGTTCAAAGTCCTCCAGTTTTAGTTTTGTGTTTTTGTTTTAGGTTTTTTTAGTGATTCGTGCAGGCTGCTCCCAGGGATGTCTTGGAGATGCCAGGGAGGGAACTTGGAACCTAGATGCATTTCCCAGAGCTGCTTCATCCCTTGAGGTGAATATCTTACAGTGCTCACACATGTAGTCTCCCATTCATATGCAGCCAGCACAGACCCTGCTTAGCTAAGGGGACAAGTCATGCTTGCTACCACAAGACCAGCTCTCCTCCCCAATTAGAATGGTCCACCGAGAAAGCTGTTGCATCCAGTAGGATTCCAAAAGGACTTGGAGGGTTTTGGAGTTGGTTCTGTCATATGCCCTGGTCAATACCTGGAATAGGGAACATACCAGGGCAGTAGACACAAGCACTCCTAAACATCCTCTCCAACTTGCTTCAAAAATAGCTCCATGATTCCAGATGAGCTACAGGAGCTGAAGTGGCAAGGTAGACAATTGGAGTGCAAATGGAGGAGGACTTATGTTGAATTCAATAAGACAGCATAGAGCCTATTTGAAGGCCTATGCTATGGCAATATGTGCAGCAGGGAAGCAATTTTATTCTGTACATATTGCATCAACAAGTTCTCATCCAGCAGAGCTGTTCCAGATTGTTAGGGGTTTAATTCAAGCCCCGTCTGTTTCAAATCTGTTTCCAGGAACAATGTCTCACTGTGACGTATTTAATGAATTCTTTGCAGATAAAATCTCTTGAATTGGGCTGATCTGGATTCCAATATTTCTTCAGGACCAGTTAGACAGGTGTCCAGCAATCCCTCTTGCAAGATTAGATTGTATGTTTCAGTTTGCGACTTCTGAGGATGTGGACAAGCTGTTTGGAGTAGTACAACCTATCCCTGTTATGGTTCCTTGCCCAACATAGCTGATTTCATCTTGCATGGAGGTTGTTGATATCATTTATATGATATCATATTATGGCATAGTTGATATAATTAATACCTCACTGAGGGAGGGCAGGATGCCACCTTGTTTGAAGGAGGTGGTGGTTAGACCCCTTCTTAAAAAGTCCACTCTGGGATCCCCTGGTGATGGATAATTATAGGCCACTCTCCAACCTCCAGTGGTTGGATAGGATGATTGAGAGGGTGGTGGCTGATGCTCCAAATGGAGGAAACGAATTATCTAGACCCATTTCAAACTGATGTTATGGCGGGCTATGGCATTAGCCCTTTAAATGCCTGCCTACAGTCTACAGGCAGTAAAGATAATAAACTAAAACTGAACCCGAGCAACCTCATTGTTGGGGGAAGTAATAGACAGGATATAACTTCCTCTTCTGGACAAGATTACACTCATCCAGAAAGAACAGGTTTGTAGCTTGGAAGTGTTCTTGGATCCGTGCCTCAGGTTGAGACTGTGGCCAGGAGCAGTGGCAGATAAATGGGGAAGCAGAGTAGGCATTTGCTTACGGTGGTAAAATTTGAGGAGTGGCAAATTTGGCTGCCCCTCTCTGGGGTGGGTGGCAACAGCTGCAGCGAGGGTGTAGAGGTATAGGGAAAGTTCCCCCCTTTCACCTTCTTTAAAAAAACACTGCTGCGTGGTTGGATGGGGAGTGGTGATGGCTGCAGTGGCTACAGGGAGAGGGGAAAGTTCCCCCTTTTGCCCTCTAAAAAGTGCTGCTTCCGGCAGCAGGATGGGGTGTGGAGATGGCTGCAAGGAGGGGGTTGACAAAGGGAAAGCTCCCCCTTTTACCTTTTTAAAACACCACTGCATGGCAGGATGGGGGTGGCAAGGGTGGTGAACTCCTCCCAGCTCCCTTTCACCCAAGTGGACAACGGCATGTTTTTTAGGAAGGTGAAAGGGTGGCAAAGCCTTTTTGCCTATGGGTGGCAAAAAGCTTAATCTGATCCGGCTAGGAGAACTTTTTACCAGCTGTGATTGATTCAACAGTTCCACGTATTCTTTGAGGAGAGTGACCTAAAAAACAGTGGTACACCAGCTGGTACCCTCTAGGTTGGACTACTGTAGTGCGCTCTATGACGGGCTGCCTTTTTATACAGTTCAGAAACTTCAGTTAGTTCAAAATGCAGCAGCCAGATTGGTCTCTGGCGTATCCCAGAGAGACCATATTATGCACAGTTGCACTGGCTGCTGGTAGGTTTCTGAGCAAAGTACAAATTGTTGGTTATTACCTTAAAGCCCTGAATGGCTTAGGTTCGGGTTACCTGAGAGAGCACCTTTCTCTACAAGATTCTCACAAGATTCTCACTGCTTATTAAAATTATCAAGAGGAGTCCATCTTCGGGTGCCACTGGTTAATCTGGTAGTGATCTGGGATTGGGTCTTTTCAATTGTCGCCCCCTGGGTTGTGAAACACCCGCATGGATATGAGAGAATTATCTTCCTTGGAGCCTTCAGGAGAGGTTAAAGACCCATCTTTTTAGCCTGGCTTTTAATGATATCTAGTTTAAATTTTAATTTTAACTCTGGTTCAAATGTTTTTTAAAATTTTTTAATTGTTTTATTATGTGTTTTTTTTTATTTTAATATAAACCACCCTGAACCACTTTAGGAAGTGCGGTATATAAATCTAATGAATTTATGAATACATACATACATATGTCCTTAAATAACCATGTTTCAGAAATGCATAGAGATGAGGGTGTAGAATTCTTCTGATTAATACTTTTTTTTAGGTGGTGAGGAGAATGGTACTAAAAACCAGCTTTCAGCTATTGTGAAAAGGAGTAGAAATGATGGGATTCATATACTTCAGGAGTGGGGAAAGCACTTTTAGAGCCTTCTAGCAATTGAGATTGCTGTCTAATGTTTAAAAAGGACCTCTCCCTTTCTTTAAAATAGTGTATAAAACATCTCACCTACAGAGTTCTTGGTTCTTAATAACAGAGTAAAATATATTAACATTTGATCACAAGATCCTCTGTGTTTGTACTTTAAAAAGTGATCCCCTTCCCATATTTATGGTTTAGCTCTGTTTTGAATCACTCATCCTTACCCTTCATTTAAGTGAATATAATTGCTCTCTTTCATACCTGATTAAACACTTCAAAATCATTTTCTCTCCAACCATACAGAATGTGAGAATAGTCTCTAACATCCATACAAGATGTACCTTGCAAACCAAATGCTATACTTGGAAATGTTTGCCTGGGAAAATAGCTCTTGGCATGACAAGGCAAAATAAATGAGTTAAGATAACCATCAAGAGAAAAGTGATAGATAGCATTGCCCCATGAGCAGTTGGTCATTATTCAAGAAATTGCTATTGTGACTCTGATAAACCTTTAATGGAGCCTTAGACATCTATCTGGGATAAAGTAAAAGTTAAATAACTTGAACCAGCTCTTATCCTATCACATCTATGTATAATCTGTATATTATAATTCCTTTGTCCTTTTTAAGTTTTTACTATCAAAAAGAACAATAATATAGGTGTTTCTGGTCTTTAATTGACTTTCAATCACATTGATCCTGCTGGCTTGTTTGGACTAGCAGTGATCAGCATGGAGTTTGGCAGTTTCTGTGTGGACTGTGGGTATCAGACATGCCGATTCCATTGCCTGTCACTCATTAAAGCCTATATCCATGCAAAAGTCTGAAGTCTCTCTAGAACATGCAAATTCAGCTTACATTTAGCATAAAATTTGCAACTGGACAATCCAACAGAGCCAAGTCTGGTTTGTTGAGAAGAACCAAATGGCATCCAAAATGTCAAATGTGGCACACAAGAGAGGGCTCTGGAAGGAGTAGTTGCTGACACAATGGGACTTTCTGAATTTCAAAAACCAAAACTTAATTTTTATATGTATTTTCAGAACCAAAAGCCAGTTCTACATTTTTTACAATGATACTATATTTACAATGATATATAGAGATACATGTGGACCTTAAGTGGTGCAGCAGGGAAATGCCTGACTAACAAGTAGAAGGTTGCTGGTTCAAATCCTCGCTGGTACTATATCGGGCAGCAGCGATTTGGAAGACGCTGAAAGGCATCATTTCATATTGCATGGGAGGATGCAATGATAAACCCCTTCTGTATTCTACCAAAGAAAACCACAGGGTTCTGTGGGCGCTAGGAATCAAAATTGACTTGACATCACACTTTACCTTTAGAGAGATACACAGTGAATATATTGTGCAAAATGATCTGGATGTGCATGTTCAGGTCCTTCATAGCATGTTCAGTGTGGCTGGTTGGATGTATCATCCAACCATTCCTATTACTATTACAGTAACTAATTAAAGGTCAGATTGCAATTATTTGCAAACAATTATTGCCAGTTTGCCTTAAACATCCTATAAACTGGACAAAAAAACCTTAATAATTACAGGATGTAATTTAAAAACTCTTCTGATATTAGCATTGAAAGCTTTGTCTTCAGTTGATTTAAATGAGCCTCTCCTTAACAGCAGTGATGCTGAATTTCTGCTTTTTGTTATTACATTTGTATTCCACCCATTGAACAGCAGAAAACCCTCCCACCCCACAATGTTGTCCTCCCAACAGTTCAGTGGTTGGGTTATGAGACACTGACTGGCCCAAGCTGGATGTCTGAGTGGGCAAACTGAACTTTCTTTGGTCGAAGTAAAAAACTTCAGCACATCGCATGGCTGTTATAAACATCATCATCATCATCATCATCATCATTACATAAAATGAGAGGAGCATGTGTGAGAGTGGTATACAGGTGAAACTTGGAAAATTAGAATATCGTGCAAAAGTCCATTAATTTCAGTAATGCAAATTAAAAGGTGAAACTGATATATGAGACAGATGCATTACATGCAAAGCGAGAGAAGTCAAGCCTTAATTTGTTATAATTGTGATGATCATGGCGTACAGCTCATGAAAACCCCAAATCCACAATCTCAGAAAATTAGAATATTACATGGAACCAAGAAGACAAGGATTGAAGAATAGAACAATATCGGACCTCTGAAAAGTATAAGCATGCATATGTATTCAGTACTTGGTTTGGGCCCCATTTGCAGCAATTACTGCCTCAATGCGGCGTGGCATGGATGCTATCAGCCTGTGGCACTGATGAGGTATTGCTTCATTAGCGGCCTTCAGCAATTCTGCATTGTTTGGTCTCATGTCTCTCATCCTTCTCTTGGCAACGCCCCATAGATTCTCTATGGGGTCAGGTCAGGCGAGTTTGCTGGCCAGTCAAGCACAGTGCACTGTATACTTTTCAGAGGTCCGATATTGTTCTATTCTTCAATCCTTGTCTTCTTGGTTCCATGTAATATTCTAATTTTCTGAGATTGTGGATTTGGGGTTTTCATGAGCTGTACGCCATGATCATCACAATTATAACAAATTAAGGCTTGACTTCTCTCGCTTTGCATGTAATGCATCTGTCTCATATATCAGTTTCACCTTTTAATTTGCATTACTGAAATTAATGGACTTTTGCACGATATTCTAGTTTTCCGAGTTTCACCTGTATGTTGTATTCTAAATTAGAGTACCATTTTTTAAAACGATCTCATATCTCATGAAGTGCCCAGGGAAAAGCTAGGAGCACTCACAGGTCCTAAAGGATAGTTGTGCCCCTGAGTTGCCCTTAGAGTATGAAAGTATTGCTTTTTCAGAAACTGCTGATTTAAAAAAAAGATACATAGAATGGGAAAAAATGTACAAAACATTAGTTTTGAGTTTAATGGTTCTAAAGAGCTCTTGTTATCCTCTGCTCAATGACAGAGCATCCTTGCAAGCTTGTGTATTTATTTATTCAGAATATTTATTTATAGGCCACTTTTCAGCAAAATGTTCACAAAATGGTTTACATAGCAGAGACATGGGAAAATTGTTCTCTGTCCTAAAGGGACTCACAAATCTAAAAAAAACACAACCCCTAACAAACAAGAGAGTGATACTAGGGACAATCACCAGAAAATATGCTTTGTTGGAGTGAATAAGAAAAAATTGTGAAATGGAGAAGATCAGGTACTCTTCCTGATCTTCCTGATTAGAGGAGAGCTGGTCTTGTGGTAGCAAGCATGACTTGTCCCCTTAACTAAACAGGGTCTGCCCTGGTTGGTTGGTTGGTGGGTTATTTATTTATTTATTACATTTATAAGCCAACCCATCCAAAGGCTCTGGGCTGTGTACAAGAAGTTTAAAAAGAAACAAAAAACACACCATTTAAAACACAGTGCTCAAAACAATATTAAGTAGCAATCGGTGTTCTAGATCTTCTAGGACACACAGAAGTCATTCAGACGACTGCAGCCATGTGATCAGGAGAGCTGAGGGGAAGGCAGCAGCTCACCTGCCTTCCCCCGCAGACACCCCCGTGGCTGTCTTGGGCTCCGCCGCACATCCACCCAAGCAGCACCATAGCATAATCCAGAGCTGGGATTGGGAGGAGGAAGTGCTCCCGCATCCCAGTATGCACTGCACCAGCAGCCACTGCATCCCGCATCCCAGCAGCCTCCAGCAGCAGCAGGAGAGCAGCCACTCCACTCAGCACAGCCACACCTTTCCCCCCGGCTTGCTGCCCAAAATGGTGGCGGGCTGAGGGGAAGCCCAGCTACCAGGTGGTGATTGCACAGACGATCGCCTGCCAAGGTAGACCAACTCTATGGTTTGTTCTACCTCAGTAAAACACCAAAAGATACAGATCTTTTGTTCTACCTCAGCAAAGCGGAAGAAGAATCAGGAGATAAATAATAATCTCCTGATAATCTCCTGAGAGTAATAATCAGGAGACTCCCATTCTGCTATCCTCATCAGGATCACGAGAAACAGCCCATAGTTTGATTTGGAAAGAGAGCTTTAGTTATAAGAAGTTTAAAAAATTTCAATCATCAGTTTGAAGAAGCAAAAACACTATACTATATCAGATGGTCCTATACAAATTACTTTCTTTGCCTCTTTTTTGTGAAAAAGGTACTGTTACTCACATAACTACATCTACCATAATAGCGTGGATGTGACAGAATTAGAAAAAGTGCACATTAAAAAGGCCACCTGCTTTTCATATATTTGGGGGATTTAATTGCAATTTCAGGCAATACTAAGACCTTTCAAATAATGGTATTTTATATTTACAATTTCCTTATAATAAGAAGGAATATTCTTATTAAGAATAATAAGAATTATAAGGCCAGACAATGTAATTTAGTCAGCCTACTACCTAGGACAAATTCTAGAAACAGCCAGAATTTCTGCAGTCAGGTAACAGAATGTTTATTTGTTTTTAACCACTTAATTTTCTCCATAACCCTTACCTCACTGATATAGATGCCTGTGTCTTCCTCATCATCTGTGCGGTAACAAACAGTCAATCCCAGCTTTTCTTGGCTGCTAACACGACAGAGTTCCACTTCCTGAAGGAAAGTACAAGACAACGAGTAATTTCTTTTGAGAACAAATTCTTTTGCAGAGTTAGAATGCTGTGATACTTTATTTGACAGTTAATAAGATATTGTTATAGACTACAATACAAAATATTTAAATCACTTTACCCCAGATTCAAAGTCAAAAACACTTACTAAATAATATTTTAATTTGGTATCACAATTCTTTTTATTTTATTGGCAAAAGCCTTCTTTAAAAAGAAGAACCCTAACCGAATATACCAAAACTGGAAACCAGAAAGCAAACATTGGCATATCCTCAGTGGTGCCAAAGTCTAAATTTGATTTTAAGGATCCTATTTAAAAAAACAAAAATAAACAAAAAACAAACCCCAAAGACTGACAATATATCACACAGTCATCTTACTTCTATCAAGCCTACTATTGATTTATGGGGCAGAGGAAAGACAAAGTATTCATCAATCAATCAAACATAAGTGTCAGACTTCCATCAGCCACTTAAGCCATAAACCAAAGGTACCTGCCAAATCTCATAAAGAACCTAGTATATTGTTCAGAGCTATATAAATAATGCAATTCATTCCAGAAGCTACATTTGTGTCATGACTTTGCTCTCTAAAGTTACAAAAGATATACAGTATATTAAACAACCTCATTATCTGTTTATTTTTAAAAAATAAAATGCTAAAAACTGCATTAGAAGATATATCATGGGTGGAAATAATCTGCATACTGCAGCTGAACATAACTAATATGTTTTGAGGTCTAGATGCATGAGAAAGAGGGATTCCTGTGGTAGAGGAACCCTCTATCAGTCTAACCTAATATATTTGAATTGTAGTAGCGCTTGGGAAGACTTGAATCCCAAATCCCACACCCTTGCTCTGCTGTGCTGAAAAGTAGCACATAAGGATAACACTAGAGGCAAAGCTTGTAGTAACTGCATGACAATGCCACAGTCACTTTTCTTTCTGCCACTACTATGGCTTCTCCTGTTGCCCTGCCACTACTGAGATGAGGATGGGGGCCACTATCGAAAAAGGATGGGGCCTCTGTGAAAAAGCTCCTGGGAAAGGAATGGAGAACTTCTCCAAGCCATCTCAGATAGGGTGGGCAAATGATCAGAGTTCTTATTGATGTTGGCTGGAAGAACTTGGATGATTTCTGGGCTAGTCCAAGAAAAGTTCACCTCATCATCTCTAATTCCTACCCATTGGCTTGAGAACACATCTTTGGCACAAGAACAGTTATGAATACGATGAAGAAGAAAAACATTTAAGGACAAATATTTATATATACTGCTTTTCAACAAAAGTTTCTAAAGCGGGTTACATACATAGAAATAAATAAATAAAACAGCAACTTCCATAATTAAGCTACATCGAAACATTTTCCCTTCCAAATTTTTCTTGGCAAGTTATTTTTTTAAAAAACAAACTCAGTAGAATTAAATGAAAGATGGCCTCCTCAAATGCAGTGTATAGTATAGCTGGAATACTCTTTAGTAAGGTGACAATTTCTGTTATGATTTCACTTGGTGAAATCAGCTATGAAACACCAAGAGGCAATGAGTATTTCCCTATATAAATACCTTACATTTTAAATTTGGGTTCAGAAAGTACCCAGCTAAGATTAATTCCTGGACTTTTATCCACTAGTGTCAGGAATTCATCTATTTAAAGATCAAGGACCTTTATTTATTTATTTATTTACTTACTTACTTACTTATTAAAACTTTTATACTGCTCTTCCAAAAGGCTCAGGGCGGTTTACATTAAAACACCATTAAAATCAGTTAATAATTAAAACAAAAATTATAAAAGCATAAAACAATGATTAACAATTAAAAACATTCTAAAACAACAATTAAATAGTCAGTACAATTTAAAAAGAAGTTTTATAAAGCTGAGAAAACCTCGTCCAAGAGATGTGTTTTCAGAAGTTTTTTTAAAAAAAAGCCAGAGATTGGGAGGCTCGTATCCCAGCAGGGAGCGCATTCCACAATCTTGGGGCAGCAGCCAAGAAGGCCCATCTTTGTGTAGCCACCAAACGAGTTGGCGGCAACTGGAGACAGACCTCCTCAAGTGACCTCAATGGGCGGTGGGGCTCATAACAAAGAAGACGCTCTCTTAAATACTCAGGGCCTAAGCCGTTTAGGTTTACAGCACTCTGTATTTTGCTTGGAAACCTATTGGCAGCCAGTGTAGCTCCATCAACAGAGCAGTAATGTGGTCTCTCCGAGATGACCCAGAGACCAACCTGGCTGCCGCATTCTGAACCAACGGAAGTTTCCGGACTACGTACAAAGGCAGCCCCATTCTAGAAGTCAAGTCTGGAGGTCAATTCATTTACAACTGATAGTGCTATGTGTATATTTTACCATTAAAACCTGACTATTTCTTGTATCTGAGTTGAAAAAGTGCAAACTGGCTTTTAGCTGCCACCATCCCTGTGCTACCTCATGCACACAGAGAGCTTGTATTGCTTCCTATACACTAATCACACTGATACACTTGGTGATACCATCACCAAGGATGATGATCAGGATTTGTTTGGGTTGCTCATTCTTGTTGAATAAATGAGAAAGCTAAGTAGTAGAATATTAGTTTTATTTTTGTTTAAAAAGGTGGTTTTTTAAGGACCAGCATTTAAAAAAAATGATGGTGGGGGCTAGATTATGTTTCAGTTTTGCTAGATGTTTAGAAATTTTGTATTTGGTTACACAAAGGTATTCCAAATGATATATTCTAATCCAGCAAGTACAGGGTGAAACAGAAAAAAAACCCAGATAAAAATATGTTCCAAATACAGTGTTCAATCTCTCTCTCTCTCTCTCTCCCCACCAAAAAAAATACTAGTAGTGGTTTATATCCAATGCAGACTTAGAATGATTTGCCTCAAATTGTGCATATTTCTTACTTATTCATTATACGACTAGATAATGCATAGAATAGTGGCAAACTGTATGATTTATTTAAGTCAGAAGAAGTATGAAGTGTTATTTCCTAATAACTACAAATAATGAAATAATGATCAGGTTTTGGCACTGCAAATTAAAGTATATGTACCAACCAAGTAACAGTCTTATTCAAAACCTATAATAATTGATGCCTCTGGAGGAAAAGAGCACTTGACTAGAACTGTTAACATTAGAAAGAAATTACAGTAACATAATTTCAGTTACAGTAACAAGCTATACATTTAAGAAATAAAAAAGGTTGTGGCCCCTTTGAGGCCTATAAGGAAGCCTAAATACACCATAAAGACGAGAGACAGGGTCTTTAAATCATGGCAAATAAGGAGCAGTGCACAAGCTGAAACCCATTGACTTCCATTGTTCTATTAGCAAAAGCTCAGAATCTCCTTGAAATCAAGTCAGAGAAAGGCACCTGCAACATACATACACAAGGACTACTCCTGTTATAATGGGCTTGTTCAGATATACAGGTCGACCTCACTATACATAGATTCGCTATTCGAGGTTCACGTAACTGCAGTCGAGTGATTGACACCCAACTTTGGCATATGAAAGAAAACCCTGGCAAATAAAGGGTTAATTTAGCTTATATGCAGGTTAGAGTCATCCAGAAATGACCTTGGAGGTAATTTCCAGCCACCATTTTATGATGAGGAGCCATTTTGTCCCTCTGTTTCAAAAGAAGATTCCCCCCTATGGTTTTTCACAGAAAATTGGCTAGATTGACAGTTGTGGGGGCATTGCCAGGAATTGTTGAGCACATGGACACTCACTGAGCACTGTATGATACTCAGTTTTTGTGATTTTCACTTTTTTGACTTTTTAAATGCCTCCCCTCCTGTTCAGGAACCTAAACCCCACCCCCACCTATCCCCAGAGTTGCAATGATTCATTACCCGTGGTTTCATTACTTGCAGTTGTCAGCAAGAAACTGAACCCTCCACAGTAAAGAGCTATGCCTATAATGTGGTTTATTTATTCTAGGTTACTTTTATCACCTGAATGCATGCATGACACTTACTGTAGTCTATTTATCACCGTCAAAGCTAGATCTGAACCCTAGATTTGAAGTTGGCTTGTGTAACTAGATTTATATTAACCTTAATTTTTGTGTAACTAGATTTAGCTTAAGTTTAATTCTGCATTACATCCAAAAGCAGAAAAAGTGTTTGTATCTTTGACTTTTCCTTTAAAGAAGGAGTCAAACAACCCACATAACCTTACCTTGCTCCTCTGCAATGCCAGGTCGGTCCAGAATAAATCTGAACTCATCCATGATTTGATTATGGATGAAAGGGCTGACCTGGTGTGTATTACCGAGACTTGGCTGGGGGAGGTTTGTGAACCAGTATGGTCCCAGCTTCTTCCTGCAAGATATTCTGTAGAGGAGCAGGTGAGGGGATGGGGCGGGGAGGTGGAGCGGCTGTGGTCTATAAAGATAACATCTCCCTTACCATGGTCTCTGCTAGGGTATCGGACCATATTGGATGTGTGTACTTGAGTTTGGGGACCAGGGATAGATTGGGACTTCTGTTGTTGTACCAATCTCCCCAATGCCCAACAGAATCCCTTACTGAGCTCACGAACTTGGTTGTGGAACTTGGTTTGGAGTCTCACAGACTATTGGTGCTGGGGGACTTCAATGTTCATTTAGGAACCAAATTGTTTGGGGAGGCTCAGGAGTTCATAGCGGCCATGACAACTATGGGCCTATCCGAAGTGGTCTCTGGACCAATGCATATTGCAGGTTACACACTTGCCTGTGTGTGACCTGCAATATGTCACACACATATTCCGTGGGTGGGGACTCCTACAATCTCCATGTTGTCATGGACAAACCATCTGGTTAAGGTTGGACTTACAACCACTTCCCACCTCCACAGGGGCGAGGGGCCTAATAGAATGGTCCGCCCAAAGAGTTTTTTGGACCTGGTAGGATTCCAAGAAGCCTTGGAAGGATTTAATGTTGGCTCTGCCAGTGATCCTGTTGATGGCCTGGTTGAGAAATGGAACAACTTGCTCACCAGGAAAGTAGACACGATTGCTCCCAAGTGTCCCCTTCGACCCACTTCAAAACTGGCCCACTGGTATATGGAAGATCTGTAGGGGCTGAAGCGGCAAGGTAGGCGGCTGGAGCGCAAGAGGAGAAAGACTTGACTGGAATCTGACAGATTATGTCATAGAGCACATTTAAAGATCTATGCTCAGGCAATACATGTGGCAAAGAAGCAGTTCTTTTCTGCCCGTATTGCTTCTGCGAACTCGTGTCCGGCAGAGTTGTTCAGGGTTGTGAGGAGACTAGTATCTGCACCCCCTCGATTGAACGAGAACTTGGAGTCATCAGTTGTCTGCTGTGATGTGTTTAAAGAATTTTTCGCAGATAAAATCTCTCGGATTCGGGCCAACTTAGATGGAGACTCCACAATTAATTTGATGTCTGAATTAGAGGTGTCTGACAATTCCTCTTATGTGGTTCAACTGGATAGTTTTCAGTTTGTGACTCCTGAGGATCTGGACAAGCTGCTTGGAGTGGTGAGGCCTACCACTTGTTCTCTTGACCCTTGTCCAACATGGCTTGTTCTATCTATCAGGGAGGAAATAATAAATGCTTCTCTGGGGGAGGGCAGGATGCCTCCTTATCTGAAGGAGGCAATCATTATACCTCTTTTAAAGAAGCCTATATTAGATCCCTCAGAGCTGAGCAACTATAGGCCTGTCTCCAACCTCCCATGACTGGGCAAGGTAATTGAGAGGGTCGTGGCCTCTCAGCTCCAAGCGGTCTAGATAATCAGTTTCCTCCAACTGGGTCTAGATAATCAGTTTCCTCCAACTGATTATCTAGACCCATTTCAAACTGGCTTCCGGGCAGGCTATAGTGTGGAGACTGCCTTGGTCGGCCTGCTGGATGATCTTCAGTTGGGAATTGACAGAGGAAGTGTGACTCTGTAGATCCTTTTGGATCTCTTGGCGGCTTTCGATACTATCGATTATAGTATCTTTCTGGAACGTCTGAGGGGGTTGATGGTGGGAGGCACTGTTTTACAGTGGTTCCGTTCCTACCTTTCAGACAGATTCCAGATGGTGTTGGTTGGAGACTGTTGCTCTTCAAAATTTGAGCTTAAGTATGGTGTCCCTCAAGGCTCCGTACTTTCTCCAGTGCTTTTTAACATCTACATGACACCGCTGGGAGAGATCATTAGGGGATTTGGAGCGGGTTGTTATCAGTATGCTGATGACACCCAGATCTATTTCTCCATGTCAACTTCTTCAGGAGATGGCATATGCTCCCTGAACTCCTGCCTGGAAGTAGTAATGGGCTGGATGAGGGAGAATAAATTGAAGCTGAATTCAGATAAGACGGAGGTACTTATTGCGCAGGGTCAGAACTCCAGAGACGATCTTGATCTACCTGTTGTAGATGGGGTCACACTTGCCCAAAAGGAACAGGTTCGCAGTCTGGGAATACTTCTGGATCCACACCTCTCCCTGGTTTCTCAGACTGAGGTGGTGGCCAGGGGTGTTTTCCACCAGCTTCGGCTGATACATCAGCTGTGTCTGTTTCTCGAGATCAATGACCTCAAAACAGTGGTACATTTGTTGGTAACCTCCAGACCGGACTTCTGTAGTGCGCTTTATGTGGGGCTGCCTTTGTACGTAGTCCAGAAACTTCCATTGGTTCAGAATGTGGCAGCCAGGTTGGTCTCTGGGTCATCTCGGAGAGACCACATTACTCCCTTGTTGATGGAGCTACACTGGCAGAATACAAAGTGCTCTTTATAACATAAAGCCCTAAACGGCTTAGGCCCTGGGTATTTAAGAGAACGTCTTCTTTGTTTTGTGCCCCACCGCCCATTGAGGTCACTTGAAGAGGTCCGTCTCCAGTTACCGCCAGCTCATCTGGTGGCCACACGGAGACGGGCCTTCTCGATTGCTGCCCCGAGATTGTGGAATGAGCCCCCTGCTGAGATACGATCCTCCCCATCTCTGACTATTTTAAAAAAACATCTGAAGACCCATCTCTTCACCTAAGTTTTTTCACCTTTTTTAATTTTTAGGTTTTGATTTTATGTTGTTTTAAATTGTTAAACTGTTTTAACCTTTTATATTTGTTTTAATTGTTTTTATGTCATTGTTAGCTGCCCAGAGATGAATGTTTGGGCAGTATATAAGTTAAATAAATAAATAAATAATGAATGAATGAATGAATAAATAAATAAATAAAGGGTAGCCTCTCAGATTGATACTAGTCCAGATCATCTGTGAAACATACCCACTCTAGGCTGCAATAATATCTCACTTATGTTGGCACGAAACCTCCTCTAGTCTGCCCAGCCACTCCTATAATCTCTCCAATCTGTGCTAGATCTATAGTAATCCCATTGTTCTTTCAGATAATTCATTGTAATATGTATATTTACAACAGAGCTTCTGGAGAAAGCCAATTCAGTGTTTAGAACAGGGATGGGCAAATTAGTCCTCCATTTGTTTTTGGACTACAACTCCCAGCACCCCCAGCCTAGCTCAACATTGGAAAGGCCAAGATTGCCCACCCCTGGTTTAGAACAATTTAGCTACCATGAATGTATGAGGATGGTTTCTCAAGATACTTCATAGTATGTCCACTCTCCCCCTCCCCATGTACCACCTACACTACTCATAAAGTAGTATCCTGAAATTGTGAGATCTGTGTGGATAGTGCATTCTATAAGTTAGAAGGTGTCAAAAAATCTGAGACAACACAATGGCATCTTTTCTCAGATACCACAATCCACAATTCTGACATTGTGATTTGTTTGTTGCTTAATCTCTTTCCCTGTTTTACTGTCACGGGTGTCTATGGAGCTTGGGATAGCAAATATGAAGTTTCCCCATGTTATCCTTACATCAGCCCAGAGGGTTAGGTTAGGTTAAGCGACAGAATGACTAGTTACAGATTAAAATGCACATTTCCCTGGGCCAAGCCAAACACATTGGCCACTGCTAAGTACTGGCTTATCAACTTATCTACAATGTACTGGCAAGGAAACATTTATCAATGGTTGGGTGCAAGAGAACAATTTTCTGTTCTGCTACATGCAGTTCAATGAATATAGTGTTCTCAATATTTTGCCACAAAAATGACCTTTTAAAACAATTAATTAAATGACAATGACTCATCCTATGAAGGATGGGAAGCTAGGTAAAGGTCATATTTTCTTTCTGAGCTGGGAAAACATGTTCAGCAAAAGAGGTTATACTCCCAAAGGACAGGAGAAGAGGTTAAATTGCTAATCCTCCAGGGTGATGGAATAGTGGGTTGAGGACTATAACCTTCTATTACCAGGTTTAAAGTCGTTATTCCCTTCAGCAACTTGGTTAATACTGCAATTTCTTCAGGTGATAAAAAAGTAGGTTGTAAATGTCATCCATTGTGTTAAAACTTTTCTTGAGTGACTTACTTCTTGAAAGAAGATTAAGTGCAATCATTCAGGATGCTGTTAAATTTCTCTACAAAGCTACTACAAAAGTCTTTAACCTCCTTGTATGTGGAAACATATATGCATGAAAGTAGTCATTGATAGCAGATCACTAGCATCCCTGTTAAATTATGGGGTTTGGGGTGGAAAGTCCACTTTGGACTTACACACATTTAAGAAATCTCTCCCAGACATTGTTTTTAACATTGTATAGCTCAGAAATATTTTAGTCCCACTGAAGATTAGATCAAGAAAGACAATTAACAGGTAGTGAATGTGGTAGAATATCCTTGTGAGGAGGACAGTAATTGAGTAATTGGTTCTCTCAACAGGTTTATTAAATGTCAAGTTTCCGATTAGGACTTGGCTTCATGACATTTCCTTATTAGGATTCTGCTTTAATTCAGTCCTCTTTATTATTCAAACAATTTTAAAATGTAAATAAACCGGGGACCCATTTATATGATTTGAATTTACTCTTCTTAGATGACCCCTAGCTTGAGATGCTCAACATTACAGTGTTGGAAGAATATTATGCCAAACTAATGTGATGAACATTGTCTGTCTATGGGATTGAAACAATATTTATTTATTTATTTATTCATTCATTCATTCATTCATTTATTTATTTAATCTATCAATCAATCAATCAATCATATTTTTACACCGCCCAAAACTTAAGTCTCTGGGTGGTTTACAACAAGATTAAAAAGTAAAACATTAATTAAAAAAAACAAAACAAAATTTAAAAACAAGAAATTAAAACACAATTTAAAATTTTAAAACAATATTCTAAAATTAACATTAAACAATCAAAACAATCTCAGTTAAAAGAGAGCTATGTTATTTACTGCTCTGGCCTTATATTATAAAACCAGGTCTAAATCTTTGAAGACCATATATTTAAGGCTTGTGTGTCTCAAAATCAATCATTTGCTACCTCACAAAGATTCTAAGATTATTCAGGCAATGACGTTTCATATTACTCTGAGCATGCCTACAGTTAAAGTTGACTAAAAGATCCTGCAATTCAAATAGATGACGGGTTCAATGGCACCGAGTGAGATTGTGATTATACTGTTAAATAAAAGTTTCATTGCAGGTAATGATAACCTGCGTATTCATTCCCATTTTATTGATCCTGTGTCTGTTTTGTCATAATACTTTAAGGCGTAACCATGGCTAATCCTGTGCATGGCAGCTCTCACAAGAGTTTGTGAGCACCTGGTGAAAGAGGAAGAGGCATGCCAGAAAGTGGCAGTAGTGGTGGCTGAACTGGTTGAAAGGATGTGGCGGAGGGGGAGAATAGAATAAATTTGCTGAAGGGATGAGTGGAGAACAAAGTGGCTAAAAGGATGGAGACAAAATGAAGAAGGGGCAGGGAGCCAGATCGGTTGCTGCGGCAGGGCGAAGGGGGAGACAGGGGGAACTAG
Source organism: Hemicordylus capensis (assembly GCF_027244095.1). Classification (NCBI taxonomy): domain Eukaryota; kingdom Metazoa; phylum Chordata; class Lepidosauria; order Squamata; family Cordylidae; genus Hemicordylus; species Hemicordylus capensis. The sequence continues at coordinate 178,878,628 of NC_069661.1, read as the reverse complement.
GAGCACAGATGCTCTGCGCCGGGTCAGCTAGCATGTATTTATTATTTATTTATTTGGCATATTTCTAATCCATTGTCTCTATCCGTTCCACTCTCACAGCCAAATTCTGCATGAAGTAAAGTTGAATGGCTTCAAAGTGGTTATAGCTCAGAAGAGAGAATGCTTTGCATGAATAGGAACATAGGAAACTGCCATATACTGAGTCAGACCATTGGTCTATCTAGCTCAGTATTGTCTTCAGAGACTGGCAGCAGCTTCTCCAAGGTTGCAGGCAGGAATCTCTCTCAGCCCTATCTTGGAGAAGCCAGGGAGGGAACTTGAAACCTTCTGCTCTTCCCAGAGCGGCTTCATCCCCTGAGGGGAATATCTTGCAGTGCTCACACATCAAGTCTCCCATTCTTATGCAACCAGGGCAGACCCTGCTTAGCTATGGGGACAAATTATGCTTGCTACCACAAGACCAGCTCTCCTCTCCTTAAGGTCCCAGATTCAATATTGTATTCCCTGTCAATAGGAACAGAGGAAGCTGCCATATACTGAGTTAGACCATAAGTCCCGCTAGCTCAGTATGGTCTACACAGACTGGCAGTGGCTTCTCCAGGGTAGCAGGCAGGGATCTCTTTCAGCCCCATTCTTGGAGATGCCAGGAAGGGAGGTTGGAACCTTCTGCTCTTCCCAGAGTGGCTCCATCCCCTAAAGGGTATATCTTACAGTGCTAACACATCAAGTCTCCCATTCATATGCCACCAGGGCAGACCTTGCTTAGCTAAGGGGACAAGTCATGCTTGCTACCACAAGAGCAGCTCTCCTCTTAGAAGCCAAAGCAGAAAAGAATAGGATCTTCGGTAAAAAGATGGAAAAAGACCTGTGCTTGAGTCACTGCCTGTCACATGTAGTCTGACTGGACTGGACTAGATGGACAACTGGCCTGGCTCAGTATGAGGAATCTTCATAAGTTCATTAGAATCCTGCAGTCTGTGTAAATTCTACATCTTATGAATATTTGCACATCATCACAATTTTTGCATAATTTACTTCGCTGTTGCTAACCACAGAAGTGGTAGGTACTGAAATGCCAGTTTCTAAGCCCTCAAAATCCTACTCCAACCCCTCCTTCTGTCAGTAGCAGAGATTTCACAAGAAATTATCCACATTTGTACAAGGCTCTTTTCACAGACACAAAGGCAAGATTTCTTTTTAGAAAATAAAAAACATCTTCATGTTCTCATAATGCTGAATTCTTCACCCAGTACAAAATCTTGTATGACAAACATACTGAGAGAAAGCAGACGTGCAGTTCTGAGAAAAATTGTGATGCTGCCCAAAGATGTGATGAACTAGTTATTTTGTTTTGCTGAATTCCATCTCTTCAGTCTTACTATCCACCATCAGGAGGGACTTTGCTTGTCTTTAATCTCTGTATGTGGTATGCATTAAATCCAGTCCCACTGTATTCGCAATAAAACTAAAATATTTATTTCAGTCAATTAGCAGACCTGGGATGTCTCTTGTTTTCATAATGTTCTTCCCTATGACAAATGGAAGACCCATACTTGTCAGACCCATCATGTATAATATATGGAGTTCTAGACTGCAAGACGCCCAAGAAGGTGTTGTCACAACAAACTAACCTATCTTCTTAGAACTATTGGCTCCACAAAAGCACTGAGTCGGTTTCCTTTATGTATTAATAGTAAGGAAGCATAAACATAGTGGATTGTAAGCGCAGAAAATGGTGGGGAAACCTGTTGAAATAAAATCTTCTCCCTGCCTCTGAACACACTATTTTGCAGATTCAGGAATCATTATTATTATTTGCTATTTTCTAAGTAAAGAGGAAGGTACGAGTATTTTTCTACTGTAGATAACTATAACAGTAGCCGATAGCTGTTGTAATTTAGAAGTATTGCATTCTCATATTCAATTTTATGCAGATTCAAATCAATCAACCAATACTAAACTAATAAAACAAATTGGATGAGAATCCTACTAATCTGAGAAGCCATGGAAAGAAAATGAAACCATGCCACCCTTTGTATTAAAGGCATAAGGCACGCATACTTTCTTTCAGAGATTAGTCTAAACAATATAGTAACATATTAAGTGGAGTTTTTATATGGGGAGATAATATATTTTGTAGGAAACCTTTTAAATTTCTTTAGAAAATGACTTTAGCATAATATATGAATGAAGAATTCTTGGCAGAAACCAGTATCAGCCTATCTATACATTTATCCCAGTGTTTTGCTTCTTATCAAGAAATATGCTTCTCTTTCCACATTCCCTAAGTATAGTTAAGTCTATGAAAACTAACCTGTATTCTCTTCTAAAAGTAGTACTGAGCCTCTGTCCCTTAGACAGTTCACTTTGGGAGGCAATGAGCATTTTAGGAGTTTATCAGCATTCTCTCTAGCTACCCCTTGAGCTTTTCTATTTTGCAGAATTTACAGCGTATCTTGCCGAAACGTCTACAGAGAATTGGTTCAAAGTTTAAAATTTCTTTTTTAAAGCCTTTGAAATTCTTCACTTTTGAAAACAACCTAATGAAATAGTTCTCCTTTTCCTCTCTAACACTTTCAGTGTATTACGTTATGCAGATTTTACAAAGGCTGTCTCATCTACAATGTACTTGTGGCTATTTGAATGGAAATAGAAAAGCTATGGAGCAAGACAGCCTAGATGTAAACAAGCTGGAACTGCTGGCAGCTGTGCAGTTAACAAAATAAAATTCCATTCCCCACTGTCTTCTCACTTATCAATTTTGACAGAAGACTATTCTAGCTTCTCGTAAACAACATTGAAAAGGACAAATTACATTGGATGCCAATATTGCCAGCACTGATTTGGTTGTTAGCTTACCAAAAAGAAATTGAGAGTTATCTCTATTACCTATGGTGGGGGTAAGACAACATCCCAGGGATTTCTGCCTTCACAGGATATGATGCCTTAATTCCCCCAGTCCCTAATGCATAGTCTGGTTGAGTGTGCAGTATATCAAATGAAGGATTCCAGTAAGACTTCCTTAAACATCTATATCCTACTTTCAAATCCAAGTTTATAAGTGTGCACATCACCAACAACCGACATTGGGGAGTCAAGGGGATAGAAAAATAGTAGTGGAAGTCAACCAAACACTCCTGAAATTTTGGTCTAGGTTGGGGAGGACTTCTAACAAAATGTGTCCAGTGATGCCTACTGCTCTGCAAACTAAATTGAATTGGTTTTAAGGAAAGTATATGTGGTTCACACTGTCTAGAAACTAGTCTGTAAGCAATGGAGATGCTGAAAGGGCTTGTGGACAAGCTGCATAAGAACCTGCATATGGTGGCTCAGAAGGTTTAGTTTTGTAATAAGCAAATGTTCGTATTTGGTGGATATATCTTGTCTTTTCTAAATTTAACTCTTAAGAAATAGTTCCTATACAGAATTAATACACAATATATTAATGCAATCGGAAAGTCATGGGTTTCTCTGGCTTTGCTGAAACTTCCTTTTGATCATACTTAAATCTTTAATTGATAGGGCTCCTGGCAGATTTTTTAGGAGATGTGGCTCACAAGTAAGTCAAAGAATAGCAAGAGAATAGTATTCTTTAAGGATTATAGACTTCCTGAAATTTTTTTAACAGCTATCACACATCCTCCAATAAGTCACAGACAAACTCCAGAACGTTCGCTTTTAGGTATTGTGTATTTCCAGGTTGCTGCTGAAGGATGAAATCTGATCTTATTATAAAGATATATGCACAACCTAAAAAAGCTTCTCCTCTAATTTTGATTAAAATAAGACCACCTAGCTTAACCTCTTTAACACAATTTGTCTTTCCATAGGTAGATTTCCAATCTCTGAGCTTAAGTGCATACCCCACAGATCCTGAAATACATTTTGCTCATTCTCTTTTATCTTAAGTTTATTTTTCTCTTGATTGCACCAGTGCTCAACTGATTTTATCAGAATGTATTCTTCCTCATGCCACTAACAACATTTTTGACAACTAGCAGAATGTTAGGGAACTAAGAGGGGACTGAGCTCATGCATTCCTCACAGAGAGATTAACTGCTTTATGAAGTTCGCAAAGTGATTCATTTGCAAATTCATCTGAAAAAGGAACAGTCTAAAAACCACTGTCCATGCATTTTTCAAAAACAAAACAAAACAAAACAATATACTGTGGATATACAAATATTTTTCCACAGATTATCCTCAAGATAATTCATGCAAAAGCCATCCTAGACAAATCTTGGAAAAGTATCTGTAATATTTAATCCAACGTAGATTCAGAAGTGAGTCCCACATGTGTCAATAGAACTCACTTCCAAATCAGGATCATAAGAACTCTGTAAGACCTTAGTGCTTCAAAGTTTTCTTAAAGTCTTGATTTAAAAAAACGTGACCAATGCCAGAATATACATGCTCACTGAAAGTCATTTTCTTCTCCAATAGTTTCCACAAGAAACCCACAAAAAGGAGCATCAGAATCCCCACAAGACTTGTATGTGGTATGCCACTAAGAGAAGTGCATACGTTCTGAGATGATGTGCCATGTATAGCCTAATATCATCTATGTGAACATATATTTTATGGTAATCCTTCCTTTGCTATTCCTGGTAAAGTATACAAACTTGTACCAACCAAACAGAACATGACAGATTTTACATAGAAACAATGTTTCACATATTAAACAAAATAACATGTATGGAGTGACTGTCATACTAGTGGCATAGTGATTATTATGGCGGCCTGGAACAAGATTGGGGTGCCTCCTGTCGCTGCCACCAACCACTCACTCACGCTCTGCCAAGCCGTGCATTCTGCTTACTTGCCAGGCGGGCTGTGGTCTAATGATGTCACTGCATTGGTGTGAGCCAGTGGCATCACATTATTAGACTGTGTCATGGCTCACCAAGAGATGCAGTCTGGCAGCAGTGGGATCACAGCCCGCCTGGCAAGTAAGCAGAATGCACGGCTTGGCAGAGCATGAGTGAGTGGTTGGTGGCAGCGACAGGAGGCACCCCAATCTTGTTCCAGGGCAGCCCTCATAATCACTATGCCACTAGTGAAAGGACAGTAGGCACCCTGTCTGGTAGCGGCAGCATGGCTCGACAACATTGGGCACCCTGAGACCAAGAGAAATGGGTGAGGGCAGGTGGGTGGGCAGGGGTCCCTCTGGTGGTTCCTGGAAGTCTCATGGGTACCGGTGGCCCCAGGACATTCCCCTCACTCTATTATAACTACCCAACTATGTCACACATTAGGATTAGTAATATTTAGTTCAGAAGTTATAGTGTGTATATTTTTATTTCTTAGATTTTATTTATTAAATGCATAAACAAGTTTCAAAGCAGCATACAGCACATAATAAAATACAATGCAAAACATTTTAAGCAATCAAACAGAACTAGCTTAATCTGCATAGAGCATCTGTGCACTAGTACTTGATTGCTCCCCTCACCCCCTGCCACAACTACCCTAACCTCAGAGATCTCTCCACCCTGATCTGAGCTACACTCTTGCTGCTCCTCCTCCATCCCATTGCTTCCATCCCCCTCACCCCTCTTGGTCACTCCTCCATCCCTTTACTCTATCGCCTCACCCCTCTTGGTCATGGCTGCAGCATTGCTGACGCTTATTGGCCAAGCTGCAGCCCCATATCCCCAGAGACCTCCCCACCCTCACCTGAACCCCACTCCTGCTCCTCCCCACAGGAGCAGCAGCTGCAGCAGTGGTTGACTGGGCCCTTCCTTGCTGCCACCACTGCCATGGCCACCCGTTTCTCTTAGGCTGCTGACAGGCCCGCCCCACTCCTCTCCCTTCCTGAGTTAACAGATCTTGTTTCCTCATCTAATTCACACAACGACAGCCTCCTTCTCCCGAAGGGGCTCTTTCCTCCCTCACAACCCCTCTCTTTGCAAACCCCTGCCCCCTATCCTTTTATATTTATAGATTCCTCTCCTCTACAATTAAGAACAACTTCCAACCAGCAACAGTTTAATTCCAACTGTCCTTAACCATCACAAGCTCCTCCTCCCTATCTGCATATGGTATCCCCACTGCCCAATCACCATGGTTCTTCTGTTCTCACAGGCTCCTCCTCCATATCTGCATATGGAATCTCCACTGCCCAATCACCACAGTGCTTCTGCTCTCCACTGCCCAATCACCATGGTGCTTCTGCTCGCGAACTCTTGCAAAAGCTGGCACTCATGGGATTATTCATGGGTACGCCTTAGATAATTTTATATATAGATAGCACCACAGACATCATAGTAATAGAAGCTGGTAAGAGAGAAAATAAAATAAAATAAAATCTGAAGCTGCAAAGACAGAATTACAATGGGAACATGGAACACAAGAAGCATGAATATGGGAAAGCTCGACACAGTGAAAGATGGAATGAATCAGCTACAGATTGACATATTGGGCATCAACAAATTAAAATGGACTGGAATTGGACACCTTCAGTCAGAAAATCATACCGTTTACTACTCAGGACATGAAAAATAAAGATGAAACAGTGTTGCTTTTATAGTCAGGAAGGATATAGCAAAGACAGTACTTGGGTACAATGCGGTCAGTGACCGACTAATATCAATTAGATTTCGTGGACAACCCTTTAACAAGACATTTTTTTTCAATTCTATGCCTGACTGATGCAGAGGAGGAGGAAGTTGATGAGTTTTATGCTCACGTTAAGTCTGACATTGACAGAATATGCAAGCAATATGTGTTGGTGATGGTTGGAACTGGAATGCCAAAGTTGGGAATGGTAAGGAGGAAAACACCGTCAGATTGTATGGCCTAGGAAACAGAAATGAAGCAGAAGAATGACATATTAGTTTCTGCTAAGCCAACAATCTCTTCATTGCTAACACATTCTTCAAAGTGGCACCTATACACATGGACATCACCAGATGGAGTACACAGAAATCAGATTGATTACATTAATGGTGCAAGGAGGTGGAAGAACTCAGTTATAACAGCAAAGATGTGGCTGGGGGCCGATTGTGGAACAAATCACAAATTGTTCATGTGCAAGTTCCAAGTCAAGCTAAAGCAGAAAAACAAAGCTATCCAGCTTCAATGATATGATCTTGAGAATGTACCCACTATTTTCAAGGAGAACATCAGGAACCGCTTTGAAATTCTGATCCTCATTGATAGGGAAACAGAGGAACTGTGGAATAAAATCAAAGGAGTTGTTAAGGATGGATGTGAAAAGAGACTGCCAAAGACCAAGAAACAGAAGAAAGCAAAATGGATGTCAGAACAGATGGTGGAAATTGCCAAGAAGAGGAGAGAAGCCAAAATCAAGAAAGATAAAGACCTCAGGAAGGAACTTAGGGGATTCTAGAAGACCTTGAGGATTACAATAGACATGGAAAAACAAGAAAAGTTTTTTAAAAGATCTGAACTCAGGAGGAGGTTTCAACCTCAAATTGGTATGTTAAGGGATGCCAAAGGACAGATAATAACTGACTCAAAGAAGCTCAAACAGAGATGGAAGGAGTATACTGAAAATATACTACAGCAGGGATGTCAACAACATCCAAGATACTCTAGAAGATATTCCCTACTTGCAAGAACCTCTAGTACAGGAAGATGAAGTTAGATCAGCATTCCGGTAATTACTAAGTTGGAAGGCTACAGGAACTGATGGAACAGCTACAGAACTATGGCAGACAATAGAAGAAGAATCAGTCAAGGCTCTAACCAAACTTTGCCAGCAAATTTGGAGAACAACACAGTGGCCAACAGAACGGAAGAGATCAGTCTACATGCCCATACCAAAAAACGGAGATTTAACAGATTGTGCAAACCATCACACAATATCCTTAATTTCACATGCTAGCAAAATAGAGAGAGGAGAAGGCTTGCTTGTGGCCATTTAATGAGTTAATGACAGAGGTGAGATTCAAACTGAGGATTAGGTTTTTAGCTCGGGCTATACACCACTATATTACATATGTCTTCTAAGAATCTGCTGTGTTGAAGCTTCATTCCAAAATGTACTGCTCACTTTAAAATTCAAACCCTCACTGTTGGAGATGTTTGGAAGATAATGACAATCTTTAATTGCACCAAGTGTTTGTGTGGTTGTTGCATTTTCAGGTCAGATAAAGAGACATCAAGTTAATATAATTAATTCTCAGCATTTACTCCACATATGACCACCGACAGACAGCCCCACCCCCGCAAAGCCAAATGTTGCTATCCTGTTCTTGATGGAGCAAACATAACCATGGTTAAGAATAAGGAAAGAGGTTTATTTATTGCATGATCATCATATTTTTAATATCTAGCCACCCAATAAAATGCAGGAGATACAACAGCTGTGCTAGCATATGTTCTGAGGAACATTTATCAAGTCGACAGGATATACCACTACAATTTCAAAATTGCTGCAGTTCCACATATTTGAGCATCCCTGAGTTAAAACTCTGTGAAAACTATTTTGGTGTGTTTAATTAAAGTCAAGCTGCAGCGCACAGTGATTGCATGCTAGACAGCTGTTAGAAACCTGTTTATTTGCCTGAATTGCAGTTTAGGGCACTTGTATATGCCAAATGCTGACAAGTGCCAGACTCATGGTCATTTCAATCTTTACAGCCCTCACACAGAGGTCACTAAAAATGCTTTCATGGGGTAGGAGTCCACATGGCAGGAGTCCACATGGCAACATTTTATAGTACTTGTCAGGCACGTCATCATTAAGGGCTAGCTAATTTCTCTGTGGCACAATTGACCATATCTGAAGTCAACAAGGCATAGCTGGGAAGTGATGTGGGAGTGGTGACACTGAGTAGCCCTTGCGCAGAGTAGCTCTGGGACATGCGCCTAAAGTGTGGCTGTAATTTAAGAATTTGTCCTCACTTATATTCAACCACTGGGGATAAACCTGCTCGCCACAACTGAATTGCTATTTGTATTTACTGAATCCATATCCCATAAAATCGACTCTTTTTGAGTTGATTTAACAGCACCTTTGTAAAACATAAAGGTAGACAAAGGAAGTGTGTCTTTGAAATATGATGCTCATTTCAAAACATTTCTTGAATATTTTGTGCTATGTAGAGAATACATAGTGATTGGATGCATTAGTATCCCCATAAACCTACAAAAATGGATGATTTATACAAACTATTATGCACAAATAGAAGAGAATATTGCAGGTGCCTTCCTTGTGGAAAAGTAGATCAAAGATAACGTAACAGTGGCTTACAACAAGCTACTGCAAAATTAAATTCACTATTCTTCATTTCCTTGAGAAAAAACACAATCTGTGCCAACATTAATGAAGAAGTTTTATTTATCTTTCAAGTAAAATGAGGAGTAGTCTTCTGCTTGTTTTCTGAAACACCAACACAAAATGAGTATTGCTTCCTTGATGTATTCTCCACTTCATAACACCAACAAAATGATTAGCGATAACACTGATAAATTCATCCATGTCAGTTTTGTGTCCTTTTTGCAGCCACCCTAGTGATACTCTCCACTTAGGGACACAATTCAAGTACATAAATTGGGATATCCATTATCAGTGACAGCTACAGATGATGGCAATCTTATCTGCTTTGAATGCTAGCCTCTCTTTTTTAAAAATGATGAGCACTTCTAAATAGATGCAAAGATTAAGAACAAACAAGCATGACAGGAACTGACTTGATATCCTGATTCACCTCAGTGGTCCACTTATATCCAGATTACATCAAAGACAGAGTGTGATTTAGTAACTAAAATAACAGCTAGTACTGAGGACTACTGGCTCATGATCTCTATTGCTATATTGCTCTTTGGGGGGATCCTTTAAAAGGTCTATACTTCTCTGACTACGTAAAATGTAGTATCATAATGTTCTTATGATAATAGTACTCTCTTAAGGACATTATAACAGTAGTATCAGGCTTTCTTAATATTAGTAAAAGGAGCTTGCCAATATAAAACAAAATGAAAAGAATCTAAAAGATTATTATGGTAGAGTATTAAGAATGGCGATATATTTATAGGCTGTTTGACCCAATAAGCTGCTGTTCATTCTACCAGACTTTAGGATCATGGCAGCAAGGGTGATTAAAACAGAAAGCCAGAGTATTAGTGCATCAGCAGCTATTGTCACTAATATACTGGTGTGCTCCCTAATCCAATATTCCAAATATCAGAATAGTTTCTTTTCTATTACAAACCTAGTGTATTTATTTCTCCAAAAACGATAATTACCCTACATCACCATAACAATCCCTTTTCCTACCCACCAGTCTTCTGTCCCCCACAATGTTCCAGGTATAACAGCAATGGAGAATTATAACCCTGTTCATAGCTTTGACTGTTCTAGGCTATATGTCTTTTATTAAGGCTGTGGTTAGAGAGCACAATATTTCTTCAAGGCCGTTATATCAAATTATTTCTGGTGGCTGCTGAATTTAGAATCTGACTTTTACTTGCTCAGGGCTCTTTCTGATTTATTTCAAGTTTTATAATAATAAAAAAAGACCTCCGTTGGATATAAAGAAAGAGGTTGCAATTTTGAAATTGTAAGCATAAAAGTTTCCTACAGTTACAGTACATTGGTGATACTCAGGCCTCCAGTTAAAGAGAGCAGTGCTATGGCTTGTAGCGAACCTAGAGATGGACAATTTTGTTTATCACTGGAAGTTATATTGGACATATATTATAAACCATGGGTAGGGAGTTCCAAAAGGGCAACAAAACTTCATAGGGAGGGCACTGAACAAAGAGGACACAGTTAAGATTAACCTGGTATGCTGCTTGCAGCAAACATCTTCTTTTCAGACTTTATATTGGAGTCTTCCCAGTGTTATAGTCCCAGAAGTGGGACTATTTTTACACCCTACCTTGGCACCTATACAAAGATGCCTAGTCTGGCTTGACCTGTGTTTGAGAGAGAGAGAGCCCAGGAAAGGGACAGCATTCAACACTGAAGTCCAGGGAGTCAAGCAAGGAAGGAGGCATGGCTACCACATCTTTTCCTTATGAGAGTCTTCACAGGGCTCCCTGACACCCAGAAATAGATTTTCCATATGGCCCTCTTAAAGCATTCCTCCTAGGACCCCCCAAATTAGGGATGTGCGAAACGTTTCAGATACAAAACGTTTTGTACCCAAAACAGCCTGTTTCGGGTGTTTTGCAGACAAAACAAAACACCCATTTTCCAGATCCAAAAGTTTTGTATACAAAACAAAACGTCCCTGTTTCGGCTACAAAACGTTTTGTTGTTTTGGACCTCCATTTTGTAGTGATCTCTGAGTCAGTCTCCATTTTGTGTTTGACATCTCTTTGAATTTCCCACCCTTCCAGCCTTCTGATTGGTGACCTAAATCATGGGCTGACCTGCTGACAATTCCCTCCTTGTTCCCCATTGGCTCTTTTGCTTCTTGCCACCCTTTACTGACCCCACATTGGCCAGGGGAAGGGTTGCTAACCCATGGGGTGTTGGGTTCTGTTGTTTCTGTGGTGTTCTGAGTGTAGATTCTCTGGTAGCATATGAGAGTGGATTCTTGTTTTTCACTGAAAATCTCATATGCTACCAAAGAATCTACAATGAACACCTCAGAAACACAAAACCCAGTACCCCAAGGGCTTGTGGGTATGGAGGTGGTTGGCACCCTATGTGCACTACACAACCACTCGCTCTGGGAAACCCCAGTGCCCCCCAAGTGGAATTATGGGGCTGCTGAAACCTCCATTATTCCCTATGGGAGAAATCTTAAAAGACATGTAAACTTCAACAATTCACAAAAGATCAGCCCTTTGCCCAATGGAGAGGAGAACTGGTCTTGTGGCTGAGCATGATTTGTCTCCATAGCTAAGCAGGATCTGCCCTGGTTGCATATGAATGGGAGACTTGATGTGTGAGCACTGCAAGATATTCCCCTCAGGGTATGAAGCCACTCTGGGAAGAGCAGAAGGTTTCAAGTTCTCTCCCTGGCTTCTCCAAGATAGGGCGGAGAGAGATTCCTGCCTGCAACCTTGGAGAAGCCGCTGCCAGTCTGTGAAGACAATACTGAGCTAGATAGACCAATGGTCTGACTCAGTATATGGCAATTTCCTATGTTCCTAATTCTTTTGAGATAATTCTGGAAGTTTCCTTGCCCCCCATTGGGCACTACCACCCACCACACTCTGCTCTGGGTCATCCCTTTCCCCTTGATTTGAAGCGATACATTTGCTGGAACCCCCATTATTCCTTATGGGGAAATTCTTAAAGATGTGTAAACATAAAAAATTCACAGAAAATCAGCCCTTTGCCTAATTCCTTTGAAATTTGGGTGGTAGCTTCCACCCATTGGACACTACCACCACCACCCACTCTTTTTGCCCTGGGACCCTTTTTAAAAATCCAAATCGATTCGGATTCAGATTCGGAAAATTTGGCTACAAAACAAAAGAGGGCTGATTCGGACTCAGAAAATTTGGGTACAAAACAAAATGGGGGTGTTTCGATTCGGATACAAATCGAAACAAGAAAATTCCAAAATGCACACCCCTACCCCAAATGGCATCCATTCTTTAGTTGTTTTTCTGCAGGCACTCATTTTCTTTACCTAGGTGCTAAAACCACTAAGTCCTTTCTGAATCTAACTAAGCCTTCAGAGTCAACAAGTTCCTTCGATGTCGAAATTAAGCATTGGTTTCACAAGAAACCCCGTTATACAGTCTAGCCCCTTTGAATCCATTTTTCGATTGTTTCCCATTGAAGACCACCACCATTAATTTTTAACCTGTAAAGGCACAGTTTTATTTTCTTATACTCTATAAAACCCCTGGCCAAAAAACCTCAATCTGCACAGTCTTTGGGACCCATTCTCAAGCTGTTATACCCTCTTCTTTTTGTCACTACACCCTAGCATTGTTCCCAAGAACCAGGCTTTTTGCCCCACTGCATTAGACAGGTAAATATAGGGAGCACTTTCCTCTCGCTCCCAAAAATCTTCCATTTTTCATCTCCAAGCCCCATTCTGGGTATGTATGTGTTTATCTCTGACCTTTCCTAGCTTTTCTAACCAAACATGTCTGGCCTTCTCTTTCCATCTGCTCTGCTCCCTCTTCTGGTTCTCTGGATCAACCCAGATTCACTCTCTGTACCTGAACCTGTTTGGATCTTGTCTTCTCTGTCTCCCATCCTCCATTCTTTATCTCTGATAAAACTCAAAGTTACTTCCTCTGCCTAAATTCATTCGGGTCTCTTCTTCCTTTCTCCTCCCTCCCACAGATCGCCACTGACTCAATCTGTCTTCTTTATCCAAATAATTCTACCGGATCTATCCTGTCTCCTCTCTTCTCCCCGCCCAGAATTCCAAATCAGCTCAAATCTACTTTCTGTGCCTGAACCTGTTGGGTCTCTTTCCCTCCTCACTTCATGCCTTCTCTGGATCTGTTTCTACCTTCCCCTTTTGTCCAATATCATTAGGATATATCTTTCTCTTCCTCTCCCTTACAACCCTCCTTCCCCTTCCCTTCCCCCACTACTGAGTATAGTTTATAGTAACCAGCAGAGGCTAAGCATTAGTGCCTAGTCATGTGGAGTTTCATGCATGCTCCACATAATATGGGAGTACATGTGTATTGAATCAAAGTCAAGCTTCTACTTTGTATTCCATAAAATATATTTTAATTTGGATTTTCAAGTCTGGTGTTACAGTATGATTTTTGAGGGAAACAGCCTGCTTTACAACCATGTCTTAAGGGTCCAAAGAGCAGCTAACTAGCTCCCCTCATAACACCAGTGTTATTACTTGAGTAAGACACAGCTAATATGCATATATAAAACAGTGACTAACACAGCAACTCCAATATTAGAATGTAGTTGTAATCTAGCTGAAAAAGAAAGTATTTTATTCCTCAGATCAGAACCAGAAGATTGCAGCTGCCACATGAAGCAAGATATAGTGCCAGTTCATACTATTAAATTCCTTCATGTGTTATCCCTGGACAGACAACCTTACATGACAACAAGATCTCACTCTGATTCAGAGAGTGACCTTTCCTTCTCTATCTAACCCCTGCTAACTGGGCAAAGAGGCACCTTTTAACATGGCGACTCTCTTTAGTAAGCAGGGGGAGAGCAACTGGCCCTATCCATCCCCAGCACAGCATCCCTCCAGTGGCTGTTGTTGTTATCTGCCTTATGTTTTTTTTTTTAGATTGTGAGTCCATTGGGGACAGGGAGCCATCTGATGTATTTATTTAAAATAAATTTGTTGTTTCTCTGTGTAAACCGCCCTGAGCCATTTTTGGAAGGGCGGTATAGAAATCGAATAAATAAATAAATAAATAAATAAATATCTGGGCTGTCAGGTCTGGACTATGTAATACAGCACAGGGGTAAGAGAACTGTTCTCAGACCTTGAGTCAGGACACCGCACTCATCAATTAGCTGAAGTACAGGTACCAGGGGTAAGAGATGGTGTGGTAGTTTGTTGATCACTGACAAGTTCCCTCAACCTTGCACTTTTTAAAGTGGTATTGATTTGGAGCTTGGTCCTGATGATTACAGAACTAATATTGGTTCTGAACCAGGCCCCAGACCTGCAGTGACCACAAAGAGTCCTGGAAGGCAAAACTGGAGAACACCTGAGTAGTTGGGTAAACCCATAGCTGATACCAGTTGATACAGGAACATCAAAAGAAAATGACGCTAAGGAATGTGAAGAATGGAAGCCACAGTAAGGCATGAAGATACAAGAATAGTTCTGTCAAGCTTGTTTGATGAAACATTAGCTTATTGTTTCCCAAGGTACAACAGGCTCTTATAATAGCTGTCTGAAGTGAGTAATTTCCTACAACAAACCCACTTTTAAAAAGTGGTCTTGCTGTTCATAAGCTCCTGGCTGTGGCTGGAATGAGGTTGTGGCAAGGGCAGAAATGGATGGGGGGGTAGGCAGGAGAAGAAGAAAGTGGGGGGATGAACAATTAAAGAGAGAAAGAGAGAAGAAATGGGAAAATCATAAACAACAAACAAAAAAGGCAGAGCAAAAAGAAGAACCTCCCCCTCTTTTTTAGTAGGCCAAGTTCAATCATGGAAGAAACCAGCAAGGAAGTTATTGCCAAAAATTAGATCTTTAGATTAGAATATTCTGATCATAGCTTTGTGTAGGCCCAGAACCCTTTGGTGCAACAGCACAGAGACCACCAGGAAGAAATAGCCCCTATCTCTGGATTCTTGCTGCTGAACACAGTTCAGTCTTAAAACACATAGCATGACAAAAGCTCAAGTGGGACTGGGCGGTCTATTAAGAACAGCAGATTTTCAGGACTAGCAGATTTGCAGGACCTGGCCAACAGCATCTTGGCAGAATAAGATTTAGACAGTTATAAGGAGATCTGGATATTTAGTCAAGAGATAGATCAAACCAAGCAAGCACAGAATTAGGCCAAGGATTTCAAGCTCAGATTAGTCAGAGGGCCAAATTTGCCATCTAGCAGAAGGTCAGGAGCTGCACTCATACAGTGTAACCAAACAACTCTGTGGTATCATTATGTTTAGGCCGTTTTACAGAGATTAGTCATAATCCTACCCATAATTAACTAGGTCATGACTAATTCTACTGAAATGAATGGGAACTAAGTAATGACTAACTTGGCTCACTGATTTCAAAGTTGCTTAATAATGACTAACTACCCTGCATGTTGACTGGTATCTTTGTGCCATTCTTTCCTCACAATCAAATATTTGAAACTGTTAATTCTTTAAACAAAATAGTTCCCAAAGGCCTTGTCTCAATTTGCTACTCCCACCAGAAGTGTTTCACTGTATACAGTATAGACCAGGATGGGAAACACCCATAGGGAGTGTAGTGAGAGGAAGAAAATACTGTGAGTCTTTCTTTATTCTTGTCCTTGGAAAGGTTTCTCTATTGGTCTCTCTTCTGCTGCTCCTCTTGTGACCCTGGTAATGTGCCTCATTTGGCCAGGCACAGACTGATGTGTCACCGTGACTTCTGGGTCTTCCAGCACCTTCCTGGGTGAAGAGGTATTGTCTACCCTTGGCTTCTCTATCCCTAAACTCCCTGGGGCTGGGGCAGGAGGTGGAGTCAGGGACTAGGATCCCTGACACTGGATACCAGGGAGTCCTTCGCATCCCATGCTTTCCCCTAGCCTTTCCATGCTCTTTCCCAGCCTCCCCAGCATATATCCGCACCCTCACCATGGACCCTCCTGGATTTCCCTGTACCTACCCAGCCTCCCATTCCCCAGTGCTGGGTTGGGAAATCTCCCAGCCCTCCAATCACCATACCACCTGGGGCAATTGCCCCAGGATCTGCTATCTCCACATAGCGGGAGGTGGAAATGGCCCTATCGGGAATTTTGAGAATCTGGAAATTAGAATAAGCCTACTACTTAGCACACAGCATACTGAAAAAGAATTGTTGAAGAACTGATCATGGCCCACAATAGATTTGTAGCTAATAAATGTACTGGCTTTCTGGCTCTGACAAGGGTTGGTAAAGGGTTACACCACTAAAGGGTCCAAGAGCTTTATAGGCCATACAGCCTCAGAGGCTTATATTTGACAGTCTGAGGTAGGCAAATTCATACAAAGTTCTTATGGCAATCAGTGGTGCTCTTTGGATCGGACCCCTGGTCAGAGATGCAGTCCTCCACTAGGAGGGGCTCCAAAATGTCCCCCAGGGGGCCTCCTGGGTGGCAGCATTGCTGCTGTACTGCCAGCATTGGCATGTACGGTGCCTCCACCGGGTGGCTGAGTGCACCTCGCTGTGGCCACTGCCAGCCAGATCTTGCTCCTGTGTTGTGGCCCCTTCCTGCAAAATGTCCCCATGAAGGCCTCCTGGAAGCACTGTTGCGTTTGCAAAGCCCCTACCCTCAGGTTGGAGTTTAGAGGGAAAGAGGAAGCCGCATCTTCTTTAGTGGTGTTCCAGCCACTGCTTAGTATGCTCTGCTTTCCCCTCTCCGTTCTTGCTGAGGTTAGGTTATCGGCAGCATTTAACAAAAACTAAAGCAATACAAGAAAACAAACAATCACTCCTCATAACTACAGCAGCTTGAATGACACAAGTTCAGCAGAGCCTGGCATAACAACGAGGTAATTTCACACAGGACAGGACACTGTAAAGTGTCTTCATGCTATTTGTGTTCACATGAAAATGTTTTTAATTCCCTTAGAAAGCAGGAAGAGAGGCGCTTAAAAAAAAAAAAAATCAAATGTGCCTTCTAACCAATGTAGGGCTTGCATTCACATCGAAAAAACCAGAAATGTTAAACACTCTGTTACTTCACTGGTTTACCTGAAAATGAGTCCTGCTGTGTACAGACTTACGTATTCTTTGGAAATGTACCATATTCAGCAGCAAATCTCAAGAGCAAACTCCCTATAGTTCAACGGGCCAACTCCCAAATAAGCATCATAGATCATATTTCCAATCTTCCTCATAATCCCTGCCCCCAGTATGGCATGAAGTTGGGTAGATTTGGCAGCCCAATCTCTATCCTGCATGGCGGCGGGCACTGAGGGCCAAGTGAAGGCTGTAGTGGACCACCTGCTTGTCTCTGAGGCTGCTTCTGAGGGCCAAGGGCAAGGTGCGTGGCCCTTGCAGGGGCTGGTTCCTCCAGCCCCAGCCCCCAACAAGTGGGGAGGAATGCCACCGGTTTTGCAGGCACAGGTGGCGAGGTGGGGGGAAAGGAACATGGTGGCGGCGGTGGCAAGAGCTAGCCTCAGAGAGTGGGGAGGAATGCTGTAGGCTGCTGCTTCAGTTGATAGCAGGAGAAAGGCTGTGCTCTGCCTTCCCCACATGCTGAAGCGACACTCTGTTGTCTTCTGTTCAGTAAATATTTTGAAGTTTGTTTGGACATTTGTCCCAAGGGGAATACTATTGACAGTGTGGAGGAAGAGTCAAAAGGGAAAGGGAAGGAGAAGATTGTTGCTGAACAAACCTTTAGTTAAGTCTACTTAAGATTGCCTTGTATGTATGAGGGAAGCAGCTATAAAACAGGCTGTTTCCCGCCGCCATGCTTCCCTCCACTTTGCCTGCACTAAGAGTTGCTTCCTTCCACACACACACTTTGCTAGGACTAGTTCTTTCCTGTTAGGGCTAGTTGTTAGTTGTTAGGGCTAGTTCTTAGTTGTTAGGGCTAGTTCTTTCCTTACCTTTGCAGGATTGTGCACGCAAAATGTGCTAACTGAAGATCAGTGGGAAGTATTTTATTCAGAATTCCTTCTATAAATATCTCCCCCCTGCCCCCCCCTACAAAGTTCCAACCTTTTCCTGGGCATAGTCTGGTGTGAATAGTGCTTTCAGTTAATTTAAACGTCAGGATTGTCCATGCAAATTGTGGTATCTGCAGGTCAGTGGGAAGTTGTTAATATTCAGAATGCCCTCTAAAAATACAAAAACAAAAAAAGTGCATTCAGCTAATTTAAGTGGCTGGATTGTCCATACATAATCTATCTGTAGATCAGTGGGAAGTATCTTATTCAGAATTTTTTTAAAAAATCTAACCTTTTCTCTAAGCATATTGTGGTGTGAACCAATTTAAGTGGCAGGATTGAATCTGTGTTTGTCACTGCTATTTAAATATTGGCAGAAACAATAATGGTAAATGCTACTGTTTTCATAAAAACATGGGGATTACAATATTTATGGTGCCTGTGGTATGATATAATGGTATCATACAATGATGTAATGACAAAAGCCAGTGTGGTGTAGTAGTTAGACTGCTGGACTAGGGCCGGGGAGACCCGCATTCAAGTCCCCATTCAGCCATATTTGCTGGGTGACTCTGGGCCAGTCACTTCTCTCTCAGCCTAACCTACTTCACAGGGTTGTTGTGAGGATAAACTTAAGTATGTAGTACACTGCTCTGGGCTCCTTGGAGGAAGAGCGGGAAATAAAATGTAATAATTAATAATAATAATAATAATAATAATAATAATAATAAAAACCCCAGTGAGGCACTACCTTGGCGTGGTTGTGGGGCTTGCGTGCTCTGAGGAAGGTGAGAGCTATGCTAGAGGTCGAACCATACTGGACAGGTCTCACCAGAGGAGCCAGACAAAGAGTGCCTCTCCCATCAACAATATGGTGAGACGTAACTTTAATAAATCTATACCGGATCGGTCGTCGCCTGGGTCAACAAGGATCGCGCCAGGTGCTATAGTTCTGGACATCTGGTGGCAAGTGGGCAACAGGACTCAGGATCTTCAGTTGAGCAACCAGGGCTGGAGACAGCAAAGTTACTGGAAGAAACGTCACTTAACTGAATAAAATATACGAAAAATGCAAACAAGGAAATAATGATCTGCTATTACAAGTCTAGTCCAACTAGAAGAGGGTATTTAAAAAGAATGTACCAAATTTGGAAAGAGAAGCATCCAGATACAGAAATAACAGAACAAAGGCTAGCAGACCAGAGAAGATTCATAATAAGAAATAAAGTATTCACAGGAATAGAGCTGGAAGAACTGCAAAGAGCAACACAGGCTCAAGATATGGAAGAAGAATTACCACCAACTGAAGCAGTTGCTCAGGCGCAGGTGGAGGAGGTGTTGGAAATAGAGGATGCCACTGCTGCTGAACTGTTTCAAAATCAAAACCAGGCAACCTCCCCTTTGCCTTCACCTCAAAAACCCAAATGCCATTTAACAGAAAAGCAACAAGAACTAAAGCAAAAAATAACTGAGCACATGAACCAAGCAACCACCAGGGTTCGACTTCCAGCTCTAAAAACAGTTGCCAAAAAACAACTTGCTCAGGTATTAAAAGATGTCAATGCTAATGTACAGTGCAGCAACAATAACAACACAAGAGCTGGGATATAAGATCAATGGACCTGTAAAAAAAGAAAGTAGTATATCACCTAAATGGAAGATTCGATTAGAAAATAAAATCTCCAGGCTTAGATCAGATGCTAGTAAATTGAAAGATATGAAAGACAAGAAGCTGAAGAATGAAAACACCAAACAGTATCTGATCCAAAAATACCACCTAGATTCAAGGAAAATTAGAGAAGTCCTGGAAATAATAAAGCAGCAAATAACAGCAGTGTCAAAGAAGATTAGCAGATATGAAGCCAATACTACACAACACAGGCAGAATCTCCAGTTCCAGTCAAATCAGAGACGTTTCTACCAAAGCAAAGAAGGAGAAACTGCAAGAAACCTAGAAACACCAAATAAAGAAGAAACAGTGCAATTCTGGGGGAAATTATGGGACAATCCAATAGATTATAATAAAAAAGCAGGCTGGATGAAAGAGGTCAAAAAATGTAAGCAACAAATGCAAGATCTAATAATAACACCAGAATTAATAAGTGAAAGAGCAAAGAAAATTAAAAATTGGACTGCTCCAGGCGATGATGAACTGCATGGCTTTTAGCTTAAACACCTAACAAGCCTTCATAAACAACTATCAAAACAGTTCAATCACATTTTGCAAGGAGGTGATATTGAACAATGGCTAACAACTGGGAAAACTCATCTCATCATGAAAGACCCAGCAAAAGGTGCAGTTCCAAGTAATTATAGACCGATAACCTGTCTGCCAAACATGTTCAAATTATTAACTGGAATAATAGCAGATGAAGTCATGCAACACTTATTAACTAACAAACAGCTTCCAGTTGAATAGAAAGGAAATTGCCCGAACACCAGAGGAACAAAAGACCAGCTGCTGATTGACAAAATGATTTTAGAAAATTGGAAGAGAAGAAAAACCAATCTAAGTGTTGCATAGATTGACTACAAGATAGCCTTCGATTCATTGCCTCACACATGGATACTAAAATGTTTAGAAATGACTGGTGTCAGCAAAAACATTCAGATATTTATTTAAAAAAGCAATGAGCATGTGGAGTACACAGTTAACAATCAATGGCGAGACACTTGGTCAGGTTAGCATTAGAAGAGGCATTTTCCAAGGGGACTCACTATCCCCTCTGTTATTTGTAATTGCCATGACCCCACTTTCACAAATACTAAACAAAACAGGCCTCGGATACCAAACATCTAAAACATCAAGTAAAATCAATCCTCTGCTGTACATGGACGATCTGAAGTTGTATGGAAAGTCCCAGTCAGAAATAGAATCACTGCTAAACACTGTCCGTATATTCAGTAGCGATATAGCAATGGAGTTTGGACTAGACAAGTGTGCTGCATTAATACTGAACAGAGGGAAAATAAGAAAAAAAGAAGCAATAGAACTGCCCAATGGAAGCAAGATCAAGAACCTGGAAGAGAAAGAACCTTACAAATACTTGGGCATTCTCCAGGCTGATAACATCACACACACTGAAGTTAAAAGAGTTAGAAAAATCCTCAAGTCCAAACTCAATGGTGGGAACACCATACCAGCCATAAACACCTGGGCTATACCTATTATCAGATACACTGCAGGAATAATAGACTGGACCCAGGCAGAGCTAGAGACGCTAGATCGTAAGACCAGGAAAATAATGACCATCAATCATGCTCTGCACCCCCACAGTGATGTCGATAGGCTATACCTCCCTCGCAGCTCAGGTGGAAGAGGAATGCTGCAAGTCCATCAAACAGTAGAGGAGGAGAAAAGAGGCCTTGAAGAATATATCAAGGACAGTGAAGAAGATGCACTTCAAATTGTCAATAACAAGAAACTATTCAACACCAATGAAACAAAGCAGGCCTACAAGAAAGAACATGTCAAGAACCGAGCAGAAAAATGGAAAATTAAGCCACTGAATGGTCAATATTTGCACAATATAAGTGGAAAATCAGACATCAGCAAGACCTGGCAATGGCTTAAGAATGGCAACTTGAAGAAAGAAACAGAGGGTTTAATACTGGCTACACAAGAACAGGCACTAAGAACAAATGCAATAAGAGCAAAAGTAGAAAAATCAACAACAAACAGCAAGTGCCGCCTTTGTAAAGAAGCAGATGAAACCATGGACCACCTAATCAGCTGCTGTAAAAAGATTGCACAGACTGACTACAAACAAAGGCATGACAAAGTAGCAGGGATGATACACTGGAACATCTGCAAAAAATACAAGCCCTGGGTGCAGTTCCAAAAGACCTTGAAGAGCACCTCAACACCATAGGGATCACAGAAATCACCATTAGCCAACTACAAAAAGCAGCTTTACTGGGAACAGCCTATATTCTGCGATGATATCTATAGAAATTGAAAATAAAATTCTGGCATCCCAGGTCCTTGGGAAGAACTCGATGTCTGGTTAAAACAAACCAGTCAATAACACCTGTCTGACTGTGTAAACAAGAAATAATAATAATACGATATACATGTTATCTTGCGGCAGGGGTGGGTGGCAAAATACCTCTAGGTCCAGGCTCCAAAATTACCTAGGTGCACCTCTGATGGCAATGGTACAACCAAAATAAATGGTTACAAGTACTGGCTTACCAGTATTCAGAAATCCTCTTTCTACTTTGCTCAGAGACAGAGGACAAGCTGATAAGAAAAGTACTTTCTAAGAAGTTCCTCTCAGTGTCCCAATGATTTTTACTTAAAAAACTAAGCTAAGGATTCAGTCTATAGTATGGGTTAAGGTATTTGACCAAATAGAAGAGTGGATTTCTTTATGTTAAGAAAATCAGTGTGGGCAGCATGGAAACACCTTATAGCTTCAAGCATGCATGAAATATGGCCACACACATAACTGATGGTAATATTTGCAGAGCATTGGTTGGAGGCTATCAGAGCTCTGAAGGGAGCTGTTACAGGCTATCAGTTTAGTAATCCTTGTGTTTAAAAAAGTCCCTAAATATGTCTTTACAAGATAGACAAATCTGTTTTGGTCTAGTGGGCAAATAAGCCATGTGTTGAAAAGACTCTAAATATGCATTCACAAGATAGACAGATCTGTTTCAGTCTATTGGGTCCATCACAGGCTATTTCGAAAGGCGCTAAATAGTTACATGGAGCATATCTTGCTAGACCACCAACAAAATATAGGGGAGGGGGGAGAAAGATAAATCTGGAAATTTCTAATTTTACAGTTAACGTCACTCGCATGAATACCTTATTTGAATGGGATTATTTGCCTGCCTCATAACATTTTGCAGTTAGTCACTAAATCCAAGCCTTTGGAATCTTCCACAGCTGTATTCTTTGTTATTAAACTGGAAACACCCCATCCTTCGGTTCTCATCTGTGTCAAATCACTGATCTAGAAGTTAACCTAAAGACCACAGCAAAGGCAAGTTTGCAAGTGGTATTCCCCCCACCCCCCACTGAAAGGCTGGACATAAACCCTATTCAGAAATTATTTGTACGAATATACAGATGTCTGTACACTCATACTTTTTATGTGTGTGAATTACTGTACCAGTATTCATTTTAAAAGTGAACCTGGTACAGACCACTTAAATCTGAACCTGGGCACAAGCTCCCTGCTCATTCTTGTGTATTTAACAGGGGGAGAACAACTGGTCCTATCCAACACTAACACAGCATCCCTCCAGTGGCTGTTGTTAGTGTCTATCTTATGTTTCTTTTTCGATTGTGAGCCCTCTGGGGACAGGCAACCATCATATTTATGTATTAACTATTTTTCTATGTAAACTGCTTTGAGAACTTTGATTGAAGAGCGGTATATAAATATTTGTAGTAGTAGTAGTAATAAATGTGGGTACAGATAGGAATGTACTGTTGCATCTGTGCTCAACATAACGTGTAAGAACTGTACCTGTGTACACTGGACACTCATATGAGTGTTGAATATAATGCGTGAATAGGACTATAGTCATCAGCACATCCATGCCTTTCAAGTCATGCACCAATTAATTCTCTGATTTTTTTTGCATCACAGCAGAAACAGTTGTGATTCAGGAACATAGCTATAATTGAACAATGTGGGACTCCTGAGGGAGGGTGCCCTCTGGCTAGGCAACAGCTTGCTCTTCACTCTCTCTCCCCCACACCTGACTCACCAGCATGCTGGTGGCTCCTGATCAGAGGACTTATCTTGACTTCAAGGGATATGAGTCCTCTCCAGGAAGGGAGGAGGGAAGAGTGTCAGGCATAATCCCTTCTCTACTCCTTCTACTGGCTGGTTTGAACTCAGGTTCTGCCCATGTCTCACCCAGCCTGACTGATGGGCTCAACAGCAGCCAGCTGGTCATGAAGACAGGAGGTGAGAGAAATGTTGCCTGGCACTCCTTGTTCTCCCTCTGACAGAGCTGAAAAGATCTTCAGTTAAAGGAGCTTAGGCATCCTTCTTGAATCCTTCTTGAACCGTCATAATGAACAGGGCAAAACATTAATGCCTTTTTCTCTGCTCCCACCCCTCAAATCATTCATTATCAAATGGCTTCAGTTTAGCCCTTCATCCTGGGGCAAAATCTAGGACTTGGTGTCCTGTCTTTGACTTGAGTGTGTGTATGTGTGTGTCTCTGTGTGAAGTGTTGCTGATATTGTATGAATATATGAGGTGATGGTAGGTGGTACAGATATTTAATGTTTCTGAGTCATGGAAATGTCCTCAGGCAAGTGTGTGTGAGAGAAGGTGTTTTCATGCATCAGGAGTGTGTGATATTATTTGCATAGAGTGAGAGAATGAATTTGCTAGGAATGTTTTGTTTTTCACCATTCCTTGTTCAGCATGTACAGTTCTTCGGCTACAAAGACATGTGGCTGCGGGAGTGGGAGCCCATCTTTACTTCTTGTCCCAGGCCACACCCCTGCTGCAATTGCTGGGTAAGTCTTGATATCACAATGCAAGATACAAAGGGCAAGGTTGGTGTAGGGCTCCTGTTTTTCCTCCTTGGATTTCTATCTTGTGTGCAGAATTCAGTCTGAACCACTGATGAGAATTTTAGTTGGTGACTTCAATAGACCTGAACAATCTGAGGGTGTGTAAACCCCATGGTGTTAATATATTTGTACAGTGTGGTGTGTGGATTTGGAATGCTCAGAGCCAGCTGTTTGCTGAGATTGTTACCACTTTCCACTTTTTAGCAGAATGTGAACAGAAGTCTGAGATGGGAGCTGTTCTTTTTGATGTCGCTTGTCCTTCCTATCTCATCTTCCATATGGTGGTTGTGTTCTCCCTTCTTTCAGACAAATCTTTTTCCTCACTGCAAACCTGAAAGTTCCTTTCCTATTTAAATTTCATGTATTCCTTATTTTAGTCTCTCAGTGTTCGCCTTGGGCTACTGAATCATAACTGACAGCAAATTAATGACTAGGATGGTGTGATTAGTAGAGATTACAGGCTACTGAGAACCTACCTGATCATTTGCCACTGTCATAATACTTGTGCTAGCTATTATTAGGGATTAATAATGGTCATAAAGAGGACATGATTCCACTGCATGAATCTCTCTCTATGTAAATCTGACAGCATTTTAATATATTATTGATATTCTGATTAAATGGGGAGGGAAATCATTGAGCTTTTTTAATTTTATGGTTTGGGCTTTTTGAAAAAACATTATCTAAAATATTTCTCTCACATGGGATTGCATATACTTACATGTGCTTACAGCCACTTATTCAATAAATAAGATAAAATTATATTAAATTCAGGTTTAGTAGCTTTTCTTGGTTCTTGGAAGGCGATGCCAGAAAAAATCCATTTCCTTACCACCCCCTTAACAATTTATTCAAACAGTACAAATAAAACTTTATCCTGGGCAAGCTTCAGTGAGCCGATGTTATTTCATTTTTCTTTCTCCTATGGGAAGAACTGCGAAATTCTCTGCACTCTAAAGAACCTTTTGTGAGAGCAGGGTGTGACTACTGTTAAAGAGACCTATTTGCCTATTTATCAAAGCTTTGCCAGTCTGCTAAGTTCTCAAATATCAAGCAAGGTTTCATTACCTACTTTAAAAGAAGACCAAATATTATAACAATAATATTTTTCCCCAAATCCTAAATGCTACTGAATGAAAGACATTTAATGAAAAATTTTAAAAATCCTATTTGCAGTTCAAATCCATACAAAGCATGAACATATTATACTAATAAAAGAGTACACTTGCTCTTTTGCTACCGTGTTGGCAAAATTACTCTGAAATAAATTACTCTAAAATAAAGAGAAGCTCTAGATTCTGACATGAAAATCTAACAAAGAGAAAACATTTCTAAAAGTTTCTATTATTTGGAGAAATGATACATTTCAGCTTTTCAATAGCTCATGCAGACACTTTAAGGGATATAATAAATAGACAATAGATAAGATACACAGGGCACCATACACAATAACGGAAATAGCCTGGCCCCGCTGCCTATCTGGGTTGCACTTGCTCTCCTGATCAGGCCAGAGCCATGAGTGTTTCAAGAAGCTGAACTCCGGAAACCCAGAGGTACAGCTGAACGATATTCTAAAAACAGGGGCATAGCAAGGTTGGAGTGGGCCCAGAGACAAGATTTTAAAATGCCCCCACCGTCACTGAAGCTCAGCTCATGGAGTAAAGCAATCTTAAATGAGGCTGAATAGTAGTAACAAAAAGCATAGTGAAATGTATACACACACACACACACACACACCTATGTGCCACTATAGAACACCATCCTAAATTATTCTTTTTAAGGTTTTGTAAATTGTGGACGATGCAAGTCATTTAATGGTACTAGAGAAAGACATGCTGTTCTGGTTGCTCCAGGTCTTAACACTCACATCAATTTTGGAGGATGAATACAACTGAAGGAAGCCTGGGCGGGTGCGCGGCTGGGAGAATCAGTCATGTGACTTGCCTCTGGGGAGCCCCCCAAGGCAGTGGGCCCCCAGAAAACTGTCTCCCCTTACTCTATCATAGTTACGCCCCATCTATAAAAATCTCCAACAGAGTCTCTGGTGTAACAGCGGCTCTGTGTAGTTGGCTGCTTAAGGTGAGAACTGCAATGTGTCAAACCCCACTCCCATGATGGCCCTGCCCCTTGAGCCAGAAGATACTAACACTACTAAGTATATGCACTCCCACTGTTACCCTTCCTGTAGCAGTAGCAGGAACAGCCTGCTAGCTTCTTCACTTGCTGGGGCTCCATCTGTCATTGATCTCTGCTAGCTATTCCAACAGCACTGATTCTCTCAGCCATCCCTTTCCCCAACACCACACTTGACTGGCTTTGCTTCTTCCATTCAAACTTCTCACAGTCTTCTCTTCTGTTGGATACTTGCAAGTAGGAAAGGAAGCAGTACAAGTGCTGAGCTGGATAAAGCAACAGAAGGATGGGTGAGCGAGTCACTACTGCTGGGCAGCCAGCAGCAATATCATAGACCAATCCCAAGTGGGCAAAGCAGCCAGTAAATGCATGCTGCTGCTATTACAACAGCAAGAGAAGCAGCAGAAGAGTGCCTGTGAAGATGGGGAGCCTCACGAGAGAGGAACTGTCAGTGGCCTCTGGCCCAGGGAACAAGATGAAGGGGAATGGGCCTGGCAGAGTGGAGCTGGTAACCACCAGATAACCACCAATGCTGCTCCTGCCTCTGTAGCACAACTGGTGAGCTGGCAGGGATACATTTAATTATATATAAATGTTAAGGGGGCCTTGCACACTCTGATTTGTCCTAGGCCCTGCAGTCTCCCTAGGGACAGCCTGCATACATGGCTTGATCTCACTTTCTTTTACACATGTCCAACCCCAGTAAAATCTGAGGCATTGTACCTGGGTGACTGAACCCAGAATTTCCTATTTTCCTTTTAAATAAAAGATTAGGTAGTATGCTTCTCAAAGGCAATTGACAGCAGCTCTGAAAATATTGTACTGTAAGTGTGTGATGGAGCCATGTGCCATGGTTCTTACCTCATACTCAAAATCCTCAGTTCTATCTCCATCAGCAGGCAAGCTGGAGAGATACTCATGACCTTCATAAAATTCATGTTCAACTGGATGAAAAGAATGGCAGCTATGTGGGGGAAAACAACAGCAGAACACACACGATAGGTTAGGCATTTGATATTAGATTTCCAAAACTTTAAAAAGCTATGCAGAAGCTTTTCATATGTAGCATATTATTAATACCAACCTCAGAAAATACACCCAGAAATATCAAAATATTCAAAACAACAACAACTCACCATGCTTTCGCCAGGTGGAAGATGTAAAATGATCTATCCCAGGGCAAATTCACATAACTAGATTTTTTGGGGGGTGGGTATTTTCAAAAGTGACATAACTTTTTTTTAAATATACCAAAGTCATTGAATTTTATTCCAGAACAAATTTAGCAGAGATGACATTATATGGAAATAATGACATTATGTGGACATGGATTGAAGAACTTCCTAAAATCAAGAGTTCTAATACACGTATGGAGTGCTTCAAGACTTTGCTGAGTAGACTGAACTGGACATCAGCACTAATATGATGTGCTGACATCACTATGACACGTTAGTAGCGAAGGTCAATTCACAACATGGCTTATATGTTTCCTGAAGACTTTACAGTCCTAACCTAAACATTCTGAATTTCTGATAGCAGAACCAATTATCTAGAATTCTTTAGTGTGGAGCAATTCAGTGAGAAACTAAATGAAATCTTTGGCTCCGCACATTTTTTTGAAGTTACATGTAGAAGCCATGTCTAGTTTTTTGTTATTTTAAATATATTTAGCTACATAGTTTTACAAGACCACAAATACTGTTAGCCAAAAGCCTGCTTCTTGCTCCTTCTGGTTCCTGTAACCAAAGGCTTGCCAAAAGGAGGGCCAACAGTGAGCCTTGTCATCTGACACCTGAAAATGTTAGCTTTACAAAGTGTTATATGGCCAGATGGAGTAGAAGCCTAACCAGTCGAAAATCCTCTGAGAAAGGGAGGCTTCTCACTGCTGTGAAAGTTTCCTGGAAGCTGGAGTTCCATAAGACAACAGAACATGTTAATATCCTAAGTGCCTTCAAAACCATGTGTGCCTCCTTTTATTCAGAGTGCTTCAAAACACAGTCAGTCAGAGGAACTTCTTTTGAGTATGCACACTAGAAATGATAGCACTCTGTTGTTTTAGGTCCAATTGAATGGGCACCAAGGTCCCCACATCTTCCAGCCCCTCTCACCTGAACAGGAGATTCAACCTGCAGGTATTCCCCACTATTGGATTTATCTCCTAAATATTTATCTCCTAGTCCTAAATCCTATAAAACAAGAGTGGGCAAACTTGTTCCTGCAGATGTTGTTGAACTACAACTCCATCATCCCCAGTCATCGTCTCCAAAAATATCTGGAAGACCAAGTTTGCTCACCTCTGCTATAAAAGGTCTGTTGCACCTCAGTCAGTTGGGTTAGTCAACTTAACCCAACGTGCTGGTCACTTGGCCAGTGACTGGCTGGTCACTTGGAGTTCTGTGAATATACCTTTCAAACTTCGTTTTCTAGTAGGGATGTGCACAAAATGGATTTTGCATTTTGTCTTGAGCTCAGAACAAAACACAGATGGCCAAAACATTTTGTCGAACCAGTGGTCGACCTGGTTGTTTTGATGGAACAAACCTCAAACTATTTTGAGTGTTTTGGCCATAGGAAACAATGGGGAAACTTGAAACACCCCATTGTTTCCCATGGATTACTCCTAGAGAGACCAAAGTGGGTTGGGTGGAGGGCATGATGGGTGCTACCTACCACCGAACCCACAAAAGGAATGGACAAGCAGTCAATTTTAAACAAATTTTTAACTTTTCTTCACAAAACTCCATTGGATTCTACATTTTTAACAGCCTATCATAAGATAAGACCCCTTCATTTTGACACACTCTCCTTTTGGCTCCCTCCTCTCTCCTCTCTCTAGCCAATGGGGGCAGAGTTGCCCATAATAGCACTTGATGATTTGTATGATAACAAGCCAACCAAGGAGCAAGGAGATCGCAAGCCAATCAGAAGCCAGTGCCAGAAAACCAGCAAGGGGAAAAACAGGCCTCCAAAACGGCACTCGAAACCTTTCAAATCAAAATGAGGTTGTTTTGTCCTGAGCTCAAAACAGGCCCTTTATTTAAAGGGTGTTTTGTTTTTAGCTTGAGACATTCAAAATGGTGCATTTTGAGTTGAAACATTTTGCAGCTCCGTATTCTTTAGGCTTGCTTCTCATGGGTGCCCACTGATAGTCAATGCAACAGAGACCCAGCCAGCCACTACCCTTTCCACCAAAGCTAAATTACTAGGATGTTGAACCACTGCTAGACACATGGATTATGGGGTCCCAATCAAGTGGCACACTGCCTCTCTGAATATGGAGGTTTCATTTAGTTGTCTTAGCTCATCATTATAGCTGTCAGACCTGTTGTTCCTGAATTTAAAATCCCTTTTAAATGGGATTAAGGATTATCAAGACACTTTTGGGACTTTTGTTTAAAGACAGAGCCTTTTGTTTAAAGATTGAGCCTGTTTATTAACCTGCAGCTCTTTGGAAATAAATTGCTTTAAAAATAAATACTTCATTATAAAAACCACTAGTGACAATTTTAAAAAATTCTTTAAAATCAGCAGTTTGCTAGCTCAGTAGAAAAATATATGTCATACCTGTCTGAAAGCAGAAATGGACAGATATCAGGTACTGGAGGTGTAGTTGGTCTTAGCTTGGCCAGAGCCATAATGTGCTCAAAAGTTATATCTGTCTGGGTGCAGGCATCTGTGAGTCGAACATCCTGTGAGCTCCCATGTGTTTTAATAAGGGGTGCTCTCCGTAGCACCTGGACTACAATGGGTTCCTTTG
The DNA here is from genome assembly GCF_027244095.1 of Hemicordylus capensis. Lineage (NCBI taxonomy): Eukaryota > Metazoa > Chordata > Lepidosauria > Squamata > Cordylidae > Hemicordylus > Hemicordylus capensis. The sequence goes on along the minus strand of NC_069661.1, from coordinate 178,848,010 downwards.
CATTGCGAAAAGCCTCCACTGCTTCTTCATGAGTGGCTTTGGAGAGATCCTTTCCATTGACCTAAGAAAAAACAAGTATTACCTAGATTAGTGTTAAGAGACAATATGGGAAGTGTAGAACACAGTGATCATATCATAATATTTATTGTATAAGCTCTTCTATTGTGCCAAAGGGAAAGAAGGATTTGATGGGGGGAAACCCTGCTTTACAGTATTTGTAATATGGCTGTCAAAAGATTATCCTGTTGGAATTAGAATAAAGCAAACCAAACCAAAACAAATGAAAAACTACAGCTTTCCTCTAGCAATTTAAAAAAATCCACACACAATGAAAAAAATTACAAAAAAGTGAAGGAAGCTTTTTCTAATTTCAACATTGAAATAACACACATGAATTATTATTAATGATTACAGACAGAAATAGAGCATAGATTTAAATACTTGGAATATCTAAAAGCACAATTATCTAGTTTTATATTATTAAACATGTTATTATTACTTAACGTTGATATAAGCTCTCACACACAAAAAATTGATTCATTGTACCAGCAGTTTTTTTTAATATAAATGGGAAAATGAAATAAACTCAAGAGCAGATCCACAGTCATTCAGTAGCCAATTGCAGAACCAGGCATTACGCTGCCAACAAGGGCATAGCTAGGGGAGAGGAGGTCTGTGTTCGCTCCTCTCCCTGGCGGCTCCTTGGAGTGATAGAGATAATGAAGAAAATAGGGTGGGCTGGAGCTGGGGAGCCCTCAGGAGCTGCGGGGGGTGGGTGGGCTGGGTTATTTGAACCTCTGCTCAATTATAGCTACACCCCTACTTCCAATACCTGTGCAAGAGCCCACCTATTTCTTTCCTCTGTATCAGAAGTCAGTCCTGCTCCTAGAACCTGGACAGCACAAACCTTTAATACTGCCGCAGATGAAGAACGAGGGAGCATGATGGGAGTTTCCACCATAATGTGGAAGCACGCATGTCACATCTGCACCGGAGTAATCTGCCGCAGATCCCATACCTCCCTAATTACCTGTCTAGCACAGGGGAAACAGACTTCTTCCTGAAGCTGTCAACTTCCTATCTTTTGTGGAGCATGAATTGTGGGCCTTAAATTCAGTGTGTGTGTCAGTCCTAAAGGTTCTTCCAGGACACCAGGGGATCTCACATATTCATTGGGCTATGGGCTTTCATCCTGTCCATGTGGAATCCTGCCGATTGGAGGGTGAGGTGCCCTCGCCTCAGGTGCTCCTTCCTGGAAGGATGCTTTAAAAGTTGTATGTTGCCCTATGTTCTTTGTTCCGTTACTTTTCCAGCTGTTAGCAGTACCACTTTGACCATGATGCAACAGTTGAAAATAATACAACTAGATTATTAGACAAAGTGTTAGGACTTAGAAATTGCTTTTCATGTTATTTTCCATATCTACTTGACTTCCTTCAGCCTCCGTTCATGTTGCTATAGCTTATTAAAGCTATAGCCTTTTATAAAGAATGACCCAGTTCTAAGTGTGTGGTTTGGGCTTTTTGCTCTGGGGCTTTTTGCCTCCTGCATTCCAGGTGCTTGACTAGCTACTTGCTCACAAGTAATCCTATCATGGGGCAGACTTAACTTAGCTCTTGCTCTGTGGAAAGAGAGGGGATCAGTTAATAATGCCAGATCCAATGAGCTTCAGCCAGTGTCAGATTAAATATTTTGGCATCTGCTGTAAAATATATCAAGCACTCATGCCCAGTCCTGCTTAGCTTCTAAAACAGAATTGATTTGCCTAATTATAATTTATTTTATGGATTCGTTATGGGAGATCTAAGTTCAAAACACCAGTTGCAGCATGGAATCCCTTCCTGACCATTGTGAATTCAACACCTTAGCCTCAGTTGCTCACCAAAAAAGAAGAAGGAGAAGAAGCAAAACAAGACAATAATATGGTCTATTTGAAGGCTGGACGAGATAAGTGAATGTGATCACTTATGCTGAGGGTCAAAACCACTCATGACCAGGGGGTCAATAAATTTTGGCTTTGTTCATCAGTCAGACAAAAATGTTACTCTGATCAAACTATGTTGGTACATTACTTGTCAGGATTTTTTTCATTCATCAGAGACAAGTAGACTAGTGGATTTCCTGAGTGCTGTACATCACACATCAGTTTAGCTTACGTTTCCCCCCTAACTAAAATAACAGCTGCATACTGTTTTCACATATGAAATATGGTGCGTGGAGAGGTTGCATTTAACCTTCATCCATGCTGAGGTTAAGACTGTGCTCACATGTAGTCACTCATCCAAATGCAAACCAAGGCAAACCCTGCTTGCAAAGGAAAGAATTCATGCTGAGTACCTCAAGACCAGTTCTCTACCCCGAGAAGGAATTAAGACCCAAGTTAGAGCATGGACTTTTGTCTGTGTTGTACTGTTGTTTTTTCACCATGCTCAGCCACAGGCTTAGATAACACTTGGACACCAGGGACATACTGCAACATTTTGTTGCAGGTCCATACCTGTAAATATTATTTCACATTTTGACTATAGTATTTAATATACTATCAGTTGGATTGCCCTATATTAAAACATCAATAACAATATTACAAAAAGACAAATCAATGTAAACCAATTAAAACAGGAACCAGCAAGTCACAAATATCCAAGAAAAATAGCAACAAACAGCAGCAACAACTAATACCTCCCAAAACAGAACAGGAACAATTCAACCATTAACAGCTTAGGTAAGTCAAATAGTTTTAGCTTGGAACCTAAAAGTCACAGGTTTGACATCAAGCAAATATGTCTGGAAGGACATATGAATAAATGGGGTGTCATGTCACCATAGAGAAGGCTCATAGTCCTTTAAAGCAGTCTAACTTCTGATATTAGTAGCTTTATTATCCCAGGTGTTTGAATTCTCATTAGTTATGGTAAATGGACGTACTAATTATATCTACAATCATTATAATGCAGCTAATATGCAGTTACATGTTTTAAAAAATTCAGTTCACAATTAAATACTTGCCAAAGTTCTCCTTCAACACTTTTTTTAACCTGAAAGTGGGGGGGGGGGATTCATGACCTTTAGAATACTTCTATCCTCATGTGATTTCCTTATAAAGCACTTAGGAAGAACATAAGCCCTCTTCTCTTAAATCATCATTTGAAGTTCATCAACACAGTTAGTTATTCAGCCTAAAGGTCAGCCATTTAATAAATCATGGCTATTTCTGTGGAAAAGATATAGCTCAACATCTATAATGGTAGCTATAATGGCCAATTTATTTTCACTGGATACTAAATATATATTTTAAGAATGAAAACTAAAAAACAAAAACTGAATAATCTTTACAGTGTTATCACTACAGATAGTAGGGTTACCCTACATTACAATTAGCTAGTTACCAGAATTAAAGGCAACTGAGCATTTATTTACCTGGTAGCAAATCTCATAAGAACATAAGAACAGCCCTGCTGGATCAGGCTCAAGGCCCATTAAGTCCAGCATCCTGTTTTGCACACCAGATACCTCTGGAATCCACAGGCAGGAGTTTAGGGCATGCCCTCTCTCCTGCTGTTACTCCCCTGCAACTGGTACTCAGAGGCAACCTGCCTTTGAGGCTGGAGGTGGCCTTTAGCCCTCCAACTAGTAGCCGATGATAGACCTCCCCTCCATCAAGTTATCCAAACCTCTCTTAAAGCCATCTAGATCGTTGGCTGTCACCACATCTTGTGGCAGAGAATTCCACAAGCTGATTATGCGTTGTGTGAAATAGTACTTTTTGTTGGTCCTAGATTTCCTGACAATCAATTTCATGGGATGACCCCTGGTTCTAGTGTTATGTGAGAGGGAGAAGAATTTCTCTCACCACTGTTGGTTGTTCCCACTATGAGTTATCTTAGCCATAGTTTCTCACCATGTGGTACTTGTACCCCTAGGAGTATGCAAGACTCAGGTGGGGGTACAAGACCATGGGGACCTAGGAAAGAAGCCCAGAGAGCAGGATAGAGAAAAGAGTGCCTGTTTGCCTTTGCTGCTCAGTCTTTACAGCAGGTTATTGCCTAGAATTAGTCTATATATTTATCTCAGCTTCTTTCTCACTCTCTGTGTGTAACCCTCTTCCCCACCCCACTCCATCTTGCTCCTTCCTCCTCTCAAAATGATGGCCAAAAAATTAAATTGCATACAATGTGCAACACGTTTATTTCCCAGGAATAGTTTGGTGTGCTATGCTTTGGGCTGAGTTCTACCTTATCTTTGGCCAGCGTCACCTCTAGCCTAGGTACATACTCATGATGGGCACCCCTGGTGTAAAAGATAGCAACCCTATGCACAATAGATCAGACTAGTGTGTCATATCACAGCCCTATATACACAGACCTTCTTTGGCACACAATACTGTACATATAAAATCCACTTGAAAATTGAGTTGATTCTTACATTTTTCAGGTGCTACGGGGTACTTGATACTAATAAAGGTTTCGAACCCCTGACTTCAGGAAATGCTAAATGCTGCAGCAGACCTCTCCACATTTAACAAGAGCTTCTACGAATGCTTTTGGAAAGCTGCTGTCCTGCACTGAAAAGAACATGTTCTGCATTGAATAGGAGTTCCTATGAATGCTTTTGGGCATGGTCTTGGTGCATTGAGCTATTACCCAATTGGAAGCACAAAAAAGGCCTTGGAAAAGCATATACTATTCTGATTGGACCCTGCTGAAGTAGAAAGAAATGTAGTCCTTTTCAGACTATTTGCCATTTTTTTCTGTATGTCATGCTTAAAATTGCTGCCAAGAGGTTGCTTTCAAAATTTGCATAGAATTCAGAAGGCACAGGGAGGCATACGAAGCAGCAGTTCTGCTGAAGCTAAGCAAGTCTGAGTCTGGTCAGTTGCCTGGAAGGAAGACTGTCAGGGAACTCTAGGCATGCTGACTCTATTTCCATGGCAGAAATTGAATGGAATGGGATGGATGAATGAATGAATAGCTAGCACAGGGATACTGGCTTCTTCTGTTGGTGTCTTTTATTTCACAAGAGATGTTTGGAACATATTTTTTTGGAGCAGATGGGCTAATTAATCCATAAGCAACTTGTGGTTGTTAAGTAAAACACATATCTCTTCACATGGAAACCATATCACTGCCTTGTTTAATAAAGCTTCTGTTTAATGAACACTCTTCGCCTCTTGGATAAACTGTGAAATCTGGGCCACTTGTCAAAAACTTCCCCAGAGTGACTGGTGGCCGCTGCCTGGAAAGGAGCCATCCTCCTTTGATTATCTCTTTAAATCCAGCCACGTGCATAAATTCATCAGTATCAGAAAACAAGAAAACAGATTTTTTTGTCTTTGATGCACATATATACACATGCTAGCTTAAAGAACCAACTGACACTGGCAGACTGCATTCCCAGAGGCAGTCACTGACAACACCACATCTTTGCCAAGTACACATGCAAATTTGTGAAATGAAGCATGGCAAAGGAAGAGGAGGTTACAGGAGATTATACAAAGAACAGCAGACAAAATGACTGTCTAGTGCTATCCCAACAGTTGCAGTCAGAATAGCATGCTCAGCCATAGTCTCACTATATTTTCTTTGAAGACTGACAAAGGCTTGGCTTACTTGAGTTGTAGTTCTGCAATTACTGGCCAACATGCAGCACACTACACCAGCATTTCCAACCCACTGGGGCTGCTGCACATTTGACAACCAGCCCAGACAGTGTTGTTCAAGAGCACAGTTGCACAACTCTATCAAACAGCATATGGGCCCTTGGGCAGTACAACTTCCATTGTTTCTAATAGCACTGCACTGGTAACACTGCACAAGTGCCCGCGCACTGTGTTGAGTAGCTAAGCAACTACACTCTTGCACAACACCAAAGGCTGGCTCTCATGTGTGCAGCAGGTCCAGTGGACTGGAAATGCTGATGTTGCTCAGCATGTCAACTGCTACTTTTGGATATGGTTGGGAAAGTAATATATCATCATATGAGGAGAATTTATGCTACAGCACAAAACCAGTTCCAACTAGTCCTAGTCACCAGAGCTAGGAGAAGGTTTTCAAAAGGCATTTATCTTATTCTTGGAATAAAACCAGTTTAATTTGAAGAAAACCCAGTTTAAGCAGAATAAAACTTAATCAGAATTTAAAAGTTAGCACTGTCAATGGGTGGCGATTATTCCAAACCCTTCTGCTGTCAATTCTCCTTCTCCTTCTCCATCCCCCTCTCCCATCACACCCCAGAGCATATATATATATATATGACCATGCATCACAACTGCTTGATGCATGTTAACAACTGCTGTGTTTGAATATAACACAGACTATGCATCACCTGTGAAAGTGAAATAATATGATATTCAGGAATGGTATTACACAAGGGCCTTGCACAAACCGAGTGTGTACCCCAGAGGCCCCAGAAGGAACTCTGGGATGTGCTGTCTCCAAGCCTGTACTTGGAGACATCTATTGCAAATGTCTTGAGTCTTTGACTATACATATATGTGTACATTTCCTGTGGGGACAGTATGGGAACAATGTCATGCTGTCAACCAAATGGCTACTGGAAAATTGGAATACATGGAGGTCTTCATATATCACATCCAGATGATAATCCAAAATCTAGGCTTTCCCAGATGGTGGCTTAATGAGCCTGGAGTGTATTTAATATGCAAATTGCATGTTATATTGACCAACTGATTTTTAATCACTGCAATTCTGCCTTATGGTGATATGGATTCAGCTAGCTGTAATACACATAAAATATATGAAGTTATCATTTAGCATAATTAGAATTTCTCGGTTAATTATCACAAACTTAAAAATGCTTTATTTTGCTTGGCAATCTACTCTCCCATATATTGTGAAACCATTATGAAATCTGTTGTACAAAGCAGTATTTTAATAGGTAAGGGAAATAAATGTATTTGGGCGCCTATTTCCTTGAAAGCTTCCATGACCTTTGCTCTAAACATTACACTTTGATTTCTTTCCTAAGATAAGGAATAATTTTTGCTTTTAAAGTTAGCTTAGATAAAATTAGGCATTTTCAACTTATCTTCAACAAACAACTCATTTCACTGCATGGATATTATTTATACCAGGCAGACTCCAACAATTCATCAGAAACATCTCCTATTATTATTATTATTATTATTATTATTATTAAAAGAAAAGCCCTACAAGCCACACAGCAATGACTAGCATAGCCGTATGAATGGGCCACTTATCACTGCCATAACAATTCATCTTCTTTCCAATGCCTGAGACTCCAAGTCTCCTCTGAACTGAGCAGTTTAAAAAGATAGATGGTTGCCTTCTGGCTAATTGTGGGAGTTCTTTCATTACTATAAAACGTCTTTTTATATCTCAAGTGACTTTATAAGCAATGAATAATGAGACTTAAAGTCTTTCAAAAAAAGAGTCCACTGATCAAATGCTAGGGTAACTTATGGGCATGGTGACCTTTTTAGTTGTCGAGTTACATCAAACTGCTGCTGTTGGCACATTATTAAAATTATTCATTTATGGACTGCATTTAGGTATGTAGCAGCTTCTCTTCCTTTCTTTTTCTTCTCCTTTCTTAAGAGAATTATCAGTTTCAGGTAGTAGAGTGATAGAAAAAAAGAAGAAGCTGAATGCAGCTAGAGTCCCTCATCATTCACTCTGTTAAGATGAAACGACACAGGAAAGACACAAACATCACCAACAGCTGGCCCAGATCACTTGGCACCAGGACTGGCTAACTCTGCCAATTCTGGCAGTCTAATCCTAAGAGGCAGTGCTTTACTAGCTGTAGGCATATCTACGCCTAGCAATACTTCATCATGTTCAGCAAGATTCCTGGAGCAGAGGTTACATCTGCCAGTGCTGACACTGTTCCCCATGGCCATGTCAGAATTAGGAAAATGCCAACAAAATCTGTTCACCCACACATGTAACACAGGAATATTAACAATATATGCATCTACAACAACATTTCCAAAAATATTGGAAATCTCTGCAGTGTCTAAGGTATGATATTATAATCTAATGGTTAAGATCATGAACTGTGAGTCAAGAAATGCCTTATTCAAATTTTAGCTTACTGGGTGCTTTTAGGAAAGCAGCCCTCTTCAGTTCTCTATCTAAGCCATCTGTAATAGGTGGGGGGGCGGAGGGGACAATAGTGGTTTGCATTCCAGGACTGGCAGAAGGATTATTGAGATATGTGTGCGAAGTGCTTTGAACATTATATTTTAAGTATAAAAATATACTTTTGTAGCATTAATCACACATTAGATAGCACTAATCACATATATAATACCGCAGTCACACAATCACTCCATTGTGTGCTGAACTCTGAATGAATCTACATACCCCAAGCTTTCAATATTATTACAACACCCAAATTATCACCACCATCTATTATACTTACTATTAGGGTGGCTTCAGATGGCTGAAAAAACTATGGTTTATTCAGTTGTGAATGTGATGCAAGTCTTTGTGGGGAACCCTTTCCTCTTTTCTCCTTATTTGTTCATGTTCATGAACAAATGGGAGACCATTAATTTGCCACATGGGATGCCACTAATTTGCCACCCCCAACTGCAGAGCTGTGAAGAAATGAAGGTGTGTAATGAAGGCACCAAAGAATCTAAACACTTCAAAAATTCCTAACAAATAAACTGAATTTATTTGTGTGTTGGGGTGGTGGTGTAGTTGATACATGGCAGTTGGCACTGTCCAATGACAGTCAAAATGAACAGAAGAAATGAAGGCATATAATGAATCCTCATAGAGATTCATTTATGAGCAAAAGTTATTTTATTACCAAAGAATCTAATCACTTCAATATTGTGTACACCACCGCCTTGCAGGTGGTGGGGTGTTGTTGGCACATGGCAGCTGACAGTTGGTTCTGTCCAGTGACAGTCAAAAACAAAATGAACAGAAGAAATGAGGGTGTGCAATGAATCCTGATAGGGATTCATTTTGAGGAAAAGTTATTATATACCAAAGAATCCAAACATTTGAAAAATAGTGACCACACTTTTTGCTGCATAACACCACTTCTACAAGGGCTAGAGCTTAGCTTAAAAAAATGATGTTAGGGTTAGGATAGGGCTACTTCAAATCCCCATCATTTCCTATGGCAGAAAACTACAGAAAGTTTTACTATACAAAATTAGTAAAACAAATCATTAAAAACCAACCAAGTGCCCCACTGCCTTGAAATGTGGGTGGTAGGTGGCACCCATAGGGACCTATTCACCACCCAAATAAGGTTCCCCTAGGACCTTTTTAAGTGGTCTGAATCAATCCAAATCTGAATCAAATCCAATCAAATACAAATTTAATCTGGGATGATTTGGGGGGGGGGGTGTAGATTTGACACAAAACAAATCAGGGGTGATTCAGGGATGATTTAATTTGGGCACAAATTGAATTGAAATAAATCAATTTGTGCACATCCCTGCATCTTACTATGCCTCTTTCTCATTGTACGAATACCTTTATCTCTAACTGTATCTTTTTCTTTTCAGTTCTGTTGCTGGAGATTGACTATAATAAAGATCTAAGTCATAGTATCTTTTCCTTATTTGTTTCCTTTTTAAAATCCATATTTATTTTTCCCCTCTCATTGCTCTATGAGTTAACTTCTTTCTGTCTCCTTGTATTCTTGTTATTCCAGCCCCACTTTTTGTGTGTGTGCTTGATTTCATCTTATATTCCGGCCTCTACAGGCCAGAAATACCCATTAAGCAAGGGATGGTTTATTTTTTCAGGATTTGAAAGAGGTGTAAAAAGGTATCTGTTCCGCATATAAAATGCCTTCATGATGTTGCAAGCATAGACAGCTGCTCTCTGCAAAGAGAACATTAACTGGCAGGATGGTACAGTGCTAGACAATGACTCTTCTCTGTCTAGTGTTCCAGATAAAGACCTTACTAAAGAGCTGTTTCAACACATGTTAGCTCTCTAATAAACACATGGTTGAATGGCTCCCAGTCCATTTCCAGGTCCAGTCCTAGTCTGTTTCAGGGCCCAATTCAAGGTGCTAGTTTTAACCTTTAAAGACCTAAATGGCTTGGGACTGGGTCACCGGAGAAATCTCCTTGCTCCCTATGTCCAAACCTGGATCTTAAGATCTTCTTCAGAGGCCCTCCTCCAGGTGCCCCTGCAAAACAAAGTGAAGTTACTAGATTACTAGGTTACTAGGGAGGTTACTAGGGAGGGGTGGGGGTGGGGGGGTTGGTGGTTGCACCCCATTTATGGAAAAGCCTTCCCAGTGAGGGTTGCCTGGCTTAATCACTTTGTTCTATTAGATGCCAAATAAAGAAATTTATTCACTCAGGCCTTTTAAATTTTAAATTTTGATCTGATTTTAACTGATTTTTGTTTTTTAAAAAGTCTTTTAAATATTGTTTTGTATTGTATTTTGTATTCTTCCCACCCACCCACTTTTTGGTCTGTTGCGTGTGTTTTTATCTAGTTTTAATGTGTGTTGTAAGCCATCCAGAGAACAATTTGTTATGGGGCGGCTAACAAATAAATATTATTATTCTTATTATTGAATTTCACAGCTGGTGGCCAAATTGGTGCTGTAGATCTACTTTGATAATGCCTTTTAAATATCAACAGTTTAGGCAGCAATGTGAAAGGCACCGTCTAAACATTGTCCATGCAGATGCACAGCACTACTTCCATCATTTCCAAAGCAAGTAGCACTTCACAGGTGTGGGATGTTTTGTAATCATTGTGCAACATCCCTGTTGTGTAACACCAATGAGGGCTGCTATTCACATTGTGCAGCAACCCTGGTGGGTTCCTAACACTGCATATAATGAAACCAATAAATAACGGGGACTTTTAAGCCCCACCCTCCTACTGCAAATAGTTTAAGGCTTCTGCATGATCTCAGGGGACAAGGAAAAGTTGCTGTGTAAGTTGCATACAGAAATAACCATGCAATCATATAAGCTGAAACCTCTTCCAGTGTGAAGGGGTCAGCTGGATCCCAGGTGGTTCATCAGGCCCATGCCAATTTATGACACCTGGTGCACCAGCCCTGGCAAACAATCATCACATGACTTCCATTTTCCTGGCAGATGAAGATGGGCAGGGGTAGATCACAAATTAATGTGAGTAAATCATGTGCTTAATAATTGCAGATGCTACAATCCTGGTGAGGATCAAACGTTGTTTGGGTGCATTCCAGGGGCAGCCATAACATATACTCCAGCTTTGAAACTAAAGAGATTTGCTAATACTTATATTCAGAATATTAACCTCAATGTGACCTTGACACAGCATGATTTTTGTTCAGTCAATAATTCCCAAAGGGTAGAGTTTATGACATGAATGATCTCTGGATTCTTACCTCACGATACCAAGGACAACTGGGTAGCCTTATGTAAATCACTAATTCAAAAGTTCCATTTCAACCTTATGCAATGGGAACACTAGTAGCTCACTTGACAAGCTGCTGCCAGGATAAACAAAGGTTTGAGCCATAGCTACAGGGCAAGAATTAGAATTATTTATTTATTATTAAATTTTTATACCATCTATCTGGGCAGTTCACAGCAGATACACTCAATTAAAACCAACAAAACAATCAAAAACTAAAATGGTGTATGAGCCATTAAAAGGGAAATGGCCTACTGATCTGCGAGCACAAATTCTTCTGTTCCCCACCTATATGTAACCTATATGGTTACAGATATCAGCTTCTAGGCAGACCTTAAGTAGGAGAGAATATGACAACATTTGTCGGTTTGGACATGTCCAATATCAGCATAGCTGTCCTGACATGTTAGCATGCCCCATGTGCTCCAACTACTGGAGGTTTGGCTGAGCCGCTGGTTTTCTATGGCGTCTGAACTTGTCATTATTTTTCCAGAACAAGTTTCTTACACAAATACTAAACAAATGTCTACACAATTAATGTAAACTTGTTTCACTGTCATGTTTTCTATCAGATGACTCAGTGATTTGCTTTTCTCTACCCTGTAGTAGGGATCTCTAATAAGGAATTCTGTAATAAATAGTCAAATGCCTAGGAATCTTACTTTAGAATAATTTGTGACAGTTAAACCAGCTTGAAACTGACTTGTGTTGGTACTTAGCTTTTGATGCTTTTAGAATTTTTAAATACCATTTAGGTCTTCAGTTTCAACTATTATGTAGGAAACCCAAGTAGTATTAATTAAGGATGTGTCTGAAACGTTTTGGAGGCCATTATGGAAACCAGAGAAACGTTTCGGCCACCGGGGCCATTTTGGCTTTCAGAAGCGGTGGGGCTGCTCCTTTAAGGGGGGGGAGGGTGCACTTACACATTCCACCGCATTTTCCCCGCTGGCGCTTCGTTGTAGCAAAGCCCCTTGGGGTGGCAGTGTACCTCCCTGCTGCCCTGTTGCCGTCTTTGGACGGAAGTACTAGGCGCTTTGCTACAACAGCGTGCCGGCAGGGGAAATGCGGCGGAAGGGGTAAGTGCACCCTCCCCTCCCCTTAAGGGAGCAGCCCCACCATGTCCGAAACACGGAGGAGCAGTTCCAGGTCCATCCCTAGTACTAATGAGAGTAAAATGTATTCTTCCATCTTGATTCTACTGATGGTTCATGCATTTCTGACTGCGTGCTTGTATCATGCTCAGAAATGTTAAACAAGGCTTTGAGATTATAAGTCTGGATCAAATGCTGACACTCAGATACAATTGATAATTTGCCAGTGTAGGTAGGGGATAAGCATGGGTATTTTTGTCATCCAAGCATTCTGTCACTAGCCGGAAGAACACGTTTTAGCTTGGAAGCACAGGTTACTGGACAAAAGCTTTATCCTATCACTTGCACATGTGATAAAAAAAATTTGTCTTGTTCAAACTTATACTGTATTGCCTCCTTCCATTCCATTCCAATCTTTTTTAGTTTTACTGCTACATGCAAAGAGCCATATTTCTCCAGCTGAGACTAGGGATGTGCAAACAGGTTCGATGTAGAACATGTCTGATGTCGAACCAGTTCAGTTCGACCATTTGGAGTACCAAACCTGCCCCCCCCCATTGTTTGGGGGACTCGCAATTTTTTTAAAAAAATATTTTGACTTTATTTATTTATGTATTTATTCAATTTTTATACCGCCCTTCCAAAGTGACTTAGGGTGGTTTACTTTTTAAAAAAACAAAAAACCTACCCTCTCTGGGGGCGTTGTTGGAGGCAGCGAGGGGGGGGCATGGAGGTTCCCCCTCCCCCTGCCGGACTCCCTTGATGCCCATACCGGCTGGCTGGCTCTTAGGCCCATTTGGGCCTTCCCCCTCTGGCTCGGCACCCATTTTGGAGGCAGCTGCGCCTGCGCAATTGGCCTGGATCATGTAGAGGCCAATTGAGCAGGCGTGGCAGCCTCCAAAATGGCCTCCACACCAGAAGGGGAAGGCCCAAATGGGCCAAAGAGCCAGCTGGCCAGTATGGGCTTCAAGGGAGGCTGGCAGGAGGAGTGGGAACCCTGCGGACCCCCCCGCCGCCACCAACAATTCCCCTGGAGGGAGTAAGTCAACATTGTTTTTAAAAAATAAAATCATGTTTGCGAACCCACCCACCCCCCGACAAAACCCGGGGGGCGGGGTTCATGGGGGTTCTGGACCAAACTGGCCCGGTCTGGTTTGGGTCAGGTTCAGACTCAAACCAAACCAGACCAGCTGGTTCTGTACACACCCCTAGCGAAGACCTTCCAGATTTTGCTGGGTATATATCCTGTTTTCCCATCCCCAAAAGTGCACAAGGCAGCAAGGAATCAGCCTGAGAGAAAGTTATTTTAAGTTCTTAAGCATGGGATACTTCAAGTCCTCTTAATGTATGTCTTTTGGATCCGGTTTAACAAAGTTTAATACTAAACAAATACTAAAATAATTGCTTGCCTGTACCATTTGGTCCTCTTCTTGCCCCCCCCCCCAAATATTTATGAAGAAGCAGTGATCCTTTGCTTTTGTCAAAGCCAAACTATAGTATGGCCTATAGTAAGATCTAAGTTGTGAGGGCAATTGTTAGACAATAACAGAGTAACTACCAAAGTAACTGACAGTTTAGTGACTGTTTAGTAACTACCAAAGAGTAGCAATAGCAATAGCAATAGCACTTACATTTATATACCACTCTATAGCCGGAGCTCTCTAAGCGGTTTACAATGATTTTAGCATATTGCCCCCATCATTCTGGGTACTCATTTTACCGACCTCGGATGGATGGAAGGCTGAGTCAACCTTGAGCCCCTGGTCAGGATCAAACTTGTAACTTTCTGGTTACAGGGCGGCAGTTTTACCACTGCGCCACCAGAGGCTGGTAACTACCAAAGTGACTGTTTAGCTGTGGCTGGGATGGAGACGGGAGAAAGGTGAAGCAAAAGAGAAAGGTAAGACTAGAAACTCTGAGCAAGAATTGCTTGTATCCCTTCTCAAAAACCTTTTAGGATACCCAATGAATGATAGAGTCACGCACAGAATTCTGGAACATGGTCTATACAATTGACTAGACTAATACACTGAAGTCTCATTGAAAGGAGTGAGTTTTCCGGTTTCATTCAATTATTTATGAACACAATAAACTAAAAAAGCAACAAAATAGTGAACACTCCATACTTTCTCATATGTATTTTGCTCTGATCATGAAGAATAGTTGTGAAATGTGCATACAATCATTGGGCTCTTCTGTGTTTCCACCAGTGTTTTCACAAGAAAATTGCTTCCACCACTAAATTTTTGTGTTTCCACCAGTAATGCTACAGTGAAATATGTCCTCCCCAACCATTTTGCTGTTCAGTGTACAATATCATAGTATAGAAGTCCTGGCACAGAGAAGTGACTTCACCCAGAAGAGAAATGTCTCATGTAGGTTTGAAATGGAAGTACAAACTCTAAGCAAATACTCCACACCTGAGAAGAAGTCTATAAATCATTCTCAACAATCAATTCTGCTATTTGATTTTGCCCTGACACTTGTTGGGCTTAGTCACTGACATGGAACTGCTGTAAAAAGGCCAGGCCACCAGGGAAATTCGGCAACCTCAACTTCTAAAAGTGAAGTAGATGACCTCCTGCCTTTATCCCTCTTGGTGCTATTTTTCATCCTTAGCATAATAATCTGTAGTCTTCCATTGCTCTCTGCAGGATCTTCTTTTTTGAAGAAGAAAAAAGGACAAAGTGTAAAATGAAAACAACAGCTAGAAATAAACTTCTCTAGTTCATAAACTATCTGGAGTATAACATTAAAGGATCAAGTTATTAAATTACCCATACAATGCCTAGAAGTCTTTGGTTAATTTTTGCAAGCTGTATTTGCAAGTTAGAGAAGATAAGCAGTTTAAGGGGGATATCAAATTTCACGAAATTCAGCTTGCAATGAAATTATTTGGCTTTCCTCATAAGCATATTTGATAGATAGACCCAAGGCAGAACATTGTTTTATTGGCTCTTTTCAGGCTAGAATGATAAAAGCAAAAGGTGAAATTTTATATTTTTCTTGGTTTTGCTTGTAGCTTGTCTCTTTTTAAAAAATATCTAACAATTTTAGATAGAAGAATGGTGTGAACTTTGGGAGTGAGAGAGCCAGCATGGTGTAGTGGTTAGAGTGCTGGACTAGGACCGGGGAGACCCGAGTTCAAATCCCCATTCAGCCATGATACTTGCTGGATGACTCTGGGGCCAGTCACTTCTCTCTCAACCTAACCTACTTCACAGGGTTGTTGTGAGGAGAAATTTAAGTATGTAGTACACCTCTCTGGGCTCCTTGGAGGAAGAGCAGGATATAAAATGTAAATAAAATAAATAAATAAATGTTCCCTGCAATGGCAGCAAAATATGATCCACTCGTTAGGATCAGCTGAGTAGTAGAGCACCAATTTACAAGGCATCACTGATTAAAAGGAACTGGTAAAGGAACTAACTGATCTCTACCTGCAGAACAACTAAAACTGGAAGAGACAGCACTATATTAGATTAGCACTGGATTAAATAGCTGACCAATATAGCTAATTGTTTATTATAGCTAATAAACAATCTCTGAACAGCCAACAAAACCAGTTATGAAGACAGAAAGCCAGCAGGGGAAGGAGCATGTATGACTACTTGCTCCATGGGCAGAAGTCATGGGTGTGTGCTCGGTGCTTCTGGCTCTCAGGGAACAAGGTTGTTCTTTCGAGAACAGCATGGCTAACAGGTAAAGTCAAGGAAGCTATAAAGGGGAAGAAGACTTCCTTCAGAAATTTAAAATCCTACTCAAGTGAAGAGAACACAAAGGAACACAAACTATGGCAAAAGAAATGCAAGGTGTCAATAAGGGAGGCGATAAGGGAGATATATAAATACAGTGGTCCCTCGACTTACAAACTACTCGACATAAGTATTTTTCGAGTTACAAACGGCAGTTTTAGATCCGGTTTTAGATGCGGTTTTTTCGACTTACAAATTTTTAGATGGGGTTTCCTCGACTTACAAATTTTTAGATGGGGTTTCCTCGACTTACAAATTTTACATGCGGTTTCCTTGACTTGCCTGCCTGTTTACTGCCTGTTTATTCTTGAAAAGAAATGTTCCTGTGCAGTTTGCAAGCCTTACTGGGGGTCTGGGTCTTTTTTCTAGGCTCCGGAACGCATTAATCCATTCCCAATGCATTCCTATGGGAAACCGCTTTTCGACTTACGAATTTTTCGACTTACAAATGTGCATTCGGAACGGATTAATTTCGTAAGTAGAGGGACCACTGTATATCAAATAAATAAATAATATGTCTATGTGCTGCTTCAGCTTTCCCTCCGTTACTAAAGTGGTGGTTTAACATAACCACCATCCCTACTCAGCTAGTCTCCAACTGCTCAGATCATACAGCAGTCTGCTCGCTGCTGTCTTCTCCAACTCTCCTTTTATTCACTTCTCTCCGCCGCCCCTGCACAAACCAATCAGGGTGATTCCTACCTCAGGCAACCAGAACCTTCTGTTTCTGCATGGAGACAGCCAACCAGATCACTTCAGACACATTCCCTCCAAAACTGAGCAGCAGACCATTTTACCTCAGACTTAGCTGTCAATTAGAGGCTGCAACCTTTTAACCCTTGCAGACCTTTGCAGAACCAGAAGGTAAACCGAACAAACCAATAATTCAATAATAATTTAAAATAATTTTAAAAAAACATAAAGGGAAGGGTCAGGAATTCCTGTACAGTTAGTATCATACAGCAGCATTCAGCTGTGAGACCACAGATGGCCAGGGCTAGCAGTTGGACAAGCAGCCAAACTGTTCTCACTCTAGGGTTCCAAACTGTTCTTCCACTCTAGGGTGGTGCAGTTTTGGATTTGGACATCCACCCTGAGTTACACATCCTCTAACCAATCAACTCTGACCTTGGACAGGATCCTTTGAACTGTATTACAGCTCAAGGACTGAGGAGAACTGTGTTGGTTGAGACGGAGTCAGGACAGGTCTCTAAGCCTCTGTCAGTTATTAGTATATGGCTTCTGTCTGAATTCTCTTGCTTGCCACCTTCATGGAGAAGCTGGGCAAAGAGTAGATTCTCATGAACTCCCATGATATATCTGTCACTGAGTCTTCTTGCCTTTACCAATTTATTTATTTATTACCAATGTCCTGCCAAGAGGCAGGTAGGGAAAAGAGGAAGAATTAAAGTGTAAACACTAAGGTTACATTTTCCTTCCAAACAAAACGATCCTTAGAACTCAAAATGGACTGCCTCTAACAGCTTAAAAGGCCACAAGGAAAGTCAAATCAAATCAAATCAAATCAAATCAAATCTTTATTGTTACGGTCATTCAACCAGCAAAACACGAAGTACAAAAGCTTTACATAAAAGCAAGCTTTACATAAAAGCGAACTTGGTCAAATAAAATAATAAACTGTTGAAACATAAAACAGAACCATAACACCCGAGTTCATCCATTACATTAAACAGAGGGTTCCATGCATTGTAATAATCTAAAATTTAATTCAATCCAACCCCATATCTCGCTTCTCAATATTTCTCATCCTAGTCTTATTAGCCAGAAAACAACACTTCGCCATGTTATAAGATACAGCATCCCAATGGTCTGTCAAAAGTAATTCCAGATAGAACTGCTCAGAACAACTGGGGTATGCTGTTAAAAAAGGACTTGTATATCTCTCCCGCAAAGTTCAATAAAACTAACAGTTCAAGGTAACATGGGCCATTGACTCCACTTCCCCAGAACCACAAGGGCAGACACGCTCCTTATAGGGCATCTTGCAGTATCTCCACTCCCGGACAGCCGTTTCTAAGGCATTATACCGGGCCAGCGATAGAGCCCTCCGGAAACTAGGTACTAATATTTTATTAATTTATCTTGCTGGGCCAGACAGTGATGTTTGATTACCTAAATAGGTGTCAACCCCTATCTGGCTTCTGTCCATCTGTTTCTCCATATCCTTAATGCGTTGGCGCAGACATGATCTCGCTCTCCCATAGCCCAAGACAACCAAAGCATCGCTGGAGAAGCCATAGTAATTCAACCCCTTCTCCACATAATATTTCCACCTAGACCTATATGTATCATTCAACACTAAGGGTGCTAGTCCTACTGGCTGAAAAATCAAGTTCAGCCAATGTTCAAATATTACCAGCCAAACAATTGCCTCCACCCGAATCCAGCCTGATTCCAATCGGAGAAATGCATTGGGGACACCCCGGGGTAGTTGGAGCACACTTCTCAAAAACTTTGATTGGATTGCCTCCAGCCTACTAAGCATGGAATACCTAGCTGAGCTCCATAAAGGAGCAAAGGCCAGACTTTGGCCGAAAAAAAGTTTAAGGGCAGCCGGAACAAACTGTGCACCTTGCCTCCTATGAAAGGAGTTAATAGCTGCTGCTGCCCTCGAGGCATTTTGCATTATCTATTCCTTGTGCGCATTCCTCCTAGTATTGGTCTGGAAGACTATACCCAAATACTTAAACTGTGATACCTGTTCAAGTCTATGTCCATTCAACACCGCTTCTTAGGTTTGTTGGCAAAAGCCATCACCTTTTCATAATTTATGGAGATTGACTGTGAATCACAGTAGGACACCCTCTTGAGGCCAATTGGGGTCCGTGATAAAATCACTGCGTCATCTGCATATAGGCGTATATTCAAGTGTCTATTGGCCAGCTTAGGGGAGTGAAAATCCTGGTTATTCATCTGAGTAACTAAGTTATTAATATAGAAATTGAGTAACATTGAGGCCAAAATACACCCCTGCCTAACCCCTCTACTCATTCTGATTTCATTTGTAAGATGCCCTTTATTACTGCAACGCACCCTTATTCTTGAATTTTCATGCATCTTAATTATTTAGAGTAACAACCACCTATCAATGGATGATCTTACCAATTTTCCCCACAGTATTTCCCTGCCAGAAGGAAAGAGGATTGGCCTATTGTCGTGTAAGTATGTTATAACTTACTGGAGGACCAAACATGCATACTACTAATTTTTGTCATAGATATGTATTTCCAAGCTGTTGCAAATGAGGTGCTGTGGTGGCAGCTGTCCATAGAGCTATATCCATGGAGTGAGAAGCCAGAGTAGATGGTGAAGAGGGATGCAGAAAGATTTCCTGCACTTTTTTCCATTGTCTGCCTTTTTCATTTTGCAGATCTAAATGAGTATGTTTATAATCCTTTTCTTATTCTGGCCAGTTCAAGACAGACTTGAACTAAATTCCCCACTTGGAAAATTAGCTCACTAAATGATCTTGGGCCTTGTTGGAGCTAGGATGTTGGAAGCATCAGCTCTCAGCTGCAATGTCTCATAGTGACCACTGAGGAGTTTTAGGGTCATGGATAAAAGTGCTGGACTCCTCCCCTCTTTGTTCTTCCGGTGTTAGTCTCCATTTTGTCTCTCCAGAGATGGGTGTTTCTTTTGGTCTCTCTCTTAAGCCATGAGCTACAGCTGAAATTAAGCTGCAGGTCTTTTCACATTTGTTTGTAACCTTTTCTTTACATATAGTTCTTAGTATAGTTCTTCAATGCTAAAGAACTGTCTCCAGACCGCTTGCTTTGCTGATTTCTCAACAAACTAGTTTTGCTTTGCTATTTGGGGACTATACTGCCATTCTTCCCTTACAGGCCTGTCATAATCTCCCAGTTTAATTTACCTCACAGGTTTTGTTGTGAGGTTAAAACAGTAGGGAGAGCCAATGGTTTAGTGGTAAAGCACATACAGGTGAAACTCGGAAAATTAGAATATCGTGCAAAAGTCCATTAATTTCAGTAATGCAAATTAAAAGGTGAAACTGATATATGAGACAGACGCATTACATGCAAAGCGAGATAAGTCAAGCCTTAATTTGTTATAATTGTGATGATCATGGCGTACAGCTCATGAAAACCCCAAATCCACAATCTCAGAAAATTAGAATATTACATGGAACCAAGAAGACAAGGATTGAAGAATAGAACAATATCGGACCTCTGAAAAGTATAAGCATGCATATGTATTCAGTACTTGGTTTGGGACCCTTTTGCAGCAATTACTGCCTCAATGCGGTGTGGCATGGATGCTATCAGCCTGTGGCACTGATGAGGTATTATGGAAGACCAGGATGCTTCATTAGCGGCCTTCAGCAATTCTGCATTGTTTGGTCTCATGTCTCTCATCCTTCTCTTGGCAATGCCCCATAGATTCTCTATGGGGTCAGGTCAGGCGGGTTTGCTGGCCAATCAAGCACAGTATACTGTATACTTTTCAGAGGTCCGATATTGTTCTTCTCTTCAATCCTTGTCTTCTTGGTTCCATGTAATATTCTAATTTTCTGAGATTGTGGATTTGGGGTTTTCATGAGCTGTACGCCATGATCATCACAATTATAACAAATTAAGGCTTGACTTATCTCGCTTTGCATGTAATGCGTCTGTCTCATATATCAGTTTCACCTTTTAATTTGCATTACTGAAATTAATGGACTTTTGCACGATATTCTAATTTTCCGAGTTTCACCTGTATACAGAAGGTTCTAGGTTCATTCTCTGTTAAAAGAGGTCAGGTAGGAAAGCCTCAGGATTTGGAAAGTCACTGCCAGCAACAGGCAATCCTATGGTTAAATTCTGCATATAGCAGCTTAATTTATCCACAGTACACTTCATCCCAAGTGTGTCTTAGATATTGCAAAAAGACTTTGAATCGAAAGCTTAGTCAGGTAGATAGTGAACTATTAACAAAACTTTTTTTTAACCAAGATCAAACACATATAATGCAAATACATTAACCAGCAGGGGTTTCTGGCTCATTACAATAGTCTGTAACTTCCTGCTGGTTAATGTATTGTACTGCATGTGTTTAAAGCGAAATTGAGGTGTTAGTCCTCTAAGTGCCATGAAAAAAACTCCGAAGATCTACAAGAATATGAATATTTACTTCTAAAGACTCCCATGGTTCCATCCCATGAGAAATGTCTCAAGTCTATTTTTGGTACACAACATGAATCACTGTCTCTCCTTCTGCTTAAAAGGATATATATCAAACACATTGTTAATTTTCTTTGTAGTCAATATAGCTTTGCTTCTAAAAAAAACCTACTGCAGAAGAATCCTAGAAATCCTATAAGTTTCAGCAAGGTTGAATTCTTAAAGAATGAAAACATGATATGACAAAGCACCACGTTAAGTGTGAAGGCAAGAAAAATATAATTAGGTTAATTAATGATTCAGGAATGGAAAAACTTCAGGATGTAAACTATGAGAAGCTGCTGTCAATGGAAATGTCAGTACACAAATAAATGATAATTTTACTTTCATTAATTGGTGCTTTTTTGGTGGAAACAATTTTATAGATCTTCCTTGGGTCCTTGATGTTTCCTTGATTTTTGAGGCCTAGGTTGAAAATGTGCTTACTGTTCTAGAGCAGGATGATGGCCCCTGATTTTCCAATTCTTTCCCCATGATCCCACTCCAATTGTGAGAGTGAAGTGTATCATTGGTATTTACTAGGCAACCCTTTCATTTTTCACCAGGAATGCCTTCAAAAAATGCTGCTTGATCAAATCACGTGGGAAGGAAATGCAAGGGCAGCAGGGAGTTATGTGTTGTACAGGAATCCTTTTCAAAAGGAAATGAAAAGCTGGAAGTTAGGATTTCAAGTAATTTCCCAAACAAAAGGCTGCCTGCCCCGATGAAAACAGTATGTGCCTCTGTAGTGTGCTACTTTAGTTTTTACGAAGTTAGAACTGTCTAAAAACAGTACATTAGAAGAGGGTCAAACAGAACTGTTTTTAGCCTGGCTGGTGCCCACTGCTTTAGCAAATTAAGTCACCTCAGCAATGCAGCAGCCTTAAGGAGAACTTATTTCCCAATGGAAAGGAAGTCTGCAAGGTAAGAAAAAGTCCGTGCAACACTGTCCAGTCACTTTAGCACTTTTCAGTATCCCTACCAACTTCTTAAACCTTGGGTGGTTGCATGGGATGATGGGCTTTTTCCAGATGGGGAGAATCTATTGGTTATTGTTATTATTACATTTATATCCTGCTCTTCCTCCAAGGAGCCCAGAGAGGTGTACTACATACTTAAGTTTCTCTTTCACAATAACCCTGTGAAGTAGGCTAGGCTGAGAGAGAAGTGACTGGCCCAGAGTCATCCAGCTAGAATCATGGCTGAATGGGGATTTGAACTCGGGTCTCCCCGGTCCTAGTCCAGCACTCTTTTATTATTTATTTCTTTAGGATGTAAGGCAGCACCTCAAGAACAGAAAAATAGAGTCCAATCCAGTTCCTTACACATATAACTCTAATCTGTTAAACATAAAACCTCGTTTAGCTTTAGTTTAAGGTCATTCATTGTTTAAGAACTTCATTCTTAGGCCAACAGTTGCCCTCACATCTGTTACGGGCTTTCCATGTAGATTACTCAGACCATGTTGTAAGTAAGTTCTCATTTAAGCACCACACTATCCTGTGAGCGTAGCATGGATACTTACAGATGTCAGAGCAATTGCATGAAGATAGTCTTGGCAGCAATGACTCTAACTCTAACATTTCAGTAAAGAAAACAAGGTTCAAAGGCCTGCTCTACATTAAAAGAGAAATGGTAAAAATGCAGTGCATTTTGATAGAATTTGTTTTCTTTTCATAACTCATAGGAACTACTCATAGCTTTGTTATCAACATACAGCTTTGTTATCAACAAACTGGCATGCCTGATTTAAAGCAAAGGAATTGATGCTTTGATATGTATACTTAGGACATAAATAGGTTCTTTCATTTTTTATAAGCATAGTCATGCCATGAACAAAGCCACATGTCTTTTTTCCCCTTGTGCTGGCAAACTGCTATATAATTTTTATTTATTCTTGCTTCCCTCCTCTTTATTTATAATTGAGCACTTAGCAACGTAAAATGTTTAGATGGCAGGTAGTCTGTTCTTGAGTAAATATATACACAGATTAAATATGTATGATGAAGTACACAAACATTGTCCAAAATATGTTCTGGGGCAATCTACACTGTTGAGGTTTGCACTGGAATACAAAACAACACTACTGGCAATTTTCTATGCTGTTCTTACTGCGGCAAAAATATTATTATTATTTGATAGATTTTTATACCACCTTTCACTAAGATAATCTCAAGGCGGTTTACAAAACATTTAAAGCAACTAAAACTATTTAAAAAAAACATTTAACACAACTAGAACTATAAACAAATAAAAACACATTTAAAACAACTAGAACTATAAACAAATAAACAAAACATTTAAAACAACTAGAACTATAAACAAATCTAATTAAAACTTTTTAAAACCATACACAATCATGCATTCATATGATTTTGTAGGGCACAAGGGCCCTGGCATAGGAGATGGTATTCTTACAGACTACAACCACTCCAGCCTCCTGCCCACTTCCCCTAGCCTGCTCTACAACAGAGTAGCCAGGTGGGAGAAGCTGGGCCCAAACTGAGCCACTAGCCACCTCCATCAAGGTCTCATTTACATAAACCAGGTCAGCTCCCTCATCCGTAATCAAGTCCTGGATTATTTCGGTCTTATTCTGAACCAACCTGGCATTGCAGAGAAGCAAAGCTAAGTTCTGTGGGTAATTGGAACTGCTCCCCACAGCTAGAGAGCTGACAGGGCAGCCGGAAGTGGAAACAGTTATTAAATTATTGGTTTCTCTTCCCCAGTAATGGCCAGCTGCTTTGCCAATGCCAATTCTTTTATTCCCCACCACAACAGTAAGAGCTGCCGGATGCATCCCCCCACATCACCCTGCCTAAGAGAACCCAAACACATGACAACAAAAGGCCTGGCACAACCCAATAAAAGAAGGACTAAAAAACTATCAATATCAGTTGTACCAATCACAATATGTAGGAGTCATAGCTAACATCCAAATAACACTGTGCTAGAACAAATCTGTTGCATGATTACAAGGATGCTGTCCTTCCTAGTTGCGCTAAATTGGGAGCTTGCACCTCAGACTAGTGTTTTGCCAGTGCAACAGGGTGTGCTTGTGCAACCTGTGCTGAGTCTCCTGTTCTGAAACCTCTTCCTCCTTCCCTTTATGTTATACAGAATGGTGCAAAGCTATCTCTCAACACTCTCACAAGCAGATCAAGAGCACAAGAGATTGCGTAACTTTGAGCATCCATTCAGCTATGCAATATTCTTTCATCTTTGTTTATTCCAGTAGCGCGGCATTAGTCTGGATATCAGCCAGTAGATTTTGGAACAAGTCAGCTTAGAAATCCCAACAGATCATCCCAATGAAGAGCTATTTGTTCATTGAGATTTATATAACAGGCATAGTGCAGGAATTAGGACAGAATAATGAAAGAGGCAGTCAGTAGACTGTTGCTTCTCATCATGAGTTTTTCTCATCCACACGTTCTCCAACTTAAAGCTAAATGGCAGACAAAATCCCACTGAACACAAGCCAAATCCAGGATCTGGCAAAACAGCTTAAAGACTTGGGGACAGACCTCATTGAGGCTGCAGTTGTGGGGTTCATTCTAAACTTATTGCCTGGAAGTTATCAGACCTTGAGAACAGCAATTGAAGTATCAGATGCATCTATAAATTTAAAATACATTTTCTGGTCTACAGATCATGTTACAGCAGTCCACTCAGGCAGCACAAATAAAAGGTGCTTTCACTGTAAAGGCGAAGAGCATTCATATGCTAATTGGCCTGCTTAGCTCGAGAAAGCTGCTGCTAGCAGAGATAAGACAAAAGGAGAGACAAAGAGGGTTAAGATTCCTGATGCTTCAAGCCATCAGAATTCCATACTGGGAGGAGATTCTCAGAAGTACATAAAGGGCAGACCCAGCTTAAAAGTTAGGATACCATGATTGAAACCAATTAAAATGTACTTTGCATAGATTCTGGAGCAACAGAAAATCTTTTGAAATATATCAAACTGTCTGCAGAATTGGATAAGGATTATGAAGTTACAATTTATCTTGCAGATGGTAGGGCTCTTTCTGCTCAGTGGAGAGGTGTTGCAAAATTGCATTGTAAGCTACCAGATGGACAATGTGTGGCTGTTACTATGAAGGATACATTATTTGTACCATAATTTGAAAATAATTTAATTTCTGTGAAATATAGAGTTAAAAAGGATGCAGAGTTGAGTTCAAAGACAAGCATTGTTATATTACAAATGGAAGTGGTTTGATTATGGCTGCAACTCTAAGAGAGAGTGGATTGTTTGAATTGGATTCTATACGAATATGATTTATATACCGCTTTTCAACAAAAGTTTCCCAAAACGTTTTACATAGAAACAAACAGACAAATAAATAAAATGGCTAAAATGGCTCTCTGTTCCCAAAGGGCTCACAATCTAAAAAAGAAACATAAGCTAGACACCAGCAACAGACACTGGAGGGATGCTGTGCTGGGGATGTATAGGGCCAGTTGCGCTCCGCCTGCTCAGTAAAGAGAATCACCACTAAAAAGGTGCCTCTTTGCTTAGTTAGAAGCTCTATACATGGAAGCGCAAGACTAGCAACAGGGTGCAATCATGTCATGTGACCTACTTTGGCACTTTCACCTTGCCCATTGTGATATTAAAGTGATTCGTGAGCTTGAGAAAGGGGAATTAATTAAAGACTTTAAAGTACAGCCATGCAGAGAGGCTGCATCCAAATGTGACTGACGCATTCCTGCTAAAGCTGTGAAGTCTACCTTTCATAAGAGAGAGTAGTCTCACAGTGCCCCCTAGAGTTGATTCATGGTGATCTTTGTGGTCTGTTGGAACAGAGCACATGTGGCAATTGCTACATACATTTACTGATGATTATTCAAGATTTTCTGATGTTTATACTCTGAGAAACAAGACTCAAGTGTTTCAGAAATTTAAAGAGTATGTTGCATTGGTCAATAGCAAATTTGGAAGAAAGCCGCAGAGAGTAAGGTCAGACAATGGAGGCAAGTACCTGTCAAATGACATGAAAATATTCCTGAAGGAACAGAGGATAGAACAGTCTAGGCCCCCATACATATTGGAACTGAATAGTGTGACAGACCACTCTTTACTAGGAATGGCCATATGCATGCTGGAAGATGCATGTTTGGCAAATAAGTTTTGGGAAGAAGCAGTGATGACTGTCAGCAACTTGCAGAACACATTGATAACCAAAGCAACAGAAAAGACACCATTTGAAGTATGGTTTGGGTACAAGCCTAGCCTAAAACATATCAGAGTATTTGGATGTGAAGTATATGCATATGTACCCAAAACAAAGAGAAAAAAGCTGAATTACAGAAGTAAGAAAGGAGTACTCTGTGGATATGTACTAGGAGGAAAAGGATACACAATGTTGAAACTGGTGATATTGCAATTTGCAATGTTGTGTACTTTGATGAGAGACAAAGGCCAACTAAAGGTGATGTGCCAGAAGTTGGGTGAAGGATCCAGATGAGTGAGGAAACAGGTATATTTTCATATACCTCATGCAATCCAGTTAACCCAAACCAGAACCAGAGGCAGATTTAAAAGGGGTTGCACAGCCTGAACCAGAACTGAATTTGATTCCACCCAAAAATCATCACCAGAAGAGAAGAGTTAAAAGGAACTCTGCACATGACAAGATGTTGAAAAGATGCCAACTCACAAAGCTGAGAAATGGAAGAAAGCTGCGGAAGAAGAAACAACTGAATCTCTGCACAAGAACAAGACATGGACACTTGTGGAACTACCTGCTGGAAGAAAGACTGTAGGATGCAAATAGGTCTTTAAAATCAAACAAGATGCAGAAGGGGATGTACAACACTACAAGGCAAGGCTAGTAGCAAAGGATACTCCCAAATATATGGTGAAGACTATGATGAGACATTTGCACCAGTAATGCTAGGTCACTGCTAGCATAGCAGAAGCCAGAAAGATGCATGTTAACCACTTGGATGTAAAGACTGCCTTCCTACATGGAGAAATTGAGGAAGACATCTATATGCAGCAAACACCAGGCTTTGAACAACCTGGAAAAAAGAGGCTTGTGTGCAAACTTCAAAAGAGCATCTATGACTTAAAACAAGCTGCTAGAAGATGGAATGAAAAGCTAAACCAACTGCTTCCTCAAGGAACGGTTCACACAAGGATAAGCTGACCCCTGCTTATACTTGATTCAGAGACAATAAATAGATTTACATCCTGATTTATAGCAATAGCACTTACATTTATATACTGCTCTATAGCTGGAGCTCTCTAAGCGGTTTATAATGATTTTTAGCATATTAGCATATTACAATGATTTTTAGCATATTTATGTTGATGACCTGACTACTGCATTTTATTTATTTGATTGATTGATATACTGCCCTTCCAAAAAATGGCTCAGGGTGGTTTACATCAAAATAAAAACAATTAAAATCAATTAACAGTTAAAATCAAAACTATAAAAACAGCATACAACCAATTAACAGTTAAAACATTTAAAACCCTGGAGAACCAGGTCTAACATTTACACAGCAGTTTAAAAATCCTGGAAGGCCAAACTACTCGGATTTCTCCTGGGAATGCATTCTGCAGACCCAGGAGAAGGCCTACACAGAAGGCCCGCCTTTGAGTCGCCACCAGATGAACCGGTGGTAACTGGAGATTGATCTCTTCAGATGACCCTCTTGAGGAGTCCCTCAAGGCTCCATTCTGTCACCAATGCTTTTTAATATTTACAGGAAACCGCTGGGTTAGGTCCTCAGGAGGTTTGGTGCTAGGTGTTACCAGTATACTGATGACACCCAAATCTACTTTTCCTTTTCATCTTTATCATTAGGAAATGGCACTCATTCTCTAAATTCCTGCCTACAGGCAGCAATGGGCTGGATGAGGGATAACAAATTGAAGCTGAATCGAAGAGGTGCTTATTGTATGGGCTCAGAATCTAAGGGATGCGTTAGATCTTCCTGTGCTGGATGGGGTTTCACTCCCCCGTAAGGAGCAGGTGTGCAGCTTGGAAGTACTCCTGGACCCAGGCCTCACCTGGTATCTCAGGTGGAGGCCATGGCCAGGACTGCATTTTATCAGCTTCGGTTGATTCGACAGCTGCACCCATTACTTGAAGAGAATAATTTCGAAACAGTGGTGTTAGCAGCTGGTAACCTCTAAGCTTGACTAATGCAACACGCTCTCCGTGGGGCTGCCTTTGTACCTAGTTTCGAAACTTCAGTTAGTTCAAAATGCGGCCACGAGATTGGTCTCTGGGGTAACCTGGAGAGACAATATTATGGCTGTTTTGAAACAGTTACACTGGCTGTCGATATGTTTCCAGACAAAATACAAAGTGCTGGTTATTACAAGAAAATACGAGATTATATGAGGAAAAGCAAGACAGCCACAAAGTTGTACAGCACCTGAACAAATAAATAGAGGTGAAGGAACTTGGAAGCATCTCCTACTATCTTGGCACACAAATAGAAATAGAAGGAGATGTGACATTCCTTCTCAACCTAAATAGAAAATAAGGGCCTTCTAGAATGCCTGAGACTGACAGATGCCAATGAAGTCAGTACACCAAATGATAAAATTTCCTGAAGCAAGATGGAAATAGTTAATCTTTACCAACCAACAACCAATACAGAAAAGCAATTGACAAGCTTCTTTATATAACTACAGTGACAAGGTCAGATATTGCTGCAGCAGTGGGAATCCTAAGCAGAAAATTAAGTGTACTAACCAAGAATAACTGGACTGCAGTTGAAAGGCTGGGTAGATACCTGCAGGGTACTGTACACTACACATTATAGATTCCATCAAACAGCAACCCCAGACTAGTGGGATACATGAACACAGATTGGGTTAAAGACAAAGCTGGTTGCAACTCCACCAGTAGACACTTGTTTTTCTATGGAGACAGAGCCATAAGCTGGAATAGTTGGAACCAGTCACCTGTTGCACTCTCAACCACATAAGCAGAGTACATATTCAGCCACTGAAGCATGCAAGGAAGTTGTGTGGATACACAAGCTACTGCTGGACTTTGGGATTGAAGAACCAAAGTCTACTGAGATGTCTGAAGAAAACCAAAGTTGTATTCAGTTGTATTTGTTCAGTTGTATTCATTGTAAACCACCCTGAGCCATTTCGGAAGGGTGGTATAAAAATTGAATAAATAAATAAATATTTATGGAGAAAGTCAAGTCTTACAAAGCACATTGACACAAAGCACCACTAAGTTCAAGAAGCACAAGCAGGGGCTAGTCAAGTTGAAGTACTGACCAACTGAAGAGATGGTGGCAGACGGACTGACTAAGCCACTACCATATCAGTTCCAGATAATTAGCGAGAAGATGGGAGTTGTGAACTGTTGTGACAGGGGATGAGAAGGTGTGTTGGAGATCCAGCTCCTCAGATGGCATCGACCTTTTACACCAGTAACCCTAATTACCACTAAGGGCATTGGGAGCAGAGGATCTCCTCCTTTTTCCTGTTTATCTCTG
Source organism: Hemicordylus capensis (assembly GCF_027244095.1). Lineage (NCBI taxonomy): Eukaryota > Metazoa > Chordata > Lepidosauria > Squamata > Cordylidae > Hemicordylus > Hemicordylus capensis. The sequence goes on along the minus strand of NC_069661.1, from coordinate 178,818,119 downwards.
CCTCTATGATCCCTTTTGAGGATATTATGGACAGCCAGGAAAACAAACAAATAGATCATAGAACTAATCAATTCAGGATTTTCACTCGAGGCACAAATGACCAGGCTATCAAACTATCATACTTTGGACACATTATGCAAAAATCCAGATCCCTTGAGAAGTCCATAATGCTGGGAAAAGTTGAAGGAAAGGAAAGAAGAGGACAACCAGCAGCAAGGTGGATGGACTCGTTTATGACAGCAATTAATGCACCACTGAGAGACCTCAAAGGCCAAGTTGAAGACAGATCATCCTGGAGAGCATCTACCTATGTGGTCTCTAACTGATAAGTGTACGCTGGAATTTCCTGGAAGTGACTTCGTTCTTCTTCTTCCCAGAATGCTTCTAGCTCTCCCTCTGAGCACCATGCTTCTATAGGTATCTCTTTGAGCACCATGTAGCCAGCATTTATATAGTTCTCTTCTATCATTTTGTACATCTGAATAAAGTAGATTAGTTTAACATTACATGAATCTCCATGCTTATAATTTACCAGTTGTTGTCCCTGAGACCCTGTTAACTTCTGATGTAATGGGAATGAGTTAGCTCCTGAAATACTCTGCTATAGAAGTAATTGCCCCCAACAAGAACAACCTCAGTAGTCTATCTTTTCACCATATTAGGAAAAATAATTTCATTTACATTATAATCAGCAAACAGGAAGTTTTCTTTGAAAGGACTGAATTTGAAGTATGATCCAGCAAGACAAGGAAGGAATTATTCTTAAAGAATCAGCACCCATAGAGCAGCAATTTTTCAACTACTCCCTTCCTTTTGTAACCCTTTACTTATCAAAGATTTGATCTAAAACATCATTTCATTAAGATTCTATGGGATCCTGTGGCAATGTGATCCCACAGGAAGGGGACACTGGAAACTCTTGTAGAAGCATGCTGCATAGGTGTACTGTCCTCTTTGGCCTAGTTCTAATAAATCATGACTGTGTAACCCTGATAACTGGGCAAAGAGAAAGCTTTTTAAATTGTGGCTCTCTTATATTTAGCAGAGGGACACATATCCCTATTCAACTTAGCATAGCTTCCATCCCACTGGCTGTTTCCTCCCTTGCTTCTTTTTAGATTCTTTTGTGGGCAGCAAGCATCTTATTCATTTCACTATGTATTCAACACTTTGAGATATTTTTTGGTTGAGAAATTGTATATAAATATTCTAAATGTATTATTATCATTATCATCATCATTATTATTATTGAAAAGTATCCAGACTAACACTGAGTAATTTTTACCTCTGCAGGCCCCATTTTATGTTCCTGAGGGACCCCCTGCCCTCATGGACATATTTTAGGGAGGGGAAGACATGGTCAGCAGAGGGAAAGGGGTCTCAGCAAAAAATCACTGTGCACAGACAATGTTCTGAGGACAGTTTTGGTCTGGATACTGCTCAATAATAATGATAAATACAATTAACAATAACAGCAACAACAAAACATATACTCTGTGAAGCTGCACTGTGCTAGAAGCATGCTTAACCCAGGTCACAGTTCACAAGTGCTATTAGAATGCAAGGGATCTGAAGTTCCCTAGCATTCTCATACAACATGCAGCAACAGTAACCTAATTTAAATATGAAGATTCTAGCCACATAGAACCCTACACATGTAAATTTAACACATCTAGTGTCACATTTAAATCAGCTATGAATACCAGCCAAGATCTACAAGATATATTACAAATAAAGTTAAAATAAAGTTGTGCCGTTGAGTCAGTGTGGATTCCTGGTGACCACAGAGCCATGTGGTTTTCTTTGGTAGAATACAGGAGGGGTTTACCATTGTCATCTCCTGCGCAGAATGAGATGATGCCTTTCAGCATCTTCCTATATTGTTTCTGCCCGATTATAGGTGTTTCCCATAGTCTGGGAAACATAACAGTGGGGATTTCAACCAGCAGCCTCTTGCTCTCTAGGCAAGTTACTTCCCCGCAGCGCCATTAGGTGGCTCATTTTAAAAATTAGCTAATTTAGAAAAGGTACTGATGAAATGTAAAGGAGTAAGCTGAGAATAAATTATGTAGGCTGACATGATGAGAAAAATTATTCAAAGTAGGTCCATTGATAGTAAAATTCCTCATTATGTCTGCCATCGTCTAGAGTGAAAACAATTGGGAAGTTATATCTCCATGTGCAGTATTAAATGATAACTAGCTGGGTTGGGCACCAAGCAGCCGCGTCTCTAGTTCTCCCCCCACACTACCATTTTAATTGCCCACCCACCTACCACCATTTTCTCCCCCTTGCCCACCCACTGCTGCTGTTTTCTTTGCCCGCCGCCGATGTTGTTTTCTTCCCTGCCCACTACTGCCACCATTTCCTTCCCCCGGCTGCCTGGCACCACCGTTTCCTTTCCCCCCTCACCTGCAAGCCTGTCCTCCAGTGCCACCGCTTTCCTCTCCCCCTGCAGGTAGCTCGCTCGTGAACTCTTGCAAGAGCTGCCACACATTGGATTAGTGATGGGTACACCTTTGAGAAATATATATTTAAATTGGTACAAAGTTATCTATACCTTATTCTTTCCAAATATAGAAATAGAATACAAAAAAGACCATAATTAAGGTAAAAGCTGAAATGGGAATTTTAAACAAATGTAGCTCATTGTTACTATTAGTTATTTTCCTCTCTCATATGAACAATAGGGTGGCTAGAAAAGTACCTTTATTATCCACTAAATATTAACAGTATAATTTTAGTTTATGGCTACATGCAGAACTACAGTTATGGTGCAATGCTGATGGCTCAATACAGAACTACAATTGCACGCATGTAACAAAGCAGTTGATGGCTTTTCCTAGAGAGCAGAGAAGCCATAGAAGAGGAAAAGATGCTCAGCTTTTTCCATATCCAATACTTCTCTGTCACAAATCATTTCCTATCTTCAACTGCTTCTTCCCCTTCTCTCCCAACAGCGTTTCACACACATGAAATCCAATGTGGCTATGGAATCACATGGAGTTTGGTAGAGAAATTTGGACTAGAGACCTGTTGAGCAAAAAAGGGGGGGAGGGAGAGGGAAAAGCACACCCTTCCAACCATGCCTTTTCCACTCCAAATCATCCTTCCCAAAGCTGCCTTCTGTTGGATTTTTGTTATGCATTTATGCACGTAATTTGTAGTTAGACCCCAATTGTGCACATTTCCCCCAGAAGTTATTTAAAATATATGCATGTTTTAGTTTAAGAATAAATGTTTTCAGCTTTAGTTCTTAGTTACAAAAAGATGATGCAGATAAATCTTCATTATTCCCTAGCGCCTTCTGTGTTGGGTTAGCTCACAGGTTAGGCTCAGAAACTGTTTAATTCTTTTAAAGTGATATTTTTCAGGCTATTAATCTGGAAAGTGGATTATTGCCCTTGGGTATTTTGTGGGAAAATAAAACTGAAAACAGCCAAGGTATTTCATTTAAAATAGCTGTTGCTGTGCATGAGCAATCGTTGATCTTTCTACCATAATGTATTAGATTTCTGAGTACTTAGACTTTCTAAAGCAGTTCTGTGGACATGGTTGGCTGTAACTATTCCCTCTAAGCCGTTATGGTTGGTCATGTCAATTATCTGTGAATTTAGAAGGATTTATACAAAAGACAGTAATGAGTCTGTGTCTGAAAATGGCCATAGGCTCATGGAGCATTTACACATACTCAACTAATATTACTCAGATGAAGATATACATTGTATTATGTCAGCTCTATTTATACAGGGTAGATTAGTTTTCCTTTTAAGCCACTGGAAGGAAGGTTGGTTGTTTAGTGCATAAACACAGCACAAGGGATGAGAAACAAAAGCTCATGTCCTGTGCCTATTTGGTGCTGATCACCTTGCTGAATGAGTTTGGCACAGTCAGCCCACTTGCTCATGTCACAGTTCATCTCTCTATGCAGGATCCTAAATGCTATAATAAATAGCTTTATAGCTAGGATTGTCATCTGCTTTAAATTGGTCTGGCTGGTAGATTTTTTTTTGCTTAGTTCAATGCCAATAATGCATGTAAGTGAATTAACAAATCTAAATGACCAACATCTATTTGTATTTTCTTCTGGGAGAGGCAATTATCCCATTTTACTTACATCTCAGGGCCTGTCAGGATTTGGTCACTTCCAAGCCAGGCTACAACTGGGAGAAAGGGTCTAATTACAGAGCAGGCATACAAGGGTCAGAAGGACCAGAAACAGCAGACACTGTCAAGTTGGAGTGGGGTCAAGTCCCAAATCAGGTAAGCAGGATAAGGACAGCTAGGTGCAGAAGACCTCATCATGCTGGAGTCATATTCTCACTGGGAGAGTCAAGTAGAGGAAGGGTGAAGTGAGGGGGCAACACAAGCCTGTGCTGGAGACTGGAGCAACTCTTGGATGACCCGGTCTGAAGGACAGTAGAAGTGGTCTTGTCCATTATATGGGTGGAACTGCACTGTATCAGACAGCAAGCTGATAAATCCCTCTGTCCTGTAGCTGCTATTCAATATTTATTCTCTAGAAATTCTCAAATTTGCAAACATGGCAAAAGGAATGAGAAGATGTTTCCCTCCAAAAGGGACTAACAATCTAAAGAGAAACGAAAGACACTAGCATCCACTGGGAGGGATGCTGTGCTGGACTGAATAGGGGCAGTTGGTGGAGTATGTGAAAGATACCATCAGCTAAGTTCGAATTTATGTTATGAAGGAAAAAGGAAAACTAAACATATGACTGTCATATTCAGTGGCAGCTGTGTGTTTAGCATAATGCTTTCATCTTAATGTCATAATGTCCAGTAATACATAAACATGGTTGTCATGGCAACCAAGAATTTAATTTTGATTAACAAAACTGGTGTGCAGTCTTCAGCCACAATATTTTACCATTTGGATCTACTATTCTGTTTTTGAACTGTTGTAGCAGTTTGACTAGATTGTCAGGCTAGCTCCTGCTCCTGCTATGCACATAGGTCTCTGATTGATTGACTAGAAGATGAAAATGGCACTTTTAAATATGCATTTTAAAGTCCCTTGCTTCTGTTTCAGTTCCTCTTCCATGCATGTGGGTCTCTACTTATCAAGGTGCCTTACTCTAGGTCCTATCCTCTAGTGCTTTATTCAGACCCTGCTCTCTTCCCAGCTAATGCAGCCCAGCGCTTTAATTAATTAATTAATTAATTAATTAGATTTATATGCCGCCTTTCCAAAATGGCTCTCGGCGGTTCACAGCATGATAAAAACAATTAAAACAAATTAACAATTAAAATCAAACTATTAAAACACAATAAAACCAATAAAACAGCTAAAAGCCCTGAAAATCAGGTCAACAATTTAAAACAATTTAAACAGTTAATCATTTAAAAACCCTGGAAGGCCAGGCCAAATAGGTAGGTTTTAAGGGCTCTCCTGAAGAACAGCAATGATCTCTAATTATGAATTTCTGCCGGGAGTGCATTCCACAGCCCGGGAGCAGCTACAGAGAAGGCCCGCCTCTGCGTTGCCACCAGACAATCCGGTGGCAATTTGAGACGGACCTCTTCAGATGACCTTAACGTGCGGTGGGGATCATGTAAAAGAAGTCGCTCTCTTAGATAACTCGGAGTTAAGCCATTCAAGGCTTTAAAGGTAATAACCAGCACTTTGTATTTTGCCCGGAAACATATCAGCAGCCAGTGTAGCTGTTTCAAAACTGGCATAATATGTTCTCTCCGGGTTGCCTCAGAGACCAACCTGGCTGCCGCATTCTGAACTAACTGAAGTTTCCAGACTATGTACAAAGGCAGCCCCACGTAGAGCACATTGCAGTAGTCAAGCTGGGAGGTTACCACCTGATGCAGCACTGTTTTGAGGTCATCCTCTCCAAGGAATGGGCACAGCTGTCGAATCAGTCGAAGCTGATAGAAAGCACTCCTGGCCATGGCCTCCACCTGAGATACAAGTGTGAGGCCTGGGTCCAGGAATACTCCCAAGCTGTGCACCTGCTGCTTTTGGGGGAGTGTAACCCCACCCAGCACAGGGAGATCTAACTCATCCCTCAGATTCTGAGCCCCCACAATAAGCACCCGCGTCTTGCTTGAATTCAGCTTCAATTTGTTCTCCCTCATCCAGCCCATTACTGCCTGTAGGCAGGCATTTAGAGAATGAGTGCCATTTCCTGAAGATGAAAAGGAGAAGTAGATTTGGGTATCATCAGCATACTGATAACACCCAGCACCAAATCTCCTGATGACTTCACCCAGCGGTTTCATGTAGATATTAAAAAGCATCAGTCACACTCCCTCTGTCGATTCCCTGGTAAGTAGGGATGTGCACGGCACCGCGGTGGGGGGGGGTTCGGCATGGGGGGTGTAGCTTTAAGCAGGGGTGGTAGTACTTACCCCCCACCGCTCTTCCCCCTTCTTGGGGCGGCAGCATGACATATGCGGCGCGTGCGCGCCAGCGGCGGATACGAGCATGCGTGCCGCGAAGGGCACATGCGCGCCACCAGCTTTTCCTGCTTTTAAGCTGGCAAGGACAATGACGGGGGCAGGGGCGGCAGGGATGAACGCTGCCGCCCCAAGAACGTTTGGAAAAGCACCAGCGCTGGAGGGGGAAGAGCGGCCGGGGGGATAAGTACTACCACCACCCCCTTAAAGACACACACTCCCCCCCCGGGCCGAACCGAACCCCCAGAATTCCGGACCGGTTTGGAGGCCTTGACAATGGCCTCCGAACCGAACCATGCACACCACTACTGGTAAAGGTCATCCATTAGGCTGACCAAGGCTGTCTCAATCCCATAGCCAGCCCTAAAGCCAGTTTGAAATGGATCTAGATAATCAGTTTCCTCCAAGACTGCCTGGAGCTGGTCGGCCACCACCCTCTCAATCACCTTGCCCAACCAAGGGAGATTGGAGATTGGCCTATAACTGACCATCACTAAAGGATCCAGAGAAGGCTTCTTTAGGAGTGGTCTAATCTTCAAACAAGGGGGCACCCTCTCCTCCCTCAGTGATGTGTTTATGATATTAACTAGGCCATCTCCAACAATCTCCCTGCTAGATAGAAGCAACCAAGTCAGGCAAGGATCCAGAGAACAGGTGGTAGGCCTCACTGCTCCAAGCAGCTTGTCCACATCCTCAGGAGTCACAGATTGAAACTGTTCCAATCTAATACTGCAAGAGGGATTGCTGGACACCTCCTCCACAGACCCTGCAAAAACAGTGGAGTCCAAGTTGGCCCGAATACAGGAGATCTTGTTTGCAAAAAAAAACCATTAAAGGCATCACAGCAGAACAACCCTGGGGACTGATTTGAAGAAGAAGAAGCAGAAATCAAACTCCTCACAAACCGGGATAGCTCCGCTGAGCGCGAACCTGCAGCCGCAATGCGCGCAGACCAAAAGCTCTTTTTTGCCGCATGCACTGTGACCGCATAACTCTTCAAATGGGTCACATGCTATATCCTGTCAGATTTGAACCAAGTTCTCCTCCACTTGCGCTCTAGTTGCCTACCCAAACGCTTCAGCCCCCGCAGCTCCTCAGTATACCAAGGGGCCATTTTTTAAGCAGGTCAGAAGGGACACTTAGGAGCAATCATGTCTACTGCCCTGATGAGTTCCCTGTTCCAGGTTCCCACCAGGGCATCCGCAGAATCACCGGCTGCACAAACATCAAAATCCTCCAAGGCCTTTTGAAATCCCACTGGGTCCAGCAGCCTTTTTGGATGGACCATCCTAATAGGTCCATCACCCCTGCAGGGGTGGATTGCGGCTGTGAGACCAACCTTAACCAGGCAGTGGTCCATCCATGACAATGGGGAAACGACAGGATCCCCCACCCACGGAACACCCCCCTGATCCGAACAAAAGACCAAATCAAGTGTGTGGCTGGCGACGTGAGTTGCTTCAGAAACTAATTGGGATAGGCCCATAGTTGTCATGGCCACTATGAACTCCTGAGTTGCACTAGACAAGCCAGTCCCAAAGTGGATTTTGAAGTCCCCCAGCACTAAAAGTCTAGGAGACTCAAACACCAACTCTGCGACCAGCTCTGACAGCTTAGTTAGGGAGTCGGTTGGGCAGCGGGGTGGAAAGAATCCCCAATCTATCCCTAGTTCCCAGCCACAAAAATATGCACTTAAAAATAAGTCAGCTGTCTCACAGGGGCCCTGGTAAGGGAAATGGTATTCTTATGGACCACAGCCACTCCACCCCACTGCCCACATCCTCTAGCCTGCTCCACGACAGAATAACCTGGTAGGAGAAGCTGAGCCCACACAGGACCACTCACCTCCCACAACCAGGTCTCGGTTATACATGCCAGGTCAGCTCCCTCATCCATGATCACATTGTGGGCAATTTCAGTCTTATTCTGAACTGACCTGGCATTACAGAGGAGCAAGGCCAGACTCTGTGGGTTGTTGGGGCTGCTCCCCAAGGCCTGAGGGTTAACAGAGCAGTTGGAATTGGAAACAGTTACTAAAATACTAATTTCCCTTCACCTGTAACGGACAGCTGCTCTGCTGGCACCAATTCTTCTATTCCCCATCACAACAGTAATAGCTGCCCCAGAAACACTGGGCACACTCCCAGAACCATCCCCCTCAAGAGAGCCCAAACACATATTTGAAAAAGGCCTGGCACAACCCAACCTCCCAGCACTCAGTCCCACCCTCGAAGGCCAAGCCCCAGGCGGGTCCAGCCTACAGTCTGATGGCTATGCCTTTGGCGAGCCTCCATGCTTTTAAGCTAACAAGCCCTAAAAGCCACACCTCTCACGTGTAGCTCCCAGAACAAGCAGCAGGTGGTTCTCCTCAACAGTCTGGGGGCTGGCAACCAGCCAGCTAGAACTTGGCAGCAGACAAGCAGGCTGCTCCCCATCTGGGCTGGAAGCTCCACAGGAGGCAAAGGGACCAGTTGAAAAGTCCCTGCAGGCAGATGGGATAGCCTTGCAGCTCCTTGTCCCTGCAGGCAGATGGAATGGCTTTACAACTCCTTGTCACCTCCCCCTATAGAGGGCTTCTGTCATCCTCCACTTTCCATTCCAAAGAGAAAAAGAAGAAAAGACATTTAAGAATATAAGAACAGCCCTGCTGGATCAGGCCCAAGGCCCATCTAGTCCAGCATCCTGTTTCACACAATGGTCCACCGGATGCTGCTGGAAGCTACAGGCAGGAGTTGAGGGCATGCCCTCTCTCCTGCTGTTACTCCCCTGCAACTGGTACTCAGAGGCATCCTGCCTTTGAGGCTGGAGGTGGCCAACTAGTTGGTGTCATCCAACTAGTAGCCAATGATAGACCTCTCTTCCATGAAGTTATCCAAACCCCTCTTAAAGCTATCCAGGTTGCTGGCTATCACTACAACTCGTGGCAGAGAATTCCACAAGTTGATTATGCATAGTGTCTCTCTCCCAACAGTAGTGGCACCAGGAAAAAAAGCAGGGGGGAGGGAAGTGTACGCATACAGAGACAAAGTGCATTTATGGGTGGGCGAACTGTGTCCCACAGATCAGATTTCTGAATCAAAAAGAGGGGGCAGATGGGAGAGGAAAACTTTGAGGGGGTGCTTGCCTATCCTTGCCCCACCCCTGTAGCTACCCTTCTTTCCCCAAACTGCTGGAAGAAACAGGAGTTGCACAACAAACTGAAGTGGATTTGTGGATGGAAACTAGGTTCCCACACTCCCTTTTTAGTCCTGCTGATAGAAACAGATTTCTGCTCAATTATGAATTGTCTAGAACAAATTATATTTACAATTATAAATTATTACAAATTATATTTACAATTCTATTTGTCTAGAACAAATGAAGCATCTACTTGCAAAGAATAGAGAGCATGCTTGTGGAATCAGACTTGGGAGGGGGACATTTAATTGTGAAGACCTGCTGTTGGAAATGGATAAAAACCAAGAATGGATTTGGGCAGAGGAATGTGCTCTCCAGTTAAATGTGGTATACTTGCCAAGGAGAGAGGGTTATATCTAGAGAGAGGCTTATATCTAGAAAGAAATGGGTAGGGACTTGGGCTCTTGGTTAGCAATACCGTTTCCTATCAATGCTTTTATTTAACTCTGTGGAAAGGGAGCCTATATGTGCTTGCTCTAAAGACACATCACAGCCTCAGAAGCACTTGTGTATCTTTCCAAAAGTTAGTTATTGCTGGCTGCATTTGGAGGAGGCTGTATTTCAATTCAGTGTTTCAGGCACACACTGTGCTTTAGTCTTGAGCTGATTAGGTGGTTTGTTTTGATTTTGAGATGATGCTTTGGACTTTAATGAAAATCACAAGAACACTAACAGAATGAAAAATTTAGATATGGCAGGTCCTTTTGAGGGCATGAAACTTATGCCGGCAGCTGCCTGTGTTTATGACTGGTGATCTAGAACCTGTACACTGCTGCACCATGGATTTCTCAGGCTCTGGACTGATCTCATCCAGCCAGGCTCCTCATTGGATCCTTCCAGAACAGGAAAGATATAATGGCTTCTTTCCTGGACTTGGGCTTTGCCTAAGTTTCAAGGTCTTGGTCATTTTGTTTCATGCTCCTGGTTCCTGCTCAAATTGATCCTGGTTTTGGTTCCAATTTTTGGTTTGTATTTAGCTCCTGCTTTATCTGCTCAACTTTAATGCTTGGCCAAGTCTGACTCACTGTATCTGGATCTACCAGATGTTTGCTTTTTCTGAAACATCCCTCTGAACTGTTGTTTCAAAGAGAAGATGCACTATATTAGCTGCTTCATACTACATGTTCGTACACCTTTTAAGAATTCATATACCACTTTCCTAGTGCAGATTAAAAGAAGCTTATAAGGATGGACAAATAAAATAATCATAGATGTGCCTTCTAAGAATGAACCCATCTCATTTACATGTTGTGATGTGAGTCAGATAGATATGTAGGTTAAAATTTTTGAAATAAGCAGAGACAGAGGCGGAGATTTTTAAAACATATTTTTGCATTGAAGGGTTGATAGTTTTCATTGTCAAGAAACTCTGTTTTCAGCTCTGAATTATTTTTAAGATAGTTTAATGTTCTAAATGCAAAGCCTTATTATAAAAAAGCACATGCATATAACAGAAAGCCAAACATTTATCAACAAGAGAAATCATATTCTAAGTTAAGACTATTCTTCATTCAGCCAGGTGTTCAAAAATATCTCCAGGTTCTCATATACATATTTAGAGTATGGGTTGCATTGCTCTATGGGGCACATTTAACACTAGAATGTCAGCTTCAACAATCAGTTTGCCTGCAGTTGCCAATTTTTCTCACCATTAAAGCACTGCAATGTCTGGTCACCAATTGGCAGACACAGTTGGCATCACAGATGGACCTGGCTCCCCGATGCAGCTTTTAGAGAAAATAAAATCTGCAAAGAAGAATTCCCCCATGATACAAGCTTAGCATTGCTCCTACTGGCTTAGCCAGAAGGATGCTTCATTTTAGCATAGGCTGGAGAGTTGCAGTCTGGAGACCACCTGAGCTCACCTTCTGTAGAGTGCCTCTCGGCACTCCATTGTGAAGAATGTGTGTCACAGATTGCATTCTACCATATAAACAGGACGTGGGAAGGGGGGGTGTTACCATCTTCTGCTTATATTTTCTAGAAGAAGGCTCAGATTGGCTTGAAGCATCCCACATTCGGGCAGGTCCATTTGAAGATGACCCATGTGAAATTTCAGGTGAAAAATAAGGGGGGGATGGCTGCCCCCCCCGAAATGCTGTTTATCAAAAAATGATTCTGAGATATTCTTGCCAGTTTTCATTCAAAGAACATCTATTATTGGGAGCAGTTTTCTCAGTGCCATTTTTACTTTCAGGATCTGTTGTATTGATTGCAGAGTTTGTAAAGCGCATGCTGTTGGCCAGAACTTAGTTTAATTTAAAAAAGTTTATAGTTTTAAAAAATGTTTTTAAGTCCTTAAAAAAAAAATGTTTGGCATGACACAGGCACATGTGCTCAGAAGAGTGACTGTTATTTGAAGCCAGGGTTGCGAGGGGCAACTCCTGGCTAGTTCTGGACTTTCTGGTTTTGAACATGATAAGGAAAGTCTAAGAGTTTTGGGATCCTTGTAAAGTTAAACAACCGTTCCCTTCTACTTCTCTTTTCTTTTAAGGATTTTTGTTTTGTCCCTTCCTTTCTCTTTTTTGTCCCACTCCCCCTTTTTTGTCCCACTCCCCTTGAGGAAGCAATGTTCTTGACATTATTGCCAACAGTTACTTTTGCTGCATTTTGATCTTCTTTTCCTTCTCCTCCAGTAAGTCTTGTGATTATGAGACAAAGCAGGGACTCCCAAGGCCAGAATTTGGGCTTTCTTTTCTCTCACTGCTCCCCCATCAAACGGACAAAAGCCTGTCAGCTTAGAAGAAGGTACTGAGAAGTAAGCTCACTGATTTCAAAAGGTTTTATTCCTGATAAAAGTACACATTATCAGGACTATCAGAGAGCCTGGGCAAGAAAGTGGATTCACTTTCTTTCCTTCCCCCTACCCCAGCCCTTCAGTAAAGCACAAAAGAACTTTCTGACCGGGGGGTGGGGGTGGGTGGGAGCATTGATCTCACTGTGGTTTACTTCTGAATAAACATACATGGGATTAGGACCAAAAACCTGAGGCTAGAACTTGGGGTCCTTTTTTCTTATCTCCCTCTGCCTTTCAGCAAAACTTGGTAAACATTACTGAGAATTAAGTCCATTGATTTGAGTGGGCCTTAATTCTGAACAAATAAGTACAAGATCATGACCAGCAGATCCCAAGCACGAAAGCGGGCTCTTTTTTCTCTTCTCTCAGTTCTCTGCTAGCCTGTGGTCTGACTTCTGTGTGAATGGGCATATGATTTGGACCATCAAGCCCCGCTTTCTGCCCTCCCGGCCAGGGGAGTTTTCTTCTGCTTCTTACCATCTCTTTCAGCAAAGCATGAGATAAGTTATTGAGAAATAAGCCTATTGATTTCAGTGGGCCTACTTTCTGAGCAAATGGACATAGGCGCAGCTTGCAAAATTAGCTCTGCAAAGTCCAGAGAATCTCCCTTTTCAATAGCATTTTAATGACTGAGCCTGCAAATCTATACGTACACATACATGGGAGGAGCTCGACTGAACTCAATGGGACTTACTTTCAAATAAAGAGAAAATAATTGAACAATCCCTGGAAAAATGGTATGTGCAGGGGAGAATAATGGAAATATCCTTTAAAAATGTGAGTGGGGAGCAATGTAAAGATCCTTCCTAAACGAAACAAGAACAACAAAACACATGGGATGGAATAATGAAACAGCCCTACCGAATCACTAAGTATGCAGATTGTGTTCATATAACTCTATTCACAGCATTCTATGGAATCTTTTAGAATATTTAAAAAGAATGCCCTCTCCTACTTTGTAAAGAATACAGCAAGAAAGAGTGGGAGACTTTCCGCATTAAGCGGGAGCCTGTGGCTTAGAGGAGGAAAATGTGCATGCTCAGAGGCTATGCCCTCTGTTGACATCTTTTAAAATGCCACTTTCTAGACTGGGGTGTCCAACTGTGACCCTCCAGCTGCTGTTGGCCTACAACTCCCATCATCCCCAGTCACAGTGGCCAGTAGCCAGGGATGATGGGAGTTGTAGGCCAACAACAGCTGGAAGGCCACAGCTTGACACCCCTGTTTTGGACAGCAAGGAACATGCTACAACTTTATTAAAGGAAGAGAGTTCAGGCCAGAGACAAACCTGGGATCTAGAGCCACCATTTTGCTGTTGCCAGCCATCTCGCTTCAATCTAGCGGTAAAGCTGGAACGGATACCATTCCATTTCTACATTACCAAAATAATCTGGCACACATAGCAACAGACATAATTTGACATCTTGGAGCTTGAGTGATGAGGAAAGCCCTTAACATAACATGGTAAATCGAACGGTTGTCTATTGAATGTGAGTAATGCACAGTGGAATTCAGAACTCTGACCAGGGATTATGTTATCCTGACATATTTGCTATGACATGAATTGCAACTTTAGTTGACATTCTCCATTGCTTTGTGCTCATATACAGGAGAAGTTTGAATAATCCAACTTGAATAATATTTATCTTCAGTTTTACATTTCATTCTTAAACCCATCGTTGTCAAAGGGGTGGAATTCTGCATGTTCTGTTTCCATTTCAGACTGGTAATATGGCCTGGTTTGCTAAACAGAACATCTGCAGAGATAACTTTGTTTAGAAGTCTAAACTTCAGTGCCATTCAGTTACAGTAATGTTATTTGGACATGTATGTGCAGCCTTTAATTCTACAGAATTATGGCCAAACTACACATGGCATTAACTGCATCAGCATATAGTTACAGGCTTACTTGCAAATAGCAGCTGTGCAGGGACACAATTCAGATTTGGATTGCAAAGCAGAGGTAGGTCGCAATCACATGTTTTCCTTCTGAAAAATCCCCCTCACACTCTAAAATTATTTAGACTATTAACTCTGAAAGTGCCATTTGCTACAATAGCATATTCAAATTTAAACAGCCACTTTGGAAGGGGCATTTTTTGGCAATAAAACAACATGGTGATAAATGGTTAAATACTCCATACTTCCATGTTGCAGCCCCAATGTGAATTGTAGCCTCACATAGCTGCTGAAATTAAGCCAGTAACTTCGCACCAAAGCATTTAATCGCATATGTAGTTTGGCCCTCAGGGTTGTGTCAGTTTTCCATATTTACAATCATTTTACCCCTAGATGCTCTGTCTTAGCAAATTCTCAGGAGATGTTTACTGAGCCATATATAATTTCCATTCTCCATGTAAAATATATTTCTAGACAAAGTTATCGGTGAAGACTAAAATCTCTCTCCCTCTCCCTCTCCCCCACTCTCTCACACACACTCCATTTAAGCTGTTATGGTACTGGAATCCATAGTCTGTTTATGAAATAAATGCTAGTGAAGATCTATGTACATACTTGTTTAAGAGAGCACTTTTCTAGCCAACTGTCAGTCATGCCAGCTTGCTTGGTGGGTCTCTTGAGAAATTACACAGTCAGGACTGGGCTAAGGCAGCCAAGCCTGGGTTTGGTTGACCAGGAGAGCTGCCGGGATCCATGCAGATCCCAGCAGCACAGCGATGACAAACCTGCCTATGAAGCCCACCAGTTAGCCAAGGTTGAGCACAAGTGCACCCTTAACTAGGGCCAATTGCTCGTGTGTGAGTGCCGGCTATTCCCAGCCAATGATGGCACAGGAGCAGGTTCCTGACCATCATTGGGGGGATCCCCACAATGTACTGCATACTGCATACTTATGCAGTGCATTGTGGGATAGCTGGGAGATGGGATGACGCGTATGACCCAACACTGCCTGGGACAGTAGTGGGCTGTCTGGATAGGCAATCCATGTGCTTAGCAATGTCTTGGTAAACGTCTGTGGGGAAGGGAAGGTTATGTAGCCTTCCTCCCCACCTGGCCTCCCAACAATCATATGAATGGGCCCAAGATGATGTTTCTTGATGAGAGAAACAATAGAAAAAGGTGTCACAATGCAAACCAGCCTGTTGGCAATACTCTGTCTTCCTACAGCTGCCTGTCTAGAATGAATAATATGGCTTCTTGATGCTGCTGTTTTGCTCTGTTTGGCAGGTATGCTTTTTGTATGTCTGCTTCATCAAAACAATTAACATCTGAGGCCTTTGGAAATTATTTTCAGCAGATAAAACAATCATGCCAAGTCCTGCTAAAAGCTCTCCACTATTCCATATCTGCACAAATTGCTTTGCATTTCAGATGATTTTTATGTACATTTAATCACTAAAGATTAATTAGGTGGCATCCAGAAGCCAGCAAAATACTGAAGAGCTAACTTCAGTTTAAGTGCACAGGCAGCTAACTTGAGGTTTTTTAAGAACAATTTTAATTAAAACTACTGGAAAAATCACCCAGCTGAAAATATTAGGAGCTTTGGGATGGGCTTAGCATAGCTAATTAATTGTATATTTAATCAAAGCAGCCTTTGGCTGTAATTAATAATCTATTTTCCTCTGGTAATAAATATAGTAGTTCTGAGAAAATGAATATGTAATTTGCAGAATGCCAGATGTACAGAATATTGGTACTGAAAAAGATTAGCCAACCCCAAGCTTAGGAACTGGATTGTTTCACTGTTAAATAATTAACATTATTTTGATAAATCAGTTTTAAATATTCTGGTGGAAGAGCAGCTGATGGAACAGATTTTCCCCAATCCTTTGACTGTTATCAGGAGACATAGGCAGGCAAAGGAAATCTGTCTCAGGAAAATCCTTAAGGAGAACCTAAGAAGTTAAGGATTTTTTGATTTGTTTCAAAGGAACCGGATGAGCCAGTTGGTAGATTTCCATCACTTCTGTTTGGGTCAAAGACTTGTTTATATCAAGAACACGCTGGTGAAGAAGGGTTTTAGAATCAAAGTGCCTTACTCACTCAAAAAAGCATGGATATTGGACTACAACCCATAACCACCATGCCATTGAGCAAACACTGTTCACTGAGACATTTTGTATTCACTATAGCTTAGTCCAGCCGCAACTGAACTTCACCTTGCTTTTAAGGCTGGGGAAACAATGCTGAACATGAAGTCAGTAGTATATACATATTTAATAATAGGTTTGTATGTTGAAATGATATGGAAGAGTTATTGGAATGAATAACAGTTTGGAAATAAATTGTTCACAGATTCCATTGAATGCCTATGAAGGAATACAATAGAGCCATATGCAAAAACCAGCAGTCATAGAATTCTGATTAAATGTAGCTTTGCACAAATTTTGTAAAATTACACCTGAAGAGCTTTAGATATTAAAATATTGTGTGCATATAGTTATTTATACTTTTCTTCAATTGTTTTCCCAGAAAAACTTCTGCAAATACAGCTATAAGTCAAGCACTAGGAACATCTGAAATGATGAAGAAAGAGAAACATATTTTAATTTTTTAAATCATACCTTGAAATAGCAGATTGTTTAACATCTATACTGCTCACATGGCATGGAAGGCTCCAGACAGAAGCCTTAACTTTTCATTTCCATGCCTTTTGGAGCATGAATCTCCTTTGTGGTGTGTGTGTGTGTGTGTGTGTGTGTGTGTGTGTGTGTGTGTGTGTGTGTAGGAAGGGAAATCTACTAAATGACATGGTTTCCCCCATCCCCTGGGTGCGTGTGCACTTTTTGGAGTGGGGTTGTGGGGTGAGAGGAATACGACAAATTTTAACCATGACTCTATAATTTCATGCATAACTTTAAGGTGTTCAAACACTTCACGTATATTATTTCAGTAATCCTTTCATAAATCCTGAAAGTATGCAAGTTATTTGTTATATGTAGCCAATAAAAGGACACATTGATTATAATCCCATTTTTAAAATTATCTACACAGGTAGTCCAATACTTAAAGAAGCATGCTAGCATAAAGAACTCTGCAATGTGGTAGGGACGTGCTCAAAATGAGATTTGGCATCCAAATCGTAGGCTCATCCCTTTAAAAATGAGGACTTACACAGCCCCTTTAAAATGGCGGAGAGCAGGTCCATACCTGCTCCTCCGCCGGTCATAGCTATTCCTGAAATCCCAGTGTTCTCCTCTCACACTATGCCCAGGTGTGCCCACACCCCGGTGTGGCATCTCCCAGCTCCCCTGCATGACTCCAGCATTCACATGCATAGTTGCTGACCACAAAAATTGCCTCCACACATGCACAGAGCCCATGTACATGCTGGCTTCATGCAGGGCAAGCTGAGAGACGCCCCGCCGGCATACAGGCATAGATGGGGGATTACTAGGATTATGGCAATGGCAGTGGTCAGAGGAGGAACAGGTATGGACTTGCTCTCCCCCACTGTAAAGGGCTGTGTAAGCCCTTGTTTTTTATTAATTAATTTTTATTTAACACATTTTTACACCGCCCAAAACCTACGTCTCAAGGCAGCTTACAACAAAAACAAAAAAGTTAACACAGATAAATGACAACAAAGAAAGTTAAAATTTCTTTTAGCTGTTAGGGTTTTTAGCTGTTTAATTGGTTTTATTGTGTTTTAATAGTTTGGTTTTAATTGTTAACTTGTTTTAATTGTTTTTATCGTGCTGTAAACCACTCTGAGCCATTTTGGAAGGGCAGTATATAAATCATATTAAATAAATAAATAAATAAATAAATAATTGGTTAAGTTAAATGACAGCAAAAAGTTAAAACATTACAACAATTTAAACCAAAACAAATTAATAGTTAAAACTATTAAATTAAATTAATAGTTAAAACTATTAAAATGGTATTTAATTTAAAAGCCTAGGTGAACAAATGTTTTTTTAAAGATTTTTTAAAAGTTGTCAGAGATGGGGAGGCTCTTATTTCAGCAGGGAGTATGTTCCAAAGCATCGAGGCAGCAATGGAGAAGGCCCGTCCCCGAGTAGCCACCAGACGAGCCGAAGGCAACTGCAGACGGACCTCTCCTGATGATCTCAATAGGCGGTGGGGTTCATGCTGAACAAGACGTTCTCTTAAATACCCAGGACCCAAGCCGTTTAGGGCTTTATAAGTTATAACCAGCACCTTGTAATTTGCCCGGAAACTTATTGGCAGCCAGTGTAGCTCTTTCAATACAGGAGTAATATGGTCTCTCCGAGATGACACAGAGACCAACCTGGCTGCCTCATTCTGAATCAGTTGTAGTTTCTGGACTACATACAAAGGCAGCTCTACATAGAACGCATTACAGTAATCAAGACTGGAGGATACCAGCATATGTACCACTGTCCTGAGGTCATTTATTTCAAGAAACAGATGCAGCTGGCATATCAGCTGAAGCTGATAAGAGGCACCTCTGGCCACCGCCTCAACCTGGGACACCGGAGAGAGGCTTGGATCCAGAAGCACCCCCAGATTGCACACCTGTTCTTTCTGAGGAAGTGTGACCCCATCCAGAACAGGCAGATCAAACTCATCTCCCGAGTTTCGACCCCACACAGTAAGTACCTCCATCTTATCTGGATTCTGTCTCAGTTTGTTATCCCTCATCCAGCCCATCACCACTTCCAGGCAGGCATTTGGGGAGTTTATGCCTTCTCCTGATGAGGTTGACATGGAGAAATAGATTTGAGTGTTATCAGAATACTGATAGCACCCTGCACCAAATCTCCTGATTATCTCTCCCAGTAGTTTCATGTAGATGTTAAATATCGGAGACAATATTGAGCTCTGAGGGACACCATACGAAAGTTCATATTTTGAAGAACATCAGTCTCCAAGGGACACCATTTGGAACCTGCCCGAAAGGTAGGAGTGGAACCACTGCAAAGCAGTGCCTCCAACTCCCAACTCCCTCAGACACTCCAGAAGGATACTATGGACGATAGTATCGAAAGCCACCGAGAAGTCCAAAAGGACCAACAGAGTCACACTTCCTCTGTCAATTCCCAATTGGAGATCATCCATCAGGCCGACCAAGGCAGTCTCCACCCCTTAGCCCACCCAAAAGCCAGTCTGAAATGGGTCTAGATAATTGGTTTCCTCCAAGACTGTCTGGAACTGGGAAGCCACAACCCTCTCAATTACCTTGCCCAACCATGGAAGGTTGGAGACAGGCCTGTAGCTACCCAACTCTGAGGATTCCAAGGCAGGCTTCTTTAGAAATGGTCTAATAATTGCCTCCTTAAGATAAGGAGGCATCCTTCCCTCCCTCAAAAAAGTATTGATGATCTCTACCAGGCCTCCTACAACAGTCCCCCTGCTAGATATTATAAGCCATGTTGGGCAAGGGTCAAGAGAACAGGTGGTAGACCGCACTGCTCCAAGCAGCTTGTCCACATCCTCAGGAGTCACAAACTGGAACTTATGCAACCTAACCACACAAGAGGAGTCACTGGACACCTCTACATCAGACAGACACTGAAGTAATTGTGGAGACTGAGTCTAAGTCAGCCCGAATACGAGAGATTCTCCCCACAAAGAATTCATTAAACACATCACAGAGGGTAATCAATGGTTCCAGATTCCGATTCAAAAGAGGAGGGGCACATACTAGCCCTCTCACAGCCCTGAACAACTCTGCCGGTCATGAACTTGTGGATGCAATAAGGGCAGAAAAGAATCTCTTCTTTGCTGCACGTATTGCCTGAGCATAGATCTTCAAATGTATTCTATGCTGCAATCTGTCAGATTTGAGTTGAGTCTTTCTCCACTTGCGCTCCAGTCTACCTTGTTGCTTCAGCCCCCGCAGTTCTTCCATATACCAAGGGGCCAATTTTGCAGTTGGTTGGAGAGGACGCTTAGGAGCAATTGTGTCTACTGCCCTGCCCTGTTCCAGTTCTCCACCAGAGCATCAACAGGATTGGCAGAGCCACCACTAAATCCCTCCAAGGCTTACTGGAATCCTATTGGATCCAATAACCTTCTCGGGAGGACCATCCTAATAGGTCCTTCAGCCCTGCGAAGGTGGGAAGTGATTGTGAGTCCAACATTAACCAGTCTGGTTAACCATGACAATGGGGAAATCACATGAGTCTCCACCCACGGAACACTACCCTGATCAGAGTGAAAGACCAAATCAAGCGTGTGACCAGCAATGTGTGTCGGTCCCGAGACCACTTGGGATAGGCCCATAGTCGTCATGGCTGCTATGAACTCCTGAGCTGCCCCGGACAAATTGGTTCTGAAATGAACATTGAAGTTCCCCAGCACCACAAGCCTGGGGGACTCCAACGCCAAGCCCGAGACTAAGTCCATCAGCTCAGTTAGGGACTTCGCTGAGCAGCGGGGTGATCGGTACACAAAGAAAAGTCCCAGTCTATCCCTGGTCCCCAAATTTAGGTACACACATTCAATATGGTCCAGCACCTCAACAGGAATCCTGGTAATGGAGATGTTATTCTTATAGACCACAGCCACTCCACCTCCCTGTCTGCAGTCCCTCACCTGCTCCTCAACAGAGTACCCCGGAGGAAGAAGCTGGGACCAACTTCTTGGTCCCAGGGATTGGGATTGCTGGGATTACTAGCAGACCCTGGGATCTCCCAGGCAAAACTGCCTTTGCCCATCTTAGAGAACCCCCTGTACTCAAGCCCTACTTGGACCTCTGTGCTTACTTGTCACCAAGATGTTTTGGTGCAGCCTTGAACATCTCCCCTACTGCAGAGTGGAACCTGAATCTAAAGCCTCAATCCCAGCTTGGCCAATGAGACACATGGGGACCATCCTTCAGTGGCTGGCCTGCCTCTGCACCTCATACTTGCATTGGCTGGGCTCCTTCCTGGCTGATGGAAAGAAGGTGTGCACAGGGACCATCACCACTTCCAGCCATCTCCTTCAGGAGCCCAGCCGATGCATGGAGGATGTGTAGAGCCCAGCCAGCCAGCAGAGCCTGAGGAAGGTGGCTGGTGATGGGGTGGCGGAAGCTCTAGCCAGAGGAGCTCGGCAGCTCCTCTGGTGGCTCTGAAGCTCCCTCTTGTGAGACACGACAGGTTCTTTGAACCCATCTGCTCTATTACAGCTCCAGCCCTGGAAGAAGTGCCGAATTCCAAATTACTTGTACGGCAAAACTACAGATGCCTGTATTTTGTATATTTTTATTTGACTATTGTTAACCACATTGGCTGACGTGCTAAATCTGGCAAGTGAATTGAGGAGCTGATGATGCAGACACAGAAGCAGTAGCAGCACTATAGACAATGGGCAATAGTGCCAGAAACACAACTGCACATTTTCCCATTCACTACCATAGGAAGAAATATGGTAATGCTTTTAACACTACTGCCCATTTTGTGTCTGCAGCAGCTCTTCAAGTCAGTCCCATTCATGTTAGATATGAGCATCTAAATAAAAATAAACTCAACTGAACTAATTTTATAGAAATAGGGAAAAAACCAACTCACAACTCCATTCCAATAAGTAAAATAGGAATTTTTCACTCCCTAATTTCAAAACTTCATAGGAAAAAAAGAAAAAGAAAAATCACAACATGAATGAAAGACACAACCAGCAGAATACTGACAATTCTGAAATCATCCCAAACTCCAAAAAGACCACTTTGAGATACACACTTGACTGGTATAACATGGTTAAAAACAAAATGACTTCAGATCCAGGAAAAACATTTAAACTACTGTAAGTCATTTTCTGTCTTGTCTCTTTGAAATTTGGACAGGTATGTACATGTAATCAAGGAGATTTTCTGTGCAAGATTGTATAATAGATAAACCATACCAATATTATAAAGAACAATACTGCTTTATAATGAAAGGATGTTAAGAATGGACTGCCCCTTCTCTACAGAGTTGCTACTGTGGTCTAGGATTTCCATTTTGGCTAGTCAGAACCCATGAGTGTGAAGGTTACAAACCACATCTCTTTCCCACAAGATGCCAGTGAAGGCCAAATTAAACAGTCCTAGAAATAGATTAAATATTGTCAGGCAACAGTTCATAATCTATGAGAAAACATAGGAATCTGATTGATTGATTATGCGCCATGAAGTCGGTGTCAACTCTTAGCGAGCACATAGATAGATTCTCTCCAGGATTATCTGTCTTCAACTTGGCCTTTAAGGTCTCTTAGTGGTGCATTTATTGCTGCCGCAAGTGAGTCCATCCACCTTGCTGCCGGCCATCCTCTTTTCCTCTTTCCTTCAACTTTCCCCAGCATTATGGACTTCTCAAGGGAGCAGGGTCTTCACATAATGTATCTGAAGTATGATAGTTTGAGCCTGGACATTTGTGCCTCGAGTGAAAATTCTGGATTGATTTGTTCTATGATCCATTTGTTTGTTTTACTGGCTGTCCATGCTATCCTTCTACAGCATCAAAGTTCAAAAGCGTCAATACGTTTTCTATCTTGCTTCTTCAGGGTCCAGCTTTTGCATCCATAGAGTGTCACAGGGAAAACCATTGCCCGAACGATTCTAATCTTTGTAGGTATAGACACGTCATGACATCTAAATATCTTCATATTTAGCCTTCACTGAAATCCTACCAAGTGCTAGTCTGCGGTGTATTTCTTGACTGCTGGATCCTTTACTGTTGATGGTCGATCCTAAAAGTCAGAAGCTATCCACCACTTCAGTGTCCTCATTATCAATTCTGATGCTGACTGCCGTGCCCATTGTCATTAGTTTAGTCTTCTTTACATTTATTTTATTATTTATTTATTTATTTACATTTATATACAGCTCTTCCAAAATGGCTCAGGGTGGTTTAGTCATAGTTAGAATTTAGTCATAGTCCCATTTTTTCACTCTGCTCCTTGACTTTCATTACTAGAACTTGCAGATCATCTGCATTCTCAGCTATCAGAGTGATGTCATCAGCATAGCACAGGTTATTGATGTTTCTTCCTCCAACTTTAAAATCATGCTCATCTTCTTCCAATCCAGCTTCTCTCAGTATATGTTCAGCATATATATAGGAATAGGTCAATAAAATACACACACACACATCATAAGACGAACATTTGGTAAAGAAACCAAGCAATTTATTGCACAAACTCTGCCACATTTCATCAATTTCAACTTGCTTCAAGGATCATGTGAATGACTACTTGGTAGATTTCAGTTTTTAGCCATTTCTTGCCATGAGTTTTATTTTTCTAACTCAGACAAAAAGCAACTGAGTTGGCTGTCTATGAAGAGTAAGAATGATCTCCAGACCACCTCTGGCTGAATTTTCTCACTGTCAGAGATAAGTCTAGGCAGTTTTACTGTGCTCTTCCAGAGCTTTTCCATTTGCCTTCTCTAACCTTATTGCTTTTCTAAGTCAATACAACCTGTTCCCATATGATATAAAAGTCTTCACACAGCAAGAAGCAACCAATTTAGGCCAAAAGTAGAATGCAAAAGTTGTGCACTAGTTCCAACTTATAAAAGCACAATATAATGTCATCTGCACAAAAAGCTTCCAGAAGACTTGCCTTGTACCTCCAATTGTGCAAATTAAGGGCATGCAATTCAACTCCAGGGTTTGTTCGCATTTCAAAGAGGCCTTCCTAATAAGAGAGCAGACTAGTTGCAGAATATATCACTTTTATTGCTCAACAGTCAACCCAAATTAATCTGAATATAAAATAAAGGGAAATGTATATTAATATGATGCATTCCTTACTCTACTAAAACAAACTCATAATATATGAAGAAGCTTTGCTACGTTGATTTAGAAAGCACCACATTTTTATCTAAAGCTTTTTTTAAAAAAAGCTTAACTATCTAAAACAGAAAGAAATTTTCTTAACATTTTGTTTTCAGTTAATTTAACATAACTTGAAAAGATAGACTGGGCAGGCAGGGGGAGGTGGGGGAGGCTGCTTCAACTCCCCTTTCCCCCAGATGAGCACCTGACTGTTTCTGGGAGCACAGAACACACTCCCAGACGAGCTCCGGAGGCCAGGACAACACATCCCGCTCACAAGATATCCCACAATGCACCGATTGACATGTGCAGTGCATTGGGGGATTCCCTCCAGGTGCCTGTCTGTGTGTCCGAGCTGATCTGGAGAGGAGAGCCAGTCTTGTGGTAGCAAGCATGACTTGTCCTCTTATCTAAGCAGGGTCCTCCCTGGTTTCATTTGATTGGGTGACATGTGAGCACTGTAAGATATTCCTCTCAGGGGATGCAGCCGCTCTGGGAAGAGCAGAAGGTTTCTAGTTCCCTCCCTGGCTTCTCCAAGATAGGGCTGAAAGAGATTCCTGCCTGCAACTTTGGAGAAGCCATTCTGAGTAGCTGCCATTCTGAGTAGACAATACTGAGCTAGATAGACCAGTGGTCTGACTCAGTATATGGCAGCTTCCTATGTTTGTAATGTACCTCCAGCAAACACATGATCTTGGCACCCAGGTTAAGGACTCATTCGAGCCCTTTACCCTGGCTGAGAGCCGGGTTTCAAAGCTGGGCTAGGCAGCGCTGCCCCACTTGGATTGGACCCAATCTCTGCAGTTCTTGTGCACAGCTAAACCCAGGCTGGGCTTCCCTAGCCTGGGTTAGGCTGCATGTGTCTTCTAAACGTTCCTGATACAGTTAAATGAAAAACTAATTATGTATTGATCAACTAATAAAAGGATACTGACTGCCAATTTATTGGGAATTATTTTTACATACAAACAAAGATATAATTCACTCACTCATTCATTCATTCATTTTATATACCACCCTTCCTAAAGTGGCTCAGGATGGTTTATATTAAAATAAAATAAATAAAAACATAATAAAACGATTGAAATTTTTAAAAAAGAATTTAAATCAGATTAAAATTTAGATAAGATATTATTAAAAGATAATAATGGATTATTTAGAACCATTTCAGACTGGCTTTCAGATGGTCTATGGAGTGAAGGAGACTGCCTTGGTTGGCCGGATGGATGATCTCCAATTGGGAATTGACAGAGGGAGTGTGACTCTGTTGGTCCTCTTGGATCTCTTTACGGCTTCCGATAATAGTGGCCATGGTATCCTTTTGGAGTGTCTGAGGAGGGTGGGAGGCACTGCTTTGCAGTGGTTCCGCTCCAACCTCTTGGGCAGATTACAGATGGTGTCCCTTGGAGATTATTGTTCTTCAAAATCAGAATTTGTGTATGGTGTCCCTCCATATTGTTTCCGATGTCGTTTAATATTTAAAAGAAACTGCTGGGAAAGATCATCAGAAGATTTGGTGCAGGGTGTAATCAGTTTGGTGCAGGGTGTTATCAGGGTGCTGATGACACCCAAATCTATTTCTCCATGTTCGCATCAGCAGGAGAAGGCATAACCTCCCTAAATGCCTGCCTGGAAGTGGTTTACGGATAACAAAGTGAGACTGAATCCAGATAAGACTGAGTTACTTATTTTGCAGGTCAGAACTTGGGAGACGGGTTTTTAAAAAATTATTTATTTATTTATTAGCATATTTTTATACTGCCCAAAACTTACGTTTCTGGGTGGTTTACAACAAAATAAAAACAGAAAGTAAAACATTAGTTGAAACAAAAAGTTTAAAACATTACAACAATTTAAAAATTTTTAAAAGAATTTTTTAAAACAGCATTAAAACCATTAAAACAATATTAATTAAAAGCCTGGGTGAACAGATGCATCATTAAAGACTTTTTAAAAGCTGTCAGAGATGGGGAGGCTCTTATTTCCCTAGGGAGAGCATTCCAAAGCCTCGGGGCAGCAGCAGGTTTGATCTGCCTGTTCTGGATGTGGGTCACACTTCCCCAGAAGGAACAGGTACTCAGTCTGGGGTGCTTCTGGATCCAAGTATCTCCCACGTGTCCTAGGTTGAAGCAGTGGCCAGAGGTGCCTTTTATCAGCTTTGCTGATACGCCAGCTGAATCTCCCTCAGAATGGTAATACTTTTGCTGATAACCTCCAAACTTGACTACTGCAATGCTCTTTATGTGGGGCTGCCTTTGTACATAGTCTGGAAACTGCAGTTGGTCCACAATGAGGCTGCCAGGTTGGTCTCCGGACCATCTCAGAGAGACCATATTACTCCAGTTTTGAAAAAAAACTACACTGGCTGCCAATATGTCTCCGGGCAAAATACAAGGTGCTGCTTATAACCTATAAAGCCCTAAACAGCTTAGGCCCTGGGTATATAAGAGAATGTCTACTTCGCCATGAACCCCACTGCCCATTGAGATAATCAGTAATAATAATAATAATAATAATAATAATAATTAATTCAATTTCTATACCGCCCTTCCAAAAATGGCTCAGGGCGGTTTACAAAGAGAAATAACAAGCAGTAGAGTTTTATCTACAGTTGCCACTGGTTCATATGGTGGCTACTCAGGGACGGGCCTTCTCCATTACTGCCTCAAAGTTTTGGGATGCATTCCCTTTTGAAATACTAGCCCCCTCACCACCATGTCTGACAACTTTTTAAAAGGCAGTAAAGACACCAAGACTTTTAATTAGATCCTGTTTTAATCGTTAACATTTTTTTAAGTTTTAAATTACTCTGATGTTTTAACCTTTTAATTTTGTAATTTGTATTATTTTATTGTAAACCAACCAGAGATGCAAGTTTTGGGCGGTATACAAATATGTCAAAGATGGGTTTTTAAGGCTCTCCCAAAGGCCTCCAAGGAAAATAACCCTCTTATATGCTCGAGGAGCACATTCCACAACCCAGCGGTAACAACTGAGAAGATGAACTAGTGGCACCCAAAGATGGACGACTCTTGTTGATGATAATGAGTGGTGGGGATCTTGTAGAAAAGGGTGCTCTCTCAGGTAACTTGGACCTATGGCATTCAAGGCTTTAAAGGTAATAATCAGCACTTTGTACCTTTCCCGAAAACATATCGGCAGCCAGTGCAACTGTTTAAGAAACAGGCATAATGTGGTCTCTCCAGGATACCACAGAGACCAATCTGGCTGCTACATTTTTAACTAACTGAGGTTTTTAAGCTACATACAAAGCCAGCCCTACATAGAGCACAATGTTTTTATCATGGTAGCTGACAGGCATGAACCATAAAACATTGCACAACTCTTTTAAACGTCGTGTTTTCTGCAGAAAGATCCTAAAATTTGTACACACACACAAAATAATCTGCTGAATTGAATATTTAGCATTGTTACTTATCCTTTATATACTTTCTGGCTGTCTCAAAACAAGTTTAATGTTAATGGAAGGAGTGATGACTGCTTTTATACATATTTTGTTTTCATTTCATTTCTTAGATGTTGCTTCCTTTTCTCCTTTCTAGATTTGTTTCCTTCCATTTGAGAGCGAGAAAGTCATCCATTTTCCTTTTTCATCTTTCATTTCTGTTTTGAATTGGTGCCTTTAGGTCCTCTTCACCAAGACCCAGTTCTTCTATGGATTGTTCTGCCTCTTTAGCCTCTTGTTCAGCCCTCCTATTTCTTACATTAATCTTTTGCATAGTCTCTTTTATGACAGAAGTTATCCAGAGTCAATGACATGTTAGATAACCTCATATTCTTGTTTTTGTTGTTTAAAAGCAATTTACAGTACTCTTCCCAGTTCTGGGTCAATACAGTTGATTCTGTACTGGAGACCATATGATACCCATATGATACTAGAGATGTGCTTGAGGCATTTTGGTACCTCTATTTCCAGGTGCCGAAACACTTTGAGCTGCCCCAGCTGAAGTGTTTCAGCTGTGGATGGAGAGTAGGCACTTTAAAAGGAAGAAGGCAGGTCTTAGCTACCCCTCCATTGCTCCTCTACTGGCTCACGCTGTGCCAGGGCGGCACTGTTTGTATTAAGCAGCTGGGCTCTCTGTTTGCCTAGATGCATTTGCTTAGGAACAGAAAGTTGTGTGTTTTTTTAACTTTTAATTAGATTTGTATTTTTAGTCTACATCCCAGAAGGCTTAGGAGATCACTCGGGATTCCGTGTGTGTGTGCCCAGGTTTATATCTCGCATCAACTTTGCAATGCGAGGAACAATATGAAACAATTTGGATACCATTCTAGAGACACATAGAGACACCTCCATGGCATAGTTTGTGATGATGCCATTCATCCCAATTCAAGATGGCAGGTGTGTAAACGTTTGAGCTGTAAGTAGGCTAACTTGTGGACTGTCTAAGCAATCTGAACCAAATTTGGTACAGTTGTAGTGAGTGACACACAGGGATATCTCAGTTGTGTAGTTTGTTATGATATCATCCACCCTGATTCAAGATGGTGGATGTGTGAACATTCCTGATCAAGTTTATAGTGGGCTAACTTGTGAAGCACCTAACTGATCTGAACCAAATTTAGTATAGTTGTAGTGAGTGACACACAGGGACACCTCAATGGCATAGTTTGTGATGATGTCATCCACTCCAATTCAATATGGCGGACGCGTGAACATTTGAAGCCCAATAGGGCTGTCATGGCCCAGACCTCTGAGTCAGAAGAGTCAGAGGAGGAGCAGGAGGACTTGGTTGGGAGAACAGGCTCAGAAGCACAGCAGGTGGACCTGGATGTGAGAATAGACTCTAGAGCTAAGGTGAGGCGGCAGCAGTCAGGGGAATCTGAACAGCTGGCAGAGATGAGAGCTGAGGAGACTGATCAGGAAGAAGCTGGAATTTCACCTGTGTTAAGAAGACGTCTCAAGAGAAAGGCTCAGTGGGAGACGCACAGGCGCAAGATCTCACAGGAGAGAAAATAGAAATGTCGAGTCAG
Source organism: Hemicordylus capensis (assembly GCF_027244095.1). Classification (NCBI taxonomy): domain Eukaryota; kingdom Metazoa; phylum Chordata; class Lepidosauria; order Squamata; family Cordylidae; genus Hemicordylus; species Hemicordylus capensis. The sequence continues at coordinate 178,789,035 of NC_069661.1, read as the reverse complement.
GAAAGCCTGATTGGCTGCTGGTTATCTCGAGCCCTACATCAAGCGGACGCTGTTCCTGAGACAGTAATGTCAGCAACGATGCCTTCCGCAGACAGTGTTCTTCATACTTAGAATTGTTCACCCTTTCTTGTTTCAGCCTGTCCTTGTTCTGTTCCTTCCTTGCTCCTTTGTTTCAGTTATTGCTCAGATATCGTAGGGGGGTACCTAGTTTAGTTTCAAGAGACTTTATTTGCTTATACTACTTTATCTTTGACAGTCATTCTTCGCTTTTGTCTGTGCAGCTAAGCTGCTACTCTTATCTACAGAATTTCGATCTAGACTCACAGAAGTGGAGCTGGAGGGATCATAAATCCTGTCGGGTCAGTCATGCCAACAGATTTACAACAAGGGCAACCACCTAATCGATTTGAACCAGATTTGTTACAGCTATAGGGACAACTCAATGACATAGTCTGTAATGTTGTCATCTACTCCAGTTCAAAATAGTGGATGTGTGAACATCTGAGGTGCAAGGGGCTAACTTGTGAACTGCCTAACCAATCTGGACCAAGTTTAGTTCAGTTGTAGGAATAGTGAAAGGAACCTAGGCAGGTTAGTTTTAGTTCTTACTAGAACTCATTATATTGCAATATAATATTTGAACATAAGAACATAAGAACAGCCCTGCTGGATCAGGCCCAAGGCCCATCTAGTCTAGCATCCTGTTTCGCACAGTGGCCCACCAGATGCTGCTGGGAGCCACAGGCAGGAGTTGAGGGCATGCACACTCTCCTGCTGTTACTCCCCTGCAACTGGTACTCAGAGGCATCCTGCCTTTGAGGCAGGAGGTGGCCCACAGCCCTCCGACTAGTAGCCATTGATAGACTTCTCCACCATGAAGTTATCCAAACCCCTCTTTAAGCCATTCAGGTTGTTGGCTGTCACCACATCTTGTGGCAAAAATTCCACAAGTGGATTGTGCGTTGTGTGAAAAAGTATTTCCGTTTGTAGGTCCTAGATTTCCCGGCAATCAATTTCATGGGATGACTTCTGGTTCTAGTGTTATGGGAGAGGGAGAAGAATTTCTCTCTATCCACTTTCTCCACACCATGCATGACTTTATAGAACTCTATCATGTCTCCCCGCAGTCATCTTTTTCTAAACTAAAAAGCCCCAGGTGCTGTAGTCTTGCCTCATAAGAAAGGTGCTCTAGGCCACTGATCATCTTTGTTGCCCTCTCCTGCACCTTTTCCAGTTCTACAATGTATTTTTTTTAGATGTGGTGACCAGAATTGTACACAGTGTTCCAAGTGTGGTCACACTATAGTTTTGTATAAGGGCATTATAATAGTAGCCGTTTTATCTTCAATCCCCTTCCTAATGATCCCTAGCATGGAATTGGCCTTTTTCACAGCTGTCGCTCATTGAGTTGACACTTTGAACGAGCTGTCCACCATGACCCCAAGATCTCTCTCTTGGTCAGTCACCAACAGCTCAGACCCCATCAAAGTATATTTGAAGTTGGGGTTTTTCATCCCAATGTGCATCACTTTACACTTGCCAACACTGAACCGCATTTGCCACTTTGTCGCCCACTCCCCCAGTTTGGAGAGATCCTTTTGGAGCTCCTCACAATCCGTTTTGGATTTCACTACCCAAAAGAGTTTGTTATCATTTGCAAATTTGGCTACCTCGCTGCTTCTAGATCATTGATGAATAAATTAAAAAGCACCGGACCCAGCACAGTCCCTGGGGGACACCACTTCTTACTTCTCTCCATTGTGAAAACTCTCCATTTATCCCTACCTTCTGTTTCCTGTCTTTCAACCAGTTAGCAATTCACATATGTACTTGTCCCTTTATCCCATGACTGCTAAGTTTCCTCAGGAGTCTTTGATGTGGAGCTTTGTCAAAAGCTTTTTGGAAGTCCAGGTATACTATGTCAACTGGATCGCCTTGATCCACACACTTGTTGACACTCTCAAAGAACTACAACAGGTTGGTGAGGCAAGATTTACCTTTACGGAAGCCATGCTGGTTCACTCCCAGCAGGGCCTGTTCTTCTATGTGCTTTACAATTTTATCCTTGAGGATGCTTTCCAATTTGCCTGGAACGGATGTTAAGCTAACCAGCCTGTAATTTCCTGGATCGCCCCTGGATCACTTTTTGAATATCGGTGTTACATTTGCTTCTGACATATTTTAAAAAGTTTTTGTTATTCCCCTTGATACTTTTGGCTAAATGTTCCTCAAACTCTCTTTTTGCCTCCCTTATTGTCACATTGCATTTCTTTTGCCAGAGTTTGTGTTCCTTTCTGTTCTCTTCATTTGGACAGGGCTTCCAATTTCAGAATGAAGTCTTCTTCCTTTTTATGGCTTCCTTGATGGTACCTGTTAGCCATGCTGGCATCCTCCTGGTGGTACCCTTCCTCCTTTTGGGTATACAATCTAACTGGGCTTCTAGTATTGTGGTTTTGAGTAAACTCCATGCACTCTGGAGCAAAGTGACTCTCCTGATTTTCCCTTTCAGCTTTCTTTTCACCATACTCCTCATTTTAGAGAAGTTTCCTCTTCTGAAATTCAAAATGTCTGTGTTAGACTTCCTTGGTGATTCTCTCCCCACATGTATGCTGAATTCGATCGCACTATGGTCACTGTTCCCTAAAGGATCGTTGACACTGACATCATGCACCAGGTCCTGGGTGCCACTCAGAATTAAGTCCAAGGTCACCTTCTTTCTGGTTGGTTCCAAGACCAACTGTTCTAGGGCACAGTCATTTAGCGTATCTATAAATTTGACCTCTTTGTCATGACCTGACTGTGAATTTACCCAGTCTATGTGTGGATAATTGAAGTCACCCATTATTACAGCCTCGACTCTCCTTGACTGATTTCCTCCTGCAACTCCCAGTCACTGTCAGCGTTTTGATACGGAGGGCGATAGCACGTCCCCAGTAGCATGTTCCCTTTCAGGCCTTGTACTGGCATCCCAGGGTTTCTGTGGAGGACTCCAGTCCACCTAGGTTTTCTGCCTTGTTAGATTCTATCCCTTCTTTAACATACAGTGCTACTCCACATCCACCTCCACCTCCCTGTCCTTTCTATAGACTTTATATCCAGGGATAACAGTTTCCCACTGGTTCTCACAGTTCCACCATGTTTCTGTTATGCCCACTATATCTATTTCTGCGTTAGCAACTAAGCACTCCAGCTCATCCATATTGGCTTGGAAGCTTCTGGCATTGGCATATAAGCACTAGTACGCTGAATCTCTCACCTGATGTATGCTTTCTTTGGACTCTTTGACCAGCTGGCACAGGCTCCTGCCTGCTCTTTATGCGGTTCTACTCTGTTCCCTTCTGTTTTATCGGAATCCTTTGCAGCCTCACACTTTAAAGGATGGCTTTTGCCAAACGGGATACTGCCCAGCTCCCATCGGCTGTTCCCCAGGCATCATTTTAAAAGCTGCTCTGCAACCTTTTTGATTTTAAGTGTCAGCAGTCTGGTTCCATCTTGGTTCAAGTGCAGCACGTCCCTTTTGTACAGGCCTTGCTTGCCCCAAAATGTATCCCAGTGCCTAACAAATCTAAACCCCTCTTCCCGGCACCAACTTCTCATCCACGCATTGAAACCCCTCAGCTCTGCCTATCTCACTGTACCTGTGTGTGGAACAGGTAGCATTTCAGAGAATGCTATCTTGGGGGTCCTTGACTTCAGAATGCTACCTATCAGCCTAAATTTGGCTTCCAGGACCTCCCGACTACATTTCCCCACATCATTAGTTCCGCCGTGCACCACGACCGCTGTCTCCTCCCCAGAGGAGTACAGTATTGTTTTAACTGTTTAATAGTGTTCTATTGTTTTTAAATGTTTTGTAAACATTTTAAAATGTTTTGTAAACTGCCTTGAGATTGTTTTAATGAAAGGCAGTATAAAAACCTAACAGTAGATAAAGAAAATACTTTTCAGGTGTCAAAAGTATTTTAAAACTTCCAGTTCTATGATCAGCAGGGCTCAGGAAATCCACTAGTCTGTGATGAGTGAAAAATGATTCCTGACACGTAATGTACCAACATAGCTCGAGGAACCATCTGCCAAGTAAAATATTTTGTCTGGCTGATGAACTGAGCCAACATTTTTTGACCCCTGATGATCAACCTAGCCCTCTTCAGACATTAACAAACCAAACGAGATGCCACACTCATGTTCAATGTCCTGACATTTGCCCTAAAAATCCATCCTAGTACTCACATGTTTAAAAACCCCACCTGCCTGCTGTCCAAGCTAACAGTGTTTGTCAAACAAATGTGGACAGCAAGTGTGTTGGGCTTCCGATGTATCAGTCCTGGGGTGTAGCTTCAGGGCACATTCTCAGGATACTTTAAAAAATAAATAAATCTGTATTACTGTTCTCACAGACATTAGTTCTAAGTGAACCAGATACAAAGAACAAGCCAGTGTCAGTTATCATGTGAGAATATTTCAGGAGGCCAAGTATTTATACATTCTTACATGCATCTTGGCCATTTAGCCAGCCCAAGTGTTTGGCTGGGTATATTTTCACAACTTTCTTGTAATAATATAATGGCAAAATGGTACAATGGCATCTAGGCTATGCTACAGTAGTTCTGTATTTCCAACTAATTTTATCTTTGAACCAGCTGTTCTAATCATTGAATTGTTATTGGACTGGGGCAGAGATTAACTGCATATGGCTACAGGATGTCAACAAGGAAACAAGATAGAAAATAATGCATGGCCAAGTGCAACTATATGCACAACATGTAGCTTTTGAAATAAACCACAAGGAGCTGTATATCCTTGATTAGTTTCTTTGAGGAGACACTTCAGAGCCAAAGATTGATGCTTTAATAAAGGAACCTAAAAAACCCTCTTTGCTCAATAGAAAGAAGCAGTGATGATGTTATAATTTACAAATTCTCACTGTGCCAGCCTTTGACAAGTACCATTAATTGTCATTATGCAACTTCTTTCTGAAATCACATATATCCAAATTAGTCCTTATTGCTGCAAAATCTAAGAAGCTTGAGGCAAAGGAATGATAATAGAAGTATTCCCATATTATTTTTATTTTTGCACACAAACAACATGTCATCCATCAGTTCTATGTATTTTGCACCTAAGTTCTCAAGGGGAAAAATATTCTTGGTTGCTGCAGTCCTCTGTTGCCTTCTGAGCTTTCTAAGGATGTGCAATATTTAGAGTACTAGATCTTCTAAAGTCACTTGGCATGGCAGGAATCCAAAGACATCTCACTCATTTCCTTCCTCTGAGGCATGGATAATACAATTGACTGTATCTTTTTCATTTTGTTTCTTTTTTGATGTCAAACTGCTTTGTTGTTCTTCAGCAATGACAAAAAATAAATTATAAATCATAGTGGGGAATCTCCTCAATTAACCCTTATTTCTAAATGCATCTTATTTCTAAATGCATCTTCTGAGGGGGAAAAAGCTGCCACTCCCTATGCCTGGGGTCTCAACTTAATGGTCTCCCGTAGCCATAATTAAATTTCTGTAGTAGAATGGCTGAAGATGTTGCCACAGCAATGGCTTATTGGAATGAGTTCCTAAAGAAAATGAAGTTTGCATATGAATAAGGGCTAATAGTTATGAGAGGGCTGGCCTATCTCAAAAAGAAAAGTATGTTTTTTGCAGTTTTCCCACTCATCCACTTTGCCACTGTTGCTCCCTACATTTCCATGCAGCCACCTAATGACAGAGTGGGGAAATGACTTGAATAGCAAGCATGAGGTTGCCAGTTCAAATCTCTGCTGGTATGTTTCCCAGACTATGGGAAACACCTATATCGGGCAGCAGCGATATAGAAAGATGCTGAAAGGCATCTTCCTACGTGGGAGATGGCAATGGTAAAACATACTTCGTAGGAGATGGCAATGGTAAACCCCTCCTGTATTCTACCAAAGAAAAACCACAGGGCTCTGTGGTTGCCAGGTGTCAACATCGACTCGACAGCACACTTTAACTTTACATTACCATGCACTGGATGCTCTTTGCATGATGGAATGGCAATTGTCTAAACTGGTCCACTGTTAGTTGAAGGTCTACTGTTTGATGCAGAAAATTCTGACAGGAGTTACTTCTACCCTTCCACAAGCAACTTCAAAATAAACAACAGAGAGGTCACCCCACATGATCCACTATTTTTATATTTATTAAATCAATTATATTTATATACTGTCTGATATATACATCTCTAGTAGGGATGTGCACTGAACCCGTTCAGTGCTCCCTGCATCGAGTGCCAAATGGGTTCAGTCTGCTGCCATTTGAACCAGTTCGAAGGGCAGGGGGTTGCTTTAATGGACATGGAAGGTGCTGCATACCTGTCAGCCCCCGCTCTGTCACTTCCCCCCACCTGCACTCTCCAAAAAAGTGGGTGCGCTGGGCTGCAGCATTCCTGCTTGCAGCCCCGATCAGTGTCGCCATGCTCATGGCTGGCGTGCTTTCCCTTGTCTCTCTTGTTCTGGGCTACCTACCTTCACAACATTGCTATCAAGTGTAGCTTTTGATGTATCAATGCCAGTTCTTAAAAGTTTTCTACAATGGTACATTTATTAAATATATGACAATAAATTTACTACAGTCTGTCCTTAACCAGTATTTTTGGACAAGAAAAGAGAAGAATAGCATCCAACTCAATGTATTCTGTATCCATCACTGTTAATCTTTAGGACAATAGTTTTGCAGTAATGCATGTGATTCATTCCAAAAGGTCAATGATAACTTTAAGCATCAATGAACAGAATTCTATTGATTTCAGTGGTAAGAGAAAATCCAGAAATGACATATGGTATAAAGTAATGCAAACAATAGAAAGAAAACTGCTATTGAGGCAATAACCTTAAACCAGAGAGATTATGTTTGGGCATCAGTACATTGTTAGCCACAACGTACTGTTGCTGAATTAGTTCCACAGACAATGTCACAGAACCCAATTCCAGTTCTTAGCTCCTAATGTCAGATAGATACAGGAAAATCATACAGTTTCCCCCCTTTTGTGCTACTATCTGAAGCCATTGTCACTGTACTCAAAACTTCAGGTCTGAAAAGAAGCAGCTAATTTTTTCAAAAAGAATGTGGTTAGGAATAAAGCAAACCAAGTTAACTGTATTGGTTAGCATCATTTATTTGGTCATCGGCTATAGGAATTCAGAATAGGAATGTTTGTTAATGATGTTAGGAACAGAGAAAAGAGGAACATAACTACTTCTGAGAGCAATCACTGTGTAACTGGAAAAAACAGGTAGTCAAGAAGAAAATGGATAATATAAGCTCTCTAGATCATGAGTGGTTTCCTTTATGTAATTTTATAACTATACACCTAACACCAAATCAGCTCTCCAGTTCACCTACTGGATTAAGCCTCAACTTCTTTGCCTACATCCTATCCATGGCAGAGCTACTGATGTGCAAATGTTCTATGAACACAGGTCACAGCACCCCCAGGGACTGCTGGGGCCCCGCTATTTGCTGTTTCCCTCTTAGCATCCATGGGCCATCCTTGCAGCCACCTCCTTCCTCCTCCCTTCGCCTCTTTCCTCCTACCTTCTTCCTCCTCTCACTGCTGCCTCCTCCTCCCTCTGCTCCTTGCCCCCACCGCCTCCATTACTCTATGCATTAGCAAGAGAGGAAACATCATATTTCCATGCTCACCACAACAGCCAACACTGTGTAATGGGGTGTGGGGGGGATTTGAGGTAAAAGAAAGCGGGAGGAGGAAGAAGGTGGCAAGGTAAGACGCAGGTGGTGTGGGGGGGATAGCACCAGCCCCCACATACAGTGGGGGGTGTTGGGGGGGGCATAACACCTCCCCAAAGATGGCCATGGGGCATACTATGCACCTGGGACAATCACCAAAACCAGGAACCATTTCAGAAATTCCCATGCACCCAGGATAACAACAACAACAACAATAATTTATATTGTTGTGCCACCATGAGCCCCTGGTGGCGCAGTGGTAAAAACTGCCGCCCTGTAACCAGAAGGTTACAAGTTCGATCCTGACCAGGGGCTCAAGGTTGACTCAGCCTTCCATCCGTCCAAGGTCGGTAAAATGAGTACCTAGAATGTTGTGGGACAATATGCTAAATCACTGTAAACCGCTTAGAGAGCTTCTAGCTATAGAGCGGTATATAAATTTAAGTGCTATTGCTATTGCTATATACCACTTTTCAATAATTTATTCAACAATAATTTATATACCACTTTTCAACAGAAGTTTCCAAAGTGGTTTACATAGAGAAGAAATAAATAAATAAGATGGCTCCCTGATCCCAAAGAGCTCACAGTCTATAAAGAAACATAAGACAGACACCAGCAAGGGTCACTGGAGGTACTGTGCGGGCGGAGGGGATAGGGCTAGTTACTTTCCCCCTGCTAAATAAAGAGAATCACTACATTTAAAAGGTGCCTCTTTGCCCAGTTAGCAGGGAGATAAGATGAAAACAAATTCTTGTAGGTCATCAGCATAATGACACTAACAGTCCAAATCTCTAGACTACCTTTTGCAGCAGTTTCAAGTACATATTAAACAGCATGGTGGGCAAGATGGAACTCTGTGAGACCATGTAGCTTAACAGCACGAGATCAAATGGTTAGTCATTTACACCACCTTCTGGGCAATCCCTTCCAAGTAGGTCTAGATCAAGTGCAAACAGAGCTAGCCAGCCAGCCCAGAAAGATACTGTGACTGATGGTAATCAATCAACATCTCTGTCATGCTCCTGGTTTAGGTCATCTACCAGGGACAACCAAGGCAATTTCAGGTTGCAAGCCAGACTGAAATGGATCAGTTTCATCCACAAATATCTAGAGTTGGAATGCCACCTCCACCATAATTTTTTATTTTAATATTAATTATTATTATTATTATTATTTCTTGTTTACAGAGTCAGACAGGTGTTATTGACTGGTTTGTTTTATACAGACATTGAGTCCTTCCCAAGGACCTGGGATGGCTGGATTTTATTGTCAGTTGTTATAGATATTGTCGCAGAATATAGGCTGTTCCCAGTAAAGCTGATTTTTGTAATTGGCTGATGGTGATTTCTGTGGCCCCTATGGTGTTGAGGTGCTCTTCAAGGTCTTTTGGGACTGCACCCAGGGCGCCAATTACCACTGGGATTATTTTGGTCTTTTTCTGCCACAGCCTTTCAATTTCAATTTGTAGATCTTTGTATTTTGTGATAAATTATTATTTTGTGATTAATAATAATAATAATTATTATTATTATTATTATTATTAATTTCTACCCTGCCTTTCCACATTAAAGGAAGCACAAAGGGGTTCAAATGAATAAAACATACTTTAAAACCACAACTATTAAAAAAAATGCAAGCAATAAAAGCAATATAAAAGCAGCAACAAAATACAGTAAAACCAGTAGAACAGCAAAAGCAAAGAAGAAATAATAGTTTCTCTGATCTAATAAAATATACTCAAAAGGCCTGCTGAAAAAAATAAACTTAAAGAGCAAGAGAGGGAGTCTGGCTGTCTCCATAAGAAGAGAGTTCTCTGGATATGAAACTGCCACCATTAGCCCAATATTCTGGTTACTACCAAGCTTATCCCATTTAGATATGGGGAAACAGTAGGGTCTCAGATCTAAAGGCTTGGGCATGTTCACACAAGAGCAGGCTTTTCTTAACGGCCATTTAGGGTTATTAAAGGGTGAGGGCGTGAAGAGAACCTCTTTCCTCCCAGGCCTCAGCAGGCATTTTGACCACTCATACGGCCACCATGTATGCATTGAGACCAGCTGAGCAGTAAGGAAGGCACCCTTCCCCATGGTATGAAGCTACTGGTTCTCTAGGGATGCCGGATTGTTCAGCATGTATGTTCAGCAGTTTTTAAAGTTATATGCCACCATCCTCACCACCTCATTAGAACAGGCCTCGCTGGACACTAATCCCCCTGCTAAAACTAAACAACTCTGCATACTTAATCTTTTTAGGGAGTTTGAAGTCTAGTCAGATTTGCAGAAGCTCAACAACATGATATTTGTCTTATCAGGATTATATTCCACTTGTTCATCTGTATAAACGAAGACAGCTCCTAAGGAAGGACTTCCACTGATCAAAAGATGGGGAAAAAGAGATAAAACTGTATATCATCAGCATATTGCTGACATTTCAGCCAAAACCTCCATATAACCTGTACCAGTGGTTTCTTATAGACATTAAAAAGCATAGGGGACAAGACAGAATTGTGCAGCATCTCATAAACCAAAGGCCATATGGTAAGTAAGTTTATTGTTGTAATCACAGGTCATATGTGTTGTAACCATATATTAAAGCACAATAAAACAACATAAAACATTGTTGCCGGTTCGAATCCCTGCTGGAACTATATTGGGCAGCAGTGATATAGGAAGATGCTGAAAGGCATTATCTCATACTGTGCAGGAGAAGCCAATGGTAAACCCCCCTGTATGATACCAAAGAAAACCACAGGGCTCTGTTGGCGCCAGGAGTCAAAATCGACTTGATGGCACACTTTACCTTTACCTTTAAAACATCATACTTAAAGAAAAACATATAAGACCCTAGATCTTTATAATTAGGCCCTGGGCATTCTTCATCATCATGAGCCCCACTGCCCACTGAGATAATCTGGAGAGGTTCATCTCAGTTGCCACCAGCTCGTCTGGTGGCTACACAGGAAGAGGACTTCTCTGTTGCTGCCCTGAGACTCTGGAATACGCTCCCTGCTGAAATACAAGCCTCCACATCTCTGACTTTTTAAAAGGCAGTCAAGACACATTTGATCACCCAGGCCTTTAATTAGATACTGTTCCAATAGTTTTTAACAAACATTTAAAAAGTCTCTAAATACTTATTTTTTCACCCAAGTTTTTTAATTGGACTGTGGTTTTAAATAGTTTTATTTTTAATCTGTTTTATATTATAGTAAACCACCCAGAGACAGAAGTTTGGGGCAGTATACAAATTCTAAAAACAAAACAAAACAAACAAAACAAGAAAGGCAGTAAAAAACAAAACTAACTAAATAAATACATGAAATAAAAAGAGACCTAAAGGCAATTCTCACGATCTATAAGGGGGTTTGCAGGGAGAGTGGGCTTAGCCTGTTCTCCCTGCAGACGATCGGAAGGCAGCCCGATCGGGAATGCAGGGATTGGGGGTCACGTGCCCCCCAGAAGTTCCAGAATGCCTCATGCAACTGCGCGGAGCATTTTGGAGAGACCCAGGAGGCTGCTTGCAGCGAGCAAAAAGATGAGGTTAACGGAGTGCTTGCTCCATTAACCTCATCTTAGGGGAGGGGTATTTATGAGGGTTAGCTGCCGGGAGCCACACAGCTCCTGTTGCAGCACATAATCACCCAAAGGTGGGCTAGGCTCCCTTAGCCCACTTTTGGACAATTGTGAGAATTGCCTCATAATCTTAAATACCTAACTGTAGTTACAACAATGATGGCTATAACTCAAATAAGAGAGCTACTCCTCAAATTACAACTTAGCCAGATGTGTAGCAGGGCTAGATACATTATAATTAGTTATCTTCCTAATTTAAAAAGACATTAAAGCAAAAATGGCCGTTTGATAACTAAGATAAGGAAACACATCCATCAGCAAGTAATTAACACATTCTGTGTCAGAATCCATGAATATATCAGTGATTTGACCCAGTGTTTTTTCTCTTTTGTTCCATAAAAGGAGCAGTGCAGGACATAATGTTTAATGTCCCCCACTTGCCCCTGGGCACAGGGGAAGAAGCGCCATTCCATGGGAACTCTGTGAAATATACTCTATATGGAGTAAACTGGTAAATGCCTCCCTTAGTGGTGCACTGGTGAGGTTGAGTAGATCCTGTGAAGTGGGACTATTTTTCTTGAAGTGAGGGTTGGACCAATGTTGGACCAAATCAGCATCTTGGCTGGCATTCTGCTCAAGGAGCTAGTCGTGGATTTTCTCCCACACTATCCCAGAACTTAATTTCCTCTAGTGAAGGCAGAGTAGTCCCCTTGCATCACCTTCTAGAGCTGGTCTTTCAGGAACGACCAGAGCCACCTCTAAAGGTGCTGTGAGCATTTGAGTAGAAGGTGGGTATGGGTTGAACAGGCCTGATGTTCAGTGCTGTGAGCCACCTCAGTTCCTCACCTACCCCCACTCAGAACTCCTAGAAATTAACCAAGGGAAAGGAGAATGTGGCCAATGGTATCAAAAGCTACTTACAGGTCCAGGAGGACAATCAAAAGGTTGCACTCTTCCTGTTTATCTACTGCCACAGGTAATCCATTAGGGTGAAGAAGGCAATTTTTATCCCAAATGCAGGTCAAAAGGAGGGTTTAACTTACCTTCCCCACAGATGATCACAGCGAGGTCCCTCTCGCTCGGCCGCTCCAGGGGTTGGGCTCAGGGAACTGCCGCCGTGCAGCACCCCACCCCCCAGAACCACAATAATGCACTGCACAAGTGTGTGGTGTATTACGGGGAGCCCCTTCCCCACCAGTGTGCCTGCCAGAGCTGTGAGCAGCCGCGGCAGACACACGATCAAGAAAATGGGGTTACGAGAATGCTTGCTCTCCTAACCTCGTTTAATGGGGAGGCTACATAGGCGGGTTTCCCGCTTTGTAGCCGCTGGGCTCAGGCATAAGCCCGGTGATTCCCACGCGCAGCAGAAACCAGGCTCCTGTAGCCCGGGTTCTGCTGCTCATGTGAATATCCTCAGTATGTGCTTCAGCATCTTGCCCAAGTATGGTAACTAAGCAGGAGTTAAGATCTCTGGAATTAGGGACACTTTATTCAGCATGGCAGTTGTGGTGAAGGCTAAAACAGAATCAGTAGCAGCAGCCACAGATTGGTGGTAATTAAGAACACAGGGATTGATATACAGCTTTAGGTTGCACTTAACTTTAGGTACGTGCAGAACATTTCAAGCTCGAAACGTTCCGACTAGAAACTGGACATTTCAAACTCGGAACAGAACACCCTTCAAATGAAGGGCCAGTTCTGAGCTTGGAACAGAACGACCCTGATCTGAGTCGGAATGTTTTGAGTGTTCTGCCCATGTGAGGGCAGCAACATGGTTGGCAGCATGGGGTGGCAGGAGGTATCTTTAAATTTTTTTACTGGTTACTGCTCACACCTGTGAGGCCTCATGATCAGCAGTGCTTCACCTGGCATATCTTGCAGAGTGTCATGCCCTTGAGCTCTGACAGCGAGGAGGAAGGGGAGGCTGGCAGCTTTCCGGCCGAGTCAGGAGTGTCTGAGGGGCAGAGCCCGGCTGTCAGCGTTCCTGAGACAGCAGTGATAGAGCCAGCTGATGGTTTAGAACAGGCACAGCAGCCTGAATCAGCAGAAAGTGTGAGAGACCAATCAGAGGAAGAACTAGGCATTGAAATACCGTTGACACCACAACAACGCAGGCGTTCTAAACGCAGGACACAATTAGAAGCTGTTAGGAGGAGCAAACGCCTATCACTGAGGGCTGACAAGCCGTAAATTCCTACCAGCTGGGAGCTCTCAGCTTGCTCCATAAATTACAGCACCAGACTCCTATTCATTGCTGAGATTCAACGCACATCATTCAGTCAGCAGCGTCCAGCCAAGCCGTGAACTTCCCTGGCCGTGGGCCAGACCTTGACACAGAGGCTGCCTCATCGACGGTACTCTTGTGACCTCTATGCATGCACAGCAGCTGTTTGCATGGTGGTGCCGACCATGACCATGCAGATGGCAGTTGTGTGCACAGAGAGGCCAGAACAGAGAGGAGAGCTGGTCTTGTGGTAGCAAGCATGACTTGTCCCCATAGCTAAGCAGGGTCTGCCCTGGTTGCATATAAATGGGAGACTTGATGTATGAGCACTGCAAGATATTCCCCTCAGGGGATGAAGCTGCTCTGGGAAGAGCAGAAGGTTTCAAGTTTTCTCCGTGGCTTCTCCAAGATAGGGCTGAGAGAGACTCCTGCTGCAACCTTGGAGAAGCCGCTGCCAGTCTTGTAGACAATACTGAGCTAGATGGACCATTGGTCTGACTCAGTATATGGCAGTTTCCTATGTTCCTAACAGCACCATAGGTGGGATGAGATGCCAGGCGGAGCGCCAGGGCTCGCGGTAACCAGGTAATGGTTTTTAAAGGTACCTCCTGATGCCCCTTGCTGCCCACCCTGGTTCCGCCCTCATAGGCAGCCTAGTAGTGCTCAGAACAATCAAAACATTCCCATCTCGTTCTGTCGTAACAACCGACTCGACTGGTTGTTCCAACAGAACGTTGCAAGATTTTGCATTCTGTTCCGAGTTCAGAATTGAATGCAAACCTGTCCCATGCACATCCCTACTCAGCTTCTACTATGTCAGCACTGCTGCTTAGCACAGCTTTAGTCAGTTGGGCCCATGGAGCTCCTGTTGCTCAGGCCCTAGAACACACTGTTGAATGGGAAAAATACAAAGCAGTCCCTGGAAGGAATGGAAGACTGAGCTGCAGTAGAGTTTCACATAACTGATAGGGAAGCTCTCTAGTTGAAGAAAGTGATAATTTCATTTTCACAAATTCAAGGACCCAAAAATAATAAAAGGACAAGAACTCTGTACAGTCGTTTTATTCGTGTCCTAATTACTACACTCAGTATGATCTAGCTACATTCCCTGATTTACAGGGACATACATTGCTAGGTCTGCTGAACTCAGGAAAGGAGCCAGAGTCACTGTTGGCTTTGTGGTAGGAGCTGCTGGGCATAAACAGGTTGGACTTCAGCCACACACACTTCCTTTCCAACCCTAGTAGCCAACAAGCTGGGCAAAAAGCTTCTTCTGGGTGGGAATAGGCAATGTGTGGGCTTTGTTACAAGCTTTTTGTTGGTCACCATCTGTGATTCTCTCTTTTTCTCTCTCTTTGTGAATGATCTATCATGGCTGGGTTTGGTTTTTTTGGGAGAGGGGGGTTGGTAAGAGAAGGGGCAAGTCAGTGTTTTCTTCTTGCATATCCTAAAAAGGACACTAATGACCTTTTTAGAGGACAGTCTTGCCTTCTCTCCTTCATGGAATGATTACACAGGGCAGGGACACTAGTAATATCAGGTACCAGCCTGGGAAAGAATAATAATATTGTCTGTTTCAGCATGGCAGATCTGTCTCCTGGGAACATTAAACATATGCACAACTACTGTTTTATCATAGCTACTGGGCACCATCAGAATCTGGATTTGGTAAGAACATAAGGAAAACTCTGCTGGATCAGGCCAAGGACCATCCAGTCCAGCATCCTGCCTCACGCAGTGGCCAATGAGGTGCATCTGGAAAGCCTGCAGATAGGAAAAGAGGGTAAGCTCCCCGTTCTGTTGGTGCCCCCCAGGGGCGTAGCAAGGTTGGGGTGGGCCCAGAGACAAGATTTTAAAATGCCCCCCCTCACTGAAGCTCAGCTCATGAAGTAAAGAAATCTTAAATGAGGCTGAATTGTGGATGATGCAAGTCATTTAATGGTACTAGAGAAAGACATGCTGTTGTAGCTCCAGGTCTTAACACTCACATCAATTTTAGAGGATGAATACAACTGAAGGAAGCCCAGACGTGTGCACAGCTGGGGGAGTCAGTCATGTGACTTGCCTCTGGGGGGGCCCTTAAGGCAGTGGGCCTCTAGACAACTGTCTCCCCTTGCCCTATTATAGTTACACCCCTTCCCCTAGCACCTGGTGTTCAGGGAAAGGCCACCTCTGATCTGATGGAAGTAAACAGCAACCAAGGCTAGTAGCCATTAATAGCTCTATCTTCTATGAATTTGTCTAATCCCCTTTTAGAACTATCTAGATTGGTGGCCATCACCACCACTGGGTATGATGGCTACTTGAGTAGGATAGTGAGCAGCATCCACACTAAGAGTTGTGCAAGTGGAAGCCTTTCCTTTGCATAAGTGGAGAGGGTTATTTTAGCAAATTCTTCTTCTGTAGCTTCCTATGTTCCTGAAAATCTTCTCAGGGTCCCTCAACCCTCAGGAACATATTTTTAGGTGGACACCACTTAAGATCATCCCCCTTTGCACATATGGAAGAGCTCTGCTCACACAACTCTTAGCCTGGCTGCTACCCAGTTTAAGTATAACTTACTCTGTGATCCAACATGTTTCTGTTTTTGGTTGTGGAGTCTTAATATTCATATGCTGTATACTTGACAGAGATAGGACTCACTTATACACAGTCAACCTTGCATGCAGAGGTAATAGTGGATTTGTGAACAGAGACACAGCAAGTTTGGAGTGGGCTCTGGAACAAAAAGTGCCCCTGCCCACCCAAATCCCCTCCTCCTCCTCTGGAGAGGTGTGAGGGGGAGAGCAAAGAGCAAGCTGACACTCAGCTGGTGGGCACCTTTCCTTCAGGGGCCCAAGGACAGTTGTTACCCCCTGTTACAACTATGCCTCTGCTCTTGTGACCTAGCTGAAATCGCATGGACTTAGACATGGCTCTACAATCTACCCACTCCAATGTGGAATCACTCATCCATGCAACTAGAATCTCCATATAATCTCTACCAGGTCACATAACTCGTACTGGCTCCTACATACTCCAATCAGCATATCTCACAGTATCTAGAAAAAGAAATCAGAAGGCAACAGAATAAATAAAAATAAAAGTCTAGGATCTCATTTTGGGTTCTACTTTTCTCATCTACTACATCTTCAAATACAGCAGGATTCAGCACAGCCAAACCCTGCAAGAGATAACCAAAGGACTCTTGTTGTTGCCATATAAACCATGCTTATCCCAATTGTGGCAAACACCTTATAAAAGTATGTGGCACCTATGATTTACATTTAAAATGCAAACTGACCAAAAGAGCTGTATTGTTTATAAATACGTATGTACATGTAGTGTGGCAGAAAAAGCAACATAAGAGAAATCATTTTTTAAACAAAACCTCAGTCCTCTCTCCACATCAGCCAAAAAGGGTTTTCTCCTTATCAGTTTGGAGTGAACCCCTTCAGGCTAGCCATTTTATAACACCAATTAGATATAATTTTCAGTTTGCAAACACCAGCTTGGTCTAAAATCTGTAGGATTCACAGCTTTCTAGTTTCTATGAAAACATGATCTTGGTTGCTTAGAAACTATCTGCCTTAGGAGTTTACACATTACTTATTTCTTTTCCAGAGCATTTCAGAGTCGGCATTCTTCACACTAATTCAAACATAATCATCAAACACACTTATTACAGAACACACACACACACACACACACACACACACACACACACACACACAGAGAGAGAGAGAGAGAGAGAGAGAGAGAGAGAGAGAGAGAGAGAAATATATATATATTATTTGCTGGCATCTCATTCCTTATTTGCTGGCATCTCATGCCCTAGATATAAGACTAGAGGAATCCAGTCTTGCTTCTACACAGTTCAAGCTAGTTCAACTTGACCTACACAGCAGGGAAACAAGTTAAATACATGAAATATATTCACACTCTGCTTCTGCCTATTTTTATGTCATAGCCTATTTTTATAGGGTCATCCATAGGGCACTGCAAGTTGAATGCTAATTATCTTGGGAAGACTGTGTAGAAGGCTATCCAAGCTTTAGTATGGTGTGACCTAGGTTTGGTTAACCTGACCTCAATAGAGTGAATACCAAATTCGGGGGGGGGGAATACTGGGGAACATCTAAACTAGCTAGTCGTGCCAAGCACCACTGGAATCAATGAAATAAACCAGTCCCATTAATTAAAATGGAAATTGTTATTCAGTGACTTAGTCCAGATATTGTCGATTGTGCACAGTTCTGGTCGGCCAACATAAAAAAAATGTATAGCAGAGCTACAAAAATAGGTAGAAAAAGCAACAAAAATGACCATGGGCCTTGTTGGACCTTCCCAATAAAGTAAGGCTAGAGTGTTGGGGTCTTTTTAATGTTTTGTTTTTAAAGACAAGTGAAAGGGAGATATGGTATGGGTTTATAAAAGTGTGATTGGAAAGGAGAAAACGAATAGACTTTTTTTGCTCTCTCATTGGGAGTTTGGGGTCACCAAATGAAATTAAATGGCAGGGAAGTCAATAGGGCTAGAACAGGGATTCTCAAACTTGGGTCCTCAGGTGTTATTGGACTTCAGCTCCCATAATCCCCAGCCTCAGTGGCCTTTGGTTGGGGATTATGGGAGTTGAAGTCCAATAACACCTGAGGACCCAAGTTTGAGAATCACTGGGCTAGAATATTGGCTAGATGCATGCTTTTGGTATGTGTGTGAGTTTGTTTTTGTGTGTGTTTAAGTCTGATGCTTTTTTGCAGCTTCCTAACCCGTTTTTGTCAAGGAGCCATTTTAATTTATCTATTTATGAGCTGGGTCTCACAATCAGTGAGACCTGGTTTCTGCAGCAGAGCGGCGAGAGCGGGCTAAGCCCACTCTCCCCGCTCACGATCAGAGCGGGAGCCCTGGGCGGCCGGATTCGCCACCCACACGATTGCCGGCTCCGTGATGGAGCAAGCAGGGGCTGGGGAGCTTGGGGGCCGCGTGGCCGCTGGAAGCTCCAGTATGCCCTGCATGAGTGCTCAGGGCATACTGGGGAGACCCCCGGAGCCAGCCTTTCACCTCTCCTTCAGGGGTCTACTCATGAGTAGCCGCAGCACAGAGCCGTACCATGGCTACTCACGATCGGGAAGCCTGGGTTTGCAGAGTGCTCGCTCCGCAAACCTGGGCTTAAAAGAGGGCTACAAAAGTGGGCTAGCTTCTTGTAAGACACCGGGCTCACCTGCGAGCCCAGTGGTTTACCCAAGCAGCAAAAATCAGGCTAGGCTCTCCTAGCCTGATGTTTGCTGCTCATGAGAATAGCCCCCTTAAACCGCTTTGGGAAATTTTGTTTAAAATGGTATATAAATATTTGTCATATTCATAATTGTATTGGGAAAACTGGGCCTTCCACAATATTATTACACTAGATCAACTGATATCTTCTGAAGCTTATTTTAAATCTTTTGGCACTTTGAGAGTTGAGTTTGATATACCTTCAAAAGCTAGCTGACAGTTAATTCAGCTAAAGCATTTATTGTCATGGCTCTTTGGGCTTGATGCAATTTTTTCTCCTGCGTTGGTTGTATCTCATTATGTTTAAGCTCTGTTTAAGGGATTTTCTTCTTTTTTCTTTCATTCACATATCCACATGTATTATTATTATCCTTGATCATGTTTATATACTGTAACTTTTATATCAATAAAATAAAAAGGGGAGGGGAAATAGCCTGTTGATTAGGTAGAGCAGGGATAGGCAACCACTGCCACTCACACCAGCAGTTGTTGAACTACAACTCCCATTATACCCAACCACAATTTATTGCTGCTGTATATTTGCAGAAAAATATTCTCACAACAGATCCAATAGACACCACAGTTATAGTCTTTAGGCTCTTCTTGCTGTGAGAATATGAGTATGGATACAATGAATATTTATATACCACTTTTCAATAAAAGTTCCCAAAGCGGTTTACATATATATAAATAACTAAAATGGCTCCCTGTTCCCAAAGTTCTCACAATCTAAAAAAGAAGCATACAATATATACCAGCAACAGCCACTGGAGGGATGCAGTGCTGGGGATGGTTAGGGCCAATTGCTCTCCTCCTGCTAACTAAAATTCCTATTTGTTTTGGCTAAAATGGGCCTTAGAGAGGTGCAGGTGACAAGCTGTGTTCTGTTTCATCTGCATTAGCTAACTAAATACTGCCAAGAGACATAGTGATTAAGGACATCTTGGCAATTATTAGTAGTAGTTAATTTTGCTTTGGCAAAGTGATGAGTGAGTGGTTTCTGCTAGTTTTATACATTCTAGGATGTTTCTTGTAGGGAAGTGCACAGAACTGGCTGGTCCAATTCAGTTCTAGTCCGAACTGGACCCAAACTGGACAGGGCCAGTTTGATCCAGCACCCCCTTGAAACCCACCCACCCAGGTTCGGTTTGGTTCGCGGGGGTGGGTGTCACAATTTTTTTTTTATTGAATTTTTAAAATTACACTTACTCTCTGCCTCAGGGGAAATTGTTCAAGGTTGTTCCTTACCCTCAGGGAGAGTTGTTTGAGATGGCGGGGGGGGAGGGTGTCCATGGATGTTCCTCCTCCCCCGCCAGCCTCCCTTATGCCATCATTCAGACGTTGGGCTGCTCTTCGGACACTCGACCTTTCCTCCTTGGCGTGGTGGCCATTTTGGAGCCCACCACACCTGCATAATGAGCCTCTGCATGGCCTGAATCACCTCATGAAAATCTTATAGGGGTCATCCCATGAAACTGAAGGTCTGGAAATTTAGGACTGACAAAAGGAAGAATTTTTTCACACAGTGCATAATTAATCTATGGAATTATCTGCCCTGGGATGTGGAGATGGCCACTAGCTTGGATGGATTTAAAAGGGGCTTAGACAAATTCATGGGTCTATCAATCCTACTAGTATGGTGGTTATAGGCTATCTCCAGTCTAAGAGGCAAGATGCCTCTAAATACCAGTTGCAGGTGAGTAACAGCAGGATAGGTGTCATGCCCTCACCTCTTGCCTGTGGGCTTCTCAGAGGCATCGGATGGTCCACTGTGTGAAACAGGATGCTGGATTATATAGGCCTTGGGCCTGATCCAGCAGGGCAAGCATTCTTCAAAAACTGGCCTGGTTCAATGAATGAATTTCTAACCAACATCACAGTAACAAGACTTGTTTTGGGAATCCATTTCAAATGGGTTTCAGGCCAGGTTTGGACATCACTTTGCAATTCTGTTAGATGATCTAATGTCTAGAGAATAACAAGAATAATATGATGAATAAAATAAATATTATTCATTATTTTATATGAATAATATAAAATTGGTACTAGTTTGCAGCCAATTTCCTGTCATCTACTAGTTAAGATATAGAGATGACATGACATTATATTTACACAGACTGTGTTTTCCCCCATAACATCTTCCAACTGGCCTATAATATAGTTTAAAGTTCCATAACATCATACAGAAAAATCTATTAGCACCACCAAAACACTCCAACACTACAAAATGCTGTACCATTTGGCAGAAGTTTTGCCTGTGTGTGTGTGTGTGTGTGTGTGTGTGTGTGTGTGTATATATATATATATATATATATATATATATATATATATATATTTCCCCCCCCCCCAGGTTCTCACAGAGCCTGGCAGAAAATGTTTGTCTTTAATAAGTCACCTGAAGTGTTTAGTGGTGCAGACTTGATTAATTTCCCTATCTATCTATCTATCTATCTATCTATCTATCTATCTATCTATATTTAATTCTCTAAGGCATGTCAGTGGCTAATCCCATGTGTGGCAGCTCTCGCAAGGGTACGGAGAGCTGCTGGATAGCCACAGGTGTGGGCATAAGAAAATGGTGGCTGGCCAGCCAGAAAGCAGTAGAGGCAGGGATAAACAGCGGGTCATCTGGCAGGAAAGCGGGGTGGTGGTGGTGGTTGGCTGGTCAGTGGGGAGAAGAAGTGGTCCGGCCGGCCCACCAGCCAAAAGATGGTGAATGATAATATTACTACTGTTAAAATTAATAAAAATTGAATTTGGGGGAAAAAAGATGGCGGAGTGAGAGAGCGGAGAAGAGCGGAGAAGCGGGCAAAGGGAGAAGAAGCGGGCCAGCTGGCCTGACAGCCAAAAAGGGGGGGGGCAGAAGCGGGCAGGGGGAGAAAAAGTGGGCCGGCCAGCCAGAAAGCCACAGGGGCGGGTGAGTGGGAGAGGAAGAAAAAGGTGGCAATGGGTTGGTGGGCTGGTCAAAAGCACATATGTTCTGTGCCCGACCTAGCTAGTATAAATTACTTCCAGAATGTTATCTGCAGCTTCATGTGCCTAGAACAACATGGATCTTTTACTTATAGAGTGACTGTTAACTTTTCCTAATTTCACCAAAAAAAGACTAATCATTTATATATATGATATGCTATGAGTGATATGCAACACTCTAATTCTATTAGTATGTACTAATACTTCTACGAGTATGAAGTTATGGACTTGTAAAGGCAATGGGCATCAGAAACAGCTTTTCGTCACCACCACTCATAGCCAACTTCTACATATAATAGAATAGTACCAGGGCGGATATACATTTCTTACAGGTTCAAAAAGGCATGGGAAACTGTCCATCTGTAGATATGTTCCAACCTTATTGAATAAGGGCCTTGAAACTACATTAGAGGGACATGAATACAACATGAATGGTTACCTTACTGGGAAGTACTAGGCTAGCAACGAATGAGTATAGCCAACAACAAAAGTGATATATAATGCACTTTAGACTGTCAGAAAAAGAATGCCAAAAGAATCCTCTTTACCTGATAAACAATAGGAAACAAAATTTTCAAGAGTGTGTGTGTGTGTGTGTGTGTGTGTGTGTGTGTGTGTGTGTGTGTGAGAGAGAGAGAGAGAGAGAGAGAGAGAGAGAGAGAGAGAGATTTTAGCACTATTGAACAAAGGCCCATTATTTTGATTGTAGGCCTGCAGGCATGGACTGTTGTGAATTTTTATTTATTATGTAGCCCATACACATTAACTGCTATCAAAATAATAAATGATGATGAAATGATTATTTTGTTTTCTTTCTCACTTAAGGACATGTGCGTCATTCTCTGTCACTGATGCCCAGGTCAAGAATAAAGGAAACAAGATTGCCATCTGCACAAGCTACAACCTGGCCACTTTCAAAATTGCTTTCTTTTCCTTTCCATTTTCACAGACATGTGCCAACATTTCTTGTAGACAATTTCACCTTCAATCCTGCCGAGGACCTGCCCACTAATAACCATAATGAAACATGCTTTATGTGAGTGCCTGTTCATTTATTTTCATTCCCGTGAGTGCCTTCAGAGACCAGTGTTGCAATCATGGCTACTTACTATTTAATTCCCAGCCAAATTTATAGCCAAATTGAAAAATGGATGCAGGTTGCCTGATGCAGGGTGCTTTTGTTTGAAGTGTCCTCATGGAATAATTATACTTACATTAATCTTTAATCTGCAATTAAACAATCAGTTCTATGTAAAAGATAACAGAAAATTGATCTATGAATGTGTACTAGACAATATATCTTAATGTGTGTATACAGTGGCAAAAGGATAGATGGATGCCGGGATGAAGAAGTTGATAATTAGAGCAGAATTCATCATTAGACTTAGGGTCAGTGAAAGGTTACACTGGAAATGAAATCTTTATTATTGGGCTGCATCTGTCCTGTACATTTCCAATACTTAGCAGGTTTATCTTCTTCCTTCCACGGTTTGGGGAACACATGGGGAAAGCGAATACAATAGATGAAGGCATGGCTTAACTGATAAATCTGTCTTGGCAGAAAATGCAACCTGCTTCGAATCTGCTTCATTCCAATTAAGAGCCCAGCTTCCAGCTCCAGCAGATGCTTAATTGATGGCTGAGGCTGCCAGGCAGGCACCAGCACTACAATCATTAACAGGTAGTTTGAAGCCATTAAGGTGCTGGTGCTTGTCAATTTCCTTCCCATACACATTGTCATAAACCACCTTCCTCCTGGAGGCCAGCCTGTCTTGCTGAGCGAAGCTACATGCAGCTGAAAGCTCTGCCTCAATTCCAAGGCTTGGAAGTTATTAAATTAGGACCTAAGGCTTCAGGTGCGTTGGACTCATGAACAGGCCTCCTTGTCTGGTTTCAAATGTAATAGCAGCATGGTAGCAAATGGCAACAACAGTGGGTAACCAGAAGGGCCTCTGACAGAGAGATCAGACAAAAATTCCATAATTAAATTTTGATAATGGGGAAGGCACAAACATCTGTTTCTAGGGTTTCTTGCCCAACTCTTCACATAACTCTGATGAGCCAAACCTTGCACAATTATAAATAATATAATGCAGGACTACTAGGATGCAAAGGAGAAATAACTATGAAATAATGAACAGCTAACAGAGCTTTTTTTGGGGGGGGGGTACTCCTCTCTGCTTAATATCCTCTGCAACTACAAAACTAAATCTATAATTTTATTTATTTATTTATTCGGTTTCTATACCACCCTTCCAAAAATAGCTCAGGGCAGTTTACACAGAGAAATAATAAATAAATGAGATGGAACCCTGTCCCCAAAGGGCTCACACTCTAAAAAGAAACATGATAGACACCAGCAAAAGTCACTGGAGGTACTGTGCTGGGGCTGGATAGGGCCAGTTACTCTTCCCCTGCTAAATAAAAGAGAATCACCATGTTAAAAGGTGCCTCTTTGCCAAGTTAGCAGGGGTAATTCGCTCTTATGGCAGGTGTTGCACTAGCAAGCAGGTGATGAGGATTCACTTGCCTCTAGCATGCTTTCTTTTGTCAAGTAGTTATCCAATATGATCAGATAACTATCTACAAAACAATTGGGTGAGTTAGTAGATTTCCATATCCCATAGAGCTAACATATGTAAAATACAAACAGAAAGAATAAAATCTGTGTGTAAACCTCTCTGAAAGACTTATCCTGAAAATCAGAATGCTAGTCTATGATCCTAGTATTAGTGTGAAGGGATAATTTATCTCCACATGGACAGCTGGCACCAATCTTGGCACTAGCAATGAATTTAGAGAAACCCATATAGCATAACTGTAGCACATAATAATAGACCTTGCAGTACTCTGACAGTACTAAGAGGTTTCCCATTGTTCTCTTGTGTAGAGTTAAGATCCACAGAGACCTCGAAGGCCAGGTCTAAGCTCTACGAATTAGAAGCAATAAGAACTAGATAGAGTAGTGATTTCCACAATTATTATATTTTCTGCACATCTCAGCTTTGCATTTGGCTGTTTCCATATTAAAAAGAAACATGTCACATCTGTAGCCTTATTCTAGCTGCTAAGCTAGGACTAAACTTAGACAACCTTTTCTTTTAAAAAAAAATAACCTTGATAATTTTGAGCTCTCTTTTTCATCTTCAGCTTAAAGCTTCTCTCTTTTCTTTCTCTGGTGTGTGTGTGTGTGTGTGTACACACATTATACACTGTACTCATTTTTTAAAGATCTGTTAAAATTTTCTGAGATAACGCCATAACAACGGGAAGCAATATGTAAAATGTGGGCATAATATAGATGTACAAATTCCATGTTTTCCGTTTTATTCACTAACCCTTCTCTTTGATTTTCTGATCTTTTCTCTACTGCATATGCAGTGTATCAAGCTATAAGCCATACACCAATTACTGCCTACAAATCAGCCAATCTAGACAAACATGCACTAATTAAGGACATGGAATTTAAGGCATGTATTGATTACAAGCACTAAAGACCTGGAAGACTGGTTAAATATTTGCTGTTAATAAGTTAATAAATGATTACACACTATTGTGTAACATTTTGCTTGCAGCTTGACTTAAGGCATCTAAACAGAAATACTTCCCTTTTCCACTATAGAATATGGCAGATATTTATATACCACGTTTCAACAGAAGTTCCCAAAGTGGTTTACATAACAAACAAAAAACAAAATCACTCCCTGTTCCCAAAGGGCTCACAATCTAAAAAAGAAACGTAAGATGGACACCAGCAACAGCCAGTGGAGTGATGCTGTGATGGGAATGGAAGATAACAACAACAACAACAACAACTATTATTATTATTATTATTAGGATAGAATAATGTATTATGCAATGCTAATCAAGAATAATATAAATTAAGAGTACAAATCACTTCTCACAACTTTGAACTTCTTATACAACTCCATTCAGCTGAATCTGTAACCAGTGTTTTTAGACAGATTGCTGCTCAAAGAAAAAAGGGTTCAATCTGATATACATTTATATGCCAGAGCCCTCTAGCCACTAATTTTTCCAACCATTTTCCACCTTAAAGATACCTTTCACAGACAGAAAGTCAAAATAGCCTGCCAATTAAATGGAAACACAGTATGTCACTGTACTACAGGATAGCAGGACATCACAAGAAATGTTCAAAAGATAGGGGTGTGCAATCCAGCCATTTGGATTTGAACTAGCACAGGCTCAGCCCGTATACGTTGATGGGATCTGAGCTGTCGGTGACTGACCAGGAGAGGAATCTTGGGGTTGTGGTGGACAGCTTTTTGAAAGTGTCAACTTAATGTGCGGCAGCTGTGAAAAAGTCCAATTCCATGCTAGGGATCATTAGGAAGGGGACTGAAAATAAAACTGCTTGGAGGAGGCAATAGTAAACCCCTCCTGTATTCTACCAAACAAAACCACAGGGTTCTGTGGGCACCAGGAGTCGAAATCGACTTGGTGGCACACTTTACCTTTAATATTATAATACCCTTATACAAAACTATGGTGCAGCCACACCTGGGGTACTGCATACAATCCTGTTAACCACATCTAAAAAAGGAGATTGTAGAACTGGAAAAGGTGCAGAAGTGGACAACCAAGATGATCAGGGGCCTAGAGCACCTTTCTTATGAGGCAAGGCTACAACACCTGGGGCTTTTTAGTTTAGAAAAAAGACGACTGTGGAGAGACATGATAGAGATATATAAAATCATAAATGGTTTAGAGAAAGTGGATAGAGTGAACTTTCTCTCTCTCATACATAACACTAGAACCAGGGGTCATTCCATGAAATTGATTGCCAAGAAATTTAGGTCCAACAAATGGAAGTACATTTTCACACAATGCATAATCAACTTGTGGAATTCTCTTCCACAAGATGTGGTGTTGGCTACTAGTTTGTATGGCTTTAAGAGGGGTTTGGATAACTTAATGGAGGAGAGGTATATCAACAGCTACTAGTTGGAGGGCTATAGGCCACCTCCAGCCTCAGAGGTAGGATGCCTCTGAATACCAGTTGCAGGGGAATAGTAGCAGGAGAGAGGGCATGCCCTCAGCTCTTGCCTGTAGCCAGCGTGGTATAGTGGTTAGAGTGCTGGATGAGGACCGGGGAGACCCGAGTTCAAATCCCCATTCAGCCATGAAACTAGCTGGGTGACTCTGGGCCAGTCACGTCTGTCTCAGCCTAACCTACTTCACAGGGTTGTTGTGAAAGAGAAACTTAAGTATGTAGTATACCGCTCTGGGTTCCTTGGAGGAAGAGCGGGATATAAATGTAATCATCATCATCATCATCATTATCATCATCTGGTGGGCCACTTTGTGAAACAGGATGCTGGACTAGATGGTCCTTGGGCCTGATCCAGCAGGGCTGTTTTTATGTATGTAGAGTCCCAAGATACAAGTATTTGGCTCCTGGAAGGTGTGAAGCAACAGCATTCTGCACCAGCTACATATTCCAAAGTGTTGCTTTCCAATTCACATGGAGTGTATTGCAATGTGACCAAGGCATGTAGATCTCAGATGGTACACCATCTGAAGGCATGCAAGGGCATCACTGGCCACAGATGGCCATCTAAAAGCGGTGCAGGGTCTAGGAACATGCTTAGCTGCAAACCTGGTTGTCAGAGCAAGTGCTCCTCCATCCAAACCAGGCTCTGTCACCAGCAGGCTTTAAAAGGTATTCTAGTTGCTGCAAGAACTTAAACCTCAGATGCTGACACTCCTTTGCACCCAGGCCTACCTTATCAATCAAGATAGTACTTGCTTCTGATTCATCTCTAATCCATCCCTCTTCCCAAGGAAAGGGTTCACTATTTTTCAACCTTCAATGTAATGTCAGCTCCTTCAGTCCAGTTGTAACAATACGGCTCAAACCATTGTTTTCATTTGTTTTCTTCTGCTGGTCAGAGAGATTACCTCATAGTTCCTGCCAGTGTGGTAAGCATTTAATGACAGAAATAAATGCGGTTATCAGCTCTCTCAAAAAGTCCAGATGGGGTTAATAAAAAATGCTATGGGGGAAAAACCCAACAACCATTCTCTCCTGCAGACTATTTACACAGCTATTAAAATGAGTGATTGCCTAAATAAGGACAATGCATGCACTTCAACAAGTACAGTAGTTCTCATAAAAGCGAAGAAAATCCAATAGTTATTAAAAACTCAAATTTTGTTTAGCATGAGAAAATAGTACTACTATTTTGTCAAAACTGCCTTAAAAAGTTATTATGTCATTGCAAAACAGAAAGGTTAAACACTATTGGGATTTGCCATGTAATAGAAATTACTTAGAAGATTCTAGTTGTTCTTGTTACTGAAGTGATACATGTTTAGCCATGACACTCAATACTAATTTAAGTTATTTAAACCTGCTTTAGGCAAAGCAATTAACACTTTAATGTGAATCTGCCTAAATGCCTCAATACTCAGATGAAAAGGAAGATAAAACCTTCTATAGAGGCTAGAGAATTTGTTTTGAGTAAATCTCATCACAAAATTCACATACGATAAAATTGTTTCTAGGAATCCTTGTAGCTTCCAATTTAGAGATAGAAATTAGTCCTGCGGGTTCTCAGAAAAACAAGTGATCAGTGTGGGTGGGGGGAGTGATCTCTTAAAGGACCATTGTTAGAAAATGGCACTCTCATTTATTAGCAGAAATACCAGACAGAAAACATAAGCCCTATTCAGATATTGACCTTGTTCACACAGTAATCATAATCAGGGTGGGAGGCATGCTATCCTTGTTTTTGTGTGAACTCAGCAGCAACAACAGCAACAAAAACCAGCCCAAGTTGCTCAAAACAGGATAACCCAGCTTTCCTACCCTGCTCCTAACAAAGGTAGGTGGAGAACTCAGAGCTTACTTATCTTGATTTTATGGTTCTGTGAACCCTCTTGCCTCTTCTACCCAGCAGGCATGTAAACAGAGAGCTGTGGCCAAAGGGGCTTCCATCCATAGACATGTCACTCTGTTGCAAAGAACACTATGATCCTGTAGCTGGAGCAGCTTCAGCAGCACTAGGTCTGTCCCCTGCTCCTTCATGGCCAATTGGAAGGCAGCTATTGATGTTGTGAGGCTTTCCAGTCTACTGGAAGCACAAAGCATGATCAGAAGGCATGGAGGCCTTGGAGGACTTTCAGCTTCTGATTTCAGTAATGGATGCTGAATCTTGCTTAATCGTGTGTTTCCTGGGTTTGCCGACCCCAAGAGAGATTCTGATCATGTGCTGATAATGGGGTAGGGGAGCTCTCCAACCAATCCCCAAATAGAGCTGTGGCCTATAATGTTGTACAAATGTACAGATTTCACTCATGTTTTTGAGTAAATGACTGTGCCCGCATTCATTTTAAAATGAATGCAGGTACAGTCTGAGGGTGCCGTACCAGCTCATCTGGTGGTGACTCAAAGCCACACCTTCTCTGTGGTTGTCCCGGGACTGTGGAATGCACTTCCTGCTGAGATTAGAGCTACTCCATTCCTTTTGACATTTAGGAAACAACTGAAGACATCTCTTCAGCCAATTTTTTTTAGTTAGTTGGTGTTTTTATGGATATTTTAATCTGGTTTTATGTTTTAAATGTTAAATTCTTGGTTTGTTTTATTCTGTAAACTGCCTAGAGACTTTGGTAATGGGCAGTATACAAATTTATTAAATAAATAATAATAAAAGTGAACCTGAGAACAGGTTCTCAAGCGCATGGTACCAATAGGAAGTGTATAGCAAGATATCTCTTTCGGAAAATTTCTTAATTCTTTCCCCCTGATTAAGAACATATAGCTCAAAAAGCATTGGGATTGTGCAATAAACATGTATTTTTCTGCACCAACCTAAATTCTTATGGCTCTGCATAATTGCTAATGAAAAACTGTATCTGAGACATGTGCAAGGCTGTACACTATGTTTTGCACTGTTTCAACCATTTTTGCTAGTAGAAGAATTCATCTAGAATAGAGATTCCTTTCTTTGCACAATATCATTGTGCTTATTTCTTTATACTAGCACATTACTAGTCTGGATTGGCTAGTAAGCACAGGGTTTGCCACCAGTGTTCTTTAAAAAAAAAAAAAAAAAAAAACCCACCACTCCTATGCAGTTATTTAGAGAGAATTGTGGCTTTGTGCCTTCAAAATTTCTTCTATTTGGGTCAACTTAGATCCCATAATTACTGTAATGTCTGATGCGGAAGTGACCAGCAACTCCTCTTATGTGGATATGCTGGATCAGTTTCGGTTTGTGGCTCCTGAGGGTGTGGACAAGCTGCTTGGTGCAGTCTACCACCTGTTATCTTTACACTTGCCCAACTTTGCTTTTACTATCAGCCGGGGGGGCGTGTTGTAAAAGGCCTGGTAGAGATTATAAATGCTCCTATGAGGAAGGGTATGATGCCTTTTTGTCTCAAGGAGACAATTATCAGACCTCTCCTGAAGAAGCCTGCATTGGATCCTATCTCCAACTATAGGCCTATCTCCAACTTTCCATAATGGGCAAGGTAATTGGGAGGGTGGTGGTCTCCCAGCTCCAGGCAGTCTTGGAGGAAACTGATTATATAGACCCATTTCAAATTGGCATTTGGGCAGGCTATGGGGTGGAGACTGCCTTGGTCAGCCTGATGGATGATCTCCAACTGGGACAGACAGAGGGAGTATGATTTTGTTGGTCCCTTTGGATATCTTGACGGCCTTTGATACAATTGACCATAGAATCCTTCTGGAGTGTCTAAGAGTATTGGGGGTGGAAGGCATTGCTCTGCAGTGGTTCTGCTCTTACCTTTCGGGCAGAATCTAGATGGTGTCCCTTGGAGACTGTCGCTCTTCAAAATCTGAACTTCATATGGTGTCCCTAAGGGCTCCATATTGTCTCCGATGTTCTTTAGCATCTACATGAAACTGCTGTGAGAGATCATCAGGAGATTTGGTGCAGGATATTATCAATTAGGGGTGTGCAATTCGGGATTTCGGGTGATTCGGCTCGGACCCGAACCGAATCACCCCTGTTCTGTTTTGTGCCCGAATCTGGGTCACCCGAATCACCCTTGATTCGGTTCGGATTTGGATTTAATCCGAATCTGAATCCGAATCGATTCGGGGGGTAAAAAGGGGCCCAGGGGCAAAATTTTGGGGTGGGGTGGTAGTGCCCAATGGGTAGAGTCTACCACCCCAATTTCAGGGGGATTGGGCAAAATTCTGATTTTTGGTGAATTTTTAAAGTTTTAGTGACTTTGGGGCAGTTCGGGGGCATAGCATGGGATCTGGGCAAAAGGAGTGGGGTGGGGTGGTAGTTCCTAATGGGTGCAGGCTACCACCCCAATTTCAGGGGGATTGGGCAAAGGGCTGATTTTTGGTAAATTTCTGAAAATTTCATGTCTTTGGGGCAGATTGGGGCAGATTGGGGCAGAAAGTGGGGCCTGGGGCAGAATAGTGGGGTGGGGTGGTAGTGCCTAATGGGTGGAGGCTACCACCCCAATTTCAGGGGGTTTGGACAAAGGGCTGATTTTTTGAGAATTTTTGAAGTTTTAGGAGTTGGGTGGGCTGGTAGATAGTGCCTAATGGCTGGAGGCTACCACCCATCCCCAATTTAAGAGTGATTGGGCAGAGGGGTGAATTATGGTGAATTTATTTGTATGAGGTTTGTCTTCATAAGGTGAAGTGTGCTAAACTGATTACTTCCTCATATTATTCATGGTAAAGGAAAGTGTGAAAAAGTGAATGTGGGGTCATGAGAGTTGTTTAATTGAAAAAAATCTCATTTGCTATGATAGAATGAGAATTCACACCTCAGAAAAAACCATAATTCACCCCTCTGCCCAATCACTCTTAAATTGGGGATGGGTGGTAGCCTCCACCCATTAGGCACTATCTACCAGCCCACCCCACTTCTTTGGGGCAGATCCACTTTCTGCCCCCAATCTGCCCCAAAGACACCCAAACTTCAAAAATTCTCAAAAAATCAGCCCTCTGCCCAATCCCCTGAAATTGGGGTGGTAGCCTCCACCCATTAGGCACTACCACCCCACCCCACTATTTTGGGGCAGATCCACTTTCTGCCCCCAATCTGCCCCAAAGACACCCAAACTTCAAAAATTCTCAAAAAATCAGCCCTCTGCCCAATCCCCTGAAATTGGGGTGGTAGCCTCCACCCATTAGGCACTACCACCCCACCCCACTATTCTGCCCCAGGCCCCACTTTCTGCCCCAATATGCCCCAAAGACATGAAATTTTCAGAAATTTACCAAAAATCAGCCCTTTGCCCAACCCCCCTGAAATTGGGGTGGTAGTCTGAACCCATTAGGCACTACCACCCCACCCCACTACTTTTGCCCAGATCCCATGCTATGCCCCCGAACTGCCCCAAAGTCACTAAAACTTTAAAAAATAGCCAAAAATCAACCGTGAATCGAATCACCCGAATTTTTCATGCCCGAAATTCGGGTGATTCGGCTCGTACCCAAAAAATATCGGGGGACATCGGGGGTGATTCGGTTCGGCCCCGAATCACCCGAAATTGTTCATTTCGGGCACAGATCGTTCTGTGCCCAAAATTTTTTGCACATCCCTATTATCAATATGCTGATGACACCCAATTTTTTTTTTACGTCAACATCATTGGGAGAAGGCATAGCCTCCCTAAATGCTTGCCTGGAGATGATGATGAGCTGGATGAGGGATAACAAACAGAGACTGAATCCAGATAAGATAGAGGTACTTATTGTGCAGGGTCGAAACCCAAAGAGACAATTTGATCTGTTGTTTCTGGATGAGGTCGCACTTCCCCCAAAGTAACAGGTACACAGTCTCAGG
The DNA here is from genome assembly GCF_027244095.1 of Hemicordylus capensis. NCBI lineage: Eukaryota > Metazoa > Chordata > Lepidosauria > Squamata > Cordylidae > Hemicordylus > Hemicordylus capensis. The sequence goes on along the minus strand of NC_069661.1, from coordinate 178,756,478 downwards.
ATGCTTCTTGATCCTAACCTCTGGTGACCCAGGTTAAGGTGGTGGGCAGAGGTGCTTTTTATCAGCGTTGGCTCATATGACTGTTGCGCCTATTTCTCAAGATAAATGACCTCAGAACAGTGGTATGTATGTTGGTAACCTCATGACTCGAGTACTGCAATGTATTCTATGTGGGGCTGCCTTTGTACATCGTCCGGAAACTGCAATTGGTACAGAATGCAGCATCCAGGTTGGTCTCTGGGTCATCTCAGAGAGACCATATTACTCCTGTATTGAAAGAGCAACACTGGCTGCCGATAGGTTTCCAGGCAAAAAACAAGGTTCTGGTTACAAACTATAAAGCCCTAAACAGCCTAGGCCCTGGGTATTTAAGAGTACATCTTTTTCTACATGACCCCCCACCGCCCTTTGAGATCATCAGTAGAGGTTGGTCTATAGTTGCCACTGGCTTGTCTGAAGGCTACTCAGGGACGGGCCTTCTTTGTTGCTGCCCCAAGGATTTGGAATGTGCATTAATTATATTCATAGTTTTTAATAGTTCTAACAATTTTTAACATTGTGCTAAATTTTTATTGTAAAGTTTTTATTGTAAACTGCCCAGAAATGTAAGTTTTGGATGGTATATAAATTTGTTTAATAAATTAAATACTTTAATCCAATTAAAAGTAGTAGATGGCATCATAAAGTGTGCACGTGTCCACAGCTATGCAATTAATTTACACTTCCATTTGTCTCCATTTTATATAAGGGAGAAAATATCTGCATGATAGCTACATGCTATGGTGTGTGGTACATATTTTTTAGCATGGATGGGATATCTTCAGCAGCATTCAAAATTTAAGTTAAAATGTATGCTACTTCTTATCCATATATTGCAGTTCATTTTCCTAAGTCAGTCAAGGGAAGAAGAGCAGCAGGTGGCAATCTGTAGTATCGTTATGCTTCTCCATGTTACTCAAAAGCCTAGGCAATATTTCAGCAAGAGTCCAGGTTAAAAGTGCTTTCCAATCAAGCTAACCAGGTTTAAAAAAACAGGTGATAAATGAGAACATTTATCAATATTACTAAAGATCAAACCTGTTCCTGCAGTTTCCAACCTTATGTTTTTAAATAAAGAAGGCTATAACCTATTTTATTTTTCATTGTCAAGGCTATAATAAACTCCAAAGGGGAGTGCACACCCAAAATATGACAGTGAATACAACAAACTAATGTTGGTTGTAACAGGTGTAGATATAACATCACATATGGGTTTCGTATAGTATTATAGTACCATGATGAAGCTCAATTTGTGATCAGGACAGTGATACACTTAGCTCTTATACATACTGATTTGAATTCATTATGCACAGTATTTTGCCCCTTTGCCTTGCTGAAAAACTGCTTCAGAAATTATGGGGGCCCTATAGAACAGTACAGTGCAGTGTAAATAAGAGAGAATATTGGCAGAAATCAACTTTATTCCATGAATTTGTGAAAATGTCTTCTCTCTGTACACTAGCAACGTCTCCATTTTATCTTATCTCCATCTTAGCTGCTGGACCTCTAGGTGGCATTCGATACCATCGACCATGGTATCCTTCCAGTCCACCTCTCAAGTATGGGAATTGGAGGTACTGTGCTATAGTGGCTCCGTTCCTTTCTTGGGGGGAGGGTCCAGAAGGTGGTGCTGGGGGACTACTGCTCAGCCCCATGGCCATTGGCCTGTGGGGTTCCGCAGGGTTCTGTTTTGTGCCCCATGCTGTTTAACATCTACATGAAACCACAGAGAGATATCATCCGGGGACTTGGACTGAGTTGTCAGCAATATGCAGATGACACTAAGTTCTATCTCTCCTTATCACCTGATCTTAGGGAGGTGGTGGATATCCTGAATCAGGGATTGGAGGCTGTGATGGGTTGGATGTGGGCTAATAAACTGAGACTGAATACGGACAAGATGGAGGTAATGTTGGTCAGTAGGAGAGCCAATCGGGATTAGGTGATTCTACCTGTTCAAGATGGGGTTGATCTCCCCTGAAGGAGCAAGTATGCAGCTTGGGGGTATTACTGGACCCGGCTCTGCTTTTGGAATCTCAGGTGGAAGTGGTGGCCAGGGGTGTCTTTGCACGGCTTAGGCTAGTGTGCCAGCTGCGTCCTTTTCTCGAGAAGGCAGATCTGGCCACAGTTACCAATGCCTTAGTCACGTCACGGCTGGATTACTGTAACGTGCTCTACGTAGGGCTGCCCTTGAAGAATATCCGGAAACTGCAGCTTGTACAAAATGTGGCAGCCAGGGTTCTATCTGGAGCTGCCCGGTGTGATTATATCACACCTATTTTGAAAGAGTTGCACTGGTTACCAGTGTGTTTCTGGGTCCAGTTCAAGGTGCTGTTTTTGACCTTTAAAGCCCTTAATGGTTTGGGCCCAGGATATTTGAGGGACTGCATGCTCCCAAAGGTTCCTGCCCGCTTTACGAGATCATCTGAGGGGGCTCTGCTCCGGGTCGCGACAATGAGGGAGGCTTGATTGTCGTGCATGTGGGACAGGGCCTTCTTTGTGTCTTCCCCCAGACTCTGGAATGCTCTTCCAGTGGTCATTCACTCGGACTCCATCACAGTTTTTAGAAAGCTTGATAAATCTTGGCTTTTTATCCAGGCCTTTACATGTTTGTTTTATTGCTGCTTCTGTGTGTTTTTATCTGTGTGCAGTTTTTATGTTTGTATTTTATATATTTTAAATCAGATTTGTTGTCATATTTTTAGCTTAATACTTTTAACTGTCATTATTATTATATGTTTTTTTACCTTTTGTAAACTGCCTTGGGATTGTTTTTAATGAAAGGTAGTATATAAATTTAATAATAAATAAAATCTGGAATGACCTGCAGTTTATTGGCTATCATTTATTGTAAATATCTATTATTGATTGATTGATTGATTGATTGATTGAATGAATGAATGATTGATTGATTTAATTTAAACAAAAAATTATTAGAAGCAGTTTATATGGAAAGACAAATAAGTCGATGGTTCCATTTCCAAAAAAGGGCTCACAAACATAAGCTGGACCAGCAACAGTCTATGGAGTGATGCTGTTGAGTCAAATATGGACAGCTGCTCCTACTCCCCTGCTAAATATAAGAGAGCTACACTTTAAAATGTGCCTCTTGGTCCCCTTAGAAGGGGTTCTTTCTTCAAGTCATTAGAGCAAGGAGAGATGTAATTGGGTATCAGAAACATAATGGCCAACCTCCTAAATGTTCACCCATGCGCTGGAAAGAAGCATCCCTGTTGTAGAGAGCTTCCTGAGTTTGGAAATACCTATCACATAAGTGGGGGCATTCCCGCCCCCCAAGAGGTCATATTCTGGGTTGGCGCAGAGCTTTTATGCAAGGGGGCTGTACCTATCATGGAAGGCTGTACCTATCATGGATTCCAGCTTCCACAATATGATCTTGAGAATGTACCACCTTTTTCAAGGAGAACACCAGGAGCCGCTTTGAGGTTCTGAACCTCATTGATTGGGAACCAGAGAAACTGTGGAAAGAAATCATTATCTGCAAAATCTAGTAATGAAAGTCAAGGAGCACAGTGAATAAAATGGTACTACAATTAAATGTCAAGAAGGCTAAACTAATGACAACGGGTACAGCAACCAGTCTCAGAATTGACAATGAAGACACTGAAGTGGTGGATAAGCTTCTGCCTTTTAGGATCGAACATCAACAGTAAAGGATCCAGCAGTCAAGAAATACGCCACAGACTAGCACTTGGTAGGGTTGCAATGAAAGCCTTGGAAAATATATTTAGATGCCATAATGTGTCTACACCTACAAAGATTAGAATCGGACAATGGTTTTCCCCATGACGCTCTATGGATGCGAAAGCCGGAATTTGAAGAAGCAAGATAGAAAAAACATTGATGCTTTTGAACTTTCTTGCTGGAAAAGACTTTTGAAGATACCATGGACAGCCAGGAAAACAAACAAATGGATCATAGAACAAAGCAATCCAGAATTTTCACTCAAGGCACAAATGATCAGGCTATCAAATTATCACACTTTGGACACATTATGTAAAGATCCAGCTCCCTTGAGAAGTGCTGGGGAAAGTTGAAGTAAAGTGGACGGCCAGCAGCAAGGTGGATGGACTAGATTATGACAGCAATGAATGCATCACTGAAAGATCTTAAAGGCCAAGTTGAAGACAGATCAACCTAGAGAGAATCTATCTATGTGGCCGCTAAGAGTTGACACCGACTTGACAGTACTTAATCAATCAATCAATGATAGGTACTGTGGAACTCAGAAACTCTCTGAATTCTTCTTGGTGCATGGAAGCATGGTTAGTCAGGATGTTGTTCACTGAAAACAGTAAAAACAACTTTATACTTTCTTTCATGCTGCACTTAATTAAATGGCCATGAAAAATTAAGCATCTTCCATTGCTTTCAATAGGAAAGATTTAAGCAAATGCTTATTATGGCACAAAAGTGTTTAGAATAGCTAGATCCTACCTAGTCCTTCTATATCCCATAGAATCCAACATGTAGTGTGTTTTGTGATAACAGCCATTTAAGCTGAATACTTCACATTGATTCAGAATAACTTGGTTTGTTCATTGGTTTTGTGTGATCTAAAACCATATCATAGTTCAGAATATAGAAGTACCGCATTTGTCAAGAAGAATAAAAGACCATTCACACAACCTATACTTAGGCATTGCTTACCCAATTGGGCGGGGGGGGAGTGCTGGGGAGAAGGCAGGAACCATCCTGCCTTCCCGCACATGATTCAAACCACTCTAGGGCTTGCCAACGCTGCACACATGACCGGTGCGCAGCAGCTCCGAGAGCAGCGAGGGAGCAGGAGGAAGCAAGTCTTTGGCCTCATGTATCCAACACAGTACACCACACAACAAGCGCAGTGCATTCCGGCATCGGTACATCTTAGAGAATTACATATGGCATCCATCCAAGAGTCCTCAAATAACTCAAATGTGACATTGCCGACCACCTTGCTAAAATATATATCTTATCCCTGCAATCAGGCTCTGTACCAGAGGACTGGAAAGTAGCAAATGTAACACCGATTTTCAAAAAACAGTTTAACATCCATTCCAGGCAAATTGATTGAAAGCATCCTCAAGGAAAAAATTGTAAAGCACATAGAACAACAGGCTCTGCTGGAAGAGAACCATTGTGACTTCTGCAAAGGTAAATCTTGCCTCACAAACCTTTTGGAGCTATTTGAGAGTGTCAACAAGTGTGTGGATAAGGATGATCCAGTTGACATAGTATACCTGGACTTAAAAAACACTTTTGACAAAGTTCCTCATCAAAGACTCCTGAGAAAACTTAGCAGTCATGGGATAACGGGACAAGTACATGTGTGGATTGCTAACTGGTTGAACGACAGGAAAGAGAGGGTAGGTATAAATGGAGAGTTTTCACAATGGAGGGAAGTAAGAAGTGTGGTCCCCCAGAGATCTGTACTGGGACCAATGCTTTTTAATTTATTCATAAATGATCTAGAAGTAGGAGTAAGCAGCAAGGTGGCCAGATTTGCAGATGGTACCATAAATATTTATGGTAGTGAAATCCAAAACAGATTGTGAGAAGCTCCAAAAGGATCTCTCCAAACTGGGGGAGTGGGCAACAAAATGGCAAATGCGGTTCATTGTTGGCAAGTGTCAAGTGATGCACATTGGGATGAAAAACCCTAACTTCAAGTATACGTTGATGGGATCTGAGCTGTCGGTGACTGACCAGGAGAGGGATCTTGGGGTCATGGTGGACAGCTCATTAAAAGTGTCAACTCAATGTGCGGCAGCTGTGAAAAAGTTCAATTCCATGCTAGCGATCATTAGGAAGGGGACTGAAAATAAAACTGCTTGGAGGAGGCAATGGCAAACCTCTCTTGTATTCTACCAAAGAAAACCACAGGGTTCTGTAGATGCCAGGAGTCAAAATCAACTTGACAGCACACTTTACCTTTAATATTATAATACCCTTATACAAAACTATGGTGCAGCCACACCTGGAGTACTGTGTACAATTCTGGTCATCACATCTAAAAAAGGAGATTGTAGAACTGGAAAAGGTGCAGAAGTGGACAACCAAGATGATCAGGGGCCTAGAGCACCTTTCTTATGAGGCAAGGCTACAACACCTGAGGCTATTTACTTTAGAGAAAAGATGACTGCGGGGAGACATGATAGAGGTCTATAAAATAATGCATGGAGTGGAGAAAGTAGACAGAGAGAAATTGTTCTCTCACACACATAACACTAGAACCAGGGGTCATTCCATGAAATTGATTGCCAGGAAATTTAGGACCAACAAACGGAAGCACTTTTTCACACAACGCATAATCAACTTGTGGAATTATCTGCCACGAGATGTGGTGACAGGTAACCACCTGGAAGGCTTTAAAAGGGGTTTGGATGACTTCATGGAGGAGAGGTCTATCAACGGCTACTCGTCAGAGGGCTATCGGCCACCTCCAGCCTCAAAGGCAGGATGCCTCTGAGTACCAGTTGCAAGGGAGTAACAGCAGGAGAAAGGGCATGCCCTCAACTCCAGCCTATAGGCTTCCAGTGGCATTTGGTGGGCCACTGTGTAACGGAATGCTGGACTAGATGGGCCTTGGTCCTTATCCAGCGGAGCTGTTCTTATGTTCATATATAGATTCATTACAACAGAATTTAAAAGAATAAAAATGTTCAATTGATTTAAAAGTTACTGTCTAGGTATGGTGTACACTATTATAGCCTACCAATGCTATAACATTAGAGACTACCTGCACTTCTTTCTTTAAGGTAATCTGTTATTGGCTGATAATCCTATTGCATCTTTATGAGGAACACTATACTAGAGTACTCAGTATTCATAACTCAGTTTTTTATGCGTGTATGCACACACACACGTTCACAAAATAAGTAATATTTCACTCATTGAGAAAAGAGCCAAGAAACAGATTTCTTTGCTATAAACTTCCTTATGCTTTTTATTTTTGTCATCAAACAAATGCTAAAGTTTACAATGAATATAATGCTATTCTTCTATTGCTGTTAGACGTCACTGAAATTATATTTTTTATATTTGTAGTTAATATGACATTCTGCCATTGGGAGCAAAGCTATTTTGCACTGCAATGCAAATGGCTGCATTCATCATAAGAGCTTTGTTAGTTATTCTTTGTGTTCCTTATCATTCCTTTCCCAAACCCCAGTGCTTCTGCAGCAAGCAGAGAGGTGTGTCAACAGCAGTCTCAGCCACTGTAAAAGGCATCCTTATCAGAAAGAGCAGGGTGCAGTGGGAATGACCTGCCAAGTCACAGAATAGCTCTTGTCTTCCTAACCCTTTGTGCAAAGCATGGCTCTTTGTCCTTATGATGTGATCTGTCTTTCAGCATAGCACAGAGTGTACAGACCCTCTAGTAGATCTATAAGAACAATTCAAAACATGGTGGGGTTTTGAGAAGACTGCATTACTTATCCTTCTCCTCCTTTCTTTTTTAAAAAAGAAAAAGAAAGATGACAGCCACCAAATGACTAGACTTTAAAAGCAAACAACAACAGACAATGCAAATCTCAATATCACAGTCTGATTGCTAGGTCTAACAATTATACTGAGAATTTTAGGTGGAGCTATGCAGTGAGTTGATAGGGAATCAATAGACTCCTTAACTGGACTGCAATCCTACACCCTGAAAGTGTGGACAGCAGGATGTGGAGTGGCTCCTGCAAATGTCTGTTATAACTAACTATCATCTGGTAAACTGCAGTATATGCTAAGTGTTCCACTACTATCCTAAGTTATTCCCAGAAAAAATAGTAATGCTGCAGATGGAATGGGGCTGATGAAACCATTCGCTTTTGGATATACCCTAGGAAAGAACTCTCTTGTCCTCAGTGCCTAGCTGGGTCAGAGCATGCTTCGGATGGCAGATGGGATGGTGGAGGCTTGCCTGGGAATTATAGCAGAGCAGTGTGGCAGCCATTCTGCTGTCCATGTCAACAGATTTCAGTCCCCCACTGCTTAAGAAACTGCAGCTTGCCTTCATGTGCTTTCAAAACCTTTTACACTAGAAATAAAACTTATGTAGTTTTTCTATTGGCAATTTCAATAACTACCAAGATATTTTTTTCCTCTATAGACACAACTTAGGAGGCAGATGCAGTCATCTACAGTGTAATTAACAGTTTAAGTACAGAAGTATGATATTTTGAACTAAATGCGGTCTAAGGCATTTGAGATGCTTTATTTTTGAAGATTAATTTTATTTTATTTATTTATTTGATTGATTGATTGATTTTATTTCTATACTGCTCTTCCAAAAATGGCTCAGGGTGGTTTACACAGAGAAATAATAAATAAATATGATGGATCCCTGTTCCCCAAAGGGCTCACAATCTAAAATAAAAAAATAAAAAATACAAGATAGACACCAGCAGGAGGTACTGTGCTGGAGGTGGATAGGGCCAGTTACTCTCCCCCTGATAAATAAAAGAGAATCACCACGTTAAATGGTGCCTCTTTGCCAATAGTGTTGGGACAAAGAAACAAAAAACTAATTTTTCAAACAAGGAGTGGTTTCAGGCGTCATGCGGAATCTCGGTTGAAACTGAGTGCCAGCAGCGTCCCTCAGCCCCAGCAACATGTGTGCTCACCTCCATGATTACCTACGCCCTTTGTAGGATATGAAGAAATTGGTGAATTTGGACGTCATTAGTTATCCTAACTTACAAAGGACGTAGGCACTCATGCAGAGATGGAAAGGGGGAGCACATGGTCCTGGGGCTGAAAAAATTGGTATGAAACTTGGCTGTAACCAAAGTTTCACAGGATGTTTGAACCTGCCCAAAGCATAATTAACTTATGGAATACACTCTTGCACTATGAGATGATAGTAATTCGCTTAGAAGGTCTTAATAAGATTAGGCAAATTTAGATGTATAAATAGTGATTCACTCCAGTGAATATGTAGATAGAGTACTTATAGAGAGAATAGACTAGAAATAGTTAGGTGAAACCTCTAGTTTAGATTAAAGTTCAGCATCTTTCTTAACAGGGAAAACCATTACTTTAATTTATTAGAGTTAAACCTCACTTTTAATCAAAACATCTTCCAGGTAATTTCAATAGACTATTCAGTTCAGTTAGTTTATTGCAGTCACTAGACTAGAAGTAGAAATAAAGCAACAATCATGTGTGCAATACAAGATATGGCAATACAATTCCTATAATAAAATTCATATATACACATCAGTGAATTACTCAAAATAATCTCACTCCACAAAACAGTCCTAACATATGAATTAGTTTATAAATTGCTTCCTCAATAGATTGCAACAATACCCAATTATAATATAATTTAAATTATTATTATATGATAATAATTTAAAACATATACATATGCACATCACTCAGCCGTTCATCCTCTGGCCAATAGGGGAAAGCTGTTGTCATATTGTCCTATTTGTGGGCTTCCAAAAGGCATTTGTCTGGCCACTCCTGGAAACAGGGTTCTGGACTATATAGGCTTTTATCATACTGGCATGGTAGTGCTACTATAGTTAAGATGAGGAGTTCTTTCGACATTCTACCATCATAAATCCTGAACTCAATCGGTACTATCTAAACTGTCTGTCCAATATACCTGGACGTTTGCAGATATTAACTAGGTGACAAGTGATACCATCCTTTAAAATCTGGTGCAGATTTGATGTAGAATGGCTGAGATACAGCAATGAGACAAGCCTTAAACTCTAGAAATCAACTGTTAGGCTACTTTTTTGGCATCAGATAAGACATATCATAACATTTTTTAAGTGTGTGTGTGTGTGTGTATATATAATATTCATGTATATGCTGACACATATTCCTGTGTTGTTTTGAAAACATTCATCCAGCATTTCCTGAAGGTTACATAACAGGGTATAGCCAACTAAGGGCACAGATCAATGATTTTCCCAACTAAGTATTCTGAAGCCAGAGTTTGGAGGCTCAAATCCTAGCAAGGTCTGGGGAGTGATTTCCTGGTTCAGAGCTTAGCTGAGTCTACTAGCACTCTGGCACATCTAGAGTTAAGCAAGGAGTTCCCTTCTACCCCTTTGATGGGCTTTGTTTTAGCCCTCCACTGAGACAGCAACAAGGTGGTGAGAGCCTTGTGAGATGGGGTGAGTTAGCAAATGGACATAAAGGAATGTGAGGTTGCAGAGAAGTTGTCCTTACAAGGACACACAAAGCAGTGATGGAATGTCTTGAACATAGAGATTTTCTATCAGCAGTATATACTCACTATAAGCCACTAGAATCCAGTCTTTAAACACGAAGCACTGTGTCTTATGGAGATACATCAAAAAGAGATGCAGAAATTCATCAGAGCATCTCTAGCAAGTGATTGGGGAAGCTGCACCTGTTAAATTTCTGGCTGCCTCCTTCCCCAGCCCAATGTCCAGTTGAAAGACCAAAGCAAAGTGAGGGTGCATGGCACCTCATTTCTAAAGCCAGCACAATATACAAGACTTCACAGTTTATATGGTGCAGAAGCTAAGATGGACACTTTAAGTTGCAATTTCCATGCTTTTTAGAGCACAAGTGAAAATTGAAAACATTATAAACTGAAGGGTTTTGAATTACCATATTTCCATTGAAACAGACTTAAAAGAGATCTCAGCCTTTCTGCTCTAGCATAAAATGCAATTATACACAATATCAAACAAAAAATATTTAACCTTTTGAGGGGCCTTTTATCAGAGTCCATATCCAATATTTTCTTGTATATTTCAAAAAAAGAAGAATGTTCACAAAGCAGTCAATACCAGGGGCGTAACTATAATAGGGCAAGGGGAGACAGTTGTCTGGGGGCCACACTGCCTTGGGGGGCTCCCCATAGGCAAGTCACATGACTGACTCCCCCAGCTGCGCACCTGTCTGGGCTTCCTTCAGTTGTATTCATCCTCCGAAATTGATGTGAGTGTTAAGGCCTGGAGCTACCAGAACAGCATGTCTTTCTCTAGTACCATTAAATGACTTGCATCATCCACAATTTACAAAACCTTTTTAATTTTACTATGCTTTGGGGGGGGCATTTTAAAATCTTGTATCTGGGCACACTACAACCTTGCTACTCCCCTGGTCAATATTATCACACATTATCTATCTATAACATTATCTATATCTATAACAGCAGAATGGGATTTGGTGCAAGAACTCAAATGCAAAACCCTCAGGTGTAAGTATTGGGTATCATGAAACAAAATTTTAGTATAAGTTTCTTTTTAAGGAATTCTTCACTGCTTCAACAAATGTTTCATGAACAGTGGAATGACTGTTTTTCACACTTGCCCAGTTAGAACTCAACAATATATTTTACACGAATAGTCTCACAAGCCATAGATTCTGAAACTACATAAATTACAGAGAAATAGAACATACATAAGATTTTAATAGATATAATCTATTAAACAGAGCTAACAGATGTGATGGTATCAAAACAAAACAATAAACAAAGTGGTTCTTTGATGTAGTCAGCATAAAATTTCCCTCTTTTCAAAAAGAAGACTTCCCATTGGCTACAAGCCGTACTAGAGAGTATATTTTAGTGAGAATGGCCAAACAGGCAGAAATCCAAATTGATGGTTCCCATGCCCAATGAAAAAGTAATATTTTACCAAGATGACTACATCAGTCAGACACAACATAAAAGCACAGCATAATGGCATACAGTTCCATTACAAGATGTACTGAGTACATAATTAACCATTGCTAATACTTAGCTGAGCATTTGAAAAGAAGAAAAATTTATTCAAGTGGGACATAAACTATTCAGCATGCTGCCAGAATTATATAAATGAAAATGTCAGAATGAAAGCATGCACTAGTCAGGCTATGTTTATGATCCCCTGACAGAAGATGTATAAATAGGAAAAATTTACCACTCATTCACTTGGGGCTAATGAAGCAGAACTAAGATCACATGCACACCATCACTCAAATGCAAGACATTTGCAACTTCTCAATTTTATATGGAACTGCCTTGTTCTAGTCACATACTGTGGAACAATGGCCTTTTTTTTTTAACCCCTTCTTGGTTCCGTCTAATCAGTACACTGTAATTGGTCCGGAAGTTTCATTTTTCTCAAGCTAATGTTAATTTAATGAGTATTCTTTCCACATTTTCAAATGCAGTTGATGGAGGATTTTGATATCTCACATCTATAGCATCAATCAGTGCTATACAGAATACCACACCAAGCAGAATGAGAGAGATCTACATTGGACCAGTGTTAAACAAATAATACATACCCACAAGTCCTATTGAATCAATGGAATTCATACACCATAGCTCAACGGTAGAGCACATGCTTTGCAGGCTGAAAGTCCCAGGTTCAATTCTTGGCCCCTCCAATTCAAAAAGGACCAAGAATTGAGCCTGAGACTTTCAGTATGCAAAGCATGTGCTCTACCAATTCAAAAGAGCCACCTAATGGCACAGTGGGGAAATGGCTTGACAACCAAGCCAGAGGTTGCCGCTTCGAATCCCCGTTGGTATGTAACACCTATATCAGGCAGCAGTGATATAGGAAGATGCTGAAAGACATCATCTCATACTGTAGGGGAGGAGGCAATGGTAAACCCCTCCTGTATTCTACCAAAGACAGCCACAGGGCTCTGTGGTCACCAGATAGCACACTTTACCAATTCAAAAGAGACTCAGATAGCTAGGAAGGACTTCTGTCAAGATCTAGGAGTTTTATGCCAATCAGAATACACAGTAGAAAAACACATGGTCTACTTTTGCATATGGCATTTTTATATATTTACATGCACACTATGCATTGCATTGAATCTCCAAAATCAACACATTTTAAACATGTTCCCATTTCCTTGAGGTCTACCGAAAGAAAGCTGTCATGTTCACATAATGGCTACTACGAGAACAATAGTATAATGAATATCAGTGTGTCTGCTTTGGCTAAAGGACTTGTAATGGGTAATCAGTAGTTTGATTTTTGAAAGCATGTGTAATTAAGGACTACAATCTCAAACAAAGGGATGCTTTCAGTTTCTGCATGTTCATTTGTATTTCAGTAAGTAGCAATTCTCTGTTGCCTAAGACGAAATCATGTGGAATTGCTCACATTTGTATAATTAACCATTACCAAATGAGACCACATTTTTTATTTTTCACATCTTCTCTAGGAAAAAAGACCTCATTTGGTTGTTTCAGGTAAGATTCTCTATGTTTATAAAGCATAAAAAGCAAAAGACTATTTCAAACACTGCAATGAATAGCAATCCCATTAAATTTGTACTGAAATCAATCTTAAAACTATGTCAATTTTCCAAAAGCAAACAGAAGACACTGGTGCATATGTCACATGGAAACTTGGTTCAAGCCTAGTTCCACGCAACATTCCTGAGCCTTGGGATCTCATGATTATTTCTCCTGTGATTCCGTGGACATATACTTCTGATTTAGGTTAAAATAAACCAAGACGAGTCATGACATCTGAACCATCAGGTCTTGGTTCATTCTGATCTATTGAGGGGAGGGGCAGGGGCGGATTAACCCTTTTGCCGCCCATAGGCAGAAGGAATTTTCCTCCTCCAGGCCCTAAAGCCAATCCCAGCCATTCCCAAACTCGCCACAAAGTCTCTCCACCTTCATCGTACCTGGCCACAATTCCATCTAACCTGAGAGACGTGGTTCACGCTGCCCACAAAGATAACACCAAACTCTGAGAGGATGTACTCCTTGCGCTCCATGTCATTAGACATGAACACATCCTCTGAAAAGCAAGTGGTTGGCTGGTGCTGTGGGGATGCCTAGGAGTGGGGCTAGGAGGTACCACCCCCTCTACCAGCTTTATCAACCAACAGCCCTCTAAATTCTGAGCAGGAAAAGAGAATTTTAAAAGAAATATTTCAATTGTTTTCCCTCCTCTCTTTTAAGCCCAGCATTTCCTCAAATGATGAATTTTAACAACAGAAAAAGAAAAGCATACATTTTAAAACAGATTTCCCCCCTAAAGAATAGCAACAAATAGTCTTTATAGTTTGTAGCCCATACCTCTTAATAGGTGTCCCAGTGACTGAATTTGTAACCATACTGGTCTGCCTGTCATACAACAAATTGGTGTACTTTAAAAAAATCAACTACATCTCATTGTCATGTAAAGTAACATTTATTTGAAACTGTAATTTACTTTTCCTATTTCCTTGCCCTTTTGGAAGACATCTGTACAACAAAAATGAAGTAATATTGTTCTAATGATATGTAATTGCTTTTGTATTTACATTCCTACGTGTCCCAGAATCTCATTTAAAGGGATAAGTGAGCTGTGATTTTACTAAAATAGCAAGTGATGACTCTGCTATTTCAAAGGCTACCAACATTTTACAGATAAATGCATGTAACATAAGCCACAATCCTAAAAATAAAAAAAAAATGGTGAAAAGCAATTCTAGCAGAGCTATAATTTGGAATCTGGTTTTGGGGAGTTCTTGGGACCAATTTGAAGCAGAAAATAGCAGGCATGGAGAGCATTAACTACCTCCCTTCCCTCTGCTTCTTCACTTGAAGTTCTTCTTTTCTAATGCTGGGGTTTTTTCCTTTCCATATTAAGAACTGTATCATGGCACAGTTGCGCACACACAGGTATAACATCAGGGCCTAAAGCAGTTCATAGGAACACAGGAAGCTGCATATACTGAGTCAGAGCATAGGTCTATCTAGGTCAGTATTGTCTACACAGACTGGCAGCAGCTTCTTCAAGGTTGCAGGCAGGAATCTCTCTCAGCCTTATCTTGGAGATTTCAGGGAGGGGACTTGGAACCAGAGCAGCTCCATCCCCTATGGGGAATTTCTTACATTGCTCACACATCAAGTCTCCCATTCATATGCAACCATATGCAACAAGTCATGCTTGCTACCACAAGACCAGCTCTTGTGGTCTCTCAATACCAGTTCAAGCCTAGATGGAGCCAAAATGTGCTTTAACCACATAATGTCATTTTTTTAAAAAAAAAACCCTAAAATTTATGTACAATTTTGTACCTGTTGTTTTAAAGTATTTTACAACAGAAAATGTCTATTATGATCAGAGTGAAATCAAAATACAATTTACAACTAGTTTAAAACCAATGGAACCTGAACATAACAGAGTAGGTCAAACAGTGAGCCTCTTCTCACGATCCATTAGAAGGGCTAGAGGGAAGGTCGTCTTTCCTGCAGATGACTGCAGCAGCGTTGCTGGGTGCACTTCCCATCCTTGCAGTGTGGCAGCTGCAAGCAACCATGGCTGCCCCACGACCCACACTCGCTTCCTTAACCTCGATTTACAGGGTGGCTATTTAGGCGGGTTTACCACTGTGGAGCCACCAGGATCGGCCCGATCCTGGTGGTTCACAAGAATGTACAAAACCGGGCTGTGCTCCCTTAGCTCGGTTTTGCACGCATGTGTGAATAACCTCTGTTAATAATTCAATTAGTCTTTTCAAATAATAAGCAAGATATTGCTTTCTATTGGAAGCTTGATTTGTGTGCCTATTTCTTGCAAACATCTTTCTAAATTATGTACAGAAGCAAGAAAACACACAGAACCAGAGACCAATAGCAAGCCTTTTATTTTGTAATTACCAAGTTCACTGATTTAAATAAGCATTTTGATTAAATATTATAAAAACTCGGCAGTGGCATCTTTGAAGTTTCAAAATTCATAATATAGCATGAAACAAAAGCTCTTTATTAAAAGGAAAAAGAAAAGCTAAAGATATTACAAGAAAAATTATTTTTATGTATGAAAATACATAAAAATATGTATGTAATTGCAACCCTGTAATGGCAACCTTGTACCCTGTTAAATTCATGTGAATCCCATAAGACTCATTTATGCAGAAATAGCTGTAGGTTCAATTGTTGTTTTTTGAAGTTAGCAACAGATTCATCTTTGTGAGGTGCTGATCTTCCTATCATGAGCCTGCCTATCGGTATGTGATAAAGGTAAAGTGTACCCTCAAATCAGTGTTGACCCCTGGTGACCACAGAGCCATGTGGATGTCTTTGGTAGAATACAGGAGGGGTTCGCCATTGCCTCCTCCCATGTAGTATGAGATGATGCCTTTCAGAATCTTCCTACAGGTGAAACTCGGAAAATTAGATTATCATGCAAAAGTCCATTAATTTCAGTAATGCAAATTAAAAGGTGAAACTGATATATGAGACAGACGCATTACATGCAAAGCAAGATAAGTCAAGCCTTAATTTGTTATAATTGTGATGATCATGGCGTACAGCTCATGAAAACCCCAAATCCACAATCTCAGAAAATTAGAATATTACACGGAACCAAGAAGACAAGGATTGAAGAAAAGGACAATATCGGACCTCTGAAAAGTATACAGTATACTGTGCTTGACTGGCCAGCAAACTCGCCTGACCTGACCCCATAGAGAATCTATGGGGCATTGCCAAGAGAAGGATGAGAGACATGAGACCAAACAATGCAGAATTGATGAAGGCTGCTAATGAAGCATCCTGGTCTTCCATAATACCTCACCAGTGCCACAGGCTGATAGCATCCATGCCACACCACATTGAGGCAGTAATTGCTGCAAAAGGGGCCCAAACCAAGTACTGAATACATATGCATGCTTATACTTTTCAGAGGTCCAATATTGTTCTATTCTTCAATCCTTGTCTTCTTGGTTCCATGTAATATTCTAATTTTCTGAGATTGTGGATTTGGGGTTTTCATGAGCTGTACGCCATGATCATCACAATTATAACAAATTAAGGCTTGACTTATCTCGCTTTGCATGTAATGCATCTGTCTCATATATCAGTTTCACCTTTTAATTTGCATTACTGAAATTAATGGACTTTTGCACGATATTCTAATTTTCCGAGTTTCACCTGTATATCGTTGCTGCCCTATATAGGTGTTTCCCACAGTCTGGGAAACATACCAGTGGGTATTCGAACCAGCAACCTCTAGCTTGGTAGTCAAGCCATTTCCCTGCTGCACCATTAGGTGACTATGTGAGCACCTCCTATTACACAGATGCCACAAATCTAACAATCAACCATAGTTTGCTATTATGAGAATATGCTTCATTAAACCTTAGGCTTTCACACTCCCCTGTACACTTCAGCCCTTTTTTGCACACAAGGGGATGAAAATCTGAAGTATATGTTCACCATTATAACAAACCACAATTTTCTGCTTTGTATGAATATGGGAAACTGCTTTGGGCAAATCATAGTTTGTTAACCAACTAGGACAGCATAACATACATATCATACCATGGCCAAATATGCTATGCGTTGTGCATGAAGGATGGAGGAAAGGGAAGGGGAGCACATGAACCCAAGGCTCTCTGTGTTGTGGCATCTTATTTATTTATTATGTATCAAATTTGTACACTGCCCCAAACTTTAGTCTCTGGGCAGTTAACAACATCTTCACAACAAACTGTGGTTTATTGCTACATCTGAATACAGTAAGGGTCTTGTGGGTGAGATGTATCTCAAACATCTCCTTTGAGATACAGCACAGAGATAATTAGCTGCAACCAGTCACCTAAATGGCTGCTTTTCCTCCAGGGTACCACCACCCTCAGAGGGTTCACTAAGGAAACTCGTTGCAAAGTCTATTCCCCCACTTCCCAAAGTGTAGTCTTTTCAACTTTGTCAGTTCCCATTCTTTTTCAGCCAAGCAATGTTATTTGAACACTGAGGCATCTTTGAGTATATACAAGTCTAGAATCATTAATAAAAAATGTATTTTAATCGGTAAAACGGTGAAAGAAAAAGGCATTGACAACAATAATGAATAGTGTACACATCTGGAGAAAAGTACAACAATGAGATTCTCCATCCTGATTTATGATGTGTTTATAATAAACACAAAGACTAAACATGGACACAGATTCTAAATTGACTGTATACTAAACTGAAATAAGGACAGTTAACAGGCAATTTGGTTTATTATAAAACAAGCAATAAGTGCTCATAAATAAAATTGCAAACCATAAAAAGAGGAAGAATTGCCCCTCTTTAACCTGATCACCCACAAAAGCGAAAAAGAAGGAGTCAAATAATTTGCGTTCATCCTTTATTATCAAAGAAAAATGTTAAAAATTAGACAAGGAGCTATAGCTGGATGGAAGGGTATTCCAAGCAAGACAGATATTACCCTATGACAATGAACAGGGAATTCCAGGCTTGTATGTGTATCTTGGGCCTTCTAAGAAATATTAGAAAAGGAAGATTATTTATTCAAGACCTTTTAACAGTGGTGTAGCGACATTGATGGTGGCCCTGGGCTGAGATATGGGGCAGCTCCCTCTGCTGCTCACATGCCACCCAACTAACCATTCTGCTCCCCTTTGCCGCTATGACATGGGCTAATGATGTCACACCAGCACAAACCAGCAAAGTGACATCATTAGACTGCGTTGTGGTCAGCAAAGGAAGGCAGGCTGCCAGCAGAGCAGGCGGGTGACTAGATGGATAGTGGAAGTCATTAAGGCATGTGGGTCCCATGGCTATTGGTGCAGCAGTGGGAGGGTGTAATGGGCATCCCCAGACAACAGAGGCCTAGGGACATTTCCACACACCCCAATCCTTTAGTTGTGTGTCTGCCTAATAAGATACGAAGAAATGCATTGAAATGCAACCTACTCCATGAGTATTGTGCATTTGAGAGAGATGGTTAATAGCCACAATTCCCCAAGTTCATATGTAACACAGAACTGTGGCTTGTTTTAAAGTGAAAGCAAAAGGTTTCACTCTTCTCTCACATATGTGGCAAGGATGAGAGGACAGTAGTATACCATGGCTCTTCTTATCACAACCAGATCACAACAGAACTTGAGGGGTGTGGTTTGTTCATTACTTAAAAATACAAACTTTTCTTTTCCTTCTCTTCTGTATGCAGGAAGAGGAGTGGGGAAGGGTGTGAATCCCCTAGGTCACTTCAGCTCCTTTATGTAGCACTAAACCACAGCTGAACATATGTCTGAAATGGGTCTTGAGACTATGCTATTCATTTTGGAACCTATCCAGAAGGTTCAGATTTATTCTGCGTACCCATTCATTTCAACATGCTTATTTAAAAATATATAGATTCCTATAAGAAACTATAGATTCCATGAGGAAGAAAGCTGTATGTTAAAGTATACAGGTGCTAAGTTAAGAGATGTTCAAGTATACAGGTGCTAGCATACACACCACCAAAAACAGGCACAGAAGGGGGCCCATTATTAATTAAAGTAAATCAACATGGGTGATTCTTGATTTGAATCAATAGTAAAAACTGTTCAGTTCATATCACTACAAAGTCTGATTTGCGCCTTTAAAAGACAGCATCCATTGAAAGGCACATTTTTCTTCTCTTTGTTCTTTCCCATCAATTTTAATGGGTGCAGAACATCAGTCACATCTAATATAATGAGACAAGAAGATGGATGAGTACATTTGAAGCTACTAGTCACTGGACAGAAAACATCCTGAAGGAGTGACTCTAGTAGCAAGAGTTCAAAATGCAGCCTGGGCAATGGGTTAAAAATACAGTTCACAATTTGATATTCACATGGATATCAAAATCAGGTTTGTGCCACTATTTATCATGCTCCCACATTTCAACTTTCAATGTCATATTTCTATTGAAAATGATTAAGTAGGGTTCCTTTTAATCCAAGGAAGTGAGTAAAACTAGGAACAATGCAGAGAGAAATGACAAAGCTATTGGATTAAGAACAGAGCAGCTTTTGCTAAAATGTTTTAAGCACATTCACCATTTCTCTCAAGTGCACAATACTCATGGAGCAAATAAACAAAGAAGTTCATTTAGGATAAGTGGTTCAATATGAATATGTTATTTTGCACCTTGCAAAATGAGGCTAAAGGGATAATACAAAAGCTAATATTTAGGTTTGTCATTTGACCCACCAAATATACATTGTCAATTGGACAGACAAATGTCAAAAATCATCAAGAACTAGCTGACTGGGCGCATAGCATCTGCGCCCCGTTTGACTCTTGCCCCGTTTCAGCCCCTTCTCCCTGTCTTCCAGCGAGCATCTCTGATGACCACCCGGCCCGCTTCTCCCCCCCACCCCCGCTTGCCGTTTCTCCTGCCTCCTGCTGCCGCTTCCTCTTGCTGGTGGCCCAGCAGCCTCCTGACCCCAGCGGGCACGCAGGCCACCGCAGCTGCCACCATTTCCCCTGGCAGCAGCTCAATGACCTCCTGCTGCGCATGAGCTCCTGCCACCTCCGCCGCCCAACCAATCAGCTGGGCGCCAGGAGGCACATTCTAAAGGCACACCCAGGAGAATTAAATATATAGATTTAAAGCCTATTTTATTAGAATTGTAACAAAGAGAGAGGCATATACCACAAAAGAGTTAGACTGCAATCTTATGCCCAATTACGAGGGTGGAAGTTATCATCATCATTATTATTATTTTACATGTTATATACTACTCTTCCTCCAAGGAGCTCAGAGCAGTGTACTACATACTTAGGTTTCTCCTCACAACAATCCTGTGAAGTAGGTTAGGCTGAGAGAGAAGTGACTGGCCCAGAGTCACCCATCAAGTATCATGGCTGATTGGGGATTTGAACTCAGGTCTCCCCAGTCCTAGTCTAGCACTCTAACTACTACACCACGTTGACTCTCGGTAAACTCAGTGGAACTTGAGCTCAGTGGCATCAGCACACTTTACATACTTTTGGGGCCAAGTACAGTCATGGTGACTCAAAAGAATCCTGAAGAGCCCCATTTACAAAACTATTTATCATCTGGCAAGTGGTCATCTGTAAACACCTGAGTATTATTGCTCCCATGTCCATGTACGCACTTGTACCTGTAGAAACATGCAACTATAACCATATCTACATATAAACACGGACACTTGTCTTTTATAATTGCTATGCACATTGAAGTAATAACACTGGATGCATACAGATGACGATTTGCGGAATGACAACATCTTAGGGATGTGAAAAGCAGCATTACTTTGATTTGGAAGTTGCCCCAGCAGTTCAGAAGGGCCACCAGTTTGATGCCTGAGGTTGGGTCTGCTTTGCTTTGACCCTATCCGAAGTAGACACTTCAATATAGGCCAAAGCTTCAGCTTCCCCCTTCCTGATCCCTGTATTGATTTATTGGACTAGTCAATGGCTGTAATCCCAGAAAAGACTACAATTGCCAAGAGCACATGCACTATTCCCAGAACTCCCAGATTTAAGACAACTTATTCCCAGATTTAAGACAATTAGAGTCTTTTAAAAAGTGAGACTGCACAAGTCACTACTTGCTTGTAACTGGTAATCTATCAGCCTGTTTCCTAACTCTTGCCAGACCTGTTAAGTATTCTAAGTGGTCAAGGAATTGGCAGGGTGGGGAGGTGCAAAATTTGGAGCGGAATCATATTTGGCTTGATCTGATTTGATTCAGACTTGATTCAAACTAGACCACACTTGATGGCAGGATGATAAAATCCTCTTGTGTTGTGCAGAATTTTAGTGCACATCAGGTGTAGATGGATGCTAAGTTATGTGTGGCAAAATGGTCAGCTATATGCAAAGAACTCTGATTTCTGGCCACTGGTATCAGACAACCCTATGTTCAATTAAAATATAGGCTGGCAGAAGGTTTTATAGCTTCATTGAACATGAGTAGTAAATTGATAACTCCAAAGTGATAATTCAGCATTACAACCCTCTTTTTTAAAGTAAAAACATAATATATTTTTCAACATATATGTGTATAGATAGAGTACAATGTGCGTGTGTGTGCATTTGTGCACATGCATGCATAAATTCAGGTACACAATCCTTTGTCATACAAATCAGTAGCATTCGCATGGAGTGATACCTTTATTTCTTCTATCACTCTGCAAATGGACATGCACAGGCAATGAAATGGGCTTTATGGTCTGTGTATACATCACATATCCCGTCCAAATCTCATTCTCCTCTGCTTGGTCAGAAATTACCCACTGGTCTGGGAACAGGATGTCAACTGTGGATTACTGGCTTACATCCTGTAACCTGGTTAATAATGTTGTTCAAAGGGAGGTTGATTCTCATCCAGATAGCAACCATCTCCCTTTGATTCTAAGGACAAACCTGCCAGCTGGGACATCTCATTCTAAGGATAAGTTTGCTTTGGAAGTGGTGGCTGGGGAAGTACAGATTAAATGCAATGAGCAATGGGCTCAAGTTATGGACACTATTAAACTCAGATGAGATGATGGGACGTTGTGATGAGTTAATAATGGGACAAGTTGGGCTTGTATATGATCATTATGGGACACTCATTCATATGATACGAGACCATCTTGTGCGGCAAAGTACTTATTATAACTGCTGGCCAACGGGTAGGGCTAGAGGTTGGTACAACCAAGACTGTGTAGCTGCCAAGAAGGCTCTAGTGGCAAACTATAAGTTGTACTGACAAGACCCTCAACATGCAACTCCTTCAACACTACTAGTCCTGAAAAAAAAAAATCCTTGATCAAAGCTAAGAAAAGAGAAGCTCAAAGGCTGTCCTGGCAGTGGCTGATTGCTTCAGTTAGAGAAAAGAATTCCCCTCTCTCCTGGTGTATTACAGCTGGCTGCCTAGAGCATTGTTCCTCCCATTTGACTAGTCAGGTCCCTATGGAGACATGGGAATTACACTTTAAAGCTCTCTATGTGGCCCAGGAGGAGGAAATAGCCCCACTAGATTTTAAAAATGACTCGCTCCCTGATTGGCCACCTGTTTCAGTTGCCGAAGTTAAGAAGCTTGTTGACTCCTTAAAAGTTGGCAAGGCTTCAGGCTGTAAATGTTATCTTCTCTGAAATGATTAAGTTTAATGCAAATTGGTGGGCCCCTGTATTGTCATACATGCATAGATTGAACTGGGCTCATACCAGTTCAATTATAGCCATAATAGTGCCCATATTTAAAAAGGGGGATAGATGTGATCCTGCCAACTATCGCCCAATTAGCCTGCAATTTAGATTGGAAGTTGCTAGACTGGATGAAGAATGAAGGTATTCTGGGTGATGAACAGGCTGGTTTTAGAACAGGCAGTCAACCATGGACCATGCCCTAGTATTACGCCATCTGATTGAGAAATATAGCAACAAACCTAAGTCTTCCTTGAATGTGGCCTTTGTAGATTTCAAAGCAGCCTTTGATTCAGTATTGAAGATAAGCCTCTGGAGAACTCAGAGACACTAATATTGATAGGCGCTTACAGTACTCTTTCTTATTCAGAAGCTTTACGATAATACCAGTGTAAGAGTGAGATGTAAATTCTCAAGGCTCACTTGCACATTTAATAATCACTAGCAAAGGAGTTAAACAAAGGTGCATTTTGGTGCGATCTGTGTTTTTAATCTTTACAAAAATACCCTAGCTAATAATATCTCCGATCCAGCTCTATATTCCCCAACTATTGCGGGCATAGCTATCCCAATCCTCCTGTATGCAGATGACACTGCTATCATCTCACGAATTCCTGTGGGCCTTAGGAGAGCGCTTAGCCTCTTGGCCACTTACTGCAAGGACAACCACTTGGTCATTAACTTCCAGAAATCCATAGTGATAGTCTTTGCCAAGGCATGTATGCATGTATGCCAAGAGGCCTAAAAGATTTAACTGGCATATAGAAGGCCATCATATAGAGCAGGTCAATCGTTTTAAATATCTGGGTGTGGTTTTTCATGTCATGGAAGGCCCATGTGGACTACACTGCCCAACAGGCAGAAAGAAGTGCTTCAGCAATGTTAAGATTCTTTCACTCCGAAAGTGGAGAAGTTATCCCTGCAGTGCTCAAATTATTTGCTGGTAAAGCATTGGCCCAACTTTTGTATGGCTCACAACTGGGCCCCTGCCCTAACTATAGGCTGCTGGAGATAATCCAATCTAAGTTTCTTAGAGCAGTATTCAGGTGCCCTCGATGTATCTCCAATGCAGCACTGAGGTCGGAATCAGGCCTCCAGAGGGTAGAAACAAAAGCATGGATTTTAATCCTCAGTTATTGGCTTAGGATACATTTCTCCGCTCTGGGATTGATCCCTCTTATGTTGGCCGATAGGTTTCGATCCATCTGGACACGAACACTGATGGGTAAAATTGTCATCACTTGACCTCTCTGCTGAACATTTGTCATTATTAGATTACAGTCAGGCCAAGGAGATACTCAAACAGAGGGTCTTGGACATTGAACATCAGAACGATTTAAGATCCATCCCAGAGACCATAAGAGGGTGCTTTGGTGACTTTAACCAGGAACCTGCTAGCTATCTATTGTCCCTCTCATCACAGGGTTTTTCTCAGAGCAAGATATGGTGCCTTACCATCAGCGGTCTTATCAGGAAGGTTTCTGAAAACCCCTCTGGCCAGTCGGTTATGCCCCTGTGGCTCAGGTGAGGTCAAATCTGTCCACCATGTGCTGCTGTTTTGTCCTTTTTATAATGATAGCTGGTGCAGTCTTATTTATCCCTTGCTATCACGCTTTCCCGGCCAGACTGCTTAATTTTACACCACACTTCTCCTGGCAGATAAGAAATCTTCCACCACCTACAAGGCTGCCAAATTTTGTGCAGCTGCTGTTAAGATCTGTCAACAGCTAACCTCTAGTCCTTTTTAGATGTCATTACATAAGGCTTTTGTGTTGATGTATTCTGTATGATTTACTTCTTATCTGAATGTAGTATCATCTGTTTGTATAAATAGGAACATAGGAAGCTGCCATATACTGAGTCAGACTATTGGTCCATCTAGCTCAATATTGTCTTCACAGACCGGCAGCGGCTTCTCCAAGGTTGCAGGCAGGAATCTCTCTTAGCCCTATCTTGGAGATGACAGGGAGGGAACTCCTCTTCCCAGAGCAGCTCCATCCCCGAAGGGGAATATCTTATAGTGCTCACACATCAAGTCATCCATTCATATGCAACCAGGGTAGACCCTGCTTAGCTAAGGGGACAAGTCATGCTTGCTACCACAAGACCAGCTCTGATCAATGATTGTAATAAAGTATTTCATTCATTCCTCTGCTTGGTCAAATTACTAAACTTTAGAGTTTGAATAACAAGACCCAAGTACAGGTGCATAGGG
The DNA here is from genome assembly GCF_027244095.1 of Hemicordylus capensis. Classification (NCBI taxonomy): domain Eukaryota; kingdom Metazoa; phylum Chordata; class Lepidosauria; order Squamata; family Cordylidae; genus Hemicordylus; species Hemicordylus capensis. The sequence goes on along the minus strand of NC_069661.1, from coordinate 178,731,369 downwards.
ATATGGATGGCTCACAGATCGTCTGTACCATTCTGGAACTTGGCTTGCAGGTATATCAGCACTTGCTGAGAAGCAGAGTTCTGTTGGGCATGGAACCTGTTCTGTTGGGCATGTCCAACAGAATTCTGTTGGACATGGAACAGGACTCCACAAGTATGTACAGTGCTTTCACAAAGGAGAAGTATCATGCCCCAGATATTTTAAAATGTGACTGAATCCTGCTCTATAGGCCTCTAGATTGTACTGACACATTTGTCTAAGAAATGCAGGTACATTAATATAACACATTCATGGTAGTTTTCAATGTAATATTATAAAGTAAACCCAAATATTATGCTGCTGCTTCATACTGTTAATTATTTGTATTTTATACTATTTCTGCTGTTTCAATGGTTGTGATACCAGATGAATATGCTTAATTATTGAATTACAGAATCATATTATTGTTGAATGAGATCAATATAAAGGTTATCTAACCCATTCCTGAAAGATACAGAATGTACCCTAAACAAACAGATTAGAGAACATAAAGCAGAAATGCAGGGATGCCATCAGCAGCAATCAGACATGATTAAAGATACAGGAGAGTCTAAAGGAAAAATAAACTTCTGCATATACTTCAAGGAAACTATACCACAGAGAACATGACAAAAATTATCCAGAGCCATCAGTATAACTGATATGGAAAAAACACATCTCCAAACTCATAAGGAGAATACATTATTTATGTGCAGAAGGTCCTAGGTTCAATTCCTTACTTCTCTAGGTAGGGCTGCATGGAGGTGGGGAGAATCTGTCTGAAATCTTAGAGAGGAGTAGACTGTGGTATGACTCAGTATAACATAGCTTCACATGCTCAATATGGCTATTCAGTTCTCTGCATCAGCCACACAAACTGGAATATTAACGTTTTCTATAGCACAGCATCACATCATTACAGAGTGCCCTTCAGCTACACGATCTTCAGTCTAAGTGGGAATACCTCCCAAAGGCAGGGTGCAATATTCCCATTTTGCTTGGCTTGCAAAAGGTAAACATTTAAAGGAATGAATTTATTTTAATGTATGTATATGTATAGTTTAATTGGGCATCCTACGGTTTCCCTCAAAATGTTGTTACTGATGCCTACCCACTGGTGGCAGGTGGGCAGAATCTATATCTACAAAAGCTAGTTGCTAATATTCTGTTACAGCAGTGAGACCAAGAAACAAAACCCAGCATGGGGCAATTGAATAGAAGCAGCCATTATCTCAATGGCCCCAGAGCATGTTTAGCCTTTGGCCCTCATGAAGGATTGCCATTCACTCCTTTAAATGAGCAAAAATGAACTACACTTGATTAGTAATGAGGGCAAACTCTACTCTCAGCCCAGACAGTCAGTGGTTGGCCCATGCTCACTGAGGACAAGAGTGCAAAGTGCAGAGAGCACATACAGATGTACTCAAGATTGAAGTGTACAATCTCTAGCTCCACATGCACACAGGCGTGGAGGACACAGACATCATAATGAGATACTGATATGTCAAATAATGTTACATCATATATAGTTATAAATATGAATGACTATTTGCTGATACATCACATATAGATATAAATATGAATAAGAGAAAGACGCCATTTCCAAAGCTTGTTTCATATGTTAGTGCAGGGTTTTTTTAATCAAAAAAATTTACTGGACTACAAGTTCCATCATTCCCACTCCCAATGGCCAAACCCCTGTCTAGTATCACACCAAGAAACAAACTGAGGGCAGAAATATACAGAGGAAGATGTGGAATATGCAAATAGGAGTGAGCTCGATAGTTGTTATAACAAAATTAGTGTTCTACAAACTGAGACTATTGAACTAACACTGTTGAAATACAGCAAAATCTGACCCTTATCCTAGACACTAAAGTTATTACCAGACAAGATTAACTCCACCCCATTGTTATCCAGAAGTACATCAATTTTCTTAACGCCATGTAAGTTAAATGCTTTCCTTCACAGAGACAATAAAGTACTGCACATGGAGTCAATGGCCAACATGATATGCAACATAACCCCAGTGTTAGTGATCAGCCAGTGCTGCTGCACATGTCAAAGTCAGCCTGGTGGTGTTGCAAAACTACATATAACAAGAGTGCACACAATTGCACAATGGAATGTACATTGTTTCTAATACAAGTTTCATTGCTCAAGTGTGCACAGTTATGCAATTGCACTCTTGCAAAACACAACATTGGCTAACTTTTATGCGCACAGCAGCACCATCCTATTGCTAATGCTGGTGTTTTGAGGTTCATAATATTGGACAATGTTACAGCTTCCCATCACTTCTTAAAGCAATGTCCTGGATTTCACACTACAGAGCCCACATAGATACAAATATAAGTAACAAAAAAGCCCATGATAACCTTCATAAGAGGTTCCCAGTATAAATAGTAACAACAAAGTCAAATGAAAACAAAAGATCAAAATAGAAATCACTGGTCTTTGGGTGTTTTTGATTGTCCGGTTTCTTGGTTGCTAGCCTGCTAGTTAATGGTTCTGTTCATTGTCCTTGAAGAGAAACACACAGAGAAAGAAACAGAAACACATTCATTTTGTAATTGCTTCTCTTCATCTCTAAACAGTGACAATACCGCAGTGTAAAACCCACATGGACTATAAGAGCAAAGTTTCTGATTACTCTCCTAGGTGATGTAAAGCCTCTATTTACAGTAGTTGTAAATTTACTAAAAGCTCTATTCAGTTGTAAATTAACATCTTAATGTTTATAGCAACTAATTAGTATAAACTTTTTGTTTAGGAAATATCTGAAGTACAAATAGTAAACTTAATTTTCATTGTTTGAGACAGCTAGATAAAAATCACTTACCTTGAGAGAAATGATAAAAAGCTATGGATGAAGACTTGCCAGAAAGCCATGGAAAATGCTGTAATGGTCTAGAATTGTTAAGGCACTCAGCACTAGTCACTAGAAATTCATTTCTGCCATAATGCCATATAGGAATCATTGTTCAGAATTCATTTAGACCTCCTGGCATAAGAAGGCATAAACTAAGGATTTGCATCTACATAATAATCATCGCTCAAAATCTCAACACTGCTATATAGAGCTTCTGACTGTAATTCCTGTATCTAGTTCATTAACCAAGTAATGTTTGTGCAGTGCACAAAATGTAGAACACCTAATAGAAGTAGTGCTATCAAGCCAGCCTGTAAAACAGAAGAATCTATCTCAATGTTCAGATTGTTATCTTTATACCTGCGCATGAACCGGAGATGTCTAGGCTCCATGGTGAAAGCCCAGCAAGAGAAGCTAATTAGCCTAAATGCTGCTCAGAAATGATAGGAGAAGAAATATTCAGAGAAAGAAGAGTGCTTCTCCAGGACTCAGACAAATATCAAGGCAGAACTACACATTACATGCAAATATATGTAGCAGAAGTCCGACTACAGCTTTTCGTAGAAAAAAGAAGCTTCATAAGAGTGTGATTTTGCAGCAGAAAGGCAGTGGGTGGGAGAAGGAGCTTAACCCTTTTCCTACCCACATTGCTTCTTTGCTCCAATGCTCTACCCAAGTTGCTCTTCCCTGGAAAATTACAGATGCACATTTACCCATGCATATATGTTTCTGGGGAGGAGCAGATGAGAATGGAGCAGATTAGGAGAACAGAACCAACAGGCATGGAAAAGATGTGCCTGCCTCCTTTACATTCAAGATAACCCTTCCCAAAGCTCAATTTCTCTAGAAAAAATAACCATCAGGCCTTTTTTATATGGTATAGTTCTGTTCTCAGAATTTTTGAATCATTATGTTTAACTTTCTTCTCACATGCAAGTCCACATGCTGCAGCCTTGGCAATAACTTTGGATGCAGCACCCATGTGGGTCCTTCCTCACTGTATTACCGCCACAGCCTGGCTAAGTAGCTTCTCCTACTGCCCAAGCTTCTTATTGCCCCTACCACCACACACACTACTTTCCTGAACAGCTTCCTCTATTTCCCATCTCTTTTGTTCCCTCCCACACTCACAACATTCCTACTGTCAATGCCTTTTGTTGCCCATCCCCTGCCATTATGATCTTCCTGTTCCTATTCCTACCACTGCTGTTACCTTTAGTCAAAGAAATGCAGCACAGTTCTACAGTGGTTGCTTATTTTTTTCTCCCAGTCTCTCTCACTCCAGGCTTTAAATGGCCAGAACCGCTTTAAAGCCTGGAGTGAGAATACCACTGTAAAGCTCTAGCTTCTACAGAGCCTTGCGGTGTTTATCTGACTAGCCACTACAGCACTGGCAGTGATAGGAGAAACACATCCAAACAATATGAATGCTGCCAGTACTCTGCTGATGAAAAATGTATGTCCACACAGAAAGCATTCAGGCTTATGGCAGCTGAGGCTGATGCACCAGACCAATTCATCAAAGCTGAAAATTGAAACAACAGGTCTTATCCAACAGGAATCTGTTTAACCTTCATCCAGATTTTGGGGTAGATTCCTACCTCCAGCTATGTAAAGATATGTAAACAAGCAAACCACTGCACTTCCACTATATTCTTGTTGTTACCTCTTGTTCTTGTTGTTAACTCTTACCTGCACTCTGGTACAAGATAAATCCACAAGTATGACCCCTCACAAGTTGTGATATTTATGTTATTGATTTTAAAAAAATGTCACAGGGTAGAAAACGATGTTATTGATTTTTTTAAAAGTCACAGAGTAGAAAATGAATTGGTTCCTTATGGTGGGGTGATTTCTATCCCATTCCCATGTTAAGTCAATGGGGAGAAAAACCACCCCAGAAAATGAATGGAATCCCTATTGTGCGGTGATTTCTGTTATAAGTAAATTGGGAGAAAACCCATCCCAGGAATGAATGGGCTTTCTATGGGAAGTGGTTTAGGAACACAGGAAGCTGCCATATACTAAGTCAGACCATTGGTCTATCTAGCTTAGTATTGTCTTCACAGACTGGCAGAGGCTTCTCCAAGGTTGCAGGCAGGAATCTCTCTCAACCCTACCTTATACCATCAAGTACTACCACTTAATGCGGCTAAGCCATGGCTCCCAGAGGACCAGCAAGAGTGCCCTAAAATCACCTGCAAACAGAAAGCTAGTGAGCTAGGCAAAACATTCAGTGAAACCCACTCACATTTCTTAAAAGAGTGTGTGGTAGCCAAAAGAGTGTGGCAGGGAGTAAGCAAGCTGTTAGAGTGGCCTGATTTGGAAAAACAGACTTGGGAAGAACTAACCTCAGGTTTGAGCGATAGAACCTCCTTTCGAGGTCCCAGAAAGAAACCTTCAAGGAAACGGGACGGAACGGGTGCCCTCATACTAGGGAATTTGAACGTTCCCCTTCTCGTAATTAGGTTAGTAAACCTGTATGTCATTTATGCAATGCTCCTGCATAGGAATAGGGAGGGAAGACGCAACCAAGAGGTTCACGCAGATGAGACAGTAAATCTCTTCTGGAAAAGTTTGTGTGGTTATGTGCAAAATGACAAGAGTATCTCTTCTAAACAGCAATGGGACAAATTGTGGAAATGGATGTTGGACGTAACCCCCCCGATTACCTGATGTGCCTTGAAATCCCCCACACCCGAGTTACAGTACTACCTGCATATACTTCATAACCTTGTGGATTTCCAAATCCTTGTGTGTAAATCTTTGTAGATATATCATGTACAAACAACCACTTTGTATATAATTGTGCTTTGGCAATGTACTGTATGCTTTGGTAGTTTGTTGGTTCAATAAAAAAAATCTTGCCCTATAATAAATAGATAGATAGATAAATAAATATCTTGCCCTATCTTGGATAAGCCAGGGAGGGAACTTGAAACCATTTGCTCTTCCCAGAAGGAAGAGGGGAATCCCCTGAGGGGAATATCTTAAAGTGCTCATACACTTCTAGTCTCCCATTCATATACAACCAGGGTGGACCCTTCTACGGTTGCTAAGGGCCCACCCAAGGTAGCATGCTTGCTACCACAAGACGAGCTCACCTCTAAAAAAAAAGGGGGGGGTTTCTATCCCATTCCCATGTTAAGCCATTTGAGATGGGGGGGGCACCCTGTTTCTCTTTGGAAACTTCAGTTGTGCTTCCCCTGATGATGAAAGACTCTCAAAACTAGTCTGAGGCACTGCATAGTTCTATTATTCCGAGTTAGGGCAGATGAAACCAGCCCCTTCCACTATGTCAGACCCAGTGCCTGGAACAAGTAAATAATTCAGAAGCATCTGACCTTGCAGAAGCAGGGATTTTAGCCAGCAGAACAAAGCAAAAATGACCACAGCACCAGCAAACACAATATATTAGCTTCAGTAAGCCTGGCAACAGTGGAACAACCACTTCAGTACATCTCTGGTCTTTTCCAATTTCTACTAGTGGGATACAACCCAGAAGAGGGTGGAGCTGGAGCAGCAAGAAGAGAGCCAGCATGGTGTAGTGGTTAGAGTGCTGGACTAGGACCGGGGAGACCCAAGTTCAAATCCCCATTCAGCCATGATACTAGCTGGGTGACTCTGGGCCAGTCACTTCTCTCTCAGCCTAACCTACTTCACAGGGTTGTTGTGAGGATAAACACAAGTATGTAGTACACTGCTCTGGGCTCCTTGGAGGAAGAGCAGGATATAAAATGAAAATAACAATAACAATAACAATCTATATTATTATTTCTCCTTGGTGTGCCTTCGAATGTGCGTCCTGGCGCCCAGTCTGATTGGCTGGGTGGAAGAAGGCGCCTGATTGGCTGGTGCACCCAGGAAAACTGGCCAGCGGCAGGCCAGGCCGCGGTGATGGTGGCGGTGGGCCTGGCCGTGGAGGCGGCACTCGGCCCAACAGCCTGGGCCCATCCCCACCCAGAGACTGGGGCAGAAGGTGGGGGTGGGGGAGAGGTAGCTGGCCCTGAAGAGGCCAGCCACAGAAGTGGCACTTGGCCTGGCGGCGATCCAGGCCACGGAGGTGGCTCTAGGCCAGGCGGAGGCAGAACCAGCCGCCAAGGCCAGGTGGCCATGGGAGGCTGGGGTGGGAGGGAACCGGGTGGTGGGGCCCTTTTTGGCCTGGTAAGGAGAGTAAAATGGGGAGGAGGGGAGGAGAGGGGGAGGGCAAGAGAGTGGGGAGGCAGGGGGAGAGCAAGAGAGCAGGGGGGGAGCAAGAGAGAGGAGGGCAGGGGGAGGGCAAGAGAGTGGATGGAGAGCAAGAAATAGTGGGGCAGGGGAGAGGGGAAGGGCAGGAGAGAGGAGCAGGGTGAGGAGGAGGGCGGGCAAGAGAGAGTGGGGCAGGGGGCAGAGGGGAAGGGCAGGAGAGAGGAGCAGGGCGAGGGGGAGGGCAGGAGAGAGTGGATCAGGAGGGAGGGGAGGGAGCAAGAGAGTGGGGAGGGAGGGGAAGAGGGGCAAGAGTGTGGGGCAGAAGGGAGGGAGGGGGAGGGAGAGTGGGGCAGGAGGGAGGGGGGAAACAGCCGGCCCCAAAGAGCGCACAGATGCTCTGTGCAGGTAGGCTAGTAATAATAATAATAATAATAATAATAATAATAATAATAATAATGTAGAAATGGGATGTTTGCCTCTGAGCAGACCAAGAGAAGTGTAGTTCAGCAAGAGGAGACAGTGAATGAAGCAACTCCCTTCCCTGCAATCTGAGATTAAGAGAAAGGACCATCAAGAACTCTGAGGATGGAATCCAACTACTGGCTGAAGTCCTAGAAAACCACTACTAATCAGAGTAGACAATGCTGCTCTAGATGGTCCAAGGTCTGATTCAGTCAGTTTCCTATGTTCTGATGGAAGCATCTTGACCTAACAGGACTGAAAGTGTATCTTGGCCTGTGAGTCCTTGCTGGTGTGTTTCATGCCACTCACAAAACACTGAAGGCAGTACATTTCGGGCCTTTGTATTACTGAGCCATGATGCTGCTGAGATGGTTTGACTTGATGATATCACAAGTATTTTAGGTTCTATGACAAAGCCACATGCCATGAGAACAGAGTGATTGCCAACATGGCAATCATTAGAGATATCTGGACCTTGTTTGTGCAACAGCTGCAGCACAGCTACATACCTGGGTCTGATCAGCAGTTGATGAGCAGATGTTAGGTTTCCAAGGTGCTGTCCCTTCTGGCAACACATGCCAAGCAAGCCAAAGAAGTACAGTTTGAAGATATGGTGTTGCTATGATGCAAAAATATCCTACCCAGTGACAGGAGATGTTTACTTTGGGAAGCAAGCTAGAGGACTGCAACAAAAACAAGTAGGCATACAAGTTGTGCAGTAGTCTGTACAGCCATAGAATAACACTTAGGGCTGCTTCAAGTGAATCTCCCCTCTACATGCATTCCAAAATGCGGTTGGATCCCATGCAGAGGGGTGATTCAGATGAGCATCCCTCTCATGCATTTGAAGGATGTGCCAAGAGTGCATTGGCACATCCACCAGTGGTATCAGGGCAGATATGTTCTTGCCATCATTCTGATGTTCTCATGTGTGCAGAGCAATGTTCATCTGTACCTGCCCTCTGAGAACTGTGCTGGGAGATATCTTTTTTTCCAGTGTATAGTTGGCAGAGACTCTTCTGAGCAATGGGTTGACCTGTGTAAGTGCTATGTGAGACAACAAGCCTGACATATTCCCAGAGATGCAGCCACATTCACAAAGAGACTGGCCTATAGAATACACCTGACCAGCTCCAAGATCTGTGATGATTGCCTTTAGGTCAGTGACAGCAGTCACAGTGTTCCAGCTGCACGTTCCTAGAGTAAAATGTTAAGTTATTGTGGGTTCTGTGGCATGAAAAAGTTGAGAAACTTCCAATGTTACTATAGGAGAAAGTTCTACTCTTGTGTAAAAAAAAATCATGACTGGATGAGGGTTAAAATGAAGCAACCAGAAGCTAAATAGAGGGTTACTGATAGTCAATATTCATCTGAATATAGCCAAGAGACTAGCAACGCAGACGTTGCACTAGCAATGGCCAGACCCTAACTGATGTCTTAGGAGCTAATGAGCTTTGTCTCCACCCCTTCCTCAAAGCTGCAACATTGCCTAAAAGGTTCAAGGACTTGGCAGTTAATCCAGTAATCTGTGAAACTCCTTGAATTCATTCAGATAATGAATCTGGCACTTCTGGTAAACAAGCTGCTATGAGGACAAGACATCTCATTGTGTGCAGGAAAGTATTGGAGAAGTGAACTCTAATATTTTATTTATTTATTTGATTTATATACCGCCCTTCCAAAAATGGCTCAGGGCAGTTTTCAAACGGATATTGACGTTTGAAAGTTCTGGGTATTGAAGGAAAGCAGGTGAATGCTGCTGCAAAGTGTTGAGTGAGATCATGGAAACCTATAGATGGAAAAGCCTTTGATATTTCAGGGACTTGAGATCCCAAATGAGTGCTTGCTCAATCATCACACTGCAATTGTGTGAAATTTCTCTGAAATTTCTCTGTAGAAGCTTCACTCCTGCTGCTCTTGGCTTGTCAAGGTACTAGTGGAGCAACAGTTTTGGGAGCTCCCACCACTAGCCGCCACTCACTCACTTGCCTTCCTCCTTGGACCCCATTCGGACACAGACCCATTGCTTCCCTGACCATCACCTCACTGGGTACCATTCTTCTCCTGGCCCCACTGGGCAGTCCATGACCTCTGTACATACACCCCTGCTTCAAGGAATGGTAGCTTGATCATGATTAAATTCCTTATTCCAGCCAATTATCTCAATGGCAACAGGGAGAACTATCATGTACTTGGCTTCTCTATATTGCATAAGTAAAAAAGGTAAAGTGTGCTGTCAATTCGATTTTGACTCCTGGCACCTACAGAGCCCTGTGGTTGTTTTTGGTAGAATACAGGAGGGGTTTACCATTGCCTCCTCCCATGCAGTATGAGATGATGCCTTTCAGCATCTTCCTATATCTCTGCTACCTGATATAGTACCAGCAAGAGTTCGAACCGGCAACCTTCTGCATGTTAAGTCAAGCATTTCCCCACTGGACCACTTAACATGACCTATATTACATGGCTGGATCTAATTATTCATCTTAATTATTGTTATACAAGTTTTAGGATTTTCTGTTCTTTAGGATCAGAATGGTAAAAGCCATTTGAACTAATGTTGAATCTGAATATTTTCAATCCCATAAAATGCCCACCTATAGGGATGATTTTCCATAGCTCTTTTATAAAGAATGAAAATTGTGGAGAATGCTTGCAAGGGATTGGATATGGGGAAGAAGAAGGAACATGCCCTATTTCAACTAGCTAGCATTACCAGAATAGTCACACATAACTGAGTAGTTGCAACTGTGTATGGATAGGAAAAAATGCATTCTGATGTGCAATCAAATTAATATTCTACTGAAAGTAATGCACAAATATGGGTGCAAAGCCATTCACTATGGATTAAAGATAAATTGTGCTGTCAAGTCGATTTTGACTCCTGGTGCTCACAGAGCCCTGTGGTTGTCTTCGGTAGAATACAGGAGGGGTTTACCATTGCCTCCTCCCGTGCAGTATGAGATGATGCCTTTCAGCATATTCCTGTATCGCTGCTGCCCGATATATTACCAGCGGAATTCAAACCAGCAACCTTCTGTTTGTTAGTCAAGCATTTCCCTGCTGAGCCACTTAAGATGGCTTGACTGATAATAAAGTAATTAGATCTGATTGGGTATGTGGCCATGACATCATCATTTTAACTATGTGAACATAATAGAATTGAGTGAATTGGGTAGAATTCTGCAGTGAAAAAGAAGGATCCATGAAATATAAATAAAACCCTAAAATGAAGCACATGAAGCAACAATTGGTAGCATCTGCAGCAGCACTGACACTAGTACAGGTAATTTTCTTTTCCCTTCCTCCTTGTTATTTGGGGGGGAGTCCCAACTCCCCCCAAAAGCCAATAGAGTCAAAAGTCAAAAGCGTGTCAGCAATGCCATGGTAGCACTGGTGGCTGCAGGATGGCAGCGGTGTTCCCTCTAACAGGGATTCCCAAATGATGTTGACTACAACTCCCATAATCCCCAAGCAAAGACTATTGCAGCTGAGGATGCTGGGAGTTATAGTCAACATCTGGGAATCTCTGCTAGAGGGAACACTGCTGCCATCCCTCATCCATCAATGCTACCATGCCATTGCTGACGCTCTATTGGCTTTTGACTCTATAAAGTCAATACTTTATAATATTGACTATAAAGGGAACACTGGATGGCGGGGGAGGGGAATCCACTGAGCCACATGTGCAAGATGCCTCTGCTGGTTTCTGAAGATGTTCCCCTCTCCCTGAAGCTACCTGCTCTGATTTCCCCCTCCCACTGCAACCATGGCTCTTCCCCTCCCACTGCAACCAGCCCTGCCATATTCCCTGACTTTCTAAAGGGTCTCTCGACTTGTGAAATGCCTTTTTAGGCTCAGCTCAGGGGAGCTGTAGTGAAGATAAAGGGATGGGGGAAAGTTTGTGCTAGTGATGTTGCATCAATGCTAATCTGGCATACCATCCAATATATTGCGCTGCCAACAGGAGCAGATATACCACTAAGGTAGCAGGTTTGTCAAGGAGCTTGTACATCCATCTAAGGCCCACTTTTCTTATCAAAAAGTTTAACCTTGTGAAAATCGAGCTTAGTGCTAACTTTATTTATTTTTATTTCGTTATTGTTGGATTTATATACCGCCTTTCATTAAAAACAATCTCAAGGCGGTTTACAAAAGTTAAAAAACATACAATAAAATGACAATAAAAATATTAAGCTAAAAATATAAAAACAAACCAAATTTAAAATCTATAAAATACAAGCATAAAAAACTATACACAAGTAAAAACACATAGAAGCAGCAATAAAAACAATCATGTAAAAGCCTAGGTAAAAAGCCAAGATTTAACAAACTTTCTAAAAACTGTGATGGAGTCTGAGGAGCATTCCAAAGTCTGGGGGCAGCAACAGAGAAGGCCCTATCCCGAGTGCACGACAGCCGAGCCTCCCCCATTGTCGGCACCTGGTACAGATCCCCCTCAGATGATCTTGTCAAGTGGGCAGCAACCCTTGGGAGCAGGCGGTCCCTCAAATACCCCGGGCCCAAACCTTTAAGGGCTTTAAAGGTCAAAACCAGCACCTTGAATTGGACCCGGAAATGAACTGGCAGCCAGTGCAACTCTTTCAGAATGGGTGTGATGTGCTCCCAGCGGGCAGCTCTGGATAAAACCCTAGCTGCCGCTTTTTGCACTAGCTTCAGTTTCTGGATATTCTTCAAGGGCAGCCCCACGTAGAGCACGTTACAGTAATCCAGCCGTGACGTGACTAAGGCATGCGTAACTGTGGCCAGATCTGCCTTCTTGAGAAAGGGACACAGCTGGCGCACTAGCCGAAGCCGTGCAAAGGCACCCCTGGCCACTGCTTTCACCTGAGTTTCCAAAAGCAGAGCCGGGTCCAGTAGTACCCCCAAGCTGCGTACTTGTTCCTTCAAGGGGAGTGAAACCCCATCCAGAACTGGTAAAATCTCCTCATCCCAATTGGCTCTCCTGCTGACCAACAGTACCTCCGTCTTGTCTGGATTCAATTTCAGTTTATTAGCCCACATCCAACCCATCACGGCCTCCAGCCCCCGATTCAGGGCATCTACCGCCTCCCTAGGATCAGATGACAAGGAGAGATAGAGCTGAGTGTCATCTGCATATTGTTAACAACTAAGTCCAAGTCTCCAGATGACCTCTCCCAGCGGTTTCATGTAGATGTTAAACAGCATGGGGGACAAGACTGAATTCCTGTGGGACCCCACAGGCCAATGGCCATGGAGCCAAGCAATAGTCCCCCTTTAGCTAATACCACTATATTTTTTAATCAACATTTGATATTTATGTTGTATGTCCACTTCCAAATTATTTTATAATCTGTATAGTGCTGTAAACAAAAATGCTCACACTGAGGTAGGTCACAGGTGGAAAACTAAGTTATCCTAGACTACATATTTAGTCTATGGCAAAGTTTGGACTTGAATCCAAGTCTTTTGGATTCAAGTCCAACTTTATATGCAGAATCACACACTAGCTCTTTATATAAAAGTACACACACACACACACACACACACACACACGTAGGGAAAAAACTGCCATTTCATTGCAAAACTAACCCCAAACAACTTAAAATATTCTGCAAGTCTTCATTTTCTATAGGGCTACAATGCAATCCAATCAAAAAAGGAGATTCTGATGACAAACAAAAAGTAGCAAAACAACACACCTCTTTCAACTGACATGTATCTCATATGTATATACCTTTCTGTTCCAACATGGACACCATAGGAAAGCCAGCGATATGAAAGAGAGGGAAAATAACAAAAGTCTTGACAAATATGACTTGAAATGGCCAGTGTAATCTTAGTGGTACACTTATATTTGTTTCAAGATTGCAAAAGGAAATATTCTTTTGTTATATCAGTTGCTGTCCAGGAACAACTGCCTAAACTATGCTCACTGATATGCAGTCACAAAGATGTATCAATACTGGATCAAATGTAGTTCAAAGATCCACACAGGACCTGATATAATAAGGCATGGTACTGCTCTCTAAATACCTTTATCAGTGACATTTTCCCCACAATCCAGGATGCAAAAGCTGGGAGGTTGAGTGCACATTGCTCTTCTGGAAAACTCACTCAGATTCTTCTAGGGATTATACCTTATCAGGTAAATACCAGGGTTAAAGTGAAAGTGGTAATTCATTTCCCTCCTCTGTCATTTCTTTATCATGAAAGCTGCAACTCTGGCAGAGGAGGTAAACAAACAAGCAAAAGGATGAATACCTCTGGAATCCCTTAACAAAAGGCAGCCACTTTTGCATGCTTAAAAAGCTCTAGCATTCAATGTCACTTCAAGCAAATTTTAAAATGTATTTAATATATTCCCAAGCTCCAGTGTAGTTAGATATTCCTTATGAAATTCAGAAAGGGGGATTGGGTTTGATCTGCTTTCTTATTGCATGGTCTGCCTTCTTTGATCTGCAGCAGTGTAATCTACTGAGCTAGTTACAATTTGTGTTTTGGGGTCTCTTTGGCTATTCACAGTCTGAAGGGAGTAAGAGGCGGGGGGGGGGGGGAGAGAAGTGCTACTTTTCTATGCCCTGAATGGTAACTGTCAGGAAAACTGAATTGCTGGAATTACTTCTATACCGAAGGAAAGTGTTCCACCTACAGTCCATTTTCTGGAGCTGTGGGAACTGATAGGTTATCTGTCAATGCACAGTATTTTTAGGATTGTGGAAGTCTTTGCCACTTTGTTGTTTTTGTAAAATGAAACAGAGGTATTGTTCCCGGTCATAATTGACAATGTTAATCTTCCCTTCTCCCCCTCCCCCCCAGTGATAAAAAGAGTCATTTTTATATTTAATTAATGCAGAGGATCGTTTTGGATACTAGCTAATGAGGCTCTGATCACATTACCATGAAAATGTGCATTAACACTGCAACTGAGGAGGATGTTTCATGTGTAGAGAATCCACTTTGTAATTAGTCCACTGTGAAATGCATCACATCAGGAAGAATTTGGGGGGAGGGGAGAGCAGTAGGCAATGGGCACTTAGCGACTGCTGTGCCAACAGACCACCAACATTCTAAGCTGTTTTGTCCTCAACCCAATATCCCCAGTGCAGTCAAAAACTGGAGGTGTTCAGCCTCTGTCGATGGATGGTGACAAGGCAAAGCTAAGGACGGATTAAGACGAGGATGCAAGTGATGCTGAACGGCACTAAACTTTCATCCACCAGATTTCCAGAGCAAAATCAAAACCAAACCACCCCAATCAAATATGGGCACAGCAGGACTTGTAGAAAATTACAGGGCTATTATAGTGACCCATTATTTTCTTCTTCTGTCTTCCACACATCCCATATTCTGATTGCATAGCAGGCAGACGTTAGCAGTTCACAGAAACATCCTTGCTGCTGGGGCACATACTGAAATAAGTACATGATAAATTGGGCTCCCTGCCTAATGATAAAGGGAAACGGTACAAAGGATGGAAACGCAACAGATAAAACATCACCCATTAAAAAATGGCCACTTTCCAGCTATTCAAAATGCAGAAAACATAGTTCAGATCACTGATTGTTAAGCAAAACAGTCATTTTCAATTAAAAACACACACAAACTCCTCAGTGGCAAACTGAGCCATAAAACTTCTTCCAGCAGTTCTACCTGGAGCCAAAAGGTGTAAAGACCTCACAGTTGCATAAGCCTCAATGAATTGATAAGGGATCATGTTACCAAGCTTAAGATTGTCTATAAACATTACAGAGATGGTTCAATAATAATGCAAGTCTCTGGCTGAGAATCCAGTGAAGATGTACAGAAATGTTAAAAGAAACCCACAGGAAGTTATGTAGGGTGGAAGTGATGAAAAACCTGAAAGATAACCACCATCCCAAACATGCAAATGCACACACAAACACACAAAACCAACATTTGCCTTTTTTAATTAAGTGTTTTTCAAACAGCACAACATGCTTAGAATAGAGCTGCTGGCAGTATCTTCTGCACTCACCTGAGAAACTTCATAAAGCAGTTTGTAGCGTTCCTCTCTCTTCTGAAAACTGCACAGATTGCAACCCATTCTAATAAGAAATAATGAAAGAGCAATGCTTCTAATTTCCCAAGCACTGAGAGGCAAATGCACTGACAGGGAAGCACCCTCCAGACTTGACTACTGTTTTTCATCAGTCACTTCAGTGCAGGAACACAGACACGCCACTGTTAGCTGGAAGCACAAGCCAGGGTTGTATGTGTAAGCAGCATGCTCTTCTTCCTCTTCTCCAAGTATCCCACCCTCACGCATACACACAGACATACACAGAGTTTCATCTCAGTTCGCAGCAACACTCCCCCTGTCTCTGCATCAGTGCACATGACTACACAGATTCCAACTCATGAATATTAATAGAGACTCATTGATTATTTATGACAGAACGCGTTAGCAGGGAGGGGTGTCATCGTTGCTGTTTATAACAGATGTATATTCACTAATTAAGAAGCAAATGTAGTGTGGTTAAACAAAATACACGTGTCATTAACACCTTTGTATATTAAAGATAGAACACATCAAGATATCTTTTTGGGGAAATGGTGAAGATAACACACACTTGTCTTTTAACTTTAGAATCAAAAGGCTAATTTATGAGTTATAATTTTGGAGAAACCAGATGCAATCAGGACGTTCCCACCATGGGCAATAACAATTATGACACTTGTTTTCAAATACTTTAAAAAAATGATTCTTTTAAGTTAATACAGAACTGGGTGGGTTTTTTTCTCCCTTAACAGCTGAAGCAAACAAGAAAAGAAAACAAATCCAGATGGTTGTACTATACTCTTCATTTGCTCAGTAAAGCCAAATCTGCTGAAAACTAAAATTAGAAGAATTTTAACACTCTACAATATGTGGATGTATTATTATTGTTACTACTTAGATCTTTAACCCACTTCTGAACTGAAAATCTCAAAGACCTTATTTATGTAATTTTAATCCAAGCAAACAGCATATATACCCACATATATGACTTCACATTCTATATTTATTTATTTTTCAGATTTTTGATACCATACCATATATACCAAATAATGTATGCTCATTTTCAGTACATTTACTTGGAAGCAATGTCCATTTATTTCAGTAGAACTTAGTTTCACTCAAATGAGTTTAGAGCCAGGAATTATGGCAAAGCATGGAGGCTGTACCTACGTAGTATTTCAGTTGCACCTAGGTACTGTGTCGGTGCAGCCTCCATGTTAATCACTTGTTAGACCTATCCACATGTGACACATTTATTAGCCCATTCCTCATTGTACTTGAGTCCAGTGTTTCTCTGAAGGGATAAATGCTATAGTTGTGGAGAAATTCTTCCCACAATGTGGATTGCTGGCTCTCCAGTGTTCCTTATCATAGGGATGATCTCTTCCCCAAAATAAAAGCCTGTAAAACTAAGGGAAATACACACAGTGGACAACATAATGCTATGCAAGATGTGTGCATTCTATACGTGGATTCAACTAACTCAGCAGTGGTGATTGCGTTGATTGTTATTCTTCTGATCTCCCTTCCCTGCAAGCACCCTGTTGCACCCAAAAATACCATGTGTCCCAAAGAGCTCTTACAAGGAAGGGGAGATCTATGAAACTCACCCTGCACATGAGCACTGGTGATACATTACACTGGTACACTTGAGCAGCATTGATGCTTCTCACACAGTGTGAGTACTGCATTAGTTAGGATGTCATCCAAGCAAAATGATCTTCCATACATGGACTGCCTTTCTGATATGACATACATGAATGTGTGCACGTGAAGAAAACACAATACACTGCATGGTCTCTAGCACCAGTAGTAACCTCAGGCAGGAACTTAATAGGGAATTTTAGAAAGCTGTTAGAAGAGGCAAGGAGCCTCCTGAGGATAGAAACAGATACAGAAAAACAAGGCAAGTTTTCCAAAAGATCTCTGAACTCAGAAGGAGGTTCCAACCTCGAATTGGAATATTAAGGGATGTCAAAGGACAGATAATAACTGACGCAAAGAAGATCAAACAGTGATGGAAGGAGTATACTGAATATCTGTACAGCAGGGACGTCAACATCCAAGATACTCTAGAAGATGGAGTATGGAGACTAGAAGACTAGAACATGGAGAGGAGAGCTGGTCTTGTGGTAGCAAGCATGACTTGTCCCCATAGCTAAGCAGGGTCTGCCCTGGTTGCATTTGAATGGGAGACTTGATGTGTGAGCACTGTAAGATATTCCCCTCAGGGGATGAAGCCGCTCTGGGAAGAGCAGAAGGTTTCAAGTTCCCTCCCTGGCTTCTCCAAGATAGGGCTGAGAGAGATTCCTGCCTGCAATCTTGGAGAAGTCACTGCCAGTCTGTGAAGGCAATACTGAGCTAGATAGACCAATGGTCTGACTCAGTATATGGCAGCTTCCTATGTTCCTAAGTTTAAGATATCCCCTACTTGCAAGAACCTCTAGTACAGGAACATGAAGTTAGATCAGCCTTCCAGTCATCACCAAGTCGGAAAGCTACAGGAATTGATGGAATAGCTACAAAAATATGGCAGGCAACCAAAGAAGAAACAGTCAAGGCTCTAACCAAACTATGCCAGCAAATTAGGAGAACAACACAGTGGCCAACTGATTGGAAGAGGTCAGTCTACATACCCATACCAAAGAAAGGAGAATTAACAGATTGTGCAAACCATCACACAATCTCCTTAATTTCATATGCTAGCAAAATAATGCTCAGGATCATCAAACATAGATTAGAGCCCTATGTGGAAAGGGAAATGCTGGATGTTCAAGCTGGTTTAAGAAAAGGCCGAGGAACAAGAGAAATCATTGCTGATGCACGCTGGATAATCAAGAAAGCCAAAGAATACCAGAAAGAAGTCAATATGTGCTTTATTAACTACAGAAAAGCCTTCGATTGCAACAACCATGTCAAGTTGTGCAATGTCCTTTGGAAAATGGGTGTCCCAGAACAACTCATTGTTCTCATGAGAAACCTATACAAAGGGCAGTAAGCCACAGTCCAGACGAAACATGGTGAAACAGACTGGTTCCAGATCGGCAAAGGAGTAAGACAATGCTGTATACAGGTACTTTGTCCTTCTTTATTCAAATTATATGCTGAACATATACTGAGAGAAGCTGGATTGGAAGAAGATGAGCATGATTTTAAAGTTGGAGGAATAAACATGAATAACCTGCGCTACGCTGATGACACCACTCTGATAGCTGAGAATGCAGTTGATCTACAAGCTCAAGTAATGAAAGTCAAGGAGCACAGTGAAAAAAATGGGACTACAACTAAATGTCAAGAAGACTAAACTAATGACAACGGGTACAGCAACCAGCCTCAGAATTGACAATGAAGACATTGAAGTGGTGAATAGCTTCTGCCTTTTAGGATCGACCGTCAACAGTGAAGGATCCAGCAGTCAAGAAATACGCCACATACTAGCACTTGGTAGGGTTGCAAAAAAGGCCTTGGAAAGGATATTTAGATGCCGCGATGTGTCTATATCTACAAAGATTAGAATAGTTCGGACAACGGTTTCCCCTGTGACACTCTCGCGAAAGCTGGACTTTGAAGAAGCAAGATAGAAAAAGCATTGATGCTTGTGAACTTTGGTGCTGGAGAAGACTTTTGAGCATATCATGGTCAGCTAGGAAAACAAACTAATGGATCATAGAACAAATCATTCCAGAATTTACACTCAAAGCACAAATGACCAGGCTCAGGTTATCATACTTCAGACACATTATGCAAAGACCCAGATCCCTTGAGAAGTCTATAATGCTGAGGAAAGTCGAAGGAAAGAGAAGATGACCAGCAGCAAGGTGGATGGACTCGATTACGACTGCAATGAATGCATCACTGAGAGACATTAAAGGCCAAGTTGAAGACAGATCATCCTGGAGAGAATCTATCTATGTGGTCACTAACACTGACTTGACTGCACTTAATCAATCAATCAGTATAATGCTTTTGGTACATGTGCAGCACTGCAAAGATGGCCAGCACAATCAGTTATAGCATTAGTGTGAGGATGTGTATGGATGGCCTGATGATAGACATCTTCTTCTTTCCTTACTACATCAGATGATCAGAACATTTAAAGCTTTTTTGGAGAAACTCCTCTGCACCCAGGACCGAATGAAGCTTGTGAAGATCTTTGACCTGGGATCCATGGACATATATTGACAATATATTCATATATTAAAATGAACAAATAACAATCTAGAAGTAAGTTCTATTGAGAGCAGTGGGACTTCATTCCAGTCGACCTTTTAAAAAATTGTTCTGGTAATAACTAATATGTCTACTTTCCTTTCACTATAATCTTAATTCATGATTACCATCTTCACAGGATTAGCCTACTTCAGCCTTAAATATTCACACTTTTGCCATATTGAATTGGGGTGGATGACATAATCACAAACTAGACCGTTGAGGTGTCCCTTTGTGTCACTCACTACAACTGTACCAAATTTGGTTCAAATCAGTTAGACAGTCCACAAGTTAGCACCCTTATGACTCAAACATTCATACATCTGCCATCTTGATTTGGGATGAATGACATAAATACAAACTACATCACTGAGGCATTCCTATGTGTCCCTAGACCTGAAACAAATTTGGTTCAAATTGTTTAGGCAGTTCACAAGTTAGCCAACTTGTACCCCATAACATAAGAACAGCCCTGCTGGATCAGGCCCAAGGCCCATCTAGTCCAGCATCCTCTTTCGCACAGTAGCCCACCAGATGCCATTGGAAGCCACAGGCAGGAGTTGAGGGCATGCCCTCTCTCCTGTTGTTACTCCCCTCCAACGTCAGGATGCTCAGAGGCATCCTGCTCCAAAGCAGGATCATCCATGGATGATCCATGGAGTGGAGTGGATCCATGGAGTGGAGTGGATCCATGGAGTGGTGTGGATCCATGGAGTGGTGTGGATCCATGGAGTGGAGCATCCATGCTCCAAAGTCAGGATGCTCAGAGGCATCCTGACTTTGAGGCTGCAGGTGGCCCACAGCCCTCCGACTAGTAGCCGTTGATAGACTACTCCTCCATTACGATATACAAACCCTTCTTAAAGGCATGCAGGTTGTTGGCTGTCACCACATCTTGTGGCAGAGAATTCCACAAGTGGATTATGCATTGTGTGAAAAAGTACTTCCGTTTGTTGGTCCTAGATTTCCCAGCAATCAATTTCATGCGATGACCCCTGGTTCTAGTGTTATGGGAGAGGGAGAAGAATTTCTCTCTATCCAAATTCTCCACACCATGCATGACTTTATAGACCTCTATCATGTCGCCCCACAGTCATCTTTTTTCTAAGTTAAAAAGCCCCAGGTGTAGTCTTGCCTCATAAGAAAGTGCTCTAGGCCCAATCATCTTGGTTGCCCTCTTCTGCACCTTTTTCAGTTCAACAATGTACTTTTTTAGATGTGATGACCAGAATTGTACGCAGTACCTCAAGTGTGGTCGCACCCTGGTTTTGTATAAGGGCATTATAATATTAGCAGTTTTATTTTCAATCCCCTTCCTGATGATCCCTAGCATGGAATTGGACTTTTTCACAGTTGCTGCACATAGAGTCGACAATCTGAATGATCTGTCCACCACGACCCCAAGATCCCTCTCCTGGTCAGTCACCGACAGCTCAGATCCCATCAGCATATACTTGAAGTTGGGGGTTTTCGTCCCAATGTGTATTGCTATACACTTTCCTACATTGAACCACATTTGCCACTTTGTTGCCCACTCACCCAGTCTTGCAGCTCCTCACAATCCGTTTTGGATTTCACTACCCAAAGGAGTTTGGTATCATGTGCAAATCTGGCCACCTCGCTGCTTACTCCTGCTTCTAGATCATTTATGAATACATTAAAAAGCACCGGTCCCAGTACAGATCCCTGGGGGACCCCACTTCTTACTTCCCTCCATTGTGAAAAATCTCCATTTATACCTACCCTCTGTTTCCTATCTTTCAACCAGTTAGCAATCCACACATGTACTTGTCCCCTTATCCCATGACCCCTAAGTTTCCTCAGGAGTCTTTGATGAAGAACTTTGTTGAAAGCTTTTTGGAAGTCCAGGTATACTATGTCAACTGGATCGCCTTGATCCACACACTTGTTGACACTCTCAAAGAACTCCAAAAGGTTTGTGAGGCAAGATTTACCTTTGCAGAAGCCATGCTGGTTCACTCCCAGCAGGACCCGTTCTTCTATGTTCTTTACAATTTTATCCTTGAGGATGTTTTCCATCAATTTGCCTGGAACGGACATTAAGCTAACCGGCCTGTAATTTCCCGGATTGCCCCTGGATCGCTTCTTGAAAATCGTTGTTACATTTGCTACTCTCCAGTCCTCTGGTACAGAGCCCGATTTCAGGGATAAGTTGTGTATTTTAGCAAGGAGGTCGGCAATTTCACATTTCAGTTCTTTGAGGGCTCTTGGATGGATACCATCCGGCCCTGGTGATTTGTTAGTTTTCAGTTTTTCCAGACAGTTTATAGCATCGTCACTTCTATCTGACTCAGTTCTTTAGCCTCCATCCCTAAAAAGCCTGGTTCAGGAACAGGTATATGCTCAGTATCCTCTGACGTGAAGATGCACACAAAGAACTCATTTAGCTTCTCTGCAACTTTCACATCCTCCTTAATAATCCCTTTCACCCCCTCATTGTCTAATGGTCCAACCACCTCCCTGGCAGATTTCCTGCTGCTGATGTATTTAAAGTAGTTTTTGTTATTCTCCTTGATACTTTTGGCTAAATGTTCTTCAAACTCTCTTTTCGCCTCCCTTATTGTCAACTTGCATATCTTTTGCCAGAGTTTGTGTTCCTTTCTGTTCTCTTCATTTGGACAGGCCTTCCAATTTCAGAACGAAGTCTTCTTCCCTTTTATGGCTTCCTTGACGGTACCTGTTAGCCATGCTGGCATCTTCCTGGACTTAGTGGTACCTTTCCTCCTTTTGGGTATACAATCTAACTGGGCTTCTAGTATTGTGGCTTTGAGTAAACTCCATGCACTCTGGAGCGAAGTGACTCTCCTGATTTTCCCTTTCAGCTTTCTTTTCACCATACTCCTCATTTTGGAGAAGTTTCTTCTTCTGAAATTCAAAATGTCTGTGTTAGACTTCCTTGGTGATTCTCTCCTCACATGTATGCTGAATTTGATGGCACTTTGGTCACTGCTCCCTAAATGAGCACGTCAAACATTTACATGTCTGCCATCTTGAAAAGGGGTGGATGACATTATCACAAACTACACCGTTGAGGTGCCCCTAAGTGTCCCTACAACAGTACCCATTTTGGTTCATTTTGGTCCAGGCATTGTGAAGTTGATAGGGACACACATACACGCGGAACCACAGAATGCTTGGTGATCTCATAAGCTTACTTTCCTTAAGGAAAGTAGGCTAAAAAGTGGGGTGTTAAAAGACAATTCTATAACTTGTTTTACACAATGGAGTGTACATTTTACCGTAACTGGGGACAAGAAAGCAGCCTTAATGTGAATATGAATTAAAGTAATTATGCATAGGATCTTTATTTTTAAATATTAAAAAGCTTCTGTTAGAACTTGCCACAAAACCTAATTTTGCCATTTGTCAATTAAACTTTAATAATTCCACAGTTCTCACCATGTGCATAAAAGGAAGGACACGCTTAAAATTAAACTTAGATGTTAAAAAGCAATGTAAATTCTGCATATATAAAGCCGCGCGCTAGGTCATATGTTTTCCAGCATACAGCTGATCAGAAATAAAACCTCAAACCTTGACAAACCCATAGTCCTTTTTTCTGAGACTCCTTTTGTTTCTAAAGGACATCTGACACATTCACTAATTAAATACAGTTGGCTCTTGTTCTGAAATGTCTTAAAAGTTAATGGGATGCCAGGTGGACTCTGGTGCAAAAATAATTACTGTATAGCCAATGAAATCAGTCAAGTTAATCTTGACATTGGTTCCTAAATATGTTTAATTGATAAAGCACTGCTGTTTCCCCCATCCGAAACGTGCTTTGTAAAATGTTTTTTAAAAATCGATACCAGGAAATGATCCTAATGAGTACTAATTGTTAACAAATTGGCTTTGCATCTAGCAGCACCTCAAAAACCACCAATGCATCATGGCAAGTAGATCCACAATCATGCACGGCTTATTGTTTCTTCCCCTTGGGATCTAATAATCCTATTTTCTGGGTCTTGATTTTAACCTAACAGGCTGGATCAAAGCCAAGTAGGGTAGCCTACATGGAAACAGTATCATTAGTGTCAATATGGTACATTAGCAAAGGTGTGTAAGAGCAACTACACAAATCACACATGAACTGATACCAACTTCAAATCAAATTTTAAACAAACAGATTAGGTCCAGTGAGATTATGCATAACAGCAGTTAGAAATGCATAAATTCTGAACTTCACAAGAAGAAATAGTACCAGCTCCAACTTTCAGAGGAAAACAACTTCCCCCTTAGACCACCAGTAGCCAAAGTAGGGTTGCTCAATAATCTTATTTTAAAGAACATGCTTTAATTTAGGAAATCAAAGCCCAGTGGAACATTATTGGTCACACAGAACAGAAGCACATCTGGCACTACTTATCCACAGCTTAACAGGGTTCAAATAGTAGCACAGAGCTCAGTGCTTCTAGAGCAGCTGCTCCATTCTCCTTGGGTGCATACATGCAAACGTGTAAGGATGTCTACATGCACAATAGGTTTCTCATAGTATTTTCTAACACAAAGTTAAATGTGATATGTTGTATGCACATTGACAGGCTGCAGGGGAAAATACAATAGAATGCAAAAGCATCTGCTGTCCAAACAGAAGGTCCCAGGTTTGATCTCCGTCATCTCCAGGTAGGGTTGGGAAATAACCATTAGAAACCTTGCTGTAAGTCATAGTAGATCACTGTTCTTAGGCCTGGGGGCCAGCATCAGCCCATATCAGCCTTAAGTGCGGCTCTCTGATAAACTGTTTATTGGGCTTGTGTGAAACTTCAGCCAAAAGTGAATATTCTTCACAGTCCCCCTGACTCCATGCAGAAATAATCATTATCACCATGCAGTGCTGTGCTATGCCCAGCAGGAGGTGGGGGAGGAAGCAGCTCCTTTAAGGGAAACAAAGTAAGAATGTGCATGGAACCTTTCGGCGTTCCATTCTAGGAGCGCTGTACTGGTTCTGTGGACCGGCATTCTTGATGGCGGGGGCTGGCAGGGAGGCAGTGCCTCCCTTGCCCCTTAAAGGAACATCCTGGCCCTCCCTGGAGTGCACGGAACTATTTCCATGTGCATCCCTAAAACAGAGTCCTCTTGAGCCCTTGCAACATCTTCAAAGGAAGGCATACACAGAGCGCTGTGGAGTGTAGCCATTCCCAGGATTTTCTGCCAGGAGCTCTGAAGAGAGGGCTCCATCTGTCTTAAAGGGTGCTCCCAGGGTGGAGAAAACTGCAGTACTGGGCAGAGGTCAGCACAGTGGGAAATGACTCTCACACTGAAGGTTTATGTCAACGTGGCCCCCATTTGAAAAATAGTGACAATCACTGATGTAGACAATACTTATAAGATCTATGGTCAGACTCAATATAAGGCAGCTATGAGTACACATGGATCTTCCTGTGTACACTGGAGCCTACCCCATATATACATATTCTATATGTCATTGACAATTTGAATTGCAACACTAAGTATTTGTCTCTTCAGTAGTACAACTTCAATAGTCCACTTACAGGTGGACTATCAAAATGGTTATGGTAGCCACCTCCAAAACATAATTTTCCATAAACAGAAGAAATAAGATAGAAGAAGGGCCAGAGTTCTACATTTTTCTAGGTGAGTTTACTGGAAAATGTACAATAATATATACAGTAAATTAGTTCATTGTGCCATGGTACAACCATATACATGTCCCAAGAGATCCTGCTAAACTGGCAAGAATATAAGTAATCCAAAGAATATAGGCCCTACCATGTTTTTAACCTAAAACTGAAGGCAGAAGAGAAGTGATTAAGGTCACAGGGAATGTCCTGATAGATTTCCAGAGACTCTAATACAGAGCTGAAAGAAAGAGAGAGAGTATAACTGCTCTATAATACAATAGAAGGCAGGAACAAGGACAGGTTTGGGAAGGAGGGAGGCAGTGATGACACAGTTCCAGTTAAGGTAGATAGGGAAAGAGGTGAAACAGAGGAGCATCATTGCCTAATCAGTATATCTTTGGCATATATAACTCATAAATGCAGTTTTCTCCACAATCAAAAAATTATATAATTAGGACATTTACAGATACTTGGCGCAATAGGAATAAAAATCCAAAGGTTCCTTGAACAGGTCCGTAAGCTAATAGGTTTTTCTAGTTTATCTTGGGGGTGAGGGTTGAGGAATGATAAACATTCTTAACTGTTGCTTGTACCTAATATCCAGTTCTAGAATGTACATCTGCTTCAAGGCAGCAACTATTTGGGAGGTCAGTACTATATACAGTGGTCCCTCTACTTACGAAATTAATCCGTTCCGAATGCACATTTGTAAGTCGAAAAGTTCGTAAGTCGAAAAGCGGTTTCCCATAGGAATGCATTGGGAATGGATTAATGCGTTCCGGAGCCTAGAAAAAAGAACCAGACCCCCAGTAAGGCTTGCAAACTGCACAGGAACATTTCTTTTCAAGAATAAACAGACAGTAAACAGGCAGGCAAGTCAAGGAAACCGCATGTAAAATTCGTAAGTCGAGGAAACCCCATCTAAAAATTTGTAAGTCGAAAAAACCGCATCTAAAACCGGATCTAAAACTGCCGCTTGTAACTCGAAAAATACTTATGTCGAGTAGTTCGTAAGTCGAGGGACCACTGTAATTACAATAGGCTGTTCTTGATGGAATTTTTTGCCCCAAAAGAGAACTGTGTTATGTAATGGTTTCACCTTTCCTGTCTTGGCCTCATGGGGCAGCTTCAGCAGAAAACAGAAATAAGGTAAACATACAGATTAGACTAAGAGTTGATTTGAACAGACCAAAGGAGTGGTATTTGATTTGATTTGAAAAGTGTGGGAGCATAATTGTCAGATATGTAAATTCTGAATGTAGGATAGGCAGATCAAAGAAGATAAGGGTCTTGCGAGGGCAATGTTTCCAACTTTCCATGACTGTACTTTTATTTGTTAACATAAGGACCCTAAGGATTGAGGAGTGGCAATTTATAAAAAGGGTGAAAGGAAGCTCCCCGGAAATTACCGACCTATTAGTCTTCTTAATATAGTGAGCAAGATGTATGCTAGGCACTTATATGAGCATTTAATCGACTGGATGGATTCTGAAAATATCCTGGCAGAGGAGCAAACTGGCTTCTGCGCAGGTGGCTCCGTTATGGACTCTGTTTTAATACTACAGCATTTAGTAGAAAAATACACTTCCAAATCTAACTCTGCTCTATATGCAGGATTTGTTGATTTTAAATTGCTTTCGATCTGATCCCCAGAGAGAAAATTTGGTGTAAGATACTGAGATCACTGTGAGTAGACCGCTGTTTACTTCTTCTGATGTTCAAATTATATGAAAATTCTCATGTAAGAGTGCATTGCAGCACTCAGGAACATCTCACCAAGGAAATACCAACATTCAAGGGAGTCAGACAGGGACGTATCCTGGCTCTGCTGCTGTTTAACTTCTATATCAACTCTCTTGTTCCCCATTTAGGCAATCTAGACCAAGGAATCTTAACTTTGGGTCCCCAGTTGTTATTGGACTTCAACTCCCATAATCCCCAGCCCCAGTGGCCTTTGGTTGGGGATTATGGGAGTTGAAGTCCAATCACATCTGGGGACCCAACGTTAAGAATCCCTGATCTAGACCATTATCCACCAAAATTAGCAGACAAACATCTTGCCATACTTTTATATGCAGATGATGCTGTCATTCTCTCACAAGCTCCGATATGCCTAAGAAGAGATCTGCACTCTCTTGCTACCTATTGTGTCAAACATAACAAAACTAAGATCTTGGTGTTTGAAAAGACACCAAAGATTCAGAACTGGTCACTAAATGGGCATAGGTTAGAATAAGTTAAGTATTTCAAATACCTTGGTGTAATCTTCCAGGGTTCAAGAAGAAGGGGTGCACATAGAGAATATGTAAGGCAGAATGCACACAAGAGTGCACAAGCAATTCAATTCTTCCACTGTTCTAGAGGTGCCCAATTTATTCTCTCCACAATAAAACTTTTTGCGGCTAAAGTATGATCACAGCTCTTATATGAAAGTTCAACTTGGCATGTACTCTGACTTCTTCAAGGTGTATCCATGCAATCCAAGTTCCTGAGGAACATGTTTCAAATAACCTGGTGTGTGCCTAGTGCTATCCTTCATCTGGAAGCAGGACTGCTTAAAGTAGAGGCCAGAGCATGGATTGCTATATTTGAATTCTAGCTAAAGCTGGTTTTCCATCCTGCAGGTTTAGCTCCACTTGTGGTAGTGGATACCTACTACTCCAGGTAGAAAAGAGAGCTGAAGGAAAGGCTGCATCATTATGGTTTCTCCCCTTTTGCTTTGATACCACTGGCGTATGCAAATGCCATGGTCAAACTCAGACCATATGACATGGAACATCAAATTGACCAGGGCTCTATTCCCATTGGTGTCCATTTGGGCAACCAAGTTCTGAGTTTCAACCCTGCTAGATATCTAAACTTGATAACTGTACCAAAATATTGCAGAGCTTTGACACAGGCACAATATAATGCCTTGCAAACAGCAATCCCGGAAAGGAGATATTAAAAAATCCACTACAAAGAACGTACTTGTCCCTGCAGCTCAGGAAATATCGAAACAACGGCACATGTGCTCTTTTATTGCCAATTTTACTGAGATATACAGCATAAATATAGAACTCCTTTTATTATCCAGGCTGCACAGATCTTTTTATCTCAATTATATTTTAACTGACCAGAAAGACTCAAGATCTTATAATGTGGCTAAGTTCTGTTTAATAGCCAGTAAAATTCACCAGGAGTTCATTAAGAATTATTTCTAGCTGATCTATGTGTTTGACCACTGTATCATAACCTTGTCAGTTTATTTGGATGGGCTTCTGTTTGTAAACTGTGCTGGTCTGTGACTGTAATAAAATATTGATTGATTAACATAATCTTTTTATGTGATACTAGCTGACCCGGCACAGAGCATCTGCGCCCCTAGTTCTCCGTATCTCCCCCCTTCAGTCCCGTTTCTTTCTCCCCACCCCCAGCCTGTTCTTCCTCGGCGGTCAGGCTACTTCTGCTCACCGGCCGGCTGCCATTTCTCCTCGGCAGCCTCCTGCCGGTCTGCTGGCGGCCGCTTCCCCTGCACACCCAGCCAGCCTGGTGGTGGCCACTTCCCCTGCACAGCTGGCCAGTCTAGAGGCATCCGCTTCCCCTGCACAGCTGGCCTGGCATCCGGCCGCTGCTTTACCTCTGCGGCCAGGTGGCCAGCCTTGAGTGCCACTTCTCCTCCCGTCTCCATCACTAATCAGCAGCTCACTAGCGAACTTTCGTGAAAGCTGCCACACATGGGATTAGCGACGGGTACGTTTAAGAGAATTAAATATACAGATGTTCAGATTCTGAGAGTTAAGCGGGTAAATGCAGCAGCAACTTCTCAAAACATATGGAATATACAACACACCGGCACAGGACTAAGGCTGCCATTCTACACACCCTTATATGGGAGTAAGCTTTGTGGAATACATTGGCTGACATTCTGACTGCTAGTTCCTGCACTACTTCCTGGGTCCTCTAGGAGGTGCACTGCTGCAAAAGAGGGCTAGGAGTTCAGAGCACTCTGCACTCCAGAACTGCTCTGTAAGATCAGAAATATGTTGCTGAGGGTCAGTGACATTCACCACAAACTAGCATTTGCATAAAAACCCAACAGCTGTGTAATCACGATTTGTAACCAACCACTATAGTAGCACCACATAAGCCATGTAGCCAGTCATGTGTACTCTCCTATGGAAATTATTTTCATGTATGAAATGAGTTGTTTTTCAAGTCATGTCACAAAGTAGCTTTTCAGTGCTTATATGAGCAGTTGGTTTTATTTGTGAAGAGCCTGCCCATGGCCTATATAAAGAGTAGAGATATTATTGTTTACTCCTATAGCCACATACTACTGTAGGTACCAACTTTAAGTCCAAGAAGATTTATAGTGGACATTCTGAATTTCATCAGAATGCATTTTTGTTGTTTCATGCATACTCAAAGCTACTTACCTGTCTGCTTAAGAACACAAACACTGGGGCATATAGTAATTGGATTAAAGATTTCACTGAAAATACTGCATTTTAACAAGTTATTTCTTTTCATAGCAGAAAAGATATTAACACACAATCAGGCACTTTTTATTCAATATGCAATTCAAAGAGGTATGAATTATTCAACAAGCTTCCTGATTGAGCAATTTCTTCTCTACGTCACCTCTAATGTGATGTCACCTCAAAGGTCTATCAAAGCGTAGAGGCAACTAAAGAAGGTGCTAAAACTGCTGAGGATAAATTTTAATTGCTTCTTTTATCCAGAAAGCAGTTTTAACTCAAACACCAAAGTGGAATGTTCTAAGCAGCAATAGCTTATTTTGCCACAACTGAACTGTGGTCAAGATTATGAGGAAGCATATGCTTCTTCAATAGTTCTGATTATGAATTAATTCATGGTGTTTCTTTGGTTTTACTGCTGTAGAAAGATAAAGAATTCTTCATCATGTGAAGACAAATATGTTTAATAAAATAACTATTTTGATTACAAGCACTTTCTTTGTAATTGAAAGTGCTGAAATAGTGATAGCACTCTTTTGAAGTACTATATTACTTAAACAATTAACCATATTTATGCTCACAAGAAATTGAACTGCAATTCAACATACAGAATGCACTTATAAATCTCATTTCTGTGGGATCAAACACAATGCTGTCTTTTGAGGACATCTAGAATTACTACTTGGTTCAAAGATGTAGTTAACACTATACGCTAAAATACTTCTTTTAGCACCCATGGTTTTGAATGAAACACATTTAAGGGGGAAAGGTGCACTCACCTGCCTATTTATTGTAAGTAGTGATCACTCTGAGAAGAGTGGTAATACTTCCTCCCTCACCCACATTCTTGACTATTGCAGCACATTTTCTGGACAAACTCTCCAGTCTGGACAGCATAGGAAAGGTGGCAAGAAGGGAAATAAAGAAGAGGACGGAGTAGTTTATCCTAGTGGCAATTTTTGTGTTTTTTTTAACCACTTCTGGAAATGTTCCCAAAAAACTTCCTATTCATTCTGAAATCGTGATTCTTCTTACATTTTATAATTAGCACATTCTGAACAGTGCTACCCTGCTAACAAAGAATCATCTTTTAGAGTGGTGAATCTCTTATATTTAACAGGGGCAGAGTAACTGTCCCCATCCAATCCTGGCTTCTACAGTATGTTTGTTTTTTCTTTTTTAGATTTTGAGCACCTTTGGGACAGGGAATAATCTTATTTCTTCTATGTAAATCACTTTGCAAACTTTTTCTTGTTGAAAATCAGTAATAAAAATAATCAGTTATAAAAAACATACTATATCAATGACAGAGAACACCTCAAGCCCTTGGTTTACTGGACACCTCTGCTATTTAAAGTACAATATTTAAAGAGTGGGATCTTGCACACAGTCATTTGGTGGTGGTTTGGGGTAGGGAAGAGCCCTAATCCTGATACCAACACACAGTCAGAGTCTATGTTGGGCTTTCCCTACTAACCAACAAGAAAACTGCTGCCGAGAGCTAGGAGGAGAGCTAGAAGGTACTCTGGGTATCAGGAGAGACCTCAGACAGTGCACTATGTTGCCAGCCGCAGGGAAAATTTCATCTCACAGCTGCTCTCTGATTGGTCACCAGGGGAAAGGAAGTGAGACAAGCTCCATTCAAGCCATTTTGAGCAAGGGATCATAAAGTGTGTTGTGCAAAGCGACACATTCACAGATCACAACACTTCCAGCCACAGCAGTAACACATATGGTGGCTGGCAACTGGGAGCTGCAAACACAGGGGAAAGAGGACACACAATCAATCTAACCACCCAGGAACCAGGGACCCTGATCTGTACTGACCTGGATTAAGATCGGGGGTTAAAAGCAGGGTTTCCCAGATTTGGACTACAAGGGCTTTCAGGATTTACCCTGGTTCACATAAGCAAGCAACCCTTGGTTAGATGCAGATAACCCCAGTTTAGATGCTTGTGTGGAGAGGCTTTCTAGCTCATTTTTCCTTAGATAATGAAAGTATATGATGAACTTACACCATTAAATTACTTATACACGATGTGTGTGCAGGGAGGGATCTACTGAAGTACTTCAGATTCAGAAATACTTCCAATATTTAGTAGGGATGTGCACAAAGCATTTTGTGCACTTCCGGGGAGCAGGATGGAGAGCAGTCACTTTAACAGGAGGAAGGCAGGTCTTACTTGCCCCTCTGTTGCTCCTCTGCTGCTACAACACCATGCTGACCACTCAGGATGGTGTCTGCACATGCTCAGATGCCATTTCCTTCCCAACACCACCCACAGGCTGCTGGGAACAGGGAACTTCTTGTTCCCAAGCAAGACGCACCTGGGCAGTATGGTTTTTCACAACTGACGGCCCGGCTGCTTAATAGGAACAGCCCCATGCTGGGGGGCAGAGGAATACTGGAGGTGCAGGTAAGACCTGCCTTCCTCCTGTTAAAGTGACCCACTCACCCCCACCAAAATGATTCAGCTAAGTCAGCTCGAAGTGTTTTGACACCTCAAAATAGAGGTATAATGCTGAGAGCACACCCCTAATATTTAGAAGAATATATGGTGCTGATTTCATGAAGCTGGCATGTCAAGGAGAGGTCTTCTTTTAGCATGCAGAGAGATTTTATTGTGGGTGTTCTTTCAGACAGATGATCCCGCACAGCATAGTTGACATTACAGATAGTGCTACATATACTTTTCATGTGTCTTCATTCTTCTAATGTGGGCATTGCCTGGAGAATTTTTCTGACACTGTCTGCAGTTTCTGTAGACATCCTTTATATGATAAAAGCCTACCCTAACTTAAAAACAAAAAAACAAAACCCACCCACATAGATTTGATTCTTACGAAAAAGAAATCACAACTGGGAGAACGACAAATGAATTATGTTGACACCACAGAAGACTTTTCTTATGGATCAAAATAAGCCATAATGGATTTTCCTAGAATTAAAGCTAAAAATTGTCTCTGAACTGTGAGTAGGCAGGTAATGAAAGATAATTTGCCTGCCAAATTGTAGAAGCACTAACAATGCTGCCACTTCTTTGAGAGACTTCAATAGACACCAATATTTCAACACAAACACAGTCAAGATCTCAGAAGTAAGGTTAAAGGGAATAAAAACATTCTGTTCTTTCATGCCTACTTATGACTTTTTGTCACCTTTAAACTAATCTGACATGGTAAATAGGGCTGCAAGACAAAATTCAGTTTCCACCTAATAACTGAATAGGATGATGGATGTACAAATAGCACAGTGCAACACAGTGGAGAGGAACTGTGCAAACAGTTTAAGTGTCTGACAGGTGGCTACTTTGGACTTAAAATTACAATTGGAACAGAAATCAGCTCTATTACTTGATGGTCATTAAAAAAGAATTATTGATACCATTCATTTTGTTGTCATCCACAAAACATTCTGTAGTGATTGAACACTAATCCATCTCTTTCTACAAAATCCTCATGGCAGCAAAGGTCTATTTCATACACTATATGGTGTCCCCGTCCCGTCCCCCCCCCGCCACAAAAAAAATCTCATCACTAACAGTGCACCTGCTTTCCAGAAGACCATTAGGTATAAATCCCAATGTACTCCAATCAACCTTGCTTTAGTTACCCTACCGTCTGCTGTAGAAGAAAATTAATGTTATTAGAGCCTCTTTTTTCTCTGAAGATTGGCTGGTGTTTGGTTACTGTGCCAGCTGCCTGAGAGGTGCTTAGCTCTGTTCTGGGCTGACCCATCTTATTGTCTGGGCATAGCTCACATCCCAATGTGTTAACACTAAAGCCTCACCTAAAGCTTGTGCCAGCTGTTTAACTATTGTTCAGGTACTTTAAATGATTACAGCATTTGAAACCACAAGCTTGGCATCAGGTACTCAGTCATCAAAGAATTATGTTGGTTCTTCTCACTAAGAAACACCAGCATGGGATTTGGCTTACAGTTTTAAAATGGTGTCGGGGCAAGAAGCCACCTAATGGCACAGCGGGGAAATAACTTGACTAGCGAGCAAGAGGTTGTGGGTTTGAATTCCCACTGGTATGTTTCCCAGACTATGAGGAACACCTATATTGGGCAGCAGCAATATAGGAAGATGCTGGAAGGCATCATCTCATAATACGCAGGAGACAGCAATGGTAAACTTGTCCTGTATTCTACCAAAGACAACCACAGGGCTCCCTCTGAGTTGACACTGACTTGATGGCACAACTTTACTTTTGCTGGGGCAAGGGAGCAAACAGGGCAGAAAAGTCACATGACAATTTTTTTTTTGCTTTGCCCCAACTTCAGTGTAGAGCTTCATGGACTGCAAATGATGGCACCCAAAACAATAACTTTCTTTCACTACAGTTTTCTGCAGAAAATAACAGTTAGCATAGCAAACTTTGCTTTATTTCTGGTCCAAGCAGCAGTCCCTTAATCTGGACTGTCCTTTCGTCTCAAAACAAAAAACCCCCAAAGAGAGCCTGCTGGGTTCAGAGAGGGGATTTGTCACAGATCAGTGGTTCTAAGGCGGCTAATTGTTTGCCTGTTGTTGCTTTCAGATAGCACAGTTTGATTCATATCTACACCCTGTCTTGACCACACAACCACCAATCTAACTTTTTCACTTCAGCACTTCTGCTTCCAATTCAAGGTTACTATAATAAAGTAATACTTCTTCTGTTTGCCAGCTCTGCACTATGCAATGAAATTGCTTCCTTTCATACAATGTACTAGTAATCAAAGTTGTTTCAGACAAAATATAGCCACCAGGAAATACAGTAATCAAACTCAGACACTTAAAACAGATGATGGTAAGAAGATTTATTAACATTCTACCTATATTCTTTTTAAATTTTGTATATTTGCAAGTTGTGCAGTACAACTCAGAAGCCACATAAGAAATCTGTAGAAAGCTTTGTTGTTTGGTTCCCATTGAATTTACCAGGATTTAAGAAACTAAACCACACATACTTTGAAATATACCCTTTACAATGCTATTTCCCATTAACAACAACAAAGTGGAACCAATGCAATTGTTTTCGGATGCCAGTAATTTCAAATTTAGACATCTCACAACAAAAATACTGTCTACCTAAAGTTTTTCTCAGTGAATTTCAAGAAATACTTCTTTTAAAACACTTTTACATTTATTCTCAGCATCTGTCATTCATAAAAAAGTCATCACTGACAGAAGAAGGAAGCAAGAAAAGAAGAAATTCTCTGACAGCCCTCTGTATAGATAGATACTAGTCTTTTTCCTTCCTAGGATCATGTCAATTTAAATTAAAATGTGCAAATCTCATCTGGAGAAAGTTTGAAATAGGAAATCTAATTTCCCATGAAAAAAATTGCACCACTACCCATGTTGGGGAGTGACTTGAAAGCCCTCCCACTCAACAATCACCCCTCCCCCAAACAGTGCTCCAGTATGTCTGTATGTTATTCCAGTAGAGAACAAAACTGCCTAGTCCTAAGAGCATCACTGGAGATCACTCATGGCCACATAAGAACTTCTAGGACCCTAAGATGAAAGGATATTGCCTATATTCACCTGAGCCCAGGTGATGGAGGATTAGCCCACCTTGTATAACAGGGCTTCTCAACTTTGGTCCTCCAGCTGTTTTTGGACTACAACTCCCATTATCCCCAACCACAGTGGCCAATAGTCAGGGAATACGGGAGTTTAGACCATAACCCTATACAGAAGGGTTGCCCAGCAATCCCAGATAGAGATTAATAGGGCCACTCTGAAGCCTGTAGAGCATGCTTCTACAGAGCTAGTGAAGGACAGACAGCTGGACTAAGCTGAAGGACCTGACAAACAGCTGTGAAGCTAACAAGCTGTGACAGCCTGGGCACTCTCCTGCTTGAGGTTGGATTGGCAGCAGGGGTGACACTGACTTGTACCAAAGATATATTCAGTAAGGCTCTGTTATTACGACTGCAATCCAGATTTTTATGTATGTGCTAGCTTAAACAATGATATGACCAGCAAGAACCCCTTTAAGGTCGAGCTGTTCAGATAAATTCAGATAAAAAGACTGATGGTGAAACAGTCTTTCTGAACTTTGTGTGAAGGGCAGTTTCAGTTTCATAACTTTTGACACCTGAATATCAAGGTATTCGACTCTGTGTGAAGACCAACATCTGAAATGAATTAAATCTAAACTCAAACTCTCTAAATAATTCAGAGAAATGATTCCTTCCCTGCTTCAGGGAACTGGAACTGAACCTAAACTTAACCTCTCTTGGTTGTTTTGAACTTCAGGAAGGTGTATAAAATTATACACCTATCATAATTATACAAATTATGACAGAGGTATATAAAATTATGCATGGAGTAGAAAGACTGGAAAGATAGAAATTTTTCTCCCTCTCTCATAGCACTAGAACCAGGGGTCATCCCATGAAACAGAAGGTTGGGAAATTTAGGACTGATAAAGGAAATACCCTGTCACACAGCGTATAATTAACTTATGGGATTCTCTGCCACAGGATGTGATGATTTCCACTAGCTTAGATGGCTTTAAAAGGGACTTAGACAAAGTCATGAAGGCCAGGTCTATCAATGGCTACTAATCTGGTTGCTATAGCCCACCTCCAGCCTCAGAGGCATGATGCCAATAAATACCAGTTGCAGGGGATCAATAGTAGTAGAAGGGACAAGCCCTGACACCCTGCCTGTGGGCTTCTCGGAGGCATCTGGTGGGCCACTGTGTGAAACAGGATGCTGGACTAGATGTGCCTTGAACCTGATCCAGCAGGGCGGTTCTTATATAACTCCTAAACAAAATAAATGGTAATAATTCAAATTAAGTAATTCAGTAACCAACTACTCAGATTCCAGTTTTATGACTAATGCTTTATTTTGCTATTTATTATTTTGTACACATTTTGTTTGTAAAAATTCAAAAGGTAACCAGTTTTATTTTTTGCCCCTTGTGTAAATATTTATCATTACATTCCTTTTACAGACTGGATTTTACATAAAGTTTGGATAGAAAAGGCTCCTGCATCTTCCCCCTTTCTGAAAGTCCTTTATTTAACCAAGAAGGCTAAAGCAGTTCCATTTCTATTCAGCTTTCTTCTTCTAGAACATTGGAATTATATATATCAGCCTTATTCAATGATAACAAAATCCTCACTATAAATCCTGCCATGTGGGACAAATCTGCCAAGATCTTGATCATAAAAACAAATGAACACACAGTCAAATGTGACATATGTAGCATATACTTTACATGATATATTAGCTTTCACACAACAGACGGCCATACTGGGTGTTAGGGTGCAGTGGCAAACAATGCATTTTTATACCTCCAGCTATTGAATAACAATCATCTGGGGGGAAAGAGTCTCTAGAAACAAAGAAATTGTTAAAAGTCTTCATTGTAAAAACAACTTTCTGATGATATATGCTTTATACAAACCTTAAAACCAGTACTATGTCATCCTTCTATGTACTGTTACCTCTTATTCTAAGACTCCATAACATTTTTTGTAATCTACCTCCTGGTTCAGCCACTTCATTTCAGACAGAATATGGAAACTAGTCAAGAATGAATGAATGAATATGTCTTTTAGAGAACTTGCACAGTACTTAAGGACCTTCATATGTTCTTTTTAAAAGTAATGTTGGCTGTGGAGTCTCACTGTAATGCAGGACAGTCAATACAGTATTCCAAATTCCAAGATTCCAAGTTAATGAAAAGACAGTTTTAAAGATGGCATTACCTTCTAACAATAGCTTTGTTAAAATATGCTACCTCATATTTAACTTTCCAATACTCGGGGCGGGGGGGTTACTATTATTTTGGTAAAATTTATTTATTAAAAAATACCTGATTATTTGATTGAAAACCAGATGATGAATCAACTGAAACACTGTTAATCAATTGATAGCCCTAGTTAAAAGAATGACGGAAGTGGCCAGATGGGATGGGAAAAGGGAAAAGAAATGGGCCTAATGAAGCATGAAGAAAGGGAGGTAGGAAATGGTGTATTGAGTCAAGGATAAAGGAGGATAGAGTGCTGAAGAGAAAGGATGGTATAGGTCAATGCTTAAGGTGGAAGAAACAAACAATACTCTTTCAACAATGGGGACAAGGCACGAGAGGGATAGGCTCAAAGAGGGAAATGTGGTGATAGTACTTCGTGAAACTGAAGATAGAAAATGGTGCAGAAAGAAACACAATACTCTGCTGAGTAGTGAAAAGTGGAGCATCATAGAATACATTAGGTCAGCACAACTCACAACTTACCTAGCCAAAGACAGCCTCCAGTCATGTATGAAGGCCCACCATTGGTTTTTCAATTCCAGTGAGCTGGCATACTGAGCTATATACTGAGCTGCTATATAAATAGTAATAGTAACAGCAATAGTTTGACTGATGGGTCACAAGTTGTGCAAGCATGGGAAACCTGGAACAGTCTGAGTGTAAGGCCTGCTAAAGTATTACCAAACACTCAAAACTAGTTCTAGCCAGGCCTTCCTGACAGATAGTCAGAAGGGCATTTGGTCATCTAGTGCTCAGCAATTAATCTGTCCAGAATACCCATGGGTTTAAATTCAAGCCTGGAACAGCTGTGTGTCTACTGTGCCACGGAGTACAAAATAAGCCAGAATAACTCTGTCACAGGTTTAATTGATTTTTTTGTCTTTCATGCCACTTCAGAAGTCATCAATGCTATTTCACACTCCCCAGTCCAAGTTTTACTGCTCTAGGCTCTGACTAAAAATAGATTCATCAGACAAACACCAAGGGAGGTAATAATATATCTTGTTCAGAACACTGAGACTGTCACGTTACATCTTTCCTTTCCCTCCTTCTGAAGCATTGCCCGAGAAAAGAGGGAAGTAGGATTCAGGGTACCCAAACGAGCACTGGTGGTAGAAACTGATGCCATGTATTTATCCACTCACATTAAGTATGGAAGAAGCAGTCACTGTGCGTGCTCCCTGTAGTGCTTTTGCAAATTTGTTTCTCTTCCATCTTACAGCAGGTGACAGAAAGTAGCAGTTACTGACAAATGCTGAGGGGAAAGCACAAGACCTAAACAATAAATAATAAATGTCTTTATATCCCTCAGTATTTATAT
Source organism: Hemicordylus capensis (assembly GCF_027244095.1). NCBI lineage: Eukaryota > Metazoa > Chordata > Lepidosauria > Squamata > Cordylidae > Hemicordylus > Hemicordylus capensis. Next base: position 178,692,470 of record NC_069661.1, on the reverse strand, counting down.
GTCTTCTTCAACCTAGACAAAAAGTAAATATCAGTATCCTCACAAGACATCAGGAAGGGCAAATATGAAGCATCAAAATGTGCTGAAAAACTACAAGCTATGCCCACACTGGATTTTTATAACAACCTGAAACATGACAAGTTTTATTAAAATTTAGTTTTACGAAGTACACATCTGCTCTCCCAGTGGCCATTCGCTCCTCGGACTCCATCACGGCTTTTAGAAAGCTTGTTAAAACTTGGCTTTTTATCCAGGCTTTTACATAATCGTTTTTACTGCTGCTTCTGTGCGTTTTTACCTGTTGTATTGTTTTTATGCTGGTATTTTATAGATTTTAAATTTGGTTTGTTTTTATATTTTTTAGCTTAATCTTTTTATTGTCTTTTTATTGTATGTTTTAACTTTCGTAAACCGTCTTGGGGTTGTCTTTTAAAGAACGTTGGTATATAAATGCAAAAATAAATAAATAAATAAATAAATAAATAAAATTTATATATGAGTTTGGGAAGAGCAATTCAATAGAAAGCAGAAGAGTATTTTGACATATAAGACCGAAACCTTTGATCAGAGAGGGAGAGGAGTCCTTTTGATTTCTGATGTTTTCTAATCTCTTGGATAATCTTGATACTTCTTTGATGGACCTGAACAGATGAGCAAGATGGTCTTTGGCGCTCTGCCAGTAATTTTACCATGTTATGTGAATTGCTTAAGCCATGAATTGGAGAACAGGTTGTAGGCTTTAATCTTTTTTCCCGTTATTTTAATATGTTCATCTGTTTTTGAACTTAAGAATTAAGTTAATTCAATTAAAGAGAGAGGATAACTTTCAATCTAATGTCTGTTCTCTACTAAAGGTGTGGGTGGTAAAAATCAGGCATACCTAAAACAACACTATGGAAATAGTCATAAATTTTCAAATCACAGTCAGAAACACAGTTTGGTGTTGATCTCTACTGTTTTGTCAAAGACAGTTTCAGATTAGAAAAAATTGTCCACAGTTTCTAGATCCTTTGTAGGTAGAACTAATGAGGAAACTTTTATTCCATAAAAAGAACTCGAAATGCACCATAAAAGCCTTGATATTTATTTATTTAGACAGAATATATAGGCCAATTTTCCAAGTGAAGTGCTCAAACCAACTTAAAATAAAATCAAATAAAAACATAATACAAATAAAAACAAATTACAAAAGAAACAGTACCAAAGCCTACTAACTAAACTAGTTGAAGATGACCACTCCCCACTTCCGCACTTCACGGTAGAACGGGGTGGGGGGCAGAGTTGTGCACCCAGCCCCATCAACAGGCACATGGGCTATTTTGTTTTCCCTGGCACGTGATAGTGGCCAGCCAATGGAAGTGGGGCAGTGGCTGCATAAGCGGCTGGCTCCCTTCACTCAGGCTCTGTTGCTCTGGGGCAAAGCACTCGCCTGTCCATCCCGTTTCAGTGACGGTTATACAGTCACCTTTTGGGGACCAGGTAGGAATTTTTTGGGTTGCACCCAATTGGCTTGGAAGTGACCTTTTTCTGCCTATTTCTCACTGATTCTCATGGTAGGGTTTCACTATTTAGAATGTTCAGCCACTTTGCAGATGAGTGCGGATTGGGGTAGTTTGTCTCATATTGGTGTTTGATGAAGGACCGATTAAGACGAGTGGGGAGCTGAGGAACAGCCCTTGAAGGTTTTGCAGCCCATGGGCTGGGATCTGCCCCTACTTGGAAGCTGGCTGGGCCCACCACTGTGTTTCGCGGCCTGGGTGGGGTGGGGCTGGGTGGCTTCCCCTCAGAAGGAATAAAGCCTCGTGGTGATATATCTGGACCTGGAACCAGGCTGAATCAACACCTAGTCCTTGGCCCTGCGGTGAGCAGTCCCCCTTATGACGCTGACCCACATGGGTGGTACCCATACTCTATTTGGTATGTTCCTCATTGCAGGTTAATTTTAAATTTAATTAATGAAAGTAGACCTAGTTCTTCCAATCTGACATGTTCTGTTTGGGGCCTGGGTGTGCAAACAGAAGGCCAGTGGAACTGAAGAGTAGAATTTTCTCACTATTTTTTCTAATCTAATTAATAATGAGTGAAAAATCCCAACCAACACAATCTGCAGGGATATCACCTGTTTTGAGGGACATTTCTGAAAGCAGGGAAAAAACTTTGGGTTGATACCCGCAACATAAAGTTGAAACTTTTGGGGAACTCCAAAATGTTTCTACCAAATGTTTATCATGCGAAGGGCTGGCTCATCTCTGGAGGCATGCGGTAGGTCTGCAGCAACTTGAACTACACCTCCCCGTGCTGTGGGCACCAGTCACTGTGAGATGCTGCTATATCTGTCCACTGGCAATGCTGTGGGTAGCAGTCACAGCATTAAGCTTTGTTAACTGTGAAGCATAATTTCCCAGGACATTCTGGGAAAGAGACCGGCACTGGCCAGGTGGCAAAACTGGTGCTTTATGCTGCAACAGCTGCTAGCACCATTGCAACCGGTGCTTTCTGTGTTCTTTAAAAAGAAGGTTGAAGCAAAACACATCATTATACACCACTATACACTGTTGGATGGTTTTCAGTCAAGTGGGTTTACCCCTTGTTTTTTAATATCCCTGGGATTCTACAAAGCCAAGATGATTTTCAAACAATGTATATGGGATATCAAGTTACAAAAAGATCTGAGTTTGGTTCCCAATTGTCGTAGTCTTGGGGAATGCAGGAAAATTTTGTACACCTGCTAGTTATCTTTCTAACTTTATAGTTCCAAGTCACTGGAGCACATTTAACACTGGCCCACTTTAATGTCATGCCAACAGCTGTACTTGAGGGAAGATATCATAATATTCCACTTACTGAGCACACTTGTCCTTGTGAAGTGGGTGATGTAGAAATGTGAGACATGTTCCTTTGTATTGTATTTACTATGGAGATATTTGCTCTGATTTTAGCACAAATGCCAGGCAGGTCTGATGAATTTTATGTATCCCTCCTCCTATCTGACCAGTACCCAGTTATTTCTGATACAGTGGCTAAGTTTTGCACTATTACTTGCACAACTTAACAAAAGCTGATTAAATTGACTTAGTGCTGTTAATAAGTACTGTTTCTTCTTGTTGATGCTAAAGTTTTTTTTATCAGATCAGAAACTAGGATGATCCTGTATGTGCTGGTATACTGTGTATTTTCTGCTAGTCTACATGTTTATAATCTCCCAAGCAAGTCTAAGGAAGCCCCACCCACGATTAGAGATGTGTGGTTATAAGCATGACACACCTCTCTCTGGTACTCTGCTTTCTTTGACCTAGTTGCATGAGAGGTTGATTCTTCTGAACCATGCTTTCACATGTGATCCAAATACAAGACTGTAGAAGGAGAAGTTTGGGTAATACAATTACCCATACAATTAGGAAAAATTATACAGTGTGCTAAGAGGAGGAGATGAAACAGGAAATATTAGTCCACATTTCTAGTTGTGGATGGGTAGACATATCCAAATTTGCCCACTGATAAAAGCTGCTAAGAACAAATTCTGCCAAATGTATCGTCATCCCAAGCCTCAATCACAAACCCAAACAGAATTTATTAAGTGGATCTTTCAAATGAATCTAATTTCTGCAATAACATCATGAGCCTGGCTCCAGAGATTAAAACTTAGCCTCAGAATTCCAGCCGCCTGAATACTATGTCCAGTATATTATGGAAAAACAGGCACTAAATCTTGTAAAGCAATGTTTGCCTACTTGAAAAGAGAGAGAAAACCTCTTGACCTCAAGGCACAGGGTCAAGAGGGGTCAACTGACCTTTGGGTTGTTTATGTCAATTCCCTAAATATAGTACGTACAATCACTATTATTTAACTCCATTTCTCAACAAGGAACCAGTTTCATTTTGTGATGTTTCTACATAATCTCATGCAGAATTGCAAATAACTGACGGAACCACTCAGCTCTTTGCTTATCTCAGTTCAAAAAACCCACTGAAGCCTTAGCAAAGAATGGGATCTGTGCATTATCACAGAGGTTCTCAACCTTGGGTTCCCAGAGATGGTTGGACTACAACTCCAATAACCATTGCCCACTGTGGCTGGTGTTGATAAGAGTTCTACACGAACATCTGGGGACTCAATATTGGAAACCCTGCATTAGAATATGGCAATGGGAATGAATATGAAATTCAAAGTTATATAATAATAAATAAAACTGCAATCTAATACAAAGCCAGATTATTTAATTATAAGTTATTTTATAAATATTTTAATTCTTTTTTAAAATAACTCTTATAATGAAATAATAACACAAGTGGAACACAAGTGAAATGATCCCCATTTCAGCTTCCAATTTTAAAAAGTTTCAAAAATTTTCTTATATTTTACAAATATAACTAGCTCATGTTTTCCTCTAAACATTTAAGGTTGCCAAGACAATAATAAAAGTTATATGTTCTTGCATATAAGTTCACCAATAGCTCCATCATGAAAACTTTATGAATAAACTAGTGACTCCTGCAAAATAACTATTTGTAAAGTCACTGGATGCATGTTTTAGGAATTTTAATTACAGTTCTGGGATTATTTTATATTCAAAACACAACATTCAGGTCATACAGCCTTTATGATGATAAGCAGTTTAATTAGCAAGGTAAGATAAGACAAAAATGCCTTTTAAAGTTATTGAATTTGTTCATGCTGGTCAGGTGACAACTTTAGCACATAGTTTCCCTTGGTAGTTTAAAAATGTGAAATGCTAATCCTTCTTCATCCTTTGTTTCCATACACTGTAACAACTGCTTTTTATGCCAATGAGCTTGCTCCCTGTTGTGTGTGTCAACACTACACTTATAATTAGATTGCAAATCTCAACCTGCCTTTACTCTTTTTGCCAATTCAAACAAATAAGTTCTGCCTCACACTCCTAAGTGAGCAGAGCAAGACAAGTCACAAATGTTGCATGCTGCCAATGGCCTTTCAAACAAAACTGTCTCTTACACCTTTCAAACAAACTGTCTCAGAGGATAGCCATTGATTTCCTCGTTATTATGAACATGAAATTATTGAATGACAGATGATAGAGTGTTAGGTCCTACAAATATATTCCCAAATGAGTTATCTAGCCAAGGTTGCCATAGCAACAGTGCTGTTTGACAGAGCTTACATGACAAAGAACTCCTCAGAATTGCTACAAGACAGCACAGTGCTTTCTACCTTGTACCCAAATCTGCAGCTGTAGGTACTTCCTGTATCAGTTCTCCCTCCATCACTCCCAGAGGCAGGCTAATGGGTTGTTGCAGATCAGTAAGCTTTCCAACAGAGGGCTCTCCTCCAAGGTGGACAACAGTGCTATTAACCAAGCTTGTTAATTCCCCTCAGTTAAATTAACAGAGCAGACAGAGAGTACATGTTGTGTACTGCAATGCACAACTGATGGGGAAAAAAGCAAGCAATGTCCAGCTGTCACTTGCATCATGATATATTTAATGTCTTGCCAGCATTATAGATATGTGGCAGGGACAATGCATACCTTTGTCAACCTGTACTCTTACCCGATGTCTCAAGACTGTACTATACTGTACATTTTTATACTGTCCAAATTAGATATGCTGCTGCTCAGGCACAGAGAAGTGTGTCAACAACTCTCAACTTCCCCAGGCGGCAAGGATAAATGTTCATTCCAGCTGCCATCAACTTATTTAAGGCAAAGTCAGTGGCTCAAATGTTATATGGGGCACAGCTGGGACCCTATGTTAACTATTCCCTCCTGGAATAGGAGCAGGTCCAAGCCAGGTTCTTAAGAACATTATTTCTGACCTCCAAATGTATTTCTAATGCTACTCTGGGACTGGAAGCCGGTCTTATCTCGATAGAGGCCAGAGCTCGTTATCTAATTCTAATAAACTGGGCAAGAATCAACTTAATGTCCTCTGGTCTCCTTTGCTTGTTATTATTGATAGGTACTGCTCGTATTGGTGGGAGAACTGTTTTAGGAAACTCCATGCCTACAGTCTTTTGCATGAGGCATTGCTCTCTGTGGCCAAAGAACCTATTAAATGAAGGATCTGGAATACTGAGTTTCAGAATGACCTGTCAAGGACATCTAGGTCATTCCACCTGCTCAATGGAGGGGTGAAAACTCACCCACGAATGTACGAATGGCCTCCCCTTGGAACTACTGGCTGGCAGATATAGCAGAATTCCAGCTGAGCAGAGATATTGCCCTTGTAACTCTGAGGAGGAGTCATTTGCACATGTACTCCTGTGGTGTGTCTTTTATATTAGTCTTAGGCAAAGGTTAACTGACCCTGTTTTACATAACTTGCCAGAACGACTGGACGAACTCTATGTCAAATATTTGTTAACAGATTCAAATCCGTCTATCACACACAGAGTTGTGAAATTCCATTGTTCTGCAAAACAAGTTCGATGCATTCTTCTCGCTAACAGTTAGATCCACTGTATAGGTGTGTTATTAATATAGCTATGTTTAAATTTTACATTTGTTTTAGATGTTTTGATAATGCTTAAAGACCGTAAAGACTGACTGACTAACTGAACGTTTTCATGTTGATGTTTGGTTTTATTATTGGTTTGTAACCTGACTATTCCTCAAATGTATCTTATTTATTTAAAACTAGCCACAGTACATGTCTCAGTTTTATTTTTGTATTAAACAATACTTTTAAGCAGACTGAGCAACAAAGAAATAATTCCTCCCCTCACTTAGGTTCTGTCTTCACTAGCATCCTTTCCTTTATCCTTTCCCATCCAGGCAGTCTCCTGTGACTCTACTGTACACATAGCAAAGTGCCACACAGAAATTACATACAAGTGCCATAATCTGTTGTGTCAACCAAGAGGTGGGGAGACTTACATGTGAATAACCCCAGGGTGGGAAATGGGTCTCTCATGGGAGCCTACCCTGTGGGGGCAAGTTGTGCAGCCCTGAGGAAGCAAGCCAGAGGGTGGCTGGCAAGGCAAGAAGGAAGGGCTTAACGCCAGCAGACTTCTCGCATCCAGAAAAGATACTAGAACTCATGTGGGGGGGGCGGTATATATAGTTGAGGAACCATTTCAGCTTCCTCTTTCTCACTGGGCGACATACACTCCTGCCCCCCTGACAGTAACACTAGCAATAGGGGCCACCCCAGGCATGGCTAGCCACCATTTCCAGGGGGTGTGAGGCAATTTTTCTACGGCTCTATTTGGCACTATAAGTCACAGGTTGTTTTCTCCTCGCCAGACCGGACCCATCCCCATTAAGGGGATGCTATTTTTGTCACAACCTTTAGAGGTGAAGTGGCCAGCACTTCACCTTTAAAGTGTGAGTCTGGGAGTGAAAATGGATGTTCAGCACCTTATGGGGACAGAGGCATAGGCCCCTGATTGTAGAACGGTGTGGGACCACTGATGGCGGTGGGTGGGCTTGGCCCTAGCCCCAGCCCAGGTCAGCATCTAGAGCAGCCTAGGCCACACCGGTCTTGAATTAAAAAGATGGGGCCAACTACAGGCAGAAAAGGGGATCTTACCTCATCACTCCTCACTGGCCATCCACCCGAAGCCTTGACAATGGACCAAGGCCCAGGGCATGATTTTCATCAAAGTTGTAGCCAGGCGCATTGCCCTGCACCAATTTCCAATCCAATTTGTTGTTGGCTTGTATTTCCTCTTTAACTGTGTAAAAAATCCAGTCATGAAAGGTTGGGATTTTTCTTCTCAGGCACCATGCTCCCTAATTAGTCAGTTGCAGCCTTGTGACAGAAAAATAGCTACATGTCTATTGACTGTGATGATGTTCTGTCCTGTTATTTAAATGACCCACCCATAGGGGGTTCACTCTTGAAATGGAAGGGTAAAGAACTTTGATCCACTGTCAAAAGTGAGGATTTGTCACTTGAAATGCAAGCTGTGACATGTTTAGGATGCAATCATATGACTGCCTACTTGAAAGTCCTTCAAATGGAAAGTTTTGCCAGTCCCTGCCGCCGTGCCAGCCAATGGGATGGGGGTGGGGTTGTTCCCCTGGCACATGAGACAGGCATGGCGCTACCATCTTGCTTCTCCCTTCATGTGACCAGGATCGGCCAATCAGAGAAGGGGGTTGTCTAGTTACAGCACTGGCCTGCCTCCATTCTGTCCAGTCACTCTGCAGCATGCACCAGGGAGAATTACTGCCAGGAGCTCTCCATAGCACCCACATGGTCAGGTTGGGACTGGGTGGTGTTGATGGAACAGCGGGGCCATCAGCAGCAGTATGGGGGCAATCAGACACAGGGTAAGAACGACAGCAGGGTGAGCAGTGGCACAGCAGCGGCCCCTACAGGAGCAGCAGCAAGAGGCGGGAAAGCAACAGGACCCCAAGGACCTTTGGTTTGGAGCATAGCCCTTCCCTTTGTCTATATTGTCCGACAGAGCATGCCATCTGTGTTGCCTTCCCCTCGGGCGATGCACCAGGCCTCAGCCATGACCGCAGTCTACTAGGGGTGTGCCATCCATCTTGTTCTCCCTAAGGCGAGGTGCCAGGCTCCAGCCGTGACCTACTAGGGGCACGCCGTCTCTGCTGGGTGGCTGCTGACCCCCACTTTTTTCCTAAATCCAGTAACAAGGGGAGTATTCATTGGTTTGTTGCAGGGGGTTGAACTTCAATTCATTTGGTGGGGGTATTCATTACTTTACTGACTGTGGGACATTTGTAATTCAGCAATTGGGGGAAGTAAATGCGTCATTGATTGTGGACAATTTTTAATTCATTACTTGGGGTGTTCTTAATGATTTAGTTGGGGGACATTTTTGATTCATTGATTGGGGGGTATTCATTGCTTATTGTGTGGAGGCAGTTTTAATCCATTAAGTGAGGGGCATTCATTACTATTTGGGGATATTCTATTTGGGGGGCATTCTTCATTCATTAAGTGGGGGAATTCTTCATTCATTAAGTGGGGGAATTCTTCATTCATTCACTTTTTATTGCCATAGGGGGGCATTCAATCATTCAGTGGGGGGCTTTGGATTGATTTAATTGATTGTGAACAGTTGATTGGTGGCTACAACAGGGTGCAGTTAATATTGCCAGTATGTCATCAAAGAAGGGCCTGGCAAGGCTAAGGGCAAGGGAAGGCACCGCCCCTAATGGGAGGTGCCTCAGCCCTAAGAACCTGAGGCTGCCTCCTCTTCTGAGGATGAGGAGGAAGCTCATTATGGTGTGGATCTTGTCCCGCTTGGAGGCATTGGAGTCCAGTAGGCAGGCCCCGCCTGGCGAGGGTTCCAAAGCGGGTACAAAGGGGGGCTCCAAGAAGGCTGGGATTTGGGCTAACAGCTGCAACTCTGCAGTCGACTGAGGCAAGGTTCGATGCACTGGACAAAGGCATCAGGGAGGAGGCTGCGACAGCAGAACCTGCCAGGCCAGTGGAGGCTCCCTTTTCAAACACAATGGATGCCAACGTGGGATCCTTTGGTGAGTCTGAATGGGGCTGGTGTTATCACCTGTGGGCCGGGTATCTGGCTAATATCTGTTGGTATTGCCAGTGTGACTGGTGGGTCCAGGGTCTCAGCCCCTGCCCGGGCAGGCACACCAGTGGTGCAGAGGGGGTGGGGGTGTCTCTGAGGCCTGAAAAAAAGGCAGTGCCAATGGTGCAGCAGCAGCTTATTCCACGGGAGCTGAAGTGGGGTGGCAAAATGGTGGGGGGGGGCACAGGCCCTGGGCAGGGTGTCATTGGAGGGTTGTCAGCAGCAACTGATGAGAAGACTGAACACTACCCACAAGGGGATGTGTCCTTGCACCTTGGGGACCACTTTCTGCTGTCCATGAAAGAAAAGATCTGGCAGAATGAATATGTGGATATTTTTTCATTGTTGTTCGATGAAATGGAGCTCAGGGATGGGGACAAAGCAGATAATAGGGAGAGGGAGGAATTCAGGCACAAAGTGGTGGACTGCAATGGGTTAAACTGGCTGGTGGTTTACATGGTGTACATGGGGGTGGTATTGCAGAAACAGCCAGGGCGGGGACCATCCATGGTTAAGTACCTCAACATTATCTACCATGCATTCTCGGAGTTTAGTGGGCCTGCTTGGGATTCCCATGGGACTGCCATCAGTCACAGCTCTGGTTGCAGATTATGACCTCCAACCAACCTGTGACCAGTGAGAACTCGCACAGTGGTCACTTGATGGTGAAATCCACAGCAGCACCAGGGGACAGGCGCCTGGGCCTGGAGACCAGTTCTGCCAGCTGTGCTGGGAATTTGGGTGTTCAGGAGCATACTTCTACCGCCCCTGTCATTTTTGCCACACCTGTTCGATTTGTGCAGGCCCACAACCTTTTAGCACCTGTGCTAGGGGTAAGGGGCCTGGTCCCGGCCCGAGACACCCGCTCATCCAGGAAAGGGGAGCACGCTCCTGCAAAGAGGATCTAGTCCCATAAGGTTGGACCCCCTATTGCGACTGCTGCAGGGGTTACTTGGGGGATGACTTTCAATTGGGTATCGGGGTCCTAGGGTTGCCTTTTGGGTGGAGAACTTGAGATCGGTACAGGGGTTGAACATGTTGTCATGGAAAAAACTGATAAGGAATTATAAGAAGGGAGGGTGTTGGGCCCCTTCCCCGAGCCACCTGTGCCCAGCTTTAGTGTGTCCTCTCTGGGGGTGGTTCTGAAAAAGGGCAGTGGTGGGCACCTAATACATCATCTCTCCTTCTCTGTGGGTGGATCAGTGAATGACACCATACACTATCAGCTGTGCTCTGTGAAATACAAGTCATTCAAAGCTGCAGTGGAGATGGTCAATCCACAGGGAAGGGGGGTATTGATGGGAAAATGTGACATCAAGTCTGCTTTCTGGCTCCTGCCAGTACATCCGAATGACTTCGACCTCCTGTAGTGGTGGTGCACATTTTATCCCGTGAGTTCACTGATCAGGCTGTAACAGTTCTGGTGTGATAACATGGCGACAGTGCATGTGATCAACTCTGGGACTTCCAGGAGTTCCCGGGTGATGTGACTGGTGCGGTGTTTCATGCTACAATGTTTGGAGCACAACATTCCGTTTGGTGCACGACATGTACCTGGGTTGGATAACAGCATTGCGGACACACTGTCTTGGATGCAGGAGGAGCACTTTCAGACCCTCACACCAACAGCCAGAAAACTCCCCGAAGTCTTTCCTGCCAGCCTATGGGACCTTGAAGGCTAGAGGTCAAGAAGGCCATTTGCCTATCCTTAGCCCCTAGCACAAGAGAGCGGTACTCAGCAGCAGTACATAAGTTTTGCACATTCCGAGCGGCATCCAGATTGGGCAATTTATGGCCTTTCACAGTGGACCACGTGCTATGCTATTGCATCCATCTGCACAGATGAGGCTTGGTGCCTAGGTCCACTGGCAGCAGGCTAATGGCTCTTTCCTTCCAGGCTAAGCTAGGAGAGCATACAGATTCCACAGCCAACTTTCGAGTGCATAGTATGATGGGCAGAGATGTCCCCTCCATGCCCAGATTTCAGGGTTCTGTTTTCCCCTTCAACTCTAGAACAGCTACTACCACACTTCAATGCCATTTGTTTTTCCAACTTTAAGGTCCAGTTGCTTAAGACCTCCACCCTGGTGGCCTTCTTTGGGGCGTTGCAGATCAGCAAGTCGATCACCACTTCCAGGTTTGACATGACTGCACGAGCCCTGCGACACAAGGACGTGCACCTAGAAGGGGACAGGGTGGAGCTGCACTTGCAGAAAGCAAAAACCAACCAGTGGGGCAGGGGCACCACAATCACCATTGCAAGGGGGGTCTTGTGCCCAGTTTAGGCAAGGCTCGCTTACCTGGAGGTATGAGGGGAGAATTAATAATATAGAGAATATGGATCTTATAAATAAGTATGGCACCCACTCCTTCAGGTCAGGATCAGGGCTGCTTCTTCAGTGGCAGCGGGGCTGCCTGAGGGCCGTATTTGGGAACTAGGGTGGTGGTGTTAGTCTGCCTGCCTCCACTACATACGCCTGTTGCAGCTGTAAGGGGGCACTTCCCAGACAGAGGTGCTAACCTGCTTTTGTTTTGCATAACATCAGCAGCTTCCTTCCACTCTTCATGTACTCAACTAGAGTCACAGCTCTGTATTTTGGGCCAGTCAGAGAGCTTGGCAGAGCAACGTGGGCACCCAGTTGGGCCTTGCCGGGGATGTGGAAGTTGACTGGCTGGGGTGTCGAGGAATGCTTTGGAACCTTTTCCTACTGCTCCTGGATGAGTATACCATCGCATGGGGGCCACCACATGTGCAAGTAATTCACCTGGGGGGCAGCAACATCAGTTTGCTGCAGGGTAAGGCCTTGATACTACAGGCCTCTTAACCTTAATACACCCAATGCTCATTAACACTAGGCCCAAAACTGGACGGAAAGTTCTTTCTCGTCCCTGGTTTGATAGAGACTGCCAAGAGGCGAAAGGTTCATTAATAAAGGCATTTGATAGATACACAGATGATACAACTAACTTCAATGTACAGGGTTTACTAATAATGAGGAGGCAATATAAGAGACTATTAAAGCAAAAGAAATCTCAATGGATGATACAGAGAGGGGAGGAGTTAATAGAAGCGGCCAAACTGAAAAATCAAAGCACCTTTTGGCGCTTGGTAGCACCTTCATTAGGAAGAGCCCCCACTTTACCTGATTGTATAATTCCAGCTGATAAATGGGAAAATCATTTTCACGAAATGTATAGACGAAATGACGCCATAACGGTGAATGTTGAGGCATATATAACTGACCCCCCAAGATGGGACTCGGTCTCCTGCTCGGACGTAGAAGGTCTTGTAAGACAATTTTAAAAAGGCAGAGCCCCTGGAACCGATTATATTACTTTAGAGGTGATTCTGTCTAACCTAGACTGGTGGGTTCCAGTTTTAGCCTCACTGTTCACGTTTATTGATAATACAGCAAAAATTCCACCACAATGGGGAGTGGCGATAATAGTCCCAATATACAAAAAAGGTAAACGGAGTGATCCTGCAAATTATAGGCCTATAAGCCTCCTGAGTGTGATTAGTAAAATTTATGCTAAACACTTAGCAATTAAGCTGGTGGACTGGATTGAGGAAAAGAACATTCTTGCAGTTGAACAGGCTGGCTTTCGAACAGGTCGATCTACTACAGAACATGCCCTGACCCTCCATTATCTTGTTGAAAAATATACAGCTAAGTCGGGTGCTGCACTTTATACTGCATTTATAGATCTGAAATCGGCATTTGATTCCATATCAAGAGACAGGCTCTGGCAAAAACTAATAGATTTGGAAATTGATAAGAGATTACTATTATTAATTTATAAACTATATGAGAAGTCTCGATTGCGGGTCCGCTGCAACCAGTATGGTTATTTAACGTCAGATGTTCCAACTAGTAAAGGGGTAAAGCAGGGTTGTATTTTGGCACCTACTTTATTTAACATCTATATCAACTCAGTGGTGAGCTGTTTATCTGACATGTCTATGCACCCTCCAAAACTGGCACAGAAACACATTGCAGTCCTGCTGTATGCAGACGATATGATCCTTTTATCCCAGACGCCCATAGGACTACGTCGAGCACTAGCACAATTAAGTTCATTTTGTAACAGAGAGATGATAGAGGTAAACCACCAAAAGACAAAAGTTTTGGTGTTTGCTAAACGGCCAAAGAGATATACCTGGCACATGAATGGGAACACAATTGAACAAGTTCAATCTTATAAATACTTAGGTGTTGTATTCCACTCATCTGGTTCCCGTATTGCGCATCAAAAACATATTATTCAGAGCGCCCAATTATCAATCAATCTGATCAAATCATTTTATTTTTCACGGGGAGCTCTGTACATCCCTGTTGCAATAAAATTACTATTGGCCAAAGTGTATCCTCAGATAATGTATGGTGCACAATTGGGCCCATTTAGTAATTTTGCTCCGTTAGAAACACTGCAAACTAAGTTCATAAGAACTATATTACAGCTGCCATGTTGTGTCCCAAATACTGTTATTAGAAGGGAGGTGGGTCTGGTTAGATTTGAATCACACTATTGGAGATCTATCATACTCTACTGGTTAAAATTGGTTTTCATGAAAGTCGGCTTAGTGCATTTAATTCTGGAAGACTCCTTTAAATCCAATTGGAAATTGGCAATTAGAGAAAAACTTCTATTATATGGATTCTCTCATGATGATTTTATTAGATTAGGTTTCGATCAGGCCAGAAGAGAAATTGTGCAACGTATCCATGACGTGGAGTTGCAGATGGATCATGCAAAGTTACCGAGTAGCATCTACATAGGTAGCCAGTGCACCGAGCTCAAGCCTGCTACATATCTAAGTAGCATTTTAATTCCAAAATTTAGACGAGCTCTAACACTTGCCCGTGTAAATGCTCTCCCAACAGCTGTGCTCCATGGGAGATTCCAGGGTATACCATACACATCAAGATTATGCCCTTGTGGATCTGGTAACGTTGAAACAACTGCTCATGTTTTACTGCATTGTGAATATTACAGAGACATAAGACGCCAACAAATTGCCCCACTTTTGAAAAATTTTCCGGGTCGTGGAGAGGATTTCTATTTAAACTATTTGCTCACTAATCCTAATCCGGATGTTATTCATATCGTGGCCAAATATTGTTATATAATATGCCAAATGCGTATAAATGTAGTCTGATTTTATATTATCATCTTATTATTGTTATTATCATTATTATTTTAATATTGTTGTATTGCTGGTCTACGACCGAAATAAAGTTTTACAAGTTTACTACAGGCAATTGTGGAATGGTTACACGGTGGCCAGACTTCTTATGGGTTTGGTCCAACATTCCAACATGCTTCCACAGCTGAGCTGGAAGGTCCAGGGGGGCCGGCTGTGATTTAATCAGGTGCGCAAGTAAGTGAATAGGGAGTTTGGCAGAGCAGTCACCACCTTGGGCAGAAGGGTGATCCTGCATCCTGGCATTCGGATTCAGGACGCTTCGCTGTACAGGGGAGATGGAGTACATTTGATTGATCGGGGGAATGAGCTGTTCCTCCGGGACTTGCAACAAAGTATTCAGGAATTGCTAGTGGGTAAGCGGGGCTAAACAGAGGTTTGTCCCACTTTTGTGGCAGGAGCGTGCAGGTGTTAGAGGTAGACTGAATAATGGTATTTGGCCAAAGGACCATTTGGATTGAGGGGGAGCCAAGGAACAGCCCTTCAGGGTTTTTGCAGCCCAGAGGATTGGGGGGGGGGTGGTTTCGACTCACCAACTCACAGTTTGGTGGCTTGGGTTGGGTCAGGTTCCTCCCCCCACCCAGTGGGGCAAAGCCTTGCAGTGAGATGATGTCAGGACCTGGCACCTGATCGAATCAGTACCCAGCCCTTCACCCTGGTGTGGGATGGCCTTCTCTAGCAGGCAGTTCCACATGGGAGGAGTACCCACACTATGGTTAGTTAGGTACTTCATTGCAAGTCTTATTCCACTATAGATTAATAAAGTGGCCCTATTTTACTCCAGCTAAGCATGTCCTGTCTTCACTGGGGTCTGAGGGTGCAATCTGAAAGCAAAGATCATACTGATACTTCTTCAAACAAGATACTTCCTAGGAACAAAATGCAGATGTGGATGGGAGCAGGGAAAGTGTCTCTAACAGCTAAATCCTCTACTTGGAAGTAACTCCCCTTGAGTCCTATCACATTTACTCTCAGGAAGTGTCTTAGGACTATATTGTTTTGGCAATGAAGCAGATACAATTCTGGATAGAGGAATCACTTAAGGATGAAAAAAATATGTCAGGATTATTCCTACAACAACAAAGGCTAAAATCAAAATGAAACAAAATGCACAGAACTTCTCATGCAGATACATCTCAACTCTGTCTATTCATTTTGATAAATACTGAGTGAGTTTTAAAAGAGATATCAACAGAGTCAGCATTTTCAGTTGATCATTTTAAAGTGAATACCTGTGAAGAAACTGAAATGTTACCAAAAGAACAGTAAAGGTGCTTTTTAGATAACATTTGAGGATTTTGAAAGAAGCTAATGGTTCACTTGTTCAATAGAATCTTGTGCATACTTATTAGGAATTAAGCCTCAGGTTTACTTTTTGGTAAATAAACACAGGACTGCAGCCTTACTAATGTGATTTTTTTTAAAGCATCACTACCACTGTGAAGGAAAGGCTTTTGTTACTATTTTCTTTTGCAATCTGCATGACAGCTTAGGATATGGGATAGTCTGCAGATCTGTAAGAGCCAAGACTTCAGCTGAGTGGTAGCCATTTGACATGCAATCGGATTGACCATTGCCAGCATTAGTTATCTCAAGTTATTGCTGTTAGAAAGAAAACGTTTCAGCCTTGAATGGAAATACCAGCCTCCTTTGAAACTACCTAGAAGGAAAATCTATCTTTAAGGACGTTTTAAAATTAAATTTGACTCTGGGAAGAAGGAGACGGTGCATCTGCAGGGCCAGCTTGCAGGGCACGACACTGGAGGAGACCGCGCAATAACTCACAATGTAAAAGTACTCTGAAGCTGCTTGCATTTGCAAAAACACTCTGTTTATTAGTTGCTAGTTCTATAAGTGATGCCTTGGGAAGGGGAGGTTACAGCAGCTAACAATCTGTCCAGTGTGCATGGGCACAGATCATCACAAGGAGATGCTCTTGCTAGCTGGTGTGGTGGTTGTGCACAGCACAGAAGCTCAGAGGTACAATTTTCACTTGTCTAAGCACTGCAGTTAAGAGCAAGTTGCTATCCCTAGCTCAGACAGTTATTTAATCAAACAGCAGCTTCAGCTCATCCTCCTGTCTATAGCTGTATAGGCTTGCTCAGCTGGCAGCCACTGGTATCGTCAGATGTCTAAGTCACTTCATAATTTCTCTATACTAAACTTTTGTCATGTCATTTTTCAAAATTTTGCATTGGAAATTTTTGCAATCAGGTCAGGGAAGAGGCTTGTATTTTTGTACTGTCCTGTCAAATTTTCTTGTGGCTCAGTACAGAGATCTATTTTTATTTTTATTTGAGGATTATCCAAAACTTCCGCTTCAGATTATCCAAAACTTCAGATTATGCAAAACTTCTGAGCTTCTTTCAGCTCTGACTATATAAGCCCCACCTAAATGCATAACAATCTATTCATTATGCTTCTATACTGGGGCAAGCAACCTATGGCACGGGTGACAAAAGCGGCATGAGAAATTATTCTGATCAGCATTCGCGCTGCTAGGAAGACCGACTGCTACAATGTCCACTGCCTACCTTCATTTGGTGTGTCATTGCTTGCCGTAGCCAGGGGCGGATCCAGCAGGAAATTACAGGGGGTGCAACAGGAATATTTTCCCCATAAAAGATTTTTTCTCCACATATAAAAATACTGGGGCTTGTATTTTATTTCTCTTGCAAATGCACTATGCCAAGGATGTCCGACTCAAATCTGGTGGTGGGCCAGATTGGATTCTGATGCTGGGAGATGGCAGAACTAGACGTTAACCCCTTTTTTACTCTCTGCTACTGCCAATCTCCATGAGATCCAATCCAAATTCACAGGGGGTGCAACTGTACCCTTGCGCGCGCGTGCGCGCGTGCACACACACACACCCTGGATCTGCCCCTGGCCATAGTAGACAGAAATTTCCAATAGAATCCAAACTGAAATTAAAAGGTAAAGTGTGCCGGCAAGTCAACATCAACTCTTGGCTACCACAGAGCCCTGTAGTTTTTCTTTGGTAGAATACAGGAGGAGTTTACTATTGCCATCTCCCGCACAGTGTGAGATGATGCCTTTCAGCATCTTTCTATATCACTGCTGCCCAATATAGGTTTTTCCCATAGTTTGGGAAACATACCAGTGGGGATTTGAACTGGCAACCTCAAGCTTGCTATTCAAGTCATTTTCCTGCTGCGCCATTAGGTGGCTAAAACTGAAATTACAGCCTCTTATATAATTTCACAAAGATATTAATGAAATGCTTAGAATCAATATAAAACCTTAATATGAAATTAACTATATATATTTAATCCAATATCAATATTATAAAGATCATAGAAAAGATATAATCAGACTCACAAAATACAGGGTTTTCAAAACAAGGTGATATTAAAAAATCCAAATTAGCCCCATTAATCCTGAAATAGGTAAACCACAAGTTCCTTCTTTAAAAGATTATTTCCAGATTGCCACAAAGGTGCAAAACAGAATTTTGAGTCTATTATAGATTATCGTCAAAGAAGGGGGAGCTGTAGGATCCTTTTTCAAGAGTGATTTGTAAGTGGCTAAAGAAGTGGAATTGAAGACCAAATCCTAGATGTTGATATCAAACACGTTTTAATCTCAAGGTAGGTCTTCTCCAGTGGGTATATTTCTTTTGAAACTATTTCAAAATTATAGTTTCCTTTATAAATAACATCTAATTCCAGTAAGAACATAAGTGTCCTTCTAGGCCATTTGCTTGAATGCTCTGAACTTTGTAAGGTTTTTATTAGAATTTGATGTGGCACACCACTTCTGAAAGGTTACCAACTGCTGTTCTAGACCAAGCATAAATGTATGATCTAAATCTAAAATAAATAGTTTTCAGTTGCCTATTCTGATACAAATGTTGGCTATGATCTAGACTAAGCTAGTAGTTATGACTAAGTACCACTGAAATAAATGAAACAAACTAGTTGTGATTAAATTAAGTCACAATAATTTCAGTGGACTAGATTCAGTGACTAGTTTAGTCTGAATCCTGCTTCTTGTAATTTTAGCCACATGGATTCCAGCCCAGGACCTACTTTAAAGTAAAAATAATAATGCCTCTAACTAAGTAAGTGGCGTATGCCTTTCCCCTTAACACTAGTTAGCACCTTATATTATACTGGCATGATTGTGCCAGTATAGTTAAGATGGAGAGTGTTTTCAATGTTTATAAGCTCTGAATATTCTATTGCTTATAAAAACAAAACCATTTGTCTGATATGGCTGGCCATCAGCACATATTCACTAGGTGACAAGAGACATCTCCTCTGCAGATTTGGTGAAGATCCATTGGAAAATTGCTTAGGTAGGGCAGTTTAAAGTTTTTCTCTTTTAAACAGGAGTTTAAAGGATTGGTGACATTTTTTCAAACTGAGAAAATGCTATTAAAATGATTTTGTAGGCCATTTGCACAGTTTCAGACTTTATACTGCACGCCAGAAAAGTGCCTTTTGTATATCCCCCTGGTTATTTTACAACTGATCCTCAAAAGTTGTGTTTTAAGAGGTAGAAAAATGCATCTTTAGTGCTCAAAGAGTCTGTGCTGTAGCATGTTTGAGGTTACAGTGCCCACAGCGCTGCCCACAATAAACATGGTGGCTGACTCATTGCTCTGCTGCTCCAGCTGCCCCAACCCTGCTTCTCTGGCCTGATGGCCGCTCAATATCCTCAGGGCCATACAGCTGCTCTCTAGTGCTGGCCCAGTGTAACTGTGACCTCCTTGTGCTCGCCGCTCTCCCCCTCCAGCCACCACGCTTATAGCGCTCAGATGGCACCCATGCATGTACAGACAGCAGACAGCTTTTCCTCTGGCCACTGCCTGCTCCCGCCACTCTTGCCCACCCCTCACCCATTCCAGCGTGTGCATCACCTCGGCTCCGGCATGCTGGTGTTCCCTGCCGGCTGCCCCAGCCTCTGCCCCCCACCTAGGACTGAGATGGCCTCTGCACATGTGCAGATTCTGCAATTCCCCGCACAGTGCAATAGCTAACATCTTAGCCTCAACATGCAGTTTTCCTCAGATTATTGGGAAATTACACTCTCTGGTGTTAGCATGAGATCACATCCCTAAGGCTGAACTGTATGGGCTTGAAACTAGCCCAAACAGGCATCTATGGGAAGCATCAGTCCTTCAAGCTGGAAAACTGGTGATGCCTCAATATTAGAGGCAACTTAGACACAAGTGAATACAGTTTTGCCAAGCCACCACCCCAAAGGAATTACTACAACCCCTCTACACATCAAACCATGCACTTCCAGATGCTTATCTTTAAGCATCCTATGCCGATTCCTGCTTTGTGCCTGCCAACTGCGACCAGGTGAACTTAGCTAACTATGGAGAGCAATGTAAGGTAAGCAAAATGTGTGTGTGTGTGTGTGTGTGTGTGTGTGTGTTTTAAAAAATAAACCATCAGAGGCCAGTTGAGTGGCCAGGCTACACCACCATTCCCACCAGATCATCTATATATTTAATTCTCTTAGCCGGCATGCATGCCCAGGATTTGGCGGCGGAGCTCTCGCGACATGCTGCAAGAGTTCTGGCATTAATAAGGGAGGCTGCCTAGCCTGAGTAAGGAGGGAGGAAAGAGGGAAGAAAGCGGTGGCAGCGGGGGAAGCAGCAACAGCGGCGGGCGGATGGGGGGGGAGAAAAGTGGTGGCGGCAGAGGGGGAGAAAAGCGTTGGGGGGGAGAGAAAAGTGGTGGTGGCCGGATGGCAGGAGGAGAGAAATGTCGCGGTGGTGGCCAGATGGCGGGGGGGATAAAAGCAGCAATCGTGGGAGAGAAAGCAGCAGTGGCTGGATGGTGGGGGGGAGAGAAAAGTGGTGGCAGTCAGATGGTGGTGGGGAGAGAAAAGCGGCTGCTGCCCAATGATGGGGGGGGGAGAGAGAAAAGTGGCAGCTGAATGGCAGGGGGAGAGAAAAGCAGCAGCGGTGGCTGGATGATAGGGGGAGAGAAAAGCAGAGGTGGTGGGAGGCGGATGATGGAGGAGAAAAAATGGCGGTGGTGGGTGGGCAGACGGAAGGGAGAAAAAAGCTGAGGCGGGGGGAGAAAGCGACAGTGGGTGGAAGAAAACAGAGTCTGGCGGGTGGGCTTGGGGAGGGAGAAAGCGGGGGAGGGGGACTAAAGCCGCACATGGTCTGCACCTGGTTTAGCTAGTAATAACTAATACCACAGTCTAGTCCTTCTCCACCATGGTCCCAATTTGAATCGAATGAATCAATGAATCAATGAATCACCGTTTCATGATGCTGTGACTTGCAAATAAAGTTCAGCTCCTCACAAAACAAAAGCTCATTCTGTCAAGTAGTTTGGCACGCAGTCAGGCAAATTTCTATGGCAAGTAATATTCATTGGAACAGGCGGATGGCTAAGGGGAATAGTGCAAAGGGAAACTGTGATGAACTAATTAGGCAAGGGCTTGTAGGTATTTTTAGACATACACTCTTTAATCTATACCGCATTTATAACCGGGGGGGGGGGAGAGATATGCCTATAAACCAACATCTGCTTCAACAGCATTTTTACAGTGCATTACCAATTAGAAGAGGCTTTCAATATTTGCTTGTGCAAGTTGTTTTGGAAGATACTGTACAATAAACGAGGCACAGAGAATGCGCTGAGGAACCTAGTTTACACAATGCCATCAACCCCATTGTAGTGTTTTATAATCCTCTCCCCCCTCTGCTCTTACACTGATCAGAGCTGTAAGTGTTTTAGGGCTATGATAGTCCCAGAAAAAAACAGCAAGCACATGTAGGCTATTTTCGGGCGGGTGTGTGTGAAAACTTAATTTCTAAAGTGTTCCTTCTGTCCAGAGCGTACCCTTGACACTTACTCAGCTGTAGTGCAAATCACTTAACACAGATTATTCACTCACAGACAATACAAAGGCACCATCACATATATTAGTCAACACTTTCATATAAAACCCAATTACATGTTTTCAATATCATTCCCTGACTACCCACTAACATTTTGCTGATATTAGCCTATCCAAAGGCATTTCAGGGACTGGGAACAAAGATAATATCTATTACAGCCTAATCTATTGCTTCTGTCCTGTCTAAATTAAAAGTACAATAGGGACTGGGAAACTGCTGCAAAATTGCGGATTCAGTAGCTATGAAAAACAAAGAACATGTATTGTGCACAGCTGCTTTGCTTATATAAGAGGGAGGACAATATTAGTATGTCCAAATGGTTCCTTATTCTATCCACTGAAATGAAAGGAATTATTCCAACAAGCCCCCTCCCCCATATGTTTTAATAAACAATTTGCAATAAGAGTTACATGGATCGAAACTAGTGTTGTGCTAGCATTACAATGTTTTGTCAGTGTAGGATGTTGTACAAAGAAAGTAAGTTCTGTTCCAGACTAGTAGTTGTGCTAGTGGAAGATGCTGAACAACACATTATATTATCTCTAGCATAACATGGAGCCCTAATTCTTGCACAACACACCAAGCCAGGTCTCACCATCAGTGAGACCCAGCCAGTTTCTAAGGGAGAGCGGGCTTAGCCCACAATCCCCGCACACGAACAGACAGTCTGCTCTGGGCGGCTGCAGTGGCCACTCACATCATTTGCGGCTCCGTAATGGAGCTGGCGGGTGCTGGGGGGAGCGGCCCCCAGAAGCTCCAGCATGCCCTGCGCGAGTGCACAGGGCATGCTGGCAAGACCCCCGGAGACGGCAGGCTGCTTTTTGCTGCCCCTCCAGGGGACTCCTCATGAGTAGCCGTGGTGCGGAGCCGTGCTGTGGCTACTCACAATTTTTAAAACCAGGTTTGCGGAGCACTCGCTCCGCAAAGCTGGTTTAAGGGCGGGGTAGTTAGGCGGGTTACCTGCTTAGGAACCACCGGGCTCGCAGCTGAACCTGGTGGTTCACACGATGGGACGAAATCGGGCTAGCCTCCGCTGGCCCAATTTTGTCCCATCATGTGAATAGCCTCACTATCTCCCATATGTTCCAGAAAAGGTTTTCCACTAGTGGTTCTGCAACCTTAGCATGAACTAAGCACAAACCACTTAGAGGCATATGTTGTCTCACATTATGCAAGAGCAACACTAGTCTGGATCCTACCCTATGAATATAGTTTGTGGAAATTCATTTCTTTTTCACTGGTTGGGGGGATCAGAAAGGGGTTTGGTGGCGGAAAAGGGAATGGGTTGATTTTGATCAGCTGGCAACTGTTAGAGGATATCAAAACTAGTGTAGCTTCTTCCAATATATATATTTTAAAATATCAGCTTTCCAGTCACAATATTGAAGGTGGTTAGCAAAAAAATATGAAAACATAAATATACCAATTGATAGAACTACAAGTACAACAGGTTTTTTTTTTTTAAAGATTGTGAATCCTCTTGGGACAGAAAACAATTTTCTTATACTTTTTGCTACATAAATGGCTTGAGAACTTTTTTGTTTAAAAAGTGGCATATAAATAGTTTAATAATAATGACAACCATAGTTTTTAACATAACATTAACATAGCTTTTGAATAATAATGTATCCATACAGAATTGTAATGTGTGCCTGACAAACCTAGAGCCACAGCTCTTGGTAGTTTAATTGCTAGTAGATCCCAACAAACAACAGTTTGGTGGGACTTGTCAGCTATCCTTTATGGCAGCAGGGCTTGAAGTGTGCCCTTCTTATCAGTTCTTCATACTTCCCATTTTAGCAATTTTTGAACTGGCTATGATTGTTCTCTATTTACCTGTATTTATGACCCAGTATTATATGCCCATACCTTATTTCTTGGTTTTGCTACAAGCCTTAGATGAGTGCCCAGCAATGAGTGGGTAGAGTCTTTTCCGCCTTGATAGATGCTTTCAAGGTACTCTCCTTTACCAGCGGCTTCCTTTAAGTTGCTGTGAACAGATGTTGGCTGAAAAACTATTGTCAGGAGAAACCTGTGGAACTGGAGAAGCTGCATAATACAGCCCCATGATGTGGCAGCCAACTGAACTACACTAGCCTTCCCAAAGTAGGAGGACAGCTGGACTTTTGGTACCAGCATGAATTGTTCCCTTTGATAAGCAGGGCTCACCCTGGTTTCATTTGAATGGGAGACTACATGTGAGCACTGTAAGATCTTCCCCTTAGGGGATGGGGCCGTTCTGGGAAGAGCATCAGGTTCCAAGTTCCCTCCCTGGCATCTCCATGATAGGGCGGAGAGAGACTCCTGCCAGCAACCTCAAAGAAGCAGCTGCCAGTCTGTGTAGACAATACTGAGCTAGATGGACCAATGATCTGACTTAGTATATGGCAACTGCCTATGTTCCTGAGTACAGACTTCTTGTGTCTTGGTCTGAACCTGTCCAGCCAGACTGCTTATCAGATACTTCCAGGACAGGAAGAATTTAACAGCTTCCTGTCCAGGCTCAGGCTTTGCCTCAGTTTCAAGATCTCTTTGGTCCTAGTGCACTGTGTTTTTAAATCCTGGTTTTGCTTTGGCTTGACCCCTGGCTTTGACTTTCAGCTTGTCTTCCACCCGGGTCCCTATTTGTCTGCTCCAACTTTTGACTTGTCATTTACTTTTGGTTCCTTTTTGTCTGCTCTAATTATCACTAGCATTGGCTCTGTCTTTCAGTTCCTGGTTCCCACTGTTCCCTTGGCTTTGGACCTTCATTCTGATGTTAACTTCCAGCTTACTTCCTGAAACTCATTCCTGGTCAACTCACTCACTACTGGTCCTCTGCTGGACCCTCCTAGTGCAGACTTCAACTGGTGGCTTCAAATGGTACCAGCCTTGGATCAATATTGACAGCATTTTAGCTCATTCCATCACCCTTGGGGAAGAGCTATTGCAATTGTGTATTGTGTATATATATTGTGTATATATGGTCCCTGATTCAATCAAACATATCCTCCTAAAATGATCTCAAGTATCAGGCTGGCAAACAAGCCTGTTTTGAAAGAGACATAAGATACTGGAAAACCATGACCAGTCAGATATCATATTGGGTTAGATGGACCAAAGGTCTCATTCTTTATAAAATTCCCTGTTTTAATATACTTTTTTGCCTTTTGTTGACTGTGATTTGACACAATGCATTTCCCCCCTGCATATTTGCAGAGCTTACCCCTACAGTTAAGGCCTGAACCAGGTCTGTGTGACTCCAGTAAGGACCAATAAGTGTCATTTTATCTATGCAATAGGGTGCTATCATGATATACAGAAGATATGCATGGCAATGTACAGGTGGCCCTCATCTGCAGGAGTTCCATTTTTGCCTACAATTGTGGATAAGAAAACTGCAGTTTTAGTGGCTAGAAATTACCCAGAAATGACTTCCAGCTGCCATTTTCCAGCAGAGAGCCATTTTGTGGCTCCTTTTAAAAAATGGTTTTTGTCAAATATTCAACCATTCTTGGGATTGGTGGGGGGGGGGGCGGATTGCTGGAGAGTATTGTCCTTTTCTTCTCCTATTTCTGCCCCCCTTGCTTTTTTGTTTTTGTTTTTTAAAACCCCAATTACCTTTGTGCATACATGAACATGCATGTAGGGAGCCCCTGAACATCTAAGTATATCTATGTAGCTCCTGTGAAAATGGGACTTTGAATACATGAAGGTTTTTCCTACTCTGTGCATTATTGTCTACATTGGATGGCTGCCTGCAGAGGGCTTTTTGAAATACAGATTAATCTTTTTCAACAATGAATGAACCAGCTCTTGTAATGTATTAGGCTTGCTTCCTCAGCTTTTCCCACAACAATCCTTCTTATTTCAATCCTGCTTTTAAAAATTACTCTGTTCTGAGAGCAATTAAGTTGGGCATTACCGCCCCCCCCTTCCCAGCAAGACTTGTCAATCCTATTAGACCAAAGTCTAATTAAGGGTGGGAAAGTGGTTGTTTTATCTGCCAAATGAAAATAATTTAGTGCAAGTTAATGAGGATGGGTGTAGAACTGATTAGTCATTTTGATTCCAGCTTGTTACAATGGCAGAAATTACTTACAAAAAGATACAGTAGTATCAGCAGTCTTTTCCACACATTCAGTAAACAAAGAGAGTTTTACTTTGTGACAAATTGGAGAGTGAATATATTTAAATGAATATATTTTAAATAAATAGCCCATCTAGCCTTGAAAGCTCAAGGCTATTCATTCAAAAATACTAGTGCAAGAGTACCGGTCATTTTCTTCATACCAAACTCTCACTCTATCCTAAAATTCTAAATTAATAAGGTTACTTTCCTTTGTCCTCTACTGCATCATTGCATCCACTATTCCCATTTCTCAGCCCATAGCCTGTTGTTGTTTTTTACATTAGTCAGGTGTGTCGCTAGCACTGCTCTTCTGTGGGCTCCCAGAAGCCTCTCTGCTTATGCATGGACCACAGGCATTTAGTTCTCACTTTTAACATGCTCAGGAGCGTCACGGGATCATGAGCTCCTCATTTAATGGCACTTAGGGACAAGTCACTCAGCAGGCAGTGGGACAGTTACCCACAGATTTAGCAGCTAACAAAGCCAAATTGAAAAGGAACTAGACTCACGCCTTCCCTATGCTGGGATACCTGAGTAGACTTGAGAATTAACATGAAAGGTTAACTTGCCATTCAAGGTCTCTCTGCAACAAGAGTGACCCCATTTATTTTTCCACACAGATGCCTCTAACGAGCTAAAACCCAATTACCTCAGCAGGGAAGTCAGATAAGGCTTTGTGATGCAACTCCCCTACTATCCTGCTAAGCCTGCTAATTTGGCAAAGAGGCACCTTTTAACGTGGTGATTCTCTTTATTTATCAGGGGGAGCGTAACTGGCTTTATCCTCCCGCAGCACAGTACCTCCAGTGACTGCTGCTGGTGTCTATCTTATGTTTCTTTTTAGATTGTGAGCCCTTTGGGCACAGGGATCCATCTTATTTATTTATTATTTCTCTGTATAAACCTCCCTGAGCCATTTTGGAAGGGCGGTATAGAAATTGAATAATAAATAAATACCAGCAGGAGACTAAGTGGATGATCAAAACTCAGAGGTATACCCAATAAAATACTGATTAGCTTACTAGAAGATACCTATGATGACCGTATTTGCATGTCCATTCACTCCATTTGCATAAACGGTGCACTTGACTCATTCAAGCATTGTGTTGTAGTGCAGCATAGCAAACACAACAATGGAACCTTTTGAGATTCCCCAGAAATACCCTATTCAAGAAAGAAGAGCAATTGGAATGTTGCCCCAGGACACAATTTAGGCTTTAATTGCCTCTGGTTCCTTGAGCTAGTGTGCTCCTCTATGTGCTCCACTTGGCTTCCCATGTGCTCCATATGGATTCCAGTAAGAGTCACCCAAACCTTGCATGCTAGATCTGACATCCACCATTACTCGGCTGTGTCTTACTCTGCATGCCAATAGTTCTTCCAGCCTCGAGACTGGTCCCCTTGCCTTACCCGATCTGCCCAGCCAGCCTTGCTGCCACCAGAAGTTGGCTGCTCAAGAACAGATACTTTTGGGATCTACTTTTGCCATCTAACCCCCTTGGCTCCCCATTGCTGTCTGCTGCTTTCCAGTCCATCCCTGAGGAAAGAGGTCCTTTGGTTGCATCCAAGCCACAAGGATCCAATCACCGCTAAAGGAAGGACAAGACTGTATAGCAATCCCTGCGCCCAGGGGCGTAACAAGGCTGGAGTGGGCCCAGAGACAAAATTTTAAAATGGGCCCCTCGCTGATACACACACACACACACACACACACTTCACATATGATTTGCCTCTGGGGGGCCCCTCGAGGCGTGGGGGGGCCCAGGCAGCCGCCTCCCCTTGCCTAATAGTAGTTATGCCCCTGCCTGCGCCCTCTGGGCTTTCGATCCCTGTGCTCTTCTTAAATCCAAAAACCTGTTTTCTCCAACCTCCTTTCTCTGGCCAGCCTGGAAGTTATTTTAATTCAGACACTAAGCTAAATTGCCTATTTGCAGTTATTTGGATAATCTTGTATTTTTAGTAGTAAAATTTTTAGTAGTAATATTGCCTTAGGTGACTCTCTCACTCCGTTGTACCCCTTACCCTCAAACAAAACCTTCTTTGTTTTTGAACTTCAACAATCTCTCTCTCAGTCCATTTTCCTGCCACCAAAGCTTTGCACAAAAAGTATTTCCCCACACAAAGCCTAAACGCAATTTTGGGTTGTTCACCAATCCCATTAACAGGTGTGCCTCCAATTCTGCATTGTCACAACTTTGCCTCACCATCCCTTCATCCAAATACTGTTACAAAACAAATACTGTGTGCAAAACAAAACCTATACCTCAACACCCCTGTTTGGGGTAGTGTTTGGTTTGCCCTTCTGCTTCTTGATATAGGGTTGTTATGGAGCACATCCTTCTTCAGTCACATGTTACCTAGAGCAACATGTCCTAGTCATCACTGAGTCATTGCTATTCACCACTTGAAGTGAATGGCAATGAGCTGCTTTGCGCCTCCTTGTTGACCTCCGGCATCCATCGCCAGCACAGATGCTATCCCTTCACAGCTGGATGGCGGGGGGTGATATAGGAAGGTAGGAAGCAATCTTATGAGTCAGACCATTGGTCTATTTAGCTCATTTTTGTTGACTGGCGGTGACTCTCCAAAGTTTCAGGCAGGAGTCTCTTCAAGCCCTACCTGGAGATGCCAGGGAGAGAACCTGGGACCTTCTGTAGATATTCTACCACTGAGCTATGGCCCCATCAATATTTTACAACAGACCGCACTGTAAGACCCTGCTTAGCAAAGAGGACAATTCATGCTCCTTATTTCAAGAACTGATCTCCTCCTCATGACTAGCTCCCTTCCCCTAGCATGCCATAAGGCAGCAGTTAGTGTACAGATTAGCACTAGCAACTTCACACATTTCCCTCACTTCTTTGCTAGTATGATCTCTCTTCCTCCTAAGCCCATCCCACTGTCTCTCACTTCTAAGCACCAAGCTGGTCCATTTTGACAACTTTGGTACTTGAAGGAGACAAAGAGATCTGAGATCTGAGATCAGAAAGAGAGAGAGAGAGATCTGTTACTAGCAGAGTGATGAAAACAGATGACAGCGTGAGGGTGCCAGTGTTTTGATGCATGCTAATCACTGTCACATGGCATGCAAGCTGTAAGAACAGCAGTGCATGGCAGCAAGGAAGATCTTGATCATCCAAGGATACAGGGTGCAGGACCAGCAAGAAACACGAGAGTGGGGCTAACAAGCAGAGAAAAGCACAGAGGCAGCAGGAATGGTGGCAGCAGGCAGGTGGATTGATGCCCATGGTAGAGGGCATTACCCATGATGCACTTATTTCTTGCTCAAGTGTGTCGTTAACATGTTATGTAAACATACACACATAACCAAAGTGATGTGCAGATCAATTCACCCGAAATCATCAGGCATGATTTGTTGATTGGACTGCAAATTTAATCACCCCTGATTCGCCCTTGCCATTTTGTCTCTGTGTTTTTCAACTGCTCATTGGTTTTCTGGGACTGGCTTCCCATTCCCTAACCATAACTCTTGCTTCTTGGTTGCCTTGTTGCGTCTCAAACCAAATGTTGACATGGGCAACTCTGCCCCCATTGGCTGGGGGAAGGGAGCAGGGAAGAGGAAAGCCAAAAGAAGGGTTTTCAAAATGTATTTAAGGAGCTACTTCAGTGCAGAGAGAGCCATTGCTTTTGTGCCTCAGGAGAGAAGGGAAGGATCAGAGACAGAGAGAGACTGCAGCAGCAATGAGAGGAGAGCAGAGACTGTGGTCTGGGCCTGCCTGCCCCAGCAGTGAGTGTAGAGACAGAGAATACCTGCTCTGTATTTATTTAATATTTATTTAAAATATTTATACCTCACCCTTCCAGTACACTACTGCTCAGGGTGGCTCACAACAATAAAATAAAACTAATAAAATTAACCAAATTAAGTAAACAAGTTAAAAGTCCTGGCTAAAACTGCAATAAGAATTAAGTTTCAAATTAAAAGTTATTTTAAAAGCTAAAAATTTAGAATTATAAAAACTACCCACTGAAGAAGATGGGTTTAACATCCCACATTTTCAAGTTTATCACTGGGCATTTATTCTGTCTTCAGTTCTTGCATGGAACAATGAGTCTCAGGTTTCAGCCACACCTTGGGAACAGCTTGAAAATTATTTGACTCTGAAATCTTGCCAGGTGGTGGGTTCATTATTTGTTTGTGGATCTAGGTCATAACCAGTGTTTAAATCCACAAGACATACATGGAGAATTTTGGGTTCTAGACATGGTTTCAATCCTTTCTTGCATGAAAAGCTTACATTGTGGGAGAATCCCTCTGTGAAGATTGATCGTAAATATTTTTATTGGGCTTCCCTCAATTTCATTACATTAGATCAATTGATCTCATCTGAAGTTGTTTTTAAATCTTTTGATACTTTGAAAGCTGAGTTTGCCTTATCTCTAAATGCTAGCTGGCACTTTATTCAGCTAAAACATTTATCACTGCTTTTTGGTCCTGAAGCAATTGCAGCTTCTGAAACTCCATTTCTATTATTAGACCTGGAACATTTATTGAATGCACCCAAGCCTGTAATCTTGCACTATCAGACGCTTAAAGACATTGATAAGATTGATATTGATTATATCAGAGATCTTTGGAACAATGTTCTTGAACACCCTACTTTATTAAACCAATGGTGGGTAGCTTTTTGAAGGCAGTGAAACATGCCTCTTTGGATCTCAAAATGAGGCTAATACAGCAGAAACTTTTATTCTATTCTTATTGGACACATTAGAGAATGTTTAATGAGGGCTAGTTGCAGACTTTTAGATGTTAGAGGTGTAATTTATATGAGAATATACTTATGCATATGGTTTGGTCCTGTCCAGTTATTGTGCCATTTTGGCTTGAAATCTATAAGATTGTTAACATGATTCTGCAGCAATCATTGCCTTTCAAGGATGCTCATGTTTTGTAGGGGTACAGCAACAGCACCAGCATATGGACTCTAGCATTATGTCAAGAATTGTGGATTCTTCGTGCTTGGTTAGGAGATGTCACCAAAAGGACTATAATACAGCACTGGAAGGACACATTTACTCCTTCAGGATAACTGATAATTTGGATAACTGATTTGTGTTCCTTGTCAGCATTCAAACCACTCTTTTTACAATGGTAAGTTAAAGAAGAGGAATTTTCAGCAAAACATAATGAATTGTTTATGTTGGAGTGGGGAGAGAGAGATCCTTAGAAGAAGGTGTCGCCTCCCATTTTTTCTTGGGAGGTTGTATTTTATTATGTTACAGTTATGCATAAGTGATCCCTCCCCCTCACCCCCAGTTATACACATATATAATTGTTATCCTTGATTATGTCATACACAGTGCTATAATCTTATTGGAATAAAACAAAGGGGGGGCTATAAAGGGATACCATGACCTTTAGCAAGAAAGTCTCACAGCAAACATAACCTCACCTGTACTTCCATGAATATGATTTATGTGACAGAAAGCCAGACTGGCACATGCAATCATCTACAGACAAAACCATCTGCAGACCTAAGGACACATTCCAGGAACGAGAAAACTGCCACCTCAGTGGAAAATGGCATAACCTGTTATTTATTTATTCATTTGTTTATTTATTTGATTTATATACTGCCCCATAAAAAAAGCTCTGCACAGCAGCAAAAATAGAACCCATGATTCAGTCCTTTAAAAACAATAATTACAAAACAATTTAAAAACAGTATAAAACCATTAACAATTAAAAACATTTAAGACAATTTAAAAACTTTTAAAGGCCAGGCCACTTAAAGGTCTCTCCTGAATAGGGATGTGCGAACCGGTTCGGATCCGAACCGGTTCCGGTTCGGAGGTTCGGATCGAACCGAACCACCCCTGGTTCGGTTCGAATCCGAACCGAACTGGGGGTGGTTCGTTTCGAACCGGTTCGGACCGGTTTGGATCGGTTTGGAAAGCTGAAAATTGGTCAGATGGTAGCTGGCACCAAGGGGTACCTGTCACCCAAACCCCAAAGCAATCGGACACTCGTACGATTTTTTATGAATTTTTGAAAAATATTTTTATTTTTCTCTCATAGGATATAATGGGACCCGAACCAGGCCATTATTTCTTATTGTGGAGCACTCATGGGTGCCAACAACCATGCAAACCCTGAAGCAATCAGACACCCCTATGATTTTTTATGAATATTTGAAATATTTTTAATTATTTTTCTCATTGAGTATAATGGGACCCGAACCAGTCCATATCCCCTGTTGTGGAGGACCTAGGAGCACAAAAGCAGGGTGGGTGGTAGACAGGCATGGGTGCCTACCACCCAAAAAATCTCAAGGCAATTGGACACTCCTCTGATTATTGGTGAATTGTTAAGTGTTTTTGAATTCCTCATAGAGAATAATTAGGATTGCAGCAAATGTATAGCTTCACGTCGGGGGGAAAGGGGTGTCGTAGAGTGCAGTGTGGTGGGTGGTAGTTCCTAGGGTGGGCAAGGAAGCTATCAGAATTATTTGAAAGGAATTGGGCAAAGAGGTGATTTTTAAGTGATTTTTGAAGTTTACGCGTCTTTAAGGTTTTTCCTCATAATAAGTTATAATGGAGCTTTCAGCAGCCCTATAAGTGCACATGGGGGTGCTGGGGTGGCCCAGAGCAAGTGGTGGTGTAGTGCACATAGGGTGCCAACCACCCCCATGGGTTTCTAACCCATGGGGTACAGGGATCTCTGGTAGGGGCACCCCCATGGGTACAGGGTTCTCTTGTTTCTGAGGTATTGAGTGTGGATTCTATGATAGCAAATGAGATTTTCAATGAGACACCATCAATCCACTCTAATATGCTATCATAGAATCCACACTCCGCCTCCTGCTTCTTCTCTGTGTGTGTGCTTAGTAGGGGTGTGCAATTTGGGATTTCGGGTGATTTGGCTCGGACCCGAACCGAATCACCCCTGTTCTGTTTTGTGCCCGAATCTGGGTCACCCGAATCACCCTTGATTTGGTTTGGATTCGGATTTAATCCGAATCTGAATCGATTCGGGGGGGTAAAAAGGGGCCCAGGGGCAAAATTTTGGGGTGGGGTGGTAGTGCCCAATGGGTAGAGTCTACCACTCCAATTTCAGGGGGATTGGGCAAAGGGCTGATTTTTGGTGAATTTTTAAAGTTTTAGTGACTTTGGGGCAGTTTGGGGGCATAGCATGGGATCTGGGCAAAAGGAGTGGGGTGGGGTGGTAGTGCCTAATGGGTGCAGGCTACCACCCCAATTTCAGGGGGATTGGGCAAAGGGCTGATTTTTGGTAAATTTCTGAAAATTTCATATCTTTGGGGCATATTGGGGCATATTGGGGCAGAAAGTGGGGCCTGGGGCAGAATAGTGGGGTGTGATGGTAGTGCCTAATGGGTGGAGGCTACCACCCCAATTTCAGGGGGTTTGGACAAAGGGGTGATTTTTTGAGAATTTTTGAAGTTTTAGTGACTTTGGGGCAGTTTGGGGGCAGAAAGTGGATCTGCCCCAAAATAGTGGGGTGGGGTGGTAGTGCCTAATGGGTGGAGGCTACCACCCCAATTTCAGGGGGATTGGGCAGAGGGCTGATTTTTTGAGAATTTTTGAAGTTTGGGTGTCTTTGGGGCAGATTGGGGGCAGAAAGTGGATCTGCCCCAAAGGAGTGGGGTGGGCTGGTAGATAGTGCCTAATGGGTGGAGGCTACCACCCATCCCCAATTTAAGAGTGATTGGGCAGAGGGGTGAATTATGGTGAATTTATTTGTATGAGGTTTGTCTTCATAAGGTGAAGTGTGCTAAATTGATTACTTCCTCATATTATTCATAGTAAAGGAAAGTGTGAAAAAGTGAAAGTGGGGTCATGAGAGTTGTTTAATTGAAAAATATCTCATTTGCTATGATAGAATGAGAATTCACACCTTTTCTATTCACCATAATTCACCCCTCTGCCCAATCACTCTTAAATTGGGGATGGGTGGTAGCCTCCACCCATTAGGCACTATCTACCAGCCCACCCCACTCCTTTGGGGCAGATCCACTTTCTGCCCCCAATCTGCCCCAAAGACACCCAAACTTCAAAAATTCTCAAAAAATCAGCCCTCTGCCCAATCCCCCTGAAATTGGGGTGGTAGCCTCCACCCATTAGGCACTACCACCCCACCCCACTATTTTGGGGCAGATCCACTTTCTGCCCCCAAACTGCCCCAAAGTCACTAAAACTTCAAAAATTCTCAAAAAATCACCCCTTTGTCCAAACCCCCTGAAATTGGGGTGGTAGCCTGCACCCATTAGGCACTACCACACCACCCCACTATTCTGCCCCAGCCCCCACTTTCTGCCCCAATATGCCCCAATATGCCCCAAAGACATGAAATTTTCAGAAATTTACCAAAAATCAGCCCTTTGCCCAATCCCCCTGAAATTGGGGTGGTAGCCTGCACCCATTAGGCACTACCACCCCACCCCACTCTTTTTGCCCAGATCCCATGCTATGCCCCCGAACTGCCCCAAAGTCACTAAAACTTTAAAAAATCGCCAAAAATCAGAGGAAGGTCCAATCAACTTGAAATTTGGGTGGCAGGTAGAACACAAGGTCCCCTTTCAAACCAGCTATTTTTTGAGATCCGAACCGATTCGGTTCGGATCCGAACCGGTTTGGATCCGAACCGAACCGGGGGGGTGGTTCGGCAAAACCAAAACCGAACCACCCTGGTCCGGTTCGGACCCGGTTCGGATCCGAACCGAACCAGGAGAACCGGTTTTATGCACATCCCTACTCCTGAAGGCCAACAATGAACTCAAGCTACAGCTTTCTGCCAGGAGTGTATTCCACAGCCCAGGAGCAGCTACAGAATAGGCCCCCCTCTGAGTTGCCACCAGACATACCAGCTGGTAACTGGAGACAGACCTCCTTAACATGCAATGGGGATCATGCAGAAGGCACTCTTTAAGGTTGCCAGAAATTTTAGTTAGAGCAGCCATAGTCTCACTGAAATGGAAATATAACCCATTGAACAAATGAGAAACGTTTTGGATCTATAGACTCAAGACCTTTACACCTCATGGACTGAATTTTGAGGATAATACATAAAAACATCATAGTTTGTCTTTGTCAGTCATCCTTTTGCACAGTGTGTGTATCTCTCTCTTTCTCTGTGTGTGTACTTGACATGTTTTAGCCTTGCGTGGGATAATTAGCTAACTTGAAATGGAGCAGTCACGCCTTCAGAATACATTTGTTCAAAACGTCAGTCACGGAAATAACTGAATGGAGAGGTTAAAGATCAAAAATGAAATTAGGTTTATTGAAGGGTTTGGGGGGTACAGGAATAGAAAATAATGGCTAAAGAGCAACAATATTAAACAAATGAGACTAGCAAGACCAACAAGCTACAAAAGACTATGTTACAGTTCAAAAGGAGGCAATTTGGCTTGAATTTACCAGTTAGGTTCACTCAATGCTGGCAAAAGAGAGACGGGCAGTTTTGGATTTTAGGAGAAATGAGAAAAAGGGGAAATAGAGTTTTGAGAATAGGGGTTATATACTACCTTGCTCCTTCCCAGAGGATTGCCCTTGCAGCTTGGTCATTACCGAGAGGCTTCCCTCCTCAGAAGCAGACAGGAAGGTGGGAGCGGGAATCCAGGGACCAGGTGGAGGTCCATGAGATAGGGAAAATCCAAAGAAGGACCAGAATTTCACAGCCAGCAGTACTGTGCAGACCAGGTAGGGAAAAGAGCCAGTCTGAAGGCAAAAGGTAAAGCAGGGGTGAAAGTCAAGTCAGGGTACAATGGAGGTATCTGTGCCAATACACAGGAAAAAGATGGCAAATCTGAAGAAGAACCACCTGGTGAATCTGAAGTAGAGCCACAAGTGACCCAGAAGATACAGGAGACACAGAAAACACACAGATTGAAAGTGTCTTGACCTCTTACAGGAAAATTCTTGCCCGAGGGCATTATGCTGATTGTACTTTGCAAAGGTGCACAATAGAGACAAAGAGCAGGACACAACATTGTTCTATTCAAAAGTGAAGAGTGGCCTTCTTCTTGGACAAAGGCTAGGGAAGGTCTGAAAGACCCGTGTAGGAAGAGCTGAAATAGGCACATCAAAAATGATCTCTTGTGTCTTTTAGAATATCTGCAGGTGGCTAAAATGTAAACGAACTAGCTTCCTTCACCTCAAACCAGCCATTAACATATTTGTTAGCAAAGGAGATTACCTGTTGCTTCCTTATCACTCCTTCATGAGAAGGTGCTATCTTGATCTGATCTGCTATGCCAACATAGGGAAAATACTTGGCTAATTATTTAAAAAATAGCTCTTGATTAAATCATGTCTACTCCAGCTTCCCACCTGTGAAGCATGGGGAAGTTCTCCTGTAGTCTGGAGCTTTTGAATCTAACCTAAGAGTTCTTTCTCCCAGGCTACATCCAAAGTTACATACCCTTTGAGTTAGCTACAGGTGAAACACAATGGAGATCTTATGGTCCTGTAAGATCCAGAAGGCAAACAGTGGTAACTACAGGCTTATAGTTCCAAATAAGTGGGGGTGCTCCTTGTGGGAGCCCCCAAACAGGCTCCCTTTGTAACACTATACAGGAGTGTCAGAAAATTAATATTTCTAAGTGCTAAGAAAATAAGATATTTTAATTATATGTAGCAGCAGCTTAGAATAACCAAACTCCTCCCCACCCTACACACACTGCAAACAATTATGCTTGTAGCAACACCACTCTGGGGCATGCTCTTTCCCACCTCTCATTGTGTAGTGGTCAGGGACAGCAGAGGATATTGTCCAAACCAGCCCATGATTTGCCATTTAATTTGCACAGTGCAGCAAGTTGAATTCAACAGTTACAATTTGTAAAACTTTACATTTTGTAAGTCGCCAGGAGTCGACATCGACTCGAAAGCACAACGTTCTCTTTCCTTTCCATGATACATCTAGTCCCTTTTTCACATGCCTTGCCTGTGCAGAGGCTGACTACAAGGCAAATTTCATTTCTGAATATATTTAGTCAAAATAAGAATTACTGTGGTCTCCTTTCCACCACCTTGTCTTGCAGGAGTGATACTCACCTTTCTCCTCCTCATTACTACTTGTGTAAGGGAGACAATGTACCCATAAAGTGCTAAACAATGTGTGGTGTAGTATAAATGTAGTTCATTTCCACTTCATGTGAAACTGAGAAATGAGTTCTTAACAGATACAATATTCTGTTCTATTTCTTCTATTCAATTTTAAATTGACAAAAATTTATAAGATTTTATAGCAATGATCCCCCCCCCCCCGTTTCAGATAACGGAACAGATATTTATACTATGAAACTATGCAGAGACATCAGAGATCTTTAACTCTGTCATATCCCTAAAGCACTTTGCAACTGAATTGTCTTTAATGTGATTTGAAGCAGACACTACTCCAGGGCTTTTGTATCTTTCTCACTTGTTTGTTTTGACCTTGACATTTATTCAATTAGAACTGATTTGCCAGTCATGCACAACCTATGCTAAAGTCAGTCTCTTCACACTGGTGAATAGGCCCCATCCAGTTAGTAACGATTTAAGAGAAAGGCAAAAATAAAGAAACTAAGAAGCATTTCAAGTTGACAGGATACTTGTCCCGAGGAATCTTCTATTTTCTTTTCTATTATTTATTTATTTATTACATTTCTAGACCGCCCCATCCAAAGGAACAAGTTTAAAAAAATGTAAAAACAAACACTATTTAAAACATACTGCTTAAAACAATATAAAAACAATTTTAAAACAATTCAGAACCATTTAAAACCAATTAAAATACTTAAAAACAATTTAAAAACCTTGGAAGGCCAGGCCAAACAAGTAAGTTTTTAGGGCTCTCTCAAAAGCCAACAATAAGCATAAATTACAGATATCTGCCGGGAGAGCATTCCATAGGCCAGGAGCAGCTACAGAGAAGGCCTGGTTCAGAGTCGCCACCAAATGTACTAGTAGTAACTAAAGAAGGACCTCTCCAGATGACCTCAACATGCAATGGGGATCATGCAGATCCCCATCGCATTATAACGTTCAATAAATGGCAAAAGAAGCAGATCAGTAAGAATCTGTTAGCAAGCAACCAACCCAAATAAGGGCCAATGCTGTCAAGTTGTTAAATCAGATCTTTGGAATGTGCCTAGTGGAAGATAATCTCAAGCTTGCTCAAATGGGATTCACTGTCCGATTAGAAAGTCAGCTCCTCTACAGCTATAGTTAACAGAAGAGACCACAGAGTCCGTATCATGTGTCTGTCACACATTGCGCTCTGGGAAAAGAGGACTTGTTAAGATTGTCAAGTACCATTCACAAATTTATGCTTGTGAACTCGCTCCTTCTGGAAGAGAACCAAATAACTCATACTTTTTAAAAATTGCTTATGACAGCTTTTCAGTCTGCTTCAGGCTGGCTCTCAACAGTGATTTGTATTTTCATATACTCCTCATACATTAAGAAATTTACACCTGTCAGACCCTGACAAGCGTTTCCATCCCTAACCTTTTCAGGGAGGTGGAGTGGGAGAGAACTGTTCGCTTGCAGACATTATCCAAATAAGTTTCTATCAGAAGTACCAGTGACATAACAGGTGGAAGAATAAAAAATATGGAACAGACCTGTTTAGAATATGAATAAGACAGTGAGGTCTGTACTATTATAAAAAGAATGGAAATTCAATACTTCAAATTGAATGTCAGGCCCATGGGCTAATCATAATGGAAAGGTAGAATACAGTGCTAGGAAACTTGTATTCTTCTTTGTGTCTAAAATCCTGCAAAAGTTCAAAGGAACAGTTCAGGTCTCTTGAAAAAGAGACCTGTTATAAGTTAATAGTTAAATGGCTGCTATTTTTGTGTTTGCTTCTAAATGCACAGAATGTTCACAAGCAATGAAGAAATAATAGAAAAGATACTGGATTTAAAATACCTCAGACTTTACTGAAGATCAATGATTTTGAAAGTGAACACTAATATTTTTATAAACATAGTTGTAAGTATAAAAGCACTATTATAAAACAATGCATAGGACAAGAGGCTTTTAGAGACAAGATTGTGTTCCTATTTGAGCCATAGGCGAACATAGTGAAATGGGCTGCAGGAGCATCTGCAGCAGAATCATGACTTGGCATGAAAAAATCCAGGTGTCTCAGATCAACAAAGCTGGACTCAAGAAATACAATTTATTCCTTGGAGCACATGAGCTCAAGCTGTTCCATATTCAGAGAAACAACTGCAGATAAATGTGTAGATGACATGGAAGTAAAACCACCAAAGGTTTCACATATTACTTCACCAATTAAACATATAAGAAACAATTACGTATTTAAGCAAGGTACAAAAATAAAGCATCTAATTGTTATAGTGTATAAGGATCTAATGCTCAAGATAATTAAGAATAAAAGTGCAAGGTTACAAAACATGCAAATGCTTTTGCTTTTGTACCTGTAGGCTAAAAGGTACACTTTCTGTCCCCTTTACAGAACACTCACCCACATCCTCAAAGTATTAGAAGAAATATTACAAGGACCACTGAAAGAAACAAATTATCTTCATTTCTGTTGATTAATCAACCTGTTTAACATAATCTTATGGAACACCTTAATTTTGACAGAAAATATTTGGGAGAAGAACATGGGCCAATTTATTGATCATATTCTATGAATCCAATAAGATATCTGTGCATTCAAATAGTCAACTTTTTAATTAGTTCTTTACCAAAAGAACACATGTTTAAAATGGAAAGTCGTTTCAATTTGAAATCGTGATCATCCTGGAACATTCCTGATATCTTCTTAATCCTAAAATCCCTAGGGATCCACTCAAAGCTTTCATTTGTGCCATATAGTATTCACTTGAAATATAGAACCCCTCAGAAGCTAGCTGAAATGAAAATATCAAAGAAGAAGAACTGCAAGTTGGTTAATAAAGGGCAGGTAGAGAGGCTGACTTTCATCACTGGAAAAGAGTCAGTTGAACACAGTTTCCAAAATCCAAGCTGGAGGCAACTTTTTCAGTACAGAGCTGGCTTGAAGATATAATTCTCTCCCTTGGGTTCAAATACACATGGTGCATTTAAAACGTAGTAACAAATCAGAAAATATGGGAAATTTCCAATGACAACATCATAATGATTTGGTGTTAGAAATAAACATTTGAAAATTCAAATAAATGTGTGGGAAGGTCTGCTTTCTAACTCTGTCTTGAACATTGCCTGCATTTTTTGAACTTGAGCTGCAAAAACCATGAGAATTAGGCATATACTTTATAAAAACAACAATTCAGTTTTTAAAAATTCCCATCAAAAGCCTAAGGATCACATATTTAGCAAACGGGCTGTATACAGCCAGGCTCTATCCCACCCTCACAATTTGCCCTTAATTGGGTACATAAGGTACAGAATGGAGGAGAGGTCTATCAATGGCTACTAGTCGGAGGGCTATAGGCCACCTCCAGCCTCAAAGGCAGGATGCCTCTGAGTACCAGTTGTAGGGGAGTAACAGCAGGAGAGAGGGTATGTCTTCAATTCCTGCCTATAGGCTTCCAGTGGCATCTGGTCGGCCACTGTGTGAAACAGGATGCTGGACTAGATGGGCCTTGGGCCCGATCCAGCAGGGCTGTTCTTATGTTCTTATGAGATAAAGGATTATTACTGGAGCTTCTGTTTCCTCAACAGAGAGCAGGAAAGAAGACTACACCTTGATATGATGTTTCACTACACATGACAAAAGAACACAGGATTACCAGCTAGAATTCCCGTAGGTGCAAGGAACGTACTAGTAAGGTGCTACGAACCAGACAATTCATGAACCAGACTATCACATGAAGAGGAAAAACAGTCATAAACACTTCTGTGCCAATACTGCAAGAAAATCCATAAGGCCCAACTGCACCACACAAGGAGATTTTACAGGACACAGCAACAGAGCTCTCTCTTCCTGTTGCTGAAAGCAAAAGACTAATATAAGGCAGTGGTGGCCAAGCTGCGGCTGCCTTCCAGATATTGCTGAACTACAATAATTGCTAGGGGTGTGCACCGGACCGCGGAGCTGCGGTCCAGCACTGGGGTGGGGGGTTCCATTCAGGGCGGGGGGGGGCTTTACTCACCCCTCCCGCGCTTTGCAGCTTTGGCGCCATAATTACCTAAAAAAATGCAGCTGCAGAATCGCTCGCCGCCCGCTCCTATGGCTCCCATGGCTCCTGCTTGTTTCAAAAACCGGGCGGCAGGATACTTCCCTGCCGCCCCCGAAGCCCCCTCAAGCCATTTTAGCTCTTTAAATCTCGCCCCAGACCGAGTCCTATAGCGCTTGGGCGGGCGGCGGGGAGATGTTCGTCCGTCCGCCCACCCCCTTCCCTGCCTTCTGCGAAGTGCAGGGAGCCTTCTGCGCACGCGCGCTATAGGACTCGGTCCGGGGTGAGATTTAAAGAGCTAAAGTGGCTTGAGGGGGCTTCGGGGGCGGCAGGGAAGTATCCTGCTGC
This sequence comes from Hemicordylus capensis, assembly GCF_027244095.1. Taxonomy (NCBI): domain Eukaryota; kingdom Metazoa; phylum Chordata; class Lepidosauria; order Squamata; family Cordylidae; genus Hemicordylus; species Hemicordylus capensis. Next base: position 178,651,319 of record NC_069661.1, on the reverse strand, counting down.
CCGGTTTTTGAAACAAGCAGGAGCCATGGGAGCCATAGGAGCGGGCGGCGAGCGATTCTGCAGCCGCATTTTTTTAGGTAATTATGGCGCCAAAGCTGCAAAGCGCGGGAGGGCTGAGTAAAGCTCCCCCCCGCCCTGAATGGAACCCCCCACCCTAACCCTCCCGAACCAAAACCACCCCTTGTCCGGACCGGTTCGGAGGCCAGTAGAATGGCCTCCGAACCGGTCCGTGCACACTACTAATAATTGCAGCTGGAGATGATGAGAATTGCAGTCCAACAACTAGAGAATCTCAGGTTGACCACTCTTGATACAAGGATAGAAAAAGTTAGGACTCTACCACATAGCTCTACCATGCTTGATTGCGAACAAGATGCTTTTGAGCTGAAGACTGGAAACCTTTCCTTGCACCACAGCAAACTAGCTGTAGGATCAACTGCCCATATGTCTCATGTGCCATGCCCTCAGCACTTTGGACATTTATTTATTTATTAAATAAATACATACATTTCTATACCGCCCAAAACGCAAGTTCTCTGGGCGGTTTACAAAAGAATTTTGTTTAAAGCCAATAAAAGACCAAAACATTTCAACAACCAAAATTAAAATGTTAAAGCTATTAAAACACAATTAAAACTGTATCTAATTAAAAGCCCAGGTGAACAAATGAATCTTGACTTCCCTTTTAAAAGTTGAAAGAGATGGGGAGGCTCTTCTTTCAGCAGGAAGTGTGTTCCAAAGCCTCGGGGCAGCAATGGAGAAGGGTTGTCCCTGAGTTGCCACCAGACGAGCCGGTGGCAACTGCAGACAAACCTCTCTAGATGATCTCAATGGGCAGTGTGGTTCATAGTGAAGAAGACATTCTCTTAAATACCCAGGGCCCAAGCTGTTTAGGGCTTTATAGTTTATAACCAAAATCTTGTACTCTGCCCGGAAACATACTGGCAGCCAGTGTAGATGTTTTAAGATAGGAGTGATATGGTCTCTCCAAGATGACCCAGAGACCAATCTGGCCGTTGCATTCTGGACTAACTGAGGATTTGTGTACCAGGAGAAGTAAAGAACGGCTCATGATAACACCATACAAACCCTGACAAGTTGAGGAAAGGCTTAAGGCAATTAATAGCTGAACAGCACAATAAGTAAAGGAAACTGATAGGAATTTATTATTCTTCATTCATCTTTGTAGAAATGATGCAAAGTGACACAAGCTACTTTTAGGGCACCCTTGGCAAATGGAGACACAGAGATAGAAAGTTAATACTGGAATTTCAGACATTAGGCCTTTTCCAAAAATAAACAAAATTAATCTTCTGCATTCCTATCATCACTATGCACATTGATTGTGTGTTCTAAGCAAAAGACTTGGAAGGCTGAATGATTACTCTTTTGTGCAGATCAGCCACTAGCTAATCTAAACCAAACATTTGCCTTCATTTGGACATACTTGAGTTTGTAAATAATACTGCAATTGTGGTACTGAAGTGTATTCTTCAATTATTACTGCTCTTAGTCTAATAAATGGTTGGATTACTAGTTTAAAAACAATAATCTGTCAACCAGAAATACAGGTTATTCAAATTAATATTACTTTCTGCTGTAAAGCAAGCCTTTAAATGCCATTTATCCACTCTGGATTTACCAGCTGATTTTTCTAATGAATGAATACACAAATTGATGAATCATTAGAGATCTTTAATCTTTTTAAAATTCTGGTTTAATACATGGTGCCTTCTCTTATACATTATATGGACTCTCATGCCTAGCACCTCCCAACATAGACGATGTTTAAAGCAAAAGAAAAAAAGATTATGTCAGAACGGGCCATCAGCCATTCATTTTAGCAGAATCATTTTACTTCTGGGGCAATAGTTTTTGTACTGCTTTGCCATTAACTCCCCTGGGAGCAGAAACAGATCTATGATACGCATCAAGGCAGCCATTTCTCTTTATTTGGGAGAAAGGATGCAAGACCATGCAAGTCCCAAGGTAAAAGGTAACTGAAGCTTACAAGAGCACACTGTTTGATTTAGAAGAGGCACTGAAATACTTTACTTGGTAGGAAAAGGTCACTCCAGTCCTGAAGGCAGCTGAATCAATCCCATTAACAGAAGTATCAGCTGCTAGTATCACATTGTCTGGGAAGTAAACTGTCTCCTTTGGATTTGGGCAACTGAACACAATCCACCTCAAGTTTCTTTATCTCAGATTACTTTTTCCAAGTTTTATTAACTCAACACAGTAGTTGTTTTCTGAAGACAGCATGCATTTGAATGGGAAAGTAGTAACTACCACAAATATGTAAGAGCTAAAGATCTAACTCACAATCATTATTAACAGAAGAGAGAATGAACAGCTGTTAAAAAAATTTAAAGATACAAATAATGAGTTCACACAAGAGTTCACACTAATGGCATGATGAGATAAGAAAATGAAAGAAGCTGCATTTGAAGTACATAAAAGAAATAAAATTCAAGACTTGTCAAGGACAAGCTAAGACATTTGAAGGAAATAAGAAAGAACAGAGCTATTTAAGGACATAGCACACCATAAAACTAGATAAAAATGCCAACCCAATACTGATAATGATAATGATAGTGTTGGAGAAGCCCTATTGGCCTCCCTGATAATTTTTCCTCCATATTATTACATGAATCACCAAGGATGTCTAACACGGACATTTTGAATTTCAGAAGAGGAAACTTCTCCAAAATGAGGAATATAGTGAAAAGAAAGCTGAAAGGGAAATCCAGGAAAGTCACTTCACTCCAGAGTGCATGGAATTTACTCAAAACCTAAATACTAGAAGTCCAGTTAGATTGTATACCCCAAAGGAGGAAAGATACCACTAAGTCCAGGAGGAAGCCAGCATGGCTCACGGGTACTGTCAAAGAAGCCATAAAAGGGAAGAAGAATTCCTTCCGAAATTGGAAGGCCTGTCCAAATGAAGAGAACAGAAAGGAACACAAACTCTGGCAAAAGAAATGCAAGGTGACAATAAAGGAAGCAAAAAGAGAGTTTGAGGAACATTTAGCCAAAAGTATCAAGGGGAATAACAAAAACTTCTTTAAGTACATCAGAAGCAGGAAACCTGCCAGGGAGGCGGTTGGGCCATTAGACAATGAGGGAGTGAAAGGGATTATTAAGGAGGGTGTGGAGGTTGCAGAGAAGCAAAATGAGTTCTTTGCATCCATCTTCACGGCAGAGGATATTAAGCATATACCTGTTCCTGAACCAGACTTTTTAGGGATGGAGGCTAGAGAGCTGAGACAAGAGATGATGTACTAAACTGTCTAGAAAAACTGAAAACTAAAAAATCACTAGGGCCGGATGGCATCCATCCAAGAGTCCTCAAAGAACTCAAATGTCAAATTGGCGACCTCCTTGGTAAAATTTTCAACTTATCCCTGAAATCAGGCTCTGTACCAGAGGACTGGAGAGTAGCAAATGTAACACCGATTTTCAAAAAGGGACCCAGGAGCGATCTGGAAAATTACAGGCCAGTTAGCCTAATGTCCGTTCCGGGCAAATTGATGGAAAGCATCCTCAAGGATAAAATTGTAAAGCACCTAGAAGAACAAGCCCTGCTGTGAGTGAGCCAGCATGGCTTCCGCAAAGGTAAATCTTGCCTCACAAACCTTTTGGCGTTCTTTGAGGGTGTCAACGAGTGTGTGGATCAAGGTGATCCAGTTGACATAGTATACCTGGACTTCCAAAAAGCTTTTGACAAAGTTCCTCATCAAAGACTCCTGAGGAAACTTAGTGGCCATGGGATAAGGGGACAAGCACATGTGTGGATTGCTAACTGGTTGAAAGACAGGAAAGAGAGGGTAGGTATAAATGTTTTCACAATGTAGTTTTCACAATGGAGGGAAGTAAGAAGTGGGGTCCCCCAGGGATCTGTACTGGGACTGGTGCTTTTTAATTTATGCATAAATGATCTAGAAGCAGGGGTAAGTAGCAAGGTGGCCAAATTTGCAGATGATACCAAACTCTTTTGGGTAGTGAAATCCAAAACGGATTGTGAGGAGCTCCAAAAGTATCTCTCCAAACTAGCTGAGTGGGTGACAAAATGGCAAATGCGCTTCAATGTTAGCAAGTGTAAAGTGATGCACATTGGGACGAAAAACCCCAACTTCAAGTATATGCTGTTGGGATCCAAGCTGTTGGTGACTGACCAGGAGAGGGATCTTGGGGTCATGGTGGACAGCTCATTGAAAGTGTCGACTCAATGTGCGGCAGCTGTGAAAAAGGCCAATTCCATGCTAGGGATCATTAGGAAGGAGATTGAAAATAAAACGGCTAATATTATAATACCCTTATACAAAACTATGGTGCGACCACACTTGGAGTACTGCGTACAATTCTGGTCACCAGAATTGGTGACCAACAAACGGAAGTACTTTTTCACACAACGCGTGAACCACTTGTGGAACTCTCTGCCACAGGCCGTAGTGACAGCCAACAACCTGGATGGCTTTAAGAGGGGTTTGGATAACTTCATGGAGGAGAGGTCCATCAATGGCTACTAGTCGGAGGGCTGTGGGCCACCTCCAGTCTCAAAAGGCAGGATGGCTCTGAGAACCAGTTGCACGGGAGTAATGGCAGGAGAGAGGGCCCTCAACTCCTGCCTGTGGCTTCCAGCAGCATCTGGTGGTCCACTGTGAGAAATAGGATGCTCGACTAGATGGGCCTTGGGCCTGATCCAGCAGGGCTGTTCTTATGTTCTTACTGGCTCGGCATTGATCCAATATTTCTGCTGGTGCACAGGTCTAGTGCTTAAAACTAACTAAACTGGAAACCTTTAACCATTCTACTTAACCCAGAAGTGAGACTGGCTGGAGAGACAGAAGGCACAGGGAAGTTTCAACTGAGCCTATGAAGGGGCCGATCTGGTATGTATTATGGAGACTTGGTTGGGGGAGGCTGGTGGCCCAGTGTGGTCCCGGCTTATTCCTCCAGGGTACTCTCAAGGAGCAGGGGAGGGCAAGTGGGCGAGGAGGTGGAGTGGCTGTGGTCTACAAGAGCCATATCTCCCTTGCCAGTGTCCCTGTCAATGTATCTGATCATATTGAATGTGTGTACCTAAGTTTGGGGACCAGGGATAGACTGGAACTTCTCTTGGTGTACTGATTGCTCCACTGCCCGACGGAGTCCCTAACTGAACTGACTTGGTCTTGGGCTTGGAGTCTCCCAGACATGTGGTGCTGGGGGACTTCAATGTTCACTTTTGGACCAATTTGTCTGGGTTGGCTCAGGAGTTCATAGTGGCCATGACGACTATGGGCCTATCCCAGGTGGTCTCAGGACCAACACAAATTGCTGGTCACATGCTTGATCTGGTCTTTCACTCTGAACAGGGTGGTGTTCCGTGGGTGGAGACTCCTGTGATTTCCCCTTTGTCATGGATGGACCACCATCTGGTTAAGGTCGGACTCAACGGCCACGTCCCAACTCTGCAGGGACGGGGTGGGGGGCAGCCATTAGGATGGTCCACCCAAAAAGATTACTGGATCCAATAGGGTTCCAAGAAGCCTTGGAGGGATTTAGCGCTGGCTCTGCTGGTGACCCTGTCAACACTTTGGTGGAGAATAGGTATAATCAACTCACCAGGGAAGTGGACACAATTGCTCCTAAGCATCCTCTCCGACCCGCTATGAAACTGGCCCCTTGCTATATGGAAAAACTATGGGGGCTGAAGCGGCGAGGTAGACAACTAGAGCGCAAGTGGAGGAAGACTCGACTAGAATCCGACAGATTACATAGAGAGCATTTTAAGATCTATGTTCCGGCGATACATGCAGCAAAGAAGCGATTCTTTTCCAAGTTCACGTCCGGTGGAGTTGTTCAGGGACATGAAGGGGCTGTGTACCCCTTCCCCTTGAATCAGTACTTACAACCAACAATTACAATCTGAGGGACCGCCTGCTCCCAAGGGTTGCTGCCTGCTCCAGGTGCCAACAATGAGGGAGGCTCAGTTGTCGTGCATGCGGGACAGGGCCTTCTCTGTTGCTGCCCCCAGACTCTGGAATGCTTTCCTGGTGGCTATTCACTCCTCAGTCTCCATCACGGTTTTTTAGAAAGCATGTTAAATTGTGGCTTTTTACCCAGGCTTTTATATGATTGTCTCTGCTGCTGCTCTTTGTACTTTGTACTGCTTTTATGCTTGTGTTTTAAATTGTTAATCAGATTTGTTTTATATTTTTAGCTTAATATTTTAATTGTGTCTTTTTTACAATCTTGTGTTTAAATTTTACTGTAAACCACCTTGGGATTGTTTTAATGAAAGGCGGTATATAAATTTAACAATTCAATAAAATAAATAAAATAAATAAATTTGTAAGAAACTGGATAGAAAAGGTAGCTTGAACTGGAGTTCTCCACAATCAGGTTCTTGTAGAACAAGGGCTCCTTCTGAGGAGAGCTGGTCTTGTGGTAGCAAGCATGACTTGCCCCCTTAGCAGGGTCCACCCTGGTTGCATATGAAAGGGAGACTTGATGTGTGAGCACTGTAAGATATTCCCCTTAGGGGATGGAGCCGCTCTGGGAAGAGCAGAAGGTTCCAAGTTCTCTCCCTGGCATCTCCAAGATAGATCTGAGAGAGATTTCTGCTTGCAACCTTGGAGAAGCCACTACCAGTAGACTGCTAAAAAGTCCAAAACTTCAAAACATAACCTCCTAATTGCTTTGGATTACACTTTATGCTTTTCAGTTGCTTCTTTTGAAACTGACCTTTGCCTTCCTAGTGCCCCATCAGACTCCTCCAGAATTTACACTAATATACTAGTTTGCCATGAAATAGCCAGGAAAGGCATACATATAGCTAAAAAGCAATGATATTCTCCTTGTCATCCATTGTTCACATGTTTAAAGGCTTCTACATTATAATCCCTGGTGAGTCTGTTAAACAAGTTGAATATGATTGTGATGGTGTAGACTAGGCTTGTGCCCGAAACGTTTCAGAGGCCATTATGAAGGCCTCCGAAATGTTTCGGCGCTGGGGGTGGTTTCGGCACCGAAAAACCGACGGGGGTAGCACTTTAAGGGTGGGGGAGGGTGTACTCACCACTCCCGCCACATTTCCCCTGCCGGCGCATTGTTGTTTTTAAGCCCCTCGGGGCAGCAGCATTCCTCCCTGCCGCCCCATTTCCCCCGTCGGCCGGAAGTGGCCAGAAGTCACAAGCGCGCATGCGCCCATCGTGCATGCGTGCACACACGGCAGAAGGGCACGCGCACACATGCACAACGGGCGCACGCGCGCTTGCCACTTCCAGCCACTTCCGGCCGACGGGGGAAACGGGGCGGCAGGGAGGAATGCTGCCGCCCCGAGGGGCTTAAAAACAACAGCGCGCCGGCGGGGGTAATGCGGTGGGAGGGGTGAGTACACCCTCCCCTGCCCTTAAAGTGCTACCCCCGTCGGCGTCGAAGATTTTCGTGTACATCCCTAGTGTAGACTAATTAAGAAAGGTGCTCCACAAACAAATGTGACAATGTTTAAAAATTATAAACATGTCTTAATTTACTTTTGCCTACCCCTAGGGAAATATAGATTTCCCCCCAGCATATCACAGCATATCCAAAATATAATGTTAAATGGCAACAAAAACTAATCCCTCCTCAAGACTTGTAGAGGGGTATTTTCTACCAAGAAACTGAAATTTCAAATGATTCTCTTTTGTACAACTACTGAGACTGTGATATGGTATTGTAGCCAAAGTTTTTATCAGAGATGTTCAAACTAACAATAGCCTTGTGTTACAAATCTATTCATTTAAAGTCATTTTAAGGATTTTCTTTCACACCACAGTTACCTAATAGGAAGTGGAAAGAATGGTTGAGGAGATTTGAGGCTCAACTGTGTAGTTAGTGTGAGACTTTGTAACATACGTTCAAAGCAAGCAATAAGGTGTCTTTTTCAGTAATGCAATAATCCATTAGAGTACATGTGTATCTTTTGAAGACAACCCTGTTATAGTCTTTCACCAACAGCACCACATGCTGTTTTTTCTATTTAGTGCCAAGTTCAAGGGAAACAGGTATTCAGAGGCACAGTACCCCTTTGCTACTAGTATTAAAAGCACTTGCCTATAGAATCCAGCCTCTCTATGCCGTTTAGAATTGTTTCTTTCTAGAAATAGAACTACAAAGACTTGATTTAATATATTGTTAAAAAAGCAAGGAACAATAGCTTTCTACTACACTGTATATACTTGTAGACTTCATTATTGGCAATTTGTCTAAGTGGTACAATATCTTCAATGCAAAGCAAGTCCACCATGTGGTTAAGGTATAATTTGCAGCCATAACCCACCTCTGCAGGGGTGAAGGACCTATTAGGCTGGTCCACCTGAAAAGGTTATTAGATCCAATATGATTCCAAGAAGCCTTGCAAGTATTTTGAGTTGGCTCTGCCTAGGATTCTGTTGATGCTCTGGTACAGACATGGAATAACGAACTTACTAGAGCATTTGACACATTCGCTCCTAAGCATCCTCTCTCAACTTGCTTCAAAATTAATAGGGATGTGCAAACTGATTTGAGTACAAATTGATATGTACCCAAATCTAGCTGATTCGGGTGATTTGGAGACAAAACAAATCACCTCTGTGGTCCATTGTCTAGATTCGAATCCAAATCGAATCACGCCTGATTCAATTCGAATCAATTGGAGATCTGGATTCCTCCTATTAATTTCCCCAGATTCCCAGCTTTCATTAAAATAAAATAAAAAGCTTAAGCTCTAGCCCTTGTAGAAGTGAAGTTATGGAGCAAAATGTGTGGTCATTATTTTTCAAGTGTTTAGATTATTTGGTGTATAATAACTTTCCCTCACTGAATCCCTATGAGGATTTATTACATACCTTCATTTCTTCTATTTATTTTGACAGTCTTTTGGACAGTGGAACATAGGAAGCTGCCATATACTGAGTCAGACCATTGGTCTATCTAGCTTACTATTGGCTTCACAGACTGGCAGCGGCTTCTCCAAGGTTGCAGGCAGGAATCTCTCTCAACCCTATTTTGGAGATGCCAAGGAGGGAACATTTATTTATTCATTGTTAAATTTATATACCGCCTTTCATTAAAAACAATCCCAAGGCGGTTTACAAAAGGAACCTTCGGATGCACTTCCCAGAGCGACTCCATCCCCTGAGGGGAATATCTTACAGTGCTCACACTTCTAGCAATAGCAATAGCAATAGCACTTACATTTATATACCGCTCTATAGCCGGAGCTCTCTAAGCAGTTTACAATGATTTAGCATATTGCCCCCAACATTTTGGGTACTCTAGTTTCCCATTTATTTGTAACCAGGGTAGAACCTGCTTAGCTAAGGGGACAAGTCATGCTTGCTACCACAAGACCAGCTCTCATCCCATGACAGTGCCACTGTCAACTGCCATGTACCAACTATACCCCCCTCCCACCCGCAAGGCAGTGGGGTACTACTCAGTTTATGTTCTAGGATTTTTTTTAAGTATTTAGGCTCTTTGGTGTCTAATAACCTTTCCTCATAATGAATCCCTATGAGGATTCATTACACACCAAAGAGTCTAAAGTAAACACCTCAAAAAAATCCTAAAATATAAACTGAGTACCCAGCAGCTTGAGGGTTTTTGGGTAGTTGGAACATGCTAGAAATTTTCCACCCACACCTGCAAAGCAGTGGGGTCAAAATGAACAGAAGAAATGAAAGTGTGTAATGAAGACACAAAATAATCTAAACACTTCAAAAATACCTAAAAAATAAATTGAGTACCCCAGTGTGTGGGGTGGTGGTGGGGGGGTGTAGCTGACACACGGCAGTTGACAGTTGGCACTGTCCAGTGATAGTTGAAAAGAACAGAAGAAACGAAAGCGTATAATGAATCCTCATAGGGATTCATTATGAGGAAAGGTTATTAGACACCAAAGAATCTAAACATTTCAATATTCCTAAAAATTAAAATGAGTACCCCACTGCCTTGCAGGTGGGAGTGCGGGTATAGCTGGCACATGGCAGTTGACAGCTGGCATTGTCCAGTGACAGTCAAAATGAACAGAAGAAATGAAGGTGTGCAATGAATCCTCATAGGGATTCATTATGAGGAAAAGTTGTTATACACAAAAGAATCTGGACACTTGAAAAATAATGACTGCACATTTTGCTCCATAACTCCACTTCTACAAGGGCTAGAGCTTAGCTTTTTTTTTTAAAATGAAAGCTGGAGATCCATGTTAGGCTTAGGATATGGCGACGTGACATCCCCATTATTTCCTATAGCGGAAATGTTCAAAATAAGTAAAAACTAAAATAATTAAAAATCAACCAAGTGTCCCACTGCCTTGAAATTTGGGTGGTAGGTCGCACCCATGGTGACCTACCTACCACCCAAATTTGGTGCCCCAAGGACCTTGTTAAGTGGTCTGAATAAATCTGAATCAAATCAAAGCAAATACAAATAGAATCTGGGGTGATTTGGAGGGCGTGGATTTGGACACAAAAAAAATCAGGGGTGATTTGTTTGGGCACAAATCAAATCCAAAAAATTGATTTGTGCACATTCATAAAAATTAACACCATGGCATTCAGAAGAATTACAGCAGCTGAAGTGGTGAGGTAGACTAGAGAGCAAATGGAGGAAGACTCAATGTGAATCTGATAGATTACAACACAGAGCACATTTGAAGATCTATGCTTTGGCAATAAGGGTAGCAAAGAAGCGGTTCTTTTCTACACACATTGCTTCCACAAGTTCACATCCTGCAAAGTTCTCTCGGGTTGTAAGGCTAGTATGTGCCCCCTCCCCTTGAACTCGAATTTGAACTGGAACATCAATCACCTGCTGTAACATTTTTATGACTTTTTAGCAGTCTACTGGGGAGGTGTCCAGCAACTCCTCTTATAGGATCACATTGGATCACTTTTAGTTTGTGATTCCTGAGGATGTGGACAAGCTGCTTCAGACTGTACATCCTACCACCTGTTATTTTGATCCTTGACCAACTTGGCTCTCTGAAAATATGCCAGTATGAAAGACAGATGAAAGAGGGTCTGGTAAATGTTATAAATGCTTTTCTGAGGGAGGGCAGGATGCCTCCATACCTTAAGGAAGCTATTATTAGACCTTAAAGAAATCTGAACTAGATCCTGCAGAGTTAGCCAATTATAGAACTGTCTCATAAGAACATAAGAACAGCCCAGCTGGATCAGGCCCAAGGCCCATCTAGTCCAGCATCCCGTTACGCACAGTGGCCCACAAGATGCTGCTGGAAGCCACAGGCAGGAGTGGCATGCCCTCTCTCCCGCTGTTACTCCCCTGCAACTGGTACCCAGAGGCACCCTGCTCCTGAGGCTGGAGGTGGCCTACAGCCCTCTGACTTGTAGCCGTCAATAGACCTCTCCTCCATGAAGTTATCCAAACCCCTCTTAAAGCCATCCAGGTTGTTGGCTGTCACCACATCTCATGGCAGAGAATTCCACAAGTGGATTATGCGTTGTGTGAAAAAATACTTCCGTTTGCTTGTCCTAGATTTCCTGGCAATCAATTTCATGGGATGACCCTGGTTCTAGTGTTAAGGGAGAGGGAGAAGAATTTCTCTCTATCCACTTTCTCCACACCATGCATGATTTTATAGACCTCTATCATGTCTCCCCGCAGTCTTCTTTTTTCTAAACTAAATAGCCCCAGATGTTGTAGCCTAGCCTCATAAGAAAGGTGCTCTAGGCCCTTGATCATCTTGGTTGCCCTCTTCTGCACCTTTTCCAGTTCAACAATGTCCTTTTTTAGATGTGGTGACCAGAATTGTACGCAGTACTCCAGGTGTGGCCGCACCATAGCTTTGTATAAGGGCATTATAATATTAGCCATTTTATTTTCAATCCCCTTCCTAATGATCCCTAGCATGGAATTGGCCTTTTTTACAGCTGCCACACATTGAGTCGACACTTTCAACGAGCTGTCCACCACGACACCAAGATCCCTCTCCTGGTCAGACATCGACAGCTCAGATCCCATCAGTTGGGATTCTTCGTCCCAGTGTGCATCACTTTACACTTGCCAACATTGAACTGCATTTGTCACTTTGTCGCCCACTCAGCTAGTTTGGAGAGATCCTTTTGGAGCTCTTCACAATCAGTTATGGATTTCACTACCCGAAAGAGTTTGGTATCATCTGCAAATTTGGCCACCTCGCTGCTTACCCCTGCTTCTAGATCATTTATGAATAAATTAAAAAGCACCGGTCCCAGTACAGGCCCCTGGGGGACCCCACTTCTTACTCCCCTCCATTGCGAAAACTCTCCATTTATACCTACCCTCTGTTTCCTGTCTTTAAACCAGTTAGCAATCCACACATGTACTTGTCCAGTTATCCCATGACTGCTAATTTTCTCAGGAGTCTTTGATGACGAACTTTGTCGAAAGCATTTTTTAAGTCCAGGTATACCATGTCAACTGGATCATCCTTATCCACACACTTGTTGACACACTCAAATAACTCCAAAAGGTTGGTGAGGCAAGATTTACCTTTGCAATAGCTATGCTGGTTCTCTCCCAGCAGAGCCTGTTGTTCTATGTGCTTTACAAATTTTTCCTTGAGGATGCTTTCAATCAATTTGCCTGGAACGGACGTTAAACAGTTTGACGTCCCTTGATCCACACACTTGTTGACACTCTTAAAGAACTCCAACAGGTTGGTGAGGCATTTACTGATAAAGTTGGTACGGAGAAATAGATCTGGGTGTCATCAGCATATTGATAACATCCCAGACCAAACCTCCTAGCAATCTCTCCCAGAGGTTTCATGTAGATGTTAAAAAGCATTGGAGACAGGATGGAGCCTTGTAGTAGTGTGCATGGTTCGATTCGGGCACACTGTTACAGACCTCCGGACCGGTTCGGCAGTCCAGCGGTCCGGAGGTTCGGATGGGCGGGGGCATGTAGCTTTAAGCAGGGGTGGTGGTAGTACTTACCCCCCCCGCCGCTCTTCCCCCTCCGGCGCTGGTCCTTTTAAACATCTTCTTGGGGCGGCAGAGTTCCTCCCTGCCGCCCCTGCCCCCGTCGTTGTTCCTTAAGGCTTAAAAGAGACTAGAGCTAGCGGTGTGCATGCGCCCTGCGCAGCGCGCGCTTGTCTTTGACGCTGGCATGCGCACACCACTATCAAAGACAAGCACGTGTGCCACGCAGGGCACATGTGCACCGCTAGCTCTAGTCTCTTTTAAGCCTTAAGGAACAACGACGGGGGCAGGGGCGGTAGGGAGGAACTCTGCCGCCCCAAGAAGATGTTTAAAAGGACCAGCGCCGGAGGGGGAAGAGCGGTGGGGGGTGTGTGTGTTAAGTACTACCCCCCCCCCCGCTTAAAGTAACAGTCCCCCCCATGCCAGACCGGGGGGGCTCTCCGGACCGTGCACACCCCTAGAGCCTTATGGAAATCCACACTCTAGCTCTCGCTTTGCAGAATAACAGTCTCCAAGAGACACCATCTGGAATCCTCCGGAGAGGCAGGAATGGAACCACTGTAAAACAGTGCCACCCAATCCCACCAAGCAACCCTGCAGGATACCATGGACAATGGTATTGAAAGACACCGAGAGATCCAGAAGGATCAGCAGAGTCACACTCTCTCTGTCTATTGCCAATTGGAGATCATCCATCAGGCCAACCAATGCAGTCTCAACCCCACAGCCCACCACAAAGCCAGTTTAGAATAGGTCTAGATAATGTGCCATCCAAAACTACTTGGAGCCAAAAAGTGACCACTCACTCAATTACCTTGCTCAACCAGGGAAGATTAGAGACAGGTTTGTAATTAGCCAACTCTGAGGGGTCCAATGCAGGTTTATTCAAATATTCTCGGTCTTTTGTAGTTCAGTACCATTGATGGAACTGCCATTCAATCACAGTTCATGTCAATTAGCATTTTGTATCGGGATCTTGACTTTACTTTGAAGAATTGCTGAACTTGTTACTCAGATGAGATGGAGTGATGATGATTTTTTATTCTGGTGTTGCAATCGTGGTACTTTTTGACAAATACAGGAAGGGGAAATTGGCATGGGGGGAGACTGTTAAGTGGTGTTTCACTTTAAGATAACTTAAGAAGATTTTTCAAAAAGGGATCTTTTAAGTATTTAAATCTTATTTAAAAGTGTATTTGCTCTAGCTATATGTCTTTTGGGTGTGTTTTATTAGAATTACCTAGTTCTTGGATAGGTAGCTATGGCGAGATTTGCGTGGAAGGATTCTAACTGAAGGAATTTTACTGTATAGAAACTTGATAACCCTTTCTTCCCAGGCATATAAAAGTTCCGGCACTGTTCAGTGTCCCCCGTAATGAGAGAGTGTCCTTGGACACTGGCTTTAAGATTTGATATTAACCCTATGTTATGTGAGTCAGCTGAGATGTTTACAAATTTTCCTTTCTGTCTGTCTTTGTGCTGGGATAAATGAAAAGCCCGATATTTTCAGTGGTGTATCTATCAGTATTTTACTTCTCTTTGCCGATATATATTTAATATAATGGAATTATTTTCCCTCTCTTACTTATCTTTCCTTCTGAGCTTGTTTTCCCCCCCTTCTCTTTCTCTCTCCTTTCCTTTCCTTATGAGGTCTCCTTTTCCCCCCCTCTTGTGGCTTTGCTCTTTTTCTCGAGACATTTGATTAATTTAGGGTTTCACATACAGGTTTTAACAGAGTATAATTAAATAATATACCTTATTATTGTATTTTAATGTATCCCCTGTGTTAATTGTTCCTTTTTTCCTTTCTTTTAACTATTAAGATTTAGGGAACTCTATATAGGGGTTTAGCATTGAAATAACCTACTCAGGAACTGAGATTTTTAAAGATATACCTGAATGGTCCAATGACTTAAGGAACTGCTATATACCTTTCTGGAAGAAATGATAATTAATGTAACTAATTTAGGGTTTAATATATAGGTTTTAACTTTGAGTATAATTAAATATTATACCTCATTAATCGGCCTTTCAATTAGGGGACTCTATATACCGTATTTTACGGACTATAAGACGCTACAGACTATAAGACGCACCTTAATTTTAATCCAGTTTTTCAGAGTTTTAACATATTAAACTGTTAAAACATATAAGACGCTCCTGAATTTTGGCGGATATTTTTCGAGGAAAAAAGTGAGTCTTATAGTCCATAAAATACGGTAACGGTTTAAAACTGATAACAACCTAATTAGGAATTGGGATGTTGTATGATAAACCCGATAGTTTTAATGACTTGAAGAATTGCCACAGATTTTTGTCCTTTGTTTTTTATGTTTCTCTTTTCCTTTTCATAGAGGAGATGAGATATATTAAGAATGAGGGAATTTTAAATTTAAGGCATAAGATTATTGGCACTATTTTATTATATGATAATAATAGCTTTAAAAAGACTACATACCGAGATATTTTATTTGGAATGCTCAGTGTCTGACTTTTTGGTACTCTTAAGTCTTGGTTTGAACAATTAACTAGATAGCCTCAGCTTCTAACTGAAATCAAATTTTAACTTTTAAAAATATATATACCTTTATCATTCCTTTTTTCTTTCTTTCTCCTCAGTATCTTTTTTTTATTTTCATTTCCTCCTATGGGCTTTCACTGGTTGTTATGGAAATTGTATAATGGTAATTGTTGAATGAACTGCTTGTTGTGATGCAAACAATCAGAAGGAAATCAAGAAGGATTACATATATGTATGGGGAAAGATCTGGGTGACATAGCTTGATAGCCTATTCTCCCTGTGGGGGGTTATAGAGACCAGTTTTGGCTGAAGTTAGTCTATCTCTTCATGAAAGAATATCTCTCTCTCCAGTTTTTTGTTTGTTAAATGAAGAGGAGGACTGCTGAAGGTTTAACCGATTTCTGTCACTTACTTTACTGTGACGTTTTGCATACCTGTATGGGACAAGATGGGAATTTTGATTACAAAATATTGGTGGATATGTGGCTTCATATATGCAATATGTATACCTTTTTCTTTTGCTGGAACCTGTGTTTTAACGCTTACATTTTCTTTTGCATTGAATTTTTATGTTTTTAATCATTCTACTGAGGCCAAGGTGAGAGTTCTGTGTGAGGCTCAAGGTTCATTTTTTCTCTGACAATTGGATTTAGTTTTTAGATGTACCCTCTATTTTTTTTTTACAGATTATCTTAATTCATTCAAGTATACTTATATATTATTACTTTGTACAAGTCTTTTTCCTTTCCCCTGCTTTCTCTGCTGTGGATGAGTAATTGCTCTTATTCATGTATGATTATGTCAATCTCAGAGATGTAACCAGTTCTATTTCTATTACTAATAAAGCAAAAATGGATTAAATCATAACAGACCAGATGGAGGTGGAAGAAAAAAAAATACAATACAAAGCAATTTTAAAGTTCTGTTACAATTGATTTAAAAATCAAATGTAAAAATTTTCATTTAAAAGGCCTGAGTGAACAAAAAAGTCTTTACCTGGTATCTAAAAGAACAATGTGATGAAGCCAGGCGGACCTCACTGGGGAGGCTATTCCATCAACGAGGTACAACCACCAAAAAAGGCCTCTCCCTAGTAGCCACCCGCCTCACCTTGTTTGGCAGGGGAACTCGGAGGAGGGCCTCCAAAGAAACCTGAAAGTCCAGATTGGGACATATGGGGCAAAACACTCTCTCAAGTATCCCGGTCCCAAGCCATTTAGGACCTTAAATGTTAAAACCAACACTTTGAATTGGGCCCGGAAACAGACTGGGAGCCAGTGCAGCTGACGAATCACTAGCATAATATGTTCAAAATGCCCACTCCCAGTTAATAATCTTGCAGCCCTATTTTGTACCAGCTGCAGTTTCCGGACTGTCTTCAAAGACAGCCCCACATACAATGCATTGCAGTAATCTAAGCACAGAATTCACTCTCTATTAAAATCAGAGTTTCTCCATCTCTGGCTGTTTTTAAAGAAGACCCTTAAGATGCACTTGCTTTCTCAGGCTTTTAATTAATTTTAACTGATTTTATATCATAATTGTTTTAATCATCTTATGTTTGTATATGGTATGTTAACATATACACCACCTAGGGATGCATGGGTCAGATGGTATAGAAATATGATAGATAGATAGATAGATAGATAGATAGATAGATAGATAGATAGATAGATAGATAGATAGATAGACAGGTGAGTGGAGTCCTTCAGTCTCCAGTAAGAAAGTCAAAACAAATCACTAGTCTAGTACTGTGACACCTGTGACACACTTAAGCATGAAAGCAAACACCTCCATTCCTTTTGTGAAATGGACTAATAAAAGGAATATCCTCTCATTATATATTTTCTTTTAAGTATCACCACTGGTTGTCCTGAGTTTTTATATATAATTTTTCAGTTAGTAATTAATAATCAATTAATTCTGGTACACACAGAGAGCCTGATTCTAGCGGCAGCCAGTGAGCCATGGGGATGGGGAGGGAGGGTGATGAGAAAGGGGACTTTAAAAATTAGTGAACTCACCACCACTGGCAGGAAAGGCCTGTAGCCCAACCCAGCATCCCGTATGCTCTGCCAGTCAAGTGTTCTGCCATGTGCCCTGCCCCTACTATTCAGCCGGGAGATGGCCATGTGTGGAAGCCATTTGCAGGGCTGCTCCCACTGGCTATCTCTGGTTTATTCTTATTGCAATATTTGAGATACAACTAAATAGAACAAGAAAGAGTCATCTGGCACCTTAAATTTACATTTATGGCATAAACTTTTGTGGACTCCACTTCATCAGCTGTATAAAGTGAAATATTTAGTATAAACTTACATTTATGGCATAAACTTTTGTGGACTCCACTTCATCAGCTGTATAAACTTACATTTATGGCATAAACTTTTGTGGACTCCACTTCATCAGCTGTATAAAGTGAAATATTTAGCAGGCCAGTGTTCTCACACACACACACACACACACACACACACACACACACACACAGAGTTATAGAAGAAGAAGAAAAACCACAGAGTCAAATACTAAAGGTCTGGTCTTGTTACACATTTAAAAGGTGTACAAGACAGACATTATGACAATTCACAATTGGTGATAACAACCTCCTAACAATGCTACATTAATTAGCTTTGTAATGTGGTCAAAAATATGTTTGCGATATAATTGAAATCAACGGTGATGGTGTCAAACTAGCAGATTCACATGCTAATCTCACTTTGAATTTTTTCTGTTGAAGATTATCACTTTAATATATCCTGGAAGATTGAAATGTTTTTCCACTGATCGCTGAATGCTGCTGTTTTTGATGTTAGACTTCTATCCATTCGAGATTTTTTTGCACAGAGATGGACCAATTTATCCTATGTGTACAGTGTGCATGCACATACACAATACAGAACATATGTTTTATGAATGTGTAGTACATCCACACATTGACAATGGCCTGAATCTGTTCTACATACACGACGCTTTATGCTGTTAAGCTGGGAGTGTAGAATCAGCTGTTTAGTGTACACACACACACAAGGTTCTCCTTTCCACCACCCCCAACAGTAATAATATCCTCCTTTACAGTGACAATCCTGGTCTTTTTACACATTTAATACTACTGCTGCATCATAGTGAGCATTGTTATCTCATTACATAGCAGAGATTGCATTACAGAACCCTAGTCTATTGTGTCAAGTTGTGACTTTTCTCCTCACTGGTGAAAGGGAGAGCAGTGTGCACTAAATTATCGGTACATGCAGAATTACATAAAAGGCACATACAACCTCTACAAATCAAAATCTATAAGCAATAAACAGCTTGTTCGGACACTCAGATGTCCATATGCAACCCTTTGCACAATGCAAATCTGAAGTTTGAATGAAGTAATCGCCATTACATTTGTCCCAATCTTGAGTGAGTGAGTGACTGAGTTAGTATGCACATAAAGGTGATGTAATGTTTCCTATGATGTAAATCATAGGAAACATAAATCATATGTTTCCTATGATTTACAACCCCTTCAGCTCTCCCCCTGTGAGTTAAACAGAAGATAGCAGCGAAGTTGCACAAAGGAAAATGAAAGACTCACAAAGAAAATTAGTAGTAAACAAATAAAGTCCCCTGAACTAAACTAGGTACCCCCGCCCCCCCATGATAACTGAGTAATAACTGAAAAGAAAACAACAGAGGAAGGAAGGAATAGAACAAGGGACAACAGAGCAAGGAGTTAATGGAACAAGGGACAACAGAGCAGGAAAAAACAGAACAAGGGCAAACTGGAACTCGAAAGGTTAAGGAATTCTAAATAGGAACACAGTCTGCAGTAAGTGAAAGTTGCTGACAGCAATCTGTGCAACTAACAGACTGCTTAATATAGGGCTCAAGATAACCGGCAGCCAATCAGGATTTCCTGACTCAGAACTTCTACTTCCTCTCCTGTGATATCCTGCACCTGCGTGTCTCCCACTGAGACTTCCTCTTGAGACGTCTTCTCAAGACAGGCAAAATCCCCGCCTCCTCCTGATCAGCCTCCTCAGCCCTCATGTCTGGGAGTCTGTTCTCCCTGCCAAATCCTGTTGCTGTCCCTCTGAGCCTGCACTCCCAACTGAGTCCTTCCATTCCTCAGAGGTCTGAGCCATGACACACAAGTGTTTGCTGCAGCATCAAAGTAACAGGTGATTCCATGAGGTACTAACCATGAGAGTAGCACTGGAGGCCAAGAGGAGCACAGTGGCTCAAGAATCCAGGGGCAGGTGATGCCCAAAACATGTCCTGAGATGATATTCCAAATGACCTTCTTTCTTGACTAAGGAGGTCAAAAGTGAAACCCATTCATCACCTGCAGTCTCAAACACAGGCAGAGAGGTTTCTGGGAGCCAGCAGAAAAAGCAGTGCTAGCAACACATCTTAACATGCTACAGGAATGGAAAGAATTATGGAGGAAGAAATATTGTTCCAGAGGCTTGGAGCAACTTGTGTAATGGGTGGATTTAGATGGCCCACTGCAAGTAAGGTGGTGGGAGCTGGAGTTGCCTGCTGGTCTGATTGCAAGAGGAAGCAACAATCTTGAATTCCTCTCCTAAAGAAGACATCAAAGGAACACAGCAAAGAAAGAAGAAATAAATAAATAAATCACCAAGTAAACAAGAGAGGAAGGAGAAACTAAGAGATGGTTCCCACAATCAGTGTGTCAGTCAGTTGCAGGTAGCCGAACCAGCCGCCCACATGACTGCTGGCTCCATTATGGAGCTGGTGGGGGCTGGGGAGTTCGGGGACCGCGAGGCCACCGGAAGCTTGACCATGCCCTGCATGAGTGTGCAGGGCATGCTGGAGAGACCCCTCGAGCCAGGAGGCTGCATTTAGCCTCCCCACCGGGGGTCTCCTTGTGAGTTGCTGCGGCGCGGGGTAGCACCGCAACAACTCATGATAAAAAAAGCAGGGTTAGCGGAGCACTTGCTCCGCTAACCTCGGCTAAGGGGAGGGGTTTTCAAGAGGGTGATCCGCTTGAGAACCACCGGGCTCGGCTGCGAGCACAGTGGTTCTCACGGGCATACCAAATCAGGCTAGGCTCCCTTAGCCTGATTTGGTATGACTGTGAGAATAGCCTCTAAGTCTGTTAGGGCTGGAGATTTTCTAGGGTTTATTTTCTGGCTGGGTAGAAGTGTTTGTGTCTTTGACTGAATAATAGCCTGAGTGGGGAATTCACTCCAGGTGAGTGCCTCAGCTTGTGGGAGGGGTTACATTCTTGAGCAGAGTCAGTTTGCCTGCTAGTCTTAAATACAAAGGTGAAGGCCCAAGAGCGTAGCCAACAGAGCACAGCAAACAGAGCAGTGGAGTTTTGCAGGAGTTTAGCAGCGAGTGTGTGGGGGAGCCTGAAACAAGTCCGCTTGATCACAATGAGCCCAGTGGAAAGAGAAGGTAAGTACTACTCCCTCCTTCATATTATTTATAAAGTAAGTTTGAACATTTAAATAGCACCAATACAGCGAAGACCTAACTTGCTAATAAACTATCTCCAAATACTGTGAACAGCCAACAAATCCAGTTAATAAGATAGAAAGCCAGCAAGAGAGGGGGCACTTCCCAGTGTATTGCACAGAGTGTTGCATATATGACTGTTTGCTCCATGGGCAGAAGTCATCGTTGTGCACTTGATGTAAGGAGCTCCTGGCTCTCAGGGAACAAGTTCATTCCCTCGAAACCAAGGTGGCAGATCTGGAGAAGCTCAGAAAGCCATGCGGATGAGATCTTCAAGGATGCGGTAGAGGCATTCCACTCCAAGGCTGATAGTTCTTCTGCTGTAAGGGAGAATGAAGGTCTCAGGGAAAGAAGACATCCGTCTGAGAAAGAGGGAAATGCTCCCTTAGAAGGGAAGATGAGCCCATATCCTCTTGCCCAGGGGATACCTCTCGGGGGGGGGGAGCCTCATTGTAGTGGGTGATTCGATCATTACAGGTACAGAGAGATGGGTTTGTGACTTGCCTGCCTGGTGCAAAGGTTGCGGACATCACACAGCGTCTAGATAGGCTCTTAGGCAGCGCTGGGAAAGAGACAGCTGTTGTGGTGCACATCAGCACCAACGATGTGGAGAAATGTAGTCGGGAGGTCCTGGAAGCCAAATGTAGTCTGATAGGTAGCATGTTGAAGTCCAGGACCCCACCCCCCAAGATAGCATTCTGAGAAATGCTACCTTTCCCATGAGCAGGTTCAGCGAGATAGGCAGAGCTGAAGGATCTCAATGCATGAATGAGACGTTGGTGCCGGGAGGAGGGGTTTAGATTTGTTAGGCACTGGGACACATTTGGGGGCTAGCAAAGCCTGTACAAAAGGGACGGGCTGCACTTGAACCAAGATGGAACCAGATTGCTGGCACTTAAAATCAAAATAGTCATAGAGCAGCTTTTAAAATGACGCCTGGGGAATAGCCAACAAGAGCTGGACAGTATCCAGTTCAGCAAATGGCATCTCATAAGGTGCAAGGGTGTGGGGAAAAAACAAAACAGAAGGGGACAGAGCAGAACCACATAAAGAGCAGACAGGAGGCTGTGCTAGCTGGCCAAAGAGATCAAAGAGCCAAAAGAAAGATAGCATACACCAGGGAAGAGATTCAGCATATAGATGCTTGTATGCCAATGTCAGAAGCCTCCAAGCCAAGATGGGTGAGCTGGAGTACTTGGTTGCTAACACAGAAATAGCTATAGTGCATAACAGAAACATCGTGGAACAGTGAGAACCAGTGGGACACTGTTATCCATGGATATAAACTCTATAGAAAGGACAGGGAGGGGCACCTTGGAGGTGGAGTAGCACTGTATGTTAAAGAAGGGATAGAATCTAACAAGGTAGAAGATGCCTCTGAGTACCAGTTGCAGGGAGTAATGGCAGGAGAGAGGGCATGCCCTCAACTCCTGCCTGTGGCTTCTAGCGGCATCTGGTGGGCCACTGTGCGAAACAGGATGCTGGACTAGATGGGCCTTGGGCCTGATCCAGCAGGGCAGTTCTTATGTTCTTAAGACCTAGGAGGACCGGAGTTCTCCATAGAAACCCTGTAGCTGACAATACAAGGCCTGGAAGGAAATGTGCTACTGGGGATGTGCTATTGCCATCCCGATCAAAACACTGACAGTGACTGGGAGTTGCAGGAGGAAATCAGGGAGGCATAAAAGAGACGCAGGGCAGTAATAATGAGTGACCAATTGCCCACTAGACTGGGTAAATTCACAGTCAGGTAATGACAAAGAGGTCAAATTTCTAGATACGCTGAATGACTGTGCCCTAGAACAGTTGTTCTTGAAACCAACCAGGGAGAAAGCATTTTGGACTTAATCCTGAGTGACACCCAGGACCTGGTGAGTGATGTCAGTGCCATCGACCCCTTAGGGAACAGTGACCATAGTGCAATCAAATTCAGCATACATGCACAGAGAGAATCACCAAGGACGTCTAACACAGACCGTTTGACTTTCACAAGAGGAAACGTCTCCAAAATGAGGAGTATGGTGAAAAGAAAACTGAAAGGGGAAAAAGGAGAGTCACTTCACTCCAGAATGAAGTGTTTACTCAAAACCACAATACTAGAAGACCAGTTAGAATGTATACCAAAAAGCAGGTAAGGTATCACTAAGTCCAGGATGATGCCAGCATGGATAACAGGGAAAGTCAAGGAAGCCATAAAGGAGAAGAAGACTTCCTTCCAAAATTGGAAGTTCTGTCCAAATGAAGAGAACAGAAAGGAACACAAACTCTGGCAAAAGAAATGCAAGGTGATAATAAGGGAGGCAAAAAGAGAGTTTGAGGAACATTTAATGAAAAGCATCAAGGGGGATAATAAAAACATTTTTAAATATAACAGAAGCAGGAAACCTGCCAGGAAGCCGATTGGACAGTTTAACAATGGGGGAGTGAAAGGGATTATTAAGGAGGATATGAAGGCTGCAGACATAGGCAGTACTGGGGGGGCAGCCAGGGCACGTGCCCTAGGTGCCACTGAGGAGGGGGCGCCATGCAAGTTCCTGCCACTCCCACCCCTTTGCGTACCTGCCAAGCCCCAGGGCCCCTCAGCCACTTGCCATCCTGCTTGCCTTGCCCTCTGGCTATGGCCTAGGATCGGAGCGGCCTGCAAACTGCAGAAAGCTCTTCTCTCCCCGCCTCTCAGCTGATTGGCAGGTGGATGGGGCTTCCAGAGAAGCCACCGAGTAGGCCTCCCTGAAGCCTGAACTCGCAGTCCCCAAGCAAGTCAGGAAGGAGACAGACAGAGTTCTCTGCAGCAGAAGACCCTCTGCCCATCCAGCACAGTTTTTGCAAGGTAGACTGTGAATTCCTTTTTGTGGTTACCCCCCACGCTGGGTATATAGGGATCTGCTTGCCATAGGGCTTTGATGGGGGGGCGCGACTGAGAAGTTTCTGAATATTTAATTTAAAACAGATTGAAAAATTTGCTGGCCTATAAGTGGCCTATAAAAAGGCCTATAAGTGGCTTGTTTCATGGCAGAAAATTACAAAAACTTCTGGAACAAACAATATTATATTCATTCATTCATTCATTTATAAATGCACTTATGTTCAAGTTGTTTTGCAACCCAGAAGGTCTGAGTGAGAACTGTGAAGCATGTGTTGTGCTTTTATTTTATTTTACTCGTGTGTAAACTCGCAGGGACTTCAGGGTAAATCTGGCAAACGTGAATGCAGCACCTCCATTCCAGAGGAGATGTGTGTTAAAGGGCTTTAAAAGCCTTGTGTGAAAAACCTCCTGGAATCAAACTTTACTGAATTTGTTCAGAATTCTGAGAAAACAAACATAGGCTCACCCTGCATGGTTGAAAGTCCCCTTTGCTAATCTGCAGTGAGGGGGCCATTTTAATAATTAGCGTTGCTAGTGTGTTCTAGGCATTAAAAGTAGCAAAATATATAGTACTCAATGTATATCACTATATATTGTGAAGTGTGTGTGTGTGTGTGTGTGTGTGTGTGTGTATTCAGTGAAATGTATTTCCAGGCAGCATACTTATTTTGAAATAGCAGACTTAAATCCTTGGGGGCCTGGGGTGTGTGGAGGCCCTGGATTTTGAGGGGCTGGCAGCCCATTTTAAAATCTCATCTTGTCCCATTCCAATCTTGCTACGCCCCTGGCGGTCACTACACATGGGTTTCTGCACAACACCTGCACAGAAGAAACTTCCATATAGATAATGTGTCTCTTGTAAATTGACCCTGAATTTTCCATCCATGACTGGGATATCTGAGAGTTAGAGTCAATAATAAAAGAACAGCACACTGCTTGTGACAGGAAGGGGCAATGATTTCTTAGTCTGGCAGGGGCTGGTTTTGGCCCTGGCAGAACTTGGCTGTCTGCTCTTGTTGCAAATTCCTCTGTCTAGTGTGGCAAACTAATGCATCCTCCTCTTTCCTGGTGTCAAAGTAAGCACTAGTGTGGTGAATGCACATACGGTATATCCCATCATGAGCCAACAGTCATCCAAGATAAAGGATGGCAGGAATCATTCACTGGTTTATAGACACACACCCTCCCCACCGCCACCTTCTTCTTCCCCTATTTTGCTAGTGGCTATTTGGCCAGGTGATCCTCTAGGACAAAGTCATGTTTTTTTAAAAGAATGAGATGAGACAGAGAAAATGACACTTGGAATCCTCACATAACTGACTGTTGTTCTAAGTCTTTTACAGAGATGGCTCATGTTTTCAGGTTTTGATCAACAACCATGTCTAGATGGTACAGTGTTCCTTTTAACAGGGATTTCCAGATATTGTTGACTACAAGTCCAATCATCACTGTTTGGAAAGGGGCGCAATTTCAATGCTTGCCCTAGTGGCTATTTTCCCTAGATACGCCTCTGGTTGCAGAGAAGCTAAATGAGTTCTTTGTCTTCACGGCAGACGATACTGACCATATGCCTGTTCTAGAACCAGGCTTCTTGGGGATGGAGGCTAAAGAACTGAGTCAGATAGAAGTGACAAGAGTTGATGTTCTAAACTGTCTGGAAAAACTGAAGACTAGCAAATCGCCAGGGCCAGACGGCATCCATCGAAGAGTCCTTAAAGAACTCAAATGTGAAATTGCCGACCTCCTTGATAAAATATATCACTTATCCCTGAAATTGGGCTCTGTACTGGAGGAGTGGAAAGTAGCAAATGTAACACCGATTTTCAAGAAGGGATCCAGGAGCGATCTGGGAAATTACAGGCCGATTAGCTTAACGTCCGTTCCAGGCAAATTGATGGAAAGCATTCTCAAGGATAAAAACGTAAAGCACATAGAAGAACAAGCCCTGCTGGGGGAGAACCAGCACGGCTTCTGCAATGGTAAATCTTGCCTAACAAATCTTTTAGAGTCCTTTGCGAGTGTCAACAAGTGTGTGGATCAAGGTGATCCAGTTAACATAGTATACCTGGACTTCCAAAAAGCTTTCAACAAAGTTCCTCATCAAGGACTCTTGAGAAAGCTTAGCAGTCACGGGATAAGGGAACAAGTACATGTGTGGATTGCTAACTGCTTGAAGGACAGGAAACCGAGGATAGGTATAAATGGAGGGTTTTCACAATGGAGGGAAGTAAGAAGGGGAGTCTCCCAGGGATCTGTTCTGGGACCTGTGCTTTTCATTATTTATTTATTTTGTTTATTTATTTGATTTCTATACCGCCCTTCCAAAAATAGCTCAGGGCGGTTTACACAGAGAGATAACAAATAAATAAGATGGATCCCTGTCCCCAAAGGGCTCAAATCTATAAAGAAACATACAGCAACCGTCACTGGAAGTACTGTGCTGGGGGTGGAGAGGGCCAGTTACTCTCCCCCTGCTAAATAAAGAGAATCACCACATTAAAAGGTGCCTGTTTGCCAAGAGCAGTAATTTATTCATAAATGATCTAAAAGTTGGGGTAAGCAATGAGGTGGCCACATTTGCAGATGACACCAAACTATTTAGGACAATGAAATCCAAAACAGATAGTGAGGTAGGGATGTGCATGAACTGGTCCAGAGACCATTATAGAGGTCTCCGAACTGGTTCGAATGTGGCACGGTCCGGCGGTCCGGTACCAGCAGGGGTCTCCTTTTAAGGGCAGGGGGGTTGCACTTACCCTTCCCGCCGCTTTTCCCCCGCTGGAGCTCCATTTTTTTGAAATGTTTTTGGGGTGGCAGCATGCCCTCATAGGAACATAGGAAACTGCCATATAATGAATCAACCATTGGTCTATCTAGCTCAGTATTGTCTTCATAGACTGGCAGCGGCTTCTCCAAGGTTGCAGGCAGGAATCTCTCTCAGCCCTATCTTGGAGAAGCCAGGGAGGGAACTTGAAACCTTCTGCTCTTCCCAGAGCGGCTTCATCCCCTGAGGGGAATATCTTGCAGTGCTCACACATCAAGTCTCCCATTCATATGCAACCAGGGCAGACCCTGCTTAGCTATGGGACAAGTCATGCTTGTTACCACAAGACCAGCTCTCCTTATTTCCCGCCTGTAGGCTTCCAGCGGCATCTGGTGGGCCACTTTGTGAAACAGGATGTTGGACTAGATGGGCCATGGGCCTGATCCAGCAGGACTGTTCTTATGTTCTTATGTCCCAGCAAACACCCCCTCCCCATCCCCAGCGGCATTAGCCAGTATTTCAGTTCAATTCCATGTTATTCAAACTCGACAATGTTAAGTTATCAATTGGCTTTCCTCCTGCCACGCAACATCTGCAATCTACATTTGAAGTTGGATGTAGGCTGTAGTGTGTTGGAGAGAACCAGACACTGGCAACCCAACATGGCAAGTTCAGATGACATGGAAATGACCGGACATACCAGCTTGCTCCAGGAACAAGCTTTGGTTCTCCTCATCCTGCTTGCAGCAGTCTTATGAACTCACCATAAAATCTCTGCTTTTAGCTGCAACAGTTCTTCAGTTCTGTCCATGAAGCAGACTCCCAAACTATGTGTGAGTACAAAGAGTCCAGGCTATGATGAGCCTGAAAGATAAACACCAGCACCTTGAATTGAGCCCAGAAGTACACTGGCAGATTGCAGTTGATGCAGTATTGGCTTTATATATCTGCACCACACAACAGCCATTAGGAGATATGCAGCAACATGCTGCACAAGCTGGAGTGCCGGAACTGGTTTCAAAGGTGGACCACATAGAGCACAATATAGTAATTAAGGCCAGAGGGTACAAAACAATGGATTTCAATTGAAAAAGGTCAGAGCCTACACAATAAGTAGAGCTCAGTGAGAAAACACTGCTAGACACTGTGTTCTGACAGCAGCACTATCATTCCATCCACTATGTGGATGCTTCTAAATAGATTAAACAAATTAAAATGTCTAGCAATGGTTACTATGACAAATGGAACCTCTATATTCAGAGGAAATATATTTTTAGTACCAGATGCTGGGACAAGAAGGACTGCCCAATACCATCATGCCCTGTGTACAACCTTTCAGAAAAAGTGTTGGAAACAAAATGGTGAACTGACCAAGCCTTAATCTGATCCACTGAGCCCCTGGTGGCGCAGTGGTAAAAACTGCCGCCCTGTAACCAGAAGGTTGCAAGTTCGATCCTGACCAGGGGCTCAAGGTTGACTCAGCCTTCCATCCTTCCGAGGTCGGTAAAATGAGTATCCAGAATGTTGGGGGCAATATGCTAAATCATTGTAAACCGCTTAGAGAGCTCCGGCTATAGAGCGGTATATAAATGTAAGTGCTATTGCTATTGCTATTAATCTGATCCAGCAGGGCAAGTCTTGTTTTTAGACTGGGAAAATTCCACAGAGATTGTGCATGATATAGCCCACAAAGACAAATCACTCTTGAAACAGTATGCAACTTCGTAGCACCTCCCCCCCCCATCTTTAATATTTGAGGAGTTATACATACTTTGCAAGTACAGAAAGCTGCATTTCACAATTCCTTCATTTTATACTGTTTTCACTTTGGCTAACATTATGATATTGCACTGATTTTAGTACTATATCACTCCTATCAGAAGAGTTCTGTACTTGCCCAGCTTTTTTCATTCTCTGTTTAAGGAGTCAAACACATTTCCAACAAAGGTGTAGTTAGTTATTGACAATACATTTCAAGGAAGATAATCATTGTTTTTGTTATGAAAGATTATGAATACCGCTTTTTTTATCAGTTTCCCCTTTTCTCTGTCTGCTATTTATGCTCTGTCAAATCTGGTAATGCCCCTTTTATAGCTTTTTTTTTTTTTTAAACAAAAAGAAGCAGGCTACCAAAAAGGAAATATTATGGTCTATTCCATTAAACACAGTAAAACTTTAAATCTCACATAAAAATAGATCATCCAATTACATGGCAAAAGCATCACTTTTTCATTGTCCAGTACACAATATATTTACAGGAAAATTACCAGAAACTCCTCAGCTGTATCAGAACTCAACCTTATATTTAGATGCAGTCATATATTACTGCTGATAATGTGATGTCAGTGAATAGATTGGAATTTTTCACTGTCCTTTATCAAGATAAATTGTTCTGTCAATAGCAAATGGCTGCCAAGTATTAACACTCTGCACACTATATGACTTTTCATTCCAAGCAAAAATTGTATTTAATGCTTTTGCACAAAATCTATGGCCGTGACTATCCCTATTACCTATTTAACTACCTTTTAAAAGGAGGATTTATTTCTGCAAATTAGGACCTGGGTAACACAATGGTAACATGCGTCATAAACTTTAAGTCAATACAAAGCAAGACACTTGCAGTTTGAATGGGGAAATTTCTTATTCTCATCAGTTGGCTATCCAATAATATTATCAAGCTGTGGTGGGAGCAGCTGCTGAGAGCAGAACTTTATCTTGGCCTCCTTCCATCTGTACTACCACAGTGTCCCACAGTAGCAATTTGCTCATTGGTCTATTACTTTCAATAGGTATTCTAGTAATTGGCTATTTCACACTTGTAAGGCTTGAACTGGCAGAGTGCAAAGGCCAGGCAACCAGCCTGTCAGGGTCTAGCAATCTAGCCGTTCGTCAATTATCTTCTTCTTCTTCTTCTTCTTCTTCTTTTTTTTAACAAGAATGAGCGTATCTTCTGAAACCTTGTTGCCTCAGATCAGCTTTGATTCCAGTGTAATTCAACCAAAAAAACTTACTAACTCCTTATTTGAGGAACAAGGAGGTTGCCAGTGAGTGACTAATACATTTGTTACCTGGCACATGTTTGGAATTGGAAGAATAAGTGTGTGTGCCAGAGATGGCTTTTATCTTCGGAAGAAACAGTTTCAGGTGGTGCTGCCACTACCTGCTATCAGACACAAACAGCACTACTCACATTGCCAAGAACATATCAAGTCAGAAAATAGTTTATTTCTTGGAATTTTATAATTGATTAGATCACACACAAGTGAAACATATACACAGTGGTGTGATCCCAGGACTTTGTTTTAATTTGACAAAATGTAAAAAAGAAACATAATTTGCAAGGTATTTTCCAGACTTACAAAGCTAAGTTCACACATAACATTAGGAATCTCAAGTGTGAATTTTCCATACCCATGACATACCCATAATTACATCATCGCCACCATGCTTAATGCTAACAGGTTTGAAATTATTATTATTTTCTTTATGATGATTATGATTATTAAGAATATTTACATCCACTTTTTCACAAAATGAGGTTCACTAGTGATTTTCATAGAAAAAGAAATGAGATTATGCCCTGTCCCCAAAGGGACTCACAAACTAAGAAAGAGATACAACAGACGCAACAGCAAATATCCACTGGAAAAGATGCTATGTTGGATTAACAGGAACTGCTTTTTTCCTGCTAAAGAGGGAAGAGGGAAGATCTTGGGCTGGCAGTGACTGTGTTTCTGCTTCTGCCCTACCTTTCTTCAGGTGTGTTCCATCTGTGGGGCTGACTCTGCTGCTTTAAAGCTCAGGCTGGGCCAGGGCCTGAAGAAGGGAAGAGGGAAGATCTTGGGCTGGCAGTGACTGTGTTTCTGCTTCTGCCCTACCTTTCTTCAGGTGTGTTCCATCTGTGGGGCTGACTCTGCTGCTTTAAAGCTCAGGCTGGGCCAGGGCCTGAAGAAGGGAAGAGGGAAGATCTTGGGCTGGCAGTGACTGTGTTTCTGCTTCTGCCCTACCTTTCTTCAGGTGTGTTCCATCTGTGGGGCTGACTCTGCTGCTTTAAAGCTCAGGCTGGGCCAGGGCCTGAAGAAGGGAAGAGGGAAGATCTTGGGCTGGCAGTGACTGTGTTTCTGCTTCTGCCCTACCTTTCTTCAGGTGTGTTCCATCTGTGGGGCTGACTCTGCTGCTTTAAAGCTCAGGCTGGGCCAGGGCCTGAAGAAGGGAAGAGGGAAGATCTTGGGCTGGCAGTGACTGTGTTTCTGCTTCTGCCCTACCTTTCTTCAGGTGTGTTCCATCTGTGGGGCTGACTCTGCTGCTTTAAAGCTCAGGCTGGGCCAGGGCCTGAAGAAGGGAAGAGGGAAGATCTTGGGCTGGCAGTGACTGTGTTTCTGCTTCTGCCCTACCTTTCTTCAGGTGTGTTCCATCTGTGGGGCTGACTCTGCTGCTTTAAAGCTCAGGCTGGGCCAGGGCCTGAAGAAGGGAAGAGGGAAGATCTTGGGCTGGCAGTGACTGTGTTTCTGCTTCTGCCCTACCTTTCTTCAGGTGTGTTCCATCTGTGGGGCTGACTCTGCTGCTTTAAAGCTCAGGCTGGGCCAGGGCCTGAAGAAGGGAAGAGGGAAGATCTTGGGCTGGCAGTGACTGTGTTTCTGCTTCTGCCCTACCTTTCTTCAGGTGTGTTCCATCTGTGGGGCTGACTCTGCTGCTTTAAAGCTCAGGCTGGGCCAGGGCCTGAAGAAGGGAAGAGGGAAGATCTTGGGCTGGCAGTGACTGTGTTTCTGCTTCTGCCCTACCTTTCTTCAGGTGTGTTCCATCTGTGGGGCTGACTCTGCTGCTTTAAAGCTCAGGCTGGGCCAGGGCCTGAAGAAGGGAAGAGGGAAGATCTTGGGCTGGCAGTGACTGTGTTTCTGCTTCTGCCCTACCTTTCTTCAGGTGTGTTCCATCTGTGGGGCTGACTCTGCTGCTTTAAAGCTCAGGCTGGGCCAGGGCCTGAAGAAGGGAAGAGGGAAGATCTTGGGCTGGCAGTGACTGTGTTTCTGCTTCTGCCCTACCTTTCTTCAGGTGTGTTCCATCTGTGGGGCTGACTCTGCTGCTTTAAAGCTCAGGCTGGGCCAGGGCCTGAAGAAGGGAAGAGGGAAGATCTTGGGCTGGCAGTGACTGTGTTTCTGCTTCTGCCCTACCTTTCTTCAGGTGTGTTCCATCTGTGGGGCTGACTCTGCTGCTTTAAAGCTCAGGCTGGGCCAGGGCCTGAAGAAGGGAAGAGGGAAGATCTTGGGCTGGCAGTGACTGTGTTTCTGCTTCTGCCCTACCTTTCTTCAGGTGTGTTCCATCTGTGGGGCTGACTCTGCTGCTTTAAAGCTCAGGCTGGGCCAGGGCCTGAAGAAGGGAAGAGGGAAGATCTTGGGCTGGCAGTGACTGTGTTTCTGCTTCTGCCCTACCTTTCTTCAGGTGTGTTCCATCTGTGGGGCTGACTCTGCTGCTTTAAAGCTCAGGCTGGGCCAGGGCCTGAAGAAGGGAAGAGGGAAGATCTTGGGCTGGCAGTGACTGTGTTTCTGCTTCTGCCCTACCTTTCTTCAGGTGTGTTCCATCTGTGGGGCTGACTCTGCTGCTTTAAAGCTCAGGCTGGGCCAGGGCCTGAAGAAGGGAAGAGGGAAGATCTTGGGCTGGCAGTGACTGTGTTTCTGCTTCTGCCCTACCTTTCTTCAGGTGTGTTCCATCTGTGGGGCTGACTCTGCTGCTTTAAAGCTCAGGCTGGGCCAGGGCCTGAAGAAGGGAAGAGGGAAGATCTTGGGCTGGCAGTGACTGTGTTTCTGCTTCTGCCCTACCTTTCTTCAGGTGTGTTCCATCTGTGGGGCTGACTCTGCTGCTTTAAAGCTCAGGCTGGGCCAGGGGCGTGAGCCTCTTGGCGTGAGCTGAAGGGCGAGAGCACAAGGGCTCTCGTCCTTGTGGCTCTCAGCCGTGGGGTGAGCTGCCTGGGGCCCTGAAGATCCTTTCCTTCTGCCCTGAAGATCTGTCTTCCCACAATCAAGAAGCTAGCAGGAGATCACGCAAGTCTGGTCTTGGTTTTTTATTAAGCCAAGAAGCCGTGGTGGTTTATTCTGGGGAGATGTGCCTGGGGGAGCGAAAAAGTGGGTCTGGAGTGGGGGCGGCAATATCACGGGTAGCGGGCAGAGGGAGGTATGGCGGTGGGAGTTCGGCAGGCCGTTACAGGGGAAATCGGTCCAGGCAAATGAGGCCTGTTCCTTTTTCCGGCCCTTCTCCCAACCCTCTGACCCTAGGGAGCTCTGGGAACACTCCTTCGAGGATTAGGGTGCTGCTGCTGAATGCCAGGTCAGTTAACACAAAAACATCTCTTATCCACGATCTGATTGTGGATGAGCATGCTGACCTGGTATGCGTGACGGAGACCTGGTTGGATCCGCTGGGCGGGGTTGGTCTCTCTCAGCTTTGTCCTCCAGGTTTCCAGATCGTGCAGCAGCCCCGCCTCGAGGGTCGGGGAGAAGGCGTTGTAGTCATCTTTCGTGAGACTCTTCCCGTTTCCAGGTGCCCGGTCAGGCAATCTCAGAATTTTGAGTGTTTGTCCTTGAGGGTGGGCCTCCGAGATAGGCTGGGGATTCTGCTGGTGTACCGACCACCCCGCTGCACTTCAGTCTCCCTACCTGAGCTGGCGGGGGTGGTCTCGGAGGTGGCTTTGGGTTCCCCCAGGCTTATTGTTTTGGGGGATTTCAATGTCCACGCTGAGGCTCCCCTAGTGGGTGCGGCTCAGGATTTCATGGCCTCCATGGCAACCATGGGCCTGTCTCAATTGGTATCGGGCCCTACCCATGTGGCGGGACACACTCTGGATCTGGTTTTTGCCGACCGGGAAATAAATGATCTGGAGGTGGGGGAATTTGAGACCACTCCCTTGTCATGGACAGATCATCACCTGGTGGGGTTTAGTTTGACTGCTCCGTCTACCCTCTGCAGGGGTGGTGGGCCGATTAAGATGGTCCGCCCCCGGAGGCTTATAGATCCGCTTGGATTTCAGACGGCCCTCGGGGAGTTTCCAGTGTCCAGAGCTGGTGACCCTGTCGAGGCCTTGGTTGATCTCTGGAATGGAGAGATGGCCCGGGCTGTTGACACGGTTGCCCCCAAGCGCCCTCTCCGGCTTGGTGGAGCCCGTTCGGCTCCTTGGTTTTCCTCGGAGCTTAGGGCGATGAAGCAACTCGGGCGACGGCTGGAGCGACGCTGGAGGAAGAGTCGTCACGAATCCGACCGAACACGGGCTAGAGCCCATTTTAGGGACTATGCCGTGGCGGTGGGGGCGGCGAAGAAATGCTTTTTCTCCGCCTCCATTGCGTCTGCTCAGTGCAGACAAACAGAGCTGTTTCGTGTGGTGAAAACCTTGCTCCACACATCCCCCCAGACAATGGGGGAGGAGCCATCTACAGCTCTTTGTGATCGGTTTGCCTGTCGCTTTGCAGATAAAGTCGCTTGCATCCGTGCTGACCTGGACTCCAGAGTTTTGGCAGTTCCGGCAGATGTGCCTTTGGTACCATCTGGTCCCGTTGTGTTGGATTCTTTTCGGTTGGTGCGGCCTGAGGATGTGGACAAGATCCTGGGCAGTGTGCGGGCGACTTCGTGCGCTCTTGACCCTTGCCCTTCATGGCTAATAAAAGCTGCCAGGGAGGGGACAGGTAGATGGCTGGAGGTGATCGTTAATGCTTCATTAAGGGAGGGCAGGATGCCATCGTGCCTTAAGGAGGCGGTGGTAAGACCTCTATTAAAAAAGCCCTCCCTTGATCCCTCCAGCCTGGACAACTATAGACCTGTGTCTAACCTCCCCTTTTTGGGCAAGGTGATGGAGCGTGTGGTGGCGTCCCAGCTGCAGAGGGTCTTGGATGATACGGATTATCTGGACCCTTTTCAATCTGGCTTCCGCCCCGGGTATGGGACTGAGACTGCCTTGGTCGCCCTAGTGGATGACCTACGCCGGGAACTAGACAGGGGGAGTGCGTCCCTGTTGGTTCTGCTGGACCTCTCGGCGGCGTTCGATACCATCGACCATGGTATCCTTCTGGGCTGCCTCTCGAGTATGGGAATCGGAGGCACTGCGTTGCAGTGGTTCCGGTCCTTTCTTGAGGGGAGGGTTCAGAAGGTGGTGCTGGGGGACTACTGCTCGGCCCCGTGGCCGTTGGCCTGTGGGGTCCCGCAGGGATCGGTCTTGTCCCCCATGCTGTTTAACATCTACATGAAGCCGCTGGGAGAGGTCATCCGGAGATTTGGACTGAGTTGTCAGCAATATGCGGATGACACTCAGCTCTATCTCTCCTTGTCATCTGATCCTAGGGAGGCGGTGGATGTCCTGAATCGGGGGCTGGAGGCCGTGATGGGTTGGATGTGGGCTAACAAACTGAAATTGAATCCGGATAAGACGGAGGTACTGTTGGTCAGTAGGAGAGCCAATCGGGATGAGGAGATTTTACCGGTTCTGGATGGGGTTGCACTCCCCTTGAAGGAGCAAGTACGCAGCTTGGGGGTACTACTGGACCCGGCTCTGCTTTTGGAAGCTCAGGTGGAGGCGGTGGCCAGGGGTGCCTTTGCACGGCTTCGGCTGGTGCGCCAGCTGCGTCCCTTTCTCGAGAAGGCAGATCTGGCCACGGTTACCCACGCCTTAGTCACGTCGCGGCTGGATTACTGTAACGCGCTCTACGTGGGGCTGCCCTTGAAGAATATCCAGAAACTGCAGCTAGTGCAAAACGCGGCAGCTAGGGTTTTATCCGGAGCTGCCCGTTGGGAACATATCACCCCCATTTTGAAAGAGCTGCACTGGCTGCCAGTTCGTTTCCGGGTCCAATTCAAGGTGCTGGTTTTGACCTTTAAAGCCCTAAACGGTTTGGGCCCGGGGTATCTGAGGGACCGCCTGCTCCCACGGGTTGCTGCCCGCTTGACAAGGACATCTGAGGGGGCCCTGCTCCAGGTGCCGACAATGAGGGAGGCCCGGCTGTCGTGCACTCGGGACAGGGCCTTCTCTGTTGCTGCCCCCAGACTCTGGAATGCTCTCCCAGTGGCCATTCGTTCCTCGGACTCCATCACGGCTTTTAGAAAGCTTTTAAAGACTTGGCTTTTTACCCAGGCTTTTACATGATCGTTTTCTACTGCAGCTTCTTTGTGTTTTTATTTGTTGTATTGTTTTTATACCTGTTTTTATGTTTTTATATTTTTAACATGATATTTTTATTGTCTTTTTATTGTATGTTTTTAACTTTTGTAAACCGCCTTGGGGTTATCTTTTTAACGAAAGGCGGTATATAAATGCAAAAATAAATAAATAAATAAATAAAATAAATCTAAGAGAAACACCACCTTTAAAAGAAGCCTGCTTCCCCATTTAGCAAGACACAGCAAACTCTAATGACCAAGGACCCCTGATTAGCTTAATCAACATTAATATTGCTGCCACTGTAACACTGAATCAGGTTAAGGCTGATGGCGGTGGTGGGGTGGAGAAATGTAGCAGTAACTCAGTGTAAACTGAAATGGTAGAATGTGTGATCCTGCAATCCACTCCCATTCATTTAACCATGGTTACAAGTTAACCAGCATGATGTCTTTACAGATTAAGGTTAAATAGGTTAAGGCTGTTTTTGATGAATGGCCAAATGAAAGTTCTGTTACATTGTTACTATTTCTAGTGAGTATCATTCAGAACTTTCATACTTCAGAATATGCAGTTAATATGCAACATCACTGAAATGTCAGAAATAAGGAGTCTCATGACAAGTTTATCATCTATCTGTTTTTCCCCCCAAATGCCACACTAAGTTTAGCCGTATTTCACTTATTGTTGTTTGTTTTATGTGCACCAACTCTAAGTATTCTTCTCACGAGTACTGTGGAAAATCCATATCACTATGCAGAGAGAGAGAGAGAAAGAGAGAGAGAGAGAAACATTCCACCAAAGCTGCAGTTGTCGTTTAGTGGTAGAACATCTGCTTTGCATGCAGAAGGTCCCAGGTTCAATCTCTGGCATATCCAGGTAGAGTCAGGAATCCTGTCTGAAACTTTCAAGAGCCACTGCCAGTCAGTGTACTATAGACAATACTGATGGACTAATGATCTGACTCAATATAAGGCAGCTTTCTATGTCCCTTTGTTTGTCATTAAGGCAGAACAATCAGTTAGTTGATTATATATTCAGAGTTCTTTTGAGTCATTCAACCTAATTGTCTTGGTTTAGCTACTTTCAAAGGGAGCCCCAAACTGTTTTACACAAGTTCTTCTCTCCCACTCTCCTGCATTGGGAGAGTGGAGTGTCCTCTTTGGACACTCTGTTCTTGCTGTGAAGAACACCTACTTATATCTAGCCAAAGTATCCAATGTGCAATGCAATTAATTACATTTATTATGTACATTTTATTATGTACGTTTATTCTAAAGTAAGTGGTTTTAGGATTGCAGCCAACACTATTGTCTGAATAGGCATATATGCTAAGGGACAACACTACAGTAGAACAGTGTCTCCTTATTTTAACTTGATTAGCAGACTGATCCTAAACACACTTACTGAGAAGTCTTATAGAGTTCAATGGGACCACTTACCAGCCAGCATACAGAGGACTGGAGTCTCAGGCATATATATCACACAAACACACACCCAACACAAAATGGCATGGTAGCTACTTGAAAGCACCATGTGATGCTATTCCAGACTGCAAGCCATCTGCATGAGTGGCTTATCACACAGAATCACTAATAATAGAGCTGTTATGATAACTTGGGGAAATCTGCTATAAGTATTTGAGCTTCAGGCACAAACAGCCTGTCAAGTCTGGGCTCCACCTAATTGTTTTCAAGCAACTACCATGCTATTTAATGAATGTGTGTATCAGGATATCTTTGTTTTATAAGTGTGTATTCGGTATCAGTACATCTAAAAGCCAGTTTGGTTGCTGACCAGGCTCGTGGCAGGAGATCTGTAATCTATGAATAACTTGAACATAAGGGCACATCCATAACAACAACAAAATTAAATTTTCCTACAGCCTACATGAATAAAACTGCAATTCTAAAGAAAGAATATATGTATAGAGAGAATAGTGATTTAGAAAGCTGTTAAGGATGTTCAAAAATCAATTCCAAATTTTGAACGAATAAAACTAAGGCTCTTCATAAATTTACTT
Source organism: Hemicordylus capensis (assembly GCF_027244095.1). Lineage (NCBI taxonomy): Eukaryota > Metazoa > Chordata > Lepidosauria > Squamata > Cordylidae > Hemicordylus > Hemicordylus capensis. The sequence continues at coordinate 178,613,605 of NC_069661.1, read as the reverse complement.
CCAAATGGATCTAAGAGTTATGCACCCTTACTAGCTGAATAAATGACATGACACTGAAGCATATCTAATTGTAATACATCACAAGATAATCTGTCAAGACCCAAGTGCTCAAGCCCTGTCACCCTTCTTCATCCATTATTTATATATATCCTTCATTGCCAATGAAACCCCTATGAAGTATAGTACAGAATCTACAGGCTACGGATGTGCCATTCTACCAATATATCCCAGTGCCTTTCAGAGTGAGAGCCTACACAGTAATTGTTAATCTGATAGAGGAGTGGTTGTGATGGAAACAAATATGGTAGGGTCACAGAATCGGCAATCATTGTGCATTGGCCCGAAGCATTACTTTGTGCTTTTGGCCAGGTACAAAAGTGCAGCTTTGTGAGTTCCGCTGCTCAAGCTTTCTTTAATCATACAACCATGTCTTCTCCTCCTGTATGCAGCACTACCAGCAGAAATGCAACTGAATGGCTTTTTAGGAGCATCTGCTACAGTAATAGGAAATCTAACTAATGGACCAATTGAATGTTTTATTTGAGAGTTGCCAAAGATGTGTGAAGGGCAAACCACTGGACATATTTACATAAAATCATGATCCAAAAAGTATCAGTTCAGCAGCTGCGACTGGAAAGGAAATCTTGCTGTTGCTGCTGCTGTTGTTATTGCCCTATCTTTGCTTTACACGTTTCATACAGTATGCTGGTTTTTATTGTAGAGAGAAAGAGGAATTCTTCAGAGCATAAGCCATGCTGCTTCTCTAATTAAAACCACACATTGCACTTTGTTTTTAAAAGAACCACTCGTTGGTTCATAAAGATCCCCCGCCCAATACTTTTAAAAACACTGTGCAGCCAGGACCTCTGCATTTTTCATTGGGGGGCAATAGCAACCAAAATCTGCTTCAGGTATTCACTACTAGAAAATTAAAAGCCCTGAAAGTCATTGGCTACAGTATGTTATTATTGCAGTCAAATTAGAAATGTTTATTATTGGTCAATAAGGTTCCAAATAAACTGGTATGCCATGGATATATATGTTCCATAGCTCTGCAGTATCCAGGCTGTTGCTATTCCATTCACATCACTAAAGCCTCTCTCAACTTTGGATAGCATTTGTACCCGTAGGACAATCCTTTCACTAGAACTGATTCACAACGAATATAATGCACACATTTGCATTAATCTCATAGTACACTTTCTGAAATGCATAAGTTGAACTACGATATATGAACTACACAGTTCATATATCGAAGCAAAGTAGCAATGCTCTGTAGTTGTGAGCTCCTCTTGCCACCTGCTGCTTCTTGTGGTCTCACTTATTTAGTTCAGTTAAATTCTGGACTGAAGTGTTGGACTGAGGATAACTTGGACACATGCACTTTCATCACTTGTGGACTGCATAACCAAATTACCCTCTACCTGGCCTCAAGGTTTCTTGGGGAAATGACTTCCAACAGGAAATCAAGAATCAGGAGTGGTTGAACATTTGGAAATGCAATCCAGTTACTTCCTTCTTGGCCCAAATTAAGGAAAACTTCCTCAAAGTTTTTCATCGATGGTACCTGACCCCAGTAAAGTTAGAACACATTTATAAAAACTGTTCTCTGCTTTGCTGGAAAGGTTGTGGGTTGAAAGGAACCTATTTTCATCTTTGGTGGGCCTGCCCCTGGGTCTTACACTTTTGGTCAGAGGTATTCTGAGAGATGAGCAAAATCACAAATCAAAAAATAGGATTATGCCCCCAGCGGACGTTAGTAAATATATTTCCTGGGGTCAACACAGATGTGTCATCAAAAAAATTAGTGGTGTTTATGGTAACTGTGGCCTGGTTAGCTATAGCCAAGCACTGAAAAAAATCAAACCATGTTGATGAGTAACTGGTATAAGCATCTATAGCATACTGCAATATCAGAATCATTATCTCATATTATTCGGTCTTGTGCAAATCAGACCACAAATAACTCTTTTAATGTTATATGATCAGATTTTATTCATTACACCAATTGGAATAATTATGGTTGTCTTCTTACCCTAGATAATATTACAATGTGGATGGACAGCCAAATTGGGGTTTGGTGTATGATGTTTTGCCATTTGTGTTTGGATTAATTTTGTTTTGCACTGTAAATTTCCTTCAAATAAAGTTTAAAAATAAAAAAGATCAAATTACATTTTGCATTTGTGAAACCGCTGTTACAGACAAAGCATTGTATGAAATCTCAAACATGGTATTTCCTAATGGCAAGGGGCTGTTCACATATTCAGTTGTGATATCATATTTAAGGATGTGTACAAGAATGTGTAAATCAGTCCTTAGACCAAGATAATCTATCTGAAAAGCAGTATATAAATAGAGACTAGCTCAGTATTGTTTACACTGACAGGCAGTGGCTCTCTTGGGTTTCAGTCAGGAGTTTCTCCCAGCCCTACTTGGAGATGTCAGGGACTGAACCTCTGCATGCAAGCATGCAGATGTTCTTCCACTGAGCAATGGCCTCATCCCCTAACACAGGCCTGCTCAACTCTGCCCCCCACCAGCTGTTTTTGGACTACAACTAATAATCCCCAACCACAGTAGCCAATAGCCAGGGATCATGGGAGTCATAGGCCAACATCTGCAGGAGGGCTGAAGTTGAGCAGCCCTGCCCTAAGGGGATAATCACATAGCACATACATGTCTCCCATACAAATGCAAACCAAGGCACACCTTGCTTAGCAAAAGGTACAATGCATGTTCACTACCACAAGACCAGTTGTAGTATTTGTAATACTTTCAATATCTGCTTTCAGTCCTGATCTTCTAGTAGGAACGTCTGTCAATGGGAGCTGACTAAAGCAACTGACTAAATAAGGCCAAGTTTAAATCAGGGGGATTAATATCCAAAGTCCTTATCTCATTTTCTACAATAAGCATTGAAGTCACTGTTGTTTCCATTTTATAGCTTGAATAATGAGAGTAATATATACGCTTACCCGACAGTTGATAGCTATTCTCCCTCTTATTGCTCAAAAACCAGTGTCCACAGTTTTTCATGGATCTCCCTCTAGCTCACTAATCCCACATCACATCCTGCCATCACAATATTGCGCACGCTTCAAGGGGATTGCTCAGTGACATGTAAAGCAAGAAGTCTCCCTCTTCTGATCCCCAATGAGTGCTGCATATTCTCCTTGCTTAGGCATTTCCTACTGTTTGATGGATTCCTCCCCCACAATTCCCAACTGTGCATAGTAGCTACTAAGCTACAAGGATATGTAATTAGTAAAGGAGACTTTCACACAATTATATCTACTAGCTTCACAAAGTTCATGTTTATAGTTTCATGTTTTAAGCAATAAACAAAAGTGCTTTAGGGTTTTTGTTGTGTGTGTTCTAAAGACAAAACACTGTCTTGTAATTAGAAAGATGCTTCCTTTATGAAACAAAAGGAACTGTATTTTTCCCAAAGACTAAAGCAGTTAAGATGATAATGCTACAAGAAAATGAATAAAAACCCTCTTCTGATTGCATTTCAAGGACTCTCGTTTAACTAGTTCCAAGAGTCCTTTTTCTGATCATAATAAAATTATTTGCCATATGGTTCAGATGCTTACGATACTCTTTCAATGAGAGGATTATGCATGAGATGTAATGCCTACTGTAGCTGCAGCCAAGCACACAGCTGGCTCAGATAATGCCAACAAATGGCTTCATCTATCTCAATGTCACGTAGGAGCTGGTGCGATGAGAATCAGCCCAGAGTACAATTAAAATCTACATCATCTGTGAGAAAGGTGATGAAGGTTCTGACATCAGAGCTGTGCCAGATTCATCCTCTTTCCAGTGCAACAGAAGAAACATGTTGCCCCTTTCACCCTGTCACACTAATGATGTGCTCAGCACATCCTTCCCCGTGCACATTAAAGGCAGTAAATCAGGAAGACTCCTCTTTTTAAAAACTTCACCTTTATCTGACATTCAGTAACAAGAACAATTTCTAAATTTAAGTATATTCCTTGCTCCCTTCTCTCTGATGAGATAATGCCACTGAATCCTGCTTCTGGCATACAGATAGATTGTGGAGTTTATGATCCATATGCCCCCCCCACCTTGTGTGACAATGTGCAAGAATTTGCTCTTATTTAGTCACACTAATAAAAATAGGTGTGCACATCCATTTGTTCCAGGAAGACAAATTTTATTGCAAGTACATCCATAATTCACAGCAAACAAGTTCAGCAAACAATCTCATCTTCCCAGCTTTCATGACTTGGAAAGGTTTGTGTAGTGATTTTCATTTTTTTCATATTTATTAAAGACAAAAACTCCCTTTAACAAATATTTTATATCTGATATTTTTAATGAACCATTGGATATATATATATATATATATATATATATATATATATATATATATGTATTTCCAGTGATTCAGCATAAATATCAGAAATAATAAAATTTGAATGCAAGAGAAAAATAATTACAAACTGTAGATTTAACATTTTAAGCTTTGAAGGGTAAACGTGTTAAACCTTTATTTCAAAAATATAGCAAGATTGTGTTTGCTTTCTTCGTGTTAGGACTGGTGGTTCAGAACCAAGATTGCAACAAGATCAGGATGGAAAGTGAAGCAATTTCCAATAGTGGTATGCAGATAAAAAGGTGGTGCCAGAAAGCATGCAGCAGGTTAAGCAGTATATATGGAATGGAAGCAAGGCTAGGACTGGTGTGAGGAACAAAGAGTAGCCAGGCAGGCAAACATGTACAGCAGGCAAACAGACACAGCTTGAACTAGTGATATCCAGAATTGTTCTAGGAGCAATTTCAATGAAATCCAAAGGTGGATAGAATGAAACAAAGAGCAAGAAATTTTTCAGGAGTAGGCAAGATTTTTTTTAAAAAAAATAAATACTACTTTTAAGAAAGGCAGCTTGAGGAGAGCTGGTCTTTTGGTAGCAAAAATGAACTGTCCCCTTTGCTAAGCAGGGTCCACCCTGGTTCACATTTGAATGGGATATCACGTGTGAGCACTGTAGGCTGTTCCCCTTAGAGGATGGGGCTGCTCTGGGAAGAGCACCTGCATGCTTGCATGCAGAAGGTTCCAAGTTCCCTCCCTGGCAGCATCTCCAAGATAGGACTGAGAGAGACTCCTGCCTGTAAACTTGAAGAAGCCACTGCCACTCTGTGTAGACAATACTGAGCTAGATGGACCAATGGTCTGACTTGGTATAAGGCAGCTCCCTATGTTCCTACATGCTCTTTGGTAGCAAAAAGGAGTGCTCTCTCTCTTTCTCTTTTTTCCTTCTTCATCTTTGCAGGCAGTGGCAGATGTGGTGCTGGAAGCACTAGGCCTCTTCATAGTGCCTGGCTGTATCTGGCTACCATTTTTGTTCTAAAGGGCTTTTGGAATAATATTGTCCATGTTGTAGTATCATTCGAGGGGACCTCGGTGGGGGGTAGCAGCTGAGTAGAGCCAGCTGCCAGGAAGAGATCTAGCACTTCCAGTGCTGCTCCTGCCACCACCTTTAAAGGCATAGCATAAGCTGAGGTGGGGAAGGGGAGATATTGGAGCATCATATTGGAAAGAGGAACCTTCTGCCACCAATAACCAGCTTCCTCTCACAAAACCTTAAGAATTATGCATGCCCATTCCCAGAAAATGTCGAAATAGCCCCCATTTTGTCATCTCACAATGGGCCATTCAAGTCATGACAAAGGACTGGTTTAGATCATTTAATTAGAGGCTAGTCTGAATGTTCCAATCACATGTGATTGTTCAGGGCCAGCAGATGGTATGCCAGATGACATGGCAGGAATGATGTACTCTACTTTCTCCTCACACAGTGGGCTGCCGCTTGTACAGTTCATTTGAACTGGCCCATTGTGTCATTCCAAGGAATGGCTGCCAGTGATCTGAGAAATTATCATGGATTTCTCTGACCCAACAACCCACTAAAATTTTCCCTTCCCAACTTGTGGAAGGGCATATAAGATCAGTTCTAGTCTGCATTAGCTTGGACTTTCTGTTGCTTAAATGGAACAACAGGTACAGGTTATGAGATATTATGGTGGCTTCTCATGATGTCCTGTAAGTAGGTGCAAAGCAAGTAGGAGGGAACCAGAGGTTCCCAGGGAGCACATACTCCTAGCAGGCATGTCATCTGAACCTGGCAATGTGCCTGGCTACTGATGTCTTCTAAGGTTCTACCATGAATCTCTGCCCAACTTCAAATCTAGATGTCAAGTTGTATGGAGGTTTTCAGTAGAATCTTGGGTGGAAGTTGTAACCAGGTGTCTGCAAGTTCAGGCAATGCCAGCAGGGAGTACATCCTCCCCAGGAAACTCCATTTCCCTCTTACTTGTCGGCGATCATCTTATTTGTGGGCAATCATGAGGAGCCACCCATAGTGTAAGATGAAACATCATGGGTTCTTTGGATTATGCGACAGGTTGCTGATAGCAGAGCTCAAATTCAGGCCTAGTGGACTTTTACAAGAAAATAAAGTTTTAGTGTGTGGAGCAAGAAGATGTTTTACCCCTATCTTGACTATTTTAAAATATATATTAAAGAATATCAGCATAAACTCATACCATTTAGCAATTATAAAAATGGCTATTTTCCCCCAACATATAATTACTGAAAAACTTAACGTAAAAATAGAAAGCAAAATGTTTGAAGTTTAAATAACAGACAGTAGCAGCTATTAGTTAAGAGCTATCCTAAAAAAAACAACACACACAACACACACTCTCTCTCACTTTGTCCTACATGACGAGAAAAGCTTCAATGGAAAGCAATTGCACGCTTCTTCTACAGCCCAGTAACCTGCTGCAAACTAACTCTTGGAACTCCAGCCTTGACCAAGAGATGCAATCTTGCTAACATAATGCTTTTTAGACTGCTACAATTCCAGACAGACAAATCTGCCCAGAAACATGTAGAGTCTAACAAAAAATGTCAAGAGAGACAGATTGATAAATGCTGCTTCGTGATACACTTACTGACCAAACAAAACACAAATATTTGGAATATGGCAATTGTAACAAGGCAATACATTACTTTCCTTGGTTCACAAGGGAAAAAATAGTGGACAATATACCAAAGCTGACAGAGATAAAAGAGATCACAAGTCAATATTACACACGCCCTCCCAGGCCCATGTAACAAGCACAGACTCTAGTTAACAAACTAATAACCATAAAATAGAGAAATCAGACTGACCTTGACCTCAGACCATGCTGCATGAAATAAAGAGGGGGGAAAGGCTTTAGAAAACACTGCTTTCCATTGTGATCACTAAATTTGGTTACTTAGGTTATCAGTTCATTGTTATCTTTGTTATTATTTGGTATCATCCAGCCAAAAGATAACACTTCTGTTTTTAATATAACATAGAACAGAACTATGATTGTTAGATCATTTGTGTGTCCAGTATCTACTGTAAGAACAATCAGATGCTAAACTGTCAGCAGAATTGTTTTTTTTAATGAAAAATGTTATTGTTAAACAAAGAAAATGAAAAAGGTGGTCTGTAAAAGATAAAGCCAATTGTTCCTGAACAAGCCAATTGTTCTCCTGAGAGAAAGATTTTTGAAACGAAATGGGGTGCCACAGAATCCAACAATTTCATTTGAAATATGTAAATAAAATCCATACAATTAAAATATTTTGGAAAAGGTAAGAACTAAGATAGATTTTATTGTAATAATGAAACTCTCATTACAGGAGTTATCTGTTTCATACCTTCAGTTTGAACCTACCTAATCATTTGTAAAGGTTACTGAGTGTGTAACAAATTTGTGCTCAGGACTGGTGATTACCTTCCAACAATACCAACAGGGGCACTCCTAGGTAATTTTGGTGCCCAGACCTGAAGGGTTTCAGAGCCCCCCACCCCCAAACAAGTTAGAATTAAAGTTATACCTGCTGCAAACGGCGGTGCCGAAAGGTCCAGGGGGCCCTCCTGCCTGCCACAACCTGCACCTCTGGTTCCTCCCCAAGTCTGTTTGGTGGGTCATGGATGACATCCACCCTGGATGTGAGAGCAGTTCTGCAAGGCAGAACACATCATCTCAAGGAGTTCTGAGAAGCCAGTGGCAGTCAAACCAGCTGCTGCTTGGCTTGATCTCTCCATGAAATACTATCACCACTATTAATTAATTAATTAATTAATTAATTACATTTGTATACCACCCAAAACGCAAGTCTCTGGACAGAACAAAAGTTTCCAAAGGGAACATAGATATAAACAAACAAATAAAATGACTCCCTGTCCCCAAAGGGCTCACAATACAAATTTTAAAAGGAACATAAAATAGACACCAGCAACAGCCACTGGAGGGATGCTGTGTTGGGGAAGGATAAGGCCAGTTGCTCTCCCCTTGCTAAATAAAGAGAATCACCACTTTTAAAAGGTGCCTCTTCGCTCAGTTAGCAGGAGACTTCAGAACAATGTCGCAGTGAGGCTGAAGGCACTCTGGGTGCAAACTCTGGAGCACCCTGCCATGCTTTCATGTGCTATTTTGCTCCCTCCACTACCCCTTTGCTGGCTGCGCTGCTCCCCCACTGCTTACCCCAGCGATGGTGAAGGTATGTCCACACTCCAACCACACTCCAGCTGAGTGGGTCAGCAACTGGACCTGGGAAGTGGCAGCGGGCGGCATGAATACTGCAATGGGATTGGGCAGCACCTCTGCCATGCATCACTATAAGCTGGCCAATGGGGGAGGAAAGGTGAGCAAGGCAACCCATAAGGGCAAGAAGGCCCTGAGAGGTGGTGTGGGCTCTTCAGACCTGTCTGCCCTATTGAAGCACCACCCCTGTTTCAGAAACATTATGAATGTATTTCACCAGATTCAAAACAGATTCAAAACAAAATTTCACCAGATACAAACACTGGATGTTAAGCTATCTGGATACTGCTCGTTAAATTGGCCTTAAGGTGATGGCTGAGATTCTATTCAATTTCACAATTTTTTGTTGCAAAATAATAATAGTGGTTACTACTTATGCTACCTTTTTTGCTTCTTGCTCCTTCACCACATCTTGCTGAAGATACAGGGGAAAGGAAGAAAGATACAGGAGAAGGTAAAAATAGGTACAAAGTAAATATCATTTTTAGGTGAGGAAAATATTCCTTATTAAAAAAACAGATTGCTGTATGATTTTTAGCTATGGTAAAATATAACATGTATGTTTTGAATTGTACACACACATGGACACATATCCTCATGCACTCTTTTGATATACTGTTAGCTCAAAGTTTCTAAGTTACAATTTAAAATCTACATGAAATTGCAAAGAGGAAAAAAGTTGTGATGCAATCAGAATGTTAAAAATACAGAGATAGCAATATGTTGTGGATGAAATTGCTGATTTCAAAGCTATTTTTCTTTTTCTATTAGGGCATGTTCTGAAGGTTCTAATTTCAGAGACTGGACTGCTGCCTCAGCACTTCCAGACCTCACAGCCCAGATGCATAAGCAATGCTGATCCACAGCCAGTCAGCAAATCTAATGGAGAGCAGTGCCAGAGCAGATTGGGCTGTGCAATCTGGGGGTTGGCTGGCTTCCCATGGTGAACACAGCAGTATCTACCTTTGCACCAGGCCAAGAAACATATCATGGTACTTTGTACGGCAGCAGAACCCTGCCATTGGGATCTGTCCTCAGTACAAATAATATCAATAGCTAAACCCAATCAAAAAAACAGACTATCATTCTAAATGCACTTACTTAAAAGTTAGGTCTGCTGAAGCCAACAGGACATTTCCCCAAGTAATCATGCTTAAAAGCAGGACACCAAATGCTGTCTTTTTGTTTGTTTTTTTCCTATTATACTAGACCTAGCTATCAAAAAAAGGAAGAAATACTGCTTGCTGCTACTAAATATTGCATTAAAATAACACTGATAGATCTGAAAAACTGAACAATAGACTAGATTTGAAAAAGCAAGTTCATTCATGCAACCATTTGATTCCTCATTCAGCTTATGGCACTGCACATGCAGAAGATAGCAGCATATTCCCATCTAGATGGACAGTCACATATTTCACCAGTCCAATAGCTGGCTGCCCACATGGCAGCCTTTTCAAACAAATCAGCTGCCAGTTTAGGAATGGCTGAATTCAGTCCCTTCTGCTCCTCCTTCCCACCAAACAACTAATCGGTATAGTTTTAATCTTCTATAAAAAAGAGTCTCTACACACAGCCCTGTCTGCTCTACATGTGCTGCTTAAGATTAGGGTATTGATTATTGACTGGATCCAATCCAAGAACACAAATAATTCATGTGAAATTTTAATTAAAATTAAATGGCTGTTGAGCTAATTGAAGGTAAAGAAGTTCTTCAACACTATAATTAAAGAGTTAAGTCTAATTTGCTGTTTACAGAACAAAACTAAATAGCAATCTGGTTTTCCTTAATACACTGAAAATGTAAACAAAAAATTCCAGCAAAGCATCTAGAGGCTGAACTAAACTAAAATGGTCACAACTGTAAGGAATTAAATATTGAATTTTCATTAGTGTATTAAAAATCCCCAAGCAAGATAAAAGATAGTCTTTTTAATCAGTATTATCTAATTACTGTAGCATTGGCCTACTGCTTCCATCTGTTTAGTTACGAAGAAAATCAGAAATACTTTTATTCAAGAGCCACAGATAAAACATAGGATCTCTAGAGCCCAAAAGGGACAGACAATGCCAGTCCATTCTCAAAATCCTTGTCCTCCTTTAAAACATAATTATGAAATGTCTTATCATTTTGATTAAAAATTGAGGCTTCCAATCCTTCAAGTTCACATGCCAAATTAGGGGTATGTATTCTTCGGACCCAATATTATCTCCTCATAACAACTATGAGCATGTTTTAACTGTCTGGCAAATAAGAGATTTGCTTTCCTTCTTTAAACTTGTTTGCCATTTACCCGTTGTGCCCTAGCCGGTTTGTGCCAGCTAGGTTGGGCCAGCTGGGTTGAATGCCACTTACCCATCATGAGCTGGGAGGCAAGATTGTGCCCGGGGCTCAGACGATGAAGCCAAGCTCAGACGATGAAGCCACCCTTTCACATCATTGGCCATGTGAAAGGGTGGCTTCAATCAATCTTTTTTTTTGGTAGTGCATATATTGTTAGTATAAGTAAAAACAGAAAAGGATACATCTCTGAGAGTATACATGATTACATACTTCAATCAATCAATCTTTATTACGGTCACAGACCAACAGAAAGTACATTTTAAAACCCAAATAGCAATATATTTTATACTCTATCATAAAATGATTTAAAATATACAATAAGAAATATAAAAGATTCTAAAATACATTATTAACATAAAATGATTTAAAATATAAAAAATAGGCACATGACTGCACTAAAAATCTAGCTATGGCTCTAATAAGAGACATAGTAGACTCTGGGCTACATTTTGATTTAACTATGGCTGCAATAAGAAGCATAGGAATAAACCATGTAGCAGTACCTAGATGGCGTTGCATGTTTATAATGTAAGAAAAGGTTTTAAAAGATTTAAAACATATAAAATCAAGACAGTAATCATTTAAAATAACAAGAGCTAATATGCATTAAGAGGTTATCAAATAATATGCACAAAAATATAAGCCAGTAAAATAGTAGCCAGGAAGTTGCAGGTCTATAGGTTGTTGGGTTGCCACACTAAGGCAGTAGCCATGGCTGTTTTCTAGTTCATAGTGGCTGGCTCTGGGCACGGGTGATCATTGTCCGCCAGATATTAATTGCTGCCGCACAGAACCTGGTAACACTATAGGTGGCAGCAAGGTTGCTATCAAAGAGCAGCAAAGAGATGTAAAACTGGTCTGTTCGCCCAGGATAGCCATGTAATAGTGGTAAGATGAGGGAGGCACAGATGTCCCTGTAGAACAGGCACTGCAGAAGAACGTATCCTGCTGTTTCTACCTGCCCTGAGTTGCAGGGGCACTTGTACTCTGAGATTGGGATCATCCTATAGTGACCTTCAAGCATGGCTGAGGGAAACACATGGCCTTTCTATGCTTTTGGACCTCCAATTGCATTAGGCATGGCAAGGGTGCGCTGACATACCTGAGTCCTTCACTTACAGGTAAGTTTGCCTACGTCGGATTGGTGCTCTATATCCATAATACGTTGTTGGATGAGTGCCTTGGCCGGGTCGTACCCCAAGTTAACTAAGTGAAGCAGGGATAGACCCAGGGACTTTATTTTATTCATAGCTGACTGTTTCCAACTGGATTGGAAGTCATCACATAGCGTTAGTGGGGGCTAGGCTTGGGGGGGAAAGGGAGTGTTTTAGCCAGTAGTTCAGTATGGTCATCCATACCCTTGCCACCACTTTCATTAGGCCTGTCTCTAGATGTGTAGCGTTAGATACACATCTTGGTACTTGAAGAAGTGCTCTTAGTAACTTTGATTGCACACATTCCAGCAAGGTGGAAGAAGTTGGGGAAGGGGTCAAGCTGGGCACCATAGAGTAACTGCACTATTGGCTTGGCTTCATACAGTTTTAGCACTGCGGGAATATAGTGGCCACCTCTCATTCAGAGGAACTTAAGAATAGCAGAGGAGCTCCTCTGTGCATTTAGTGCTGCATACTCCCCACGTGTCTTCCTAGAGCCGGAGGAATACAGGACTATCCCCAGATATTTACAGCAAGGCATCTGTTCTATCTTGTGCCCATCTATACACCAGGAGTGGGTTTGGGGCCTTTTGGCAAAGGCCATGATTTTGGTTTTGGGATAATTAAGCTCCAGCAGATCTTCCTTGCAATACTGGGCCCAAGCCTTCAGTGCTAGTTTAAGGCCAATTGGGGTCCTTGAGAGTATTACTGCATCATCCGCATATAATAGGGTGGAGATGTGGGCTCCTGCGAGTTTAGGAGGATGGAAGTCTAAGTTGCTAATTTGCCCCACCATTGTATTGATGTAGAAGTTGAATAGTAACGGTGCCAGAATGCAGCCTTATTTTACACCCTTTCGTGTTACGGTGGCTCTAGTGAGATGTCCCTGCTGGTTGTACCTTACCTTGAGCAATATGTCAGTATATACAATACGTATTAAGTATGACAATCGCCGGTCTATTGAGGAGGCCTCTAGCTTCTCCCATAATCTAACTCTCGAGATGGAGTCAAAAGCTGTTTGAAGAAGTGGCATATCAGAAGTGGAGTGGGAGACTTCTACCTGCAACCTCCTGCTTGCTCACTCATTCTCTCTCACCTTTAGCCCTTTCAGTGCTGGCAGAATGATTTAATACAGCTGTGACAGGGCCAGTGTCACCTTGACGATCTGCATGTCCAAGACTGATCAGCGTGGCAGGGAATACCTTATACGGTTGGCCTGCAGTCCCTGGGAGATTGTTTGCCCAGTCTGTGTGCTGACAGCTTTTCTCAAAGTAAGGGGTGATGGGGAGGGTGTTATGTTTCACCATGTTAATTCCTCCCCATTGACCAAGTACCAGTTCTGGCCAGTAGTTAAGGCTGTCTTGGTCAATGAAGGCCTTGATGCACATGACTTGGGCACCCACTCTTTTAGGATAGGGGCAGCTTCCACAGCTATGGTGGCTGGGCTTTCTGAAGACTGGGTGTAACATATTGTCAAGTTGCGTTTGTCCGCCTGCCAGCACTATGTAAGCAATCTCTGCCCAGATCACTAAGGTGTTGTTTGTACAATGTACTGATGATGGTTTTCTTTTTCAGATGTGGTAGGCTTAGAGGTCCTTGTGAGGGTGCTCATCTCTGGGCACAGCTTTGTTTTTTGGGCCGGTCATGGTGCCAATCAGTGTAGCTTCAGCACAGATATGGTGTTCTTTTGCTCTTATCCAGTTAGTATCACTTCACCAATCAAGCATCTGCAACTTCTTTCGAACCCCATCTAAAAACCCACTTCCCCTTTGGAAAAGCCTCTTTCATGAGATACCCCCACCTTTGTTGTAGTCATCCACGTCTTTTATTCCTTTTACAATAACTACGATTACCATTTTGGACTTGGAATGTTTTCCACAGCAGACTCACTCCTGAACCAGCTACTGTCTATCTTTGTACTCCTGCAACCTGTTATCTTGCCTTGTGTAGCCTGTCACTACTGAATTCCCCTTTTGGATTCACCCTTTCCATTCAAAATTTTATCTCACTAGACTATAACATGTTCCTTCTCTTCCTCCCTGCTCTTTATCCTTCAACTTCATACCATTAACACACCCTTCTATATGCTTTCAATCCTAAACACTAGGTGTGTGCACAAAATTGGGTTGCTCGGTTCGGTTCAAGTCCGGGTCACACTCGGACCAGACCAGGCATGTTCGGTTTTGTGTGTCCCTGAACATCCCCCAGTTCAGTTAGAGGAGTATACTATTATTATTTTTCTAAAATAACAACAACAACAACAACAACTCGCCGCTGCCACTCCATGGCCTTTTCCTTGACCACGTGGGGACCTCCAGAGATTTTCCCTTCTCCCGTCAGCCTCCATTAAGTTCCAAAAAGCCCAGTTGAGTCTGTGCATGCTGAATGGGCCTCTGAGTGGCCTGACCCGGCTACACAGAGGCCCACTGGGGATGCACGGTGGCCTCCAAAATGGCCACTGCCATAGAAGTGAGGCTCAGAACAGGCTGAAGACGGTTCAAACTGGGCTTTTTGGAACTTAATGGAGGCCAGTGAGGGGCAGGGGAATCTCTGCAGACCCCCCCCCCCCGCTGCTGTGGACAAGAGGAATCTCTGGAGACTGGAGAGTTATATTATATTATGTTAGAAAAGAGAGTTATATTTCTTTCTTTTTAAAGCAAAATAATATTTTTTTAAATGAACCCACAAACCCAAACAGAGGGTTGTTGGGTCCGTGATTGGGCCAAACAGGGGCTGGTTTGGTTCGAGGGTGGTTTGGCATCAAATCATTGAACCAGTCCTGTTCAATGTTGAACGGGTTCGATACCAAACCCATCCGCACATCCCTACTTAGCACTGTCTCAGGAACAGCATGTCTCTGTGTTCTGGTTAAGGCCTGCCCCTCATCCTTTCTCTACTGGGATAGTCTTCAGTTCCTATGTTCTTAATTAATGCCTGCTAAGAAAGTATTTATAGCTTGTTAGTTTATACTGTGTCTTATAATAAAATTCCCTTTCTTTAATTAAATCCTGATATCTCAATCCTGTTTGTCTTCTCCAGATACTTTGGGTGATATTTCACTATTCAGCCCAAACGGTCCAACATTACAATGTAGCTTATGATTAGGCTAAAGGCCAACATGAGCCAACTCTACCCAACATACTACTGTCCTGCAGCAGAATACAACCAAAGGCCGCAGAAGAAAAGGTTCCCTTAGCTGTGTGGAATGAACTAGCTGTGGGGAATGAACTGTCAGCATGTGCAACTAGGTATACACATGTGTGTAGGATACACATATCCTGAGCAAATGTGTAACAGTGAACTCAACATGTATAAAACTCTGCATCGGACTGATTATGTTTTCAAACCTTATTTCAACAAACACTAAAGTACCAAAATTTCTTGGGAATCTAGTAGACCTTGTGGACTCATAAGCTTAAGGATAAGTCTAGGGATATATATTTTGATAATTTTAATTCAATGGCCTATAAAAACTCTAGCCTTCTAATCCCACTGTATTTTTGTATCAAATATGTTTCCAGTCTTTTCTTGTAATAGGTTCATTTTTGTTTTAAGAACAGGTCTGGTTTTAACAAAATTTATTTATCAATGTATTGTCAGCACTGTTAGCTGACTGTAGTTATATGATACATGACTACATTTCATTGGATGCTCTTTATTCCATGTACCTTTCCTTAAGAAAATCATCCTATGATGATCGCTTCTGCTCATAGGCTATTAGCAACAATATCTAACACAAACACACAGGTTAAGTGCAATATAAGTTGAACATGGAATGGTTAAGAAATAATTTGTCTAATGCTCACTAACAAAAAGGAATGCTTCTCTGCTGCACATCAATATAGCATCAATCATTGATTAACTGCTTCACCAAGTCTAATCACAATATTTTCAAGTCAACTCCATGTTTTGTGCAGATAGCAAGAAGGATAATACCCATGTTTTTGTATCCTATTTTTTAAATAGGAAGAAATTAAAACATAATAAAAAAGCTGAAAAATAATAAATACAGACTTACAAGCATAATGAGTATTTATTTGAGGACAGTGCAAAGATAATGATATATTTGCCCAATTGTTTGTAGCGATGCCAGAAACTCACTGCATGTTATTATAGTTTTCCAGCAAATGGTAGAATGATACAGCTGGATCAAATGTAAATGACCCAACAATCTGCAACCTGCAGATGGTTAATACATTGTTCACAAGTGTTGATTGCACTACATATTTTAAGACCAAGTAGTTTAGGACCACTATCCTCATACAGCAGAAAAACCTATCAGTATTTGCAAGTAACCATGGCCCCAAAATGTGATATAGTATTAATTTTTTGTAACATACAAAGAAGAAGATCAAAGACAGCTGTAATTCACAACAATGAACAAACAGGTCAGTTGCCAGCACTGGTGTCCCCAAATCCTTGGATTTTATCTTTGTCAGGGGAATATTCTGAAGACTCCGTTTTCTGAATATTCTGAAGTCTCCATTAAAACTGTGCTGTTTTAGTTGCTTCATGATCAAGATTAAAATCAAAATGTGTTGGGCAAACCAATACTATCAGCTATGCTGCCTACAAAACCATATGTAATTATTATTTTTTTATCTCAGTCTGCACCAACAAAAACTAAATACTTTTGTCTGCTTTTATTTCAGTTAACAGATGTGATCCCCCCACCCAAGTTATTATTTTTCCCTACTTTGTGTAGGGACCAACTCAACACATTCATTCTGTTGCTTTATGCTCAGCTCAAGCACATGCTCTTTTATCTCAGTGGCCTAGGACATTCAAACCATTAAGATAATATATTGGAAGACTACCTAGTTTACCTAATTTGATTTAAGTGCATAGTTTCTTCCTCCAACCCAACCTTTGCATCTAAATACCCACTTCTAAATTTTGAATGTCCTAATCTGTGCTTGAGATATATATATATTCCATTAAAGCAGTAATTAACACAACCTTAACCAATCCAAGAGCAATATTACAATTTCAGTGACAACTGACTGAAAAACAGACGCATCACACATCCATCCACTGGGGTTTTTCTGTGCCCCCCTCATCTCCACAACCCCCATGGAATTAAATCCAATCCCAGTTTGGTGAGTTATCTGTGGTGTGCAAGCCAGACACCATCCATTATATATTCACTGTGAGTGACAGCATGAATGGCAGTCTTTGCCAGTTAAAACCTTGATAAGGGCTGGTTTCTGTGAGAAGTTTCTGCTCCAGAGAAATATCCATTGTTGCAGCCATCAGTTCTGGCAGGACAATTGATAGTTAAGATAAGAACCTGATGATGCTAGGGGTTTTTGCATTAAAAAATCATGGTAAAGCAATCAATTCATCTGCATTTAGAAAGACATCCACTACTTTTTTTTTCCCTTTCCCAAATGGCATTTCCCACTAGAATGTGTTATAACAGGGAATTTTTGGTTCCAAATAATGAAACACACATACTACTATGCTGACTTTAGTATCTCAATGTATTAGAAGAAAGGTTGATTTTATAGTTAGGGGTGTTGTGCCATATTGATAAATATTATATCTGCTTTTCAAGATTTTTGCAAAGCCTGAATGGAACTATAAATGTGAAAATACCTTATAAATATTAATAAGCAATGTATATGTTTGAACAAGTTCAAAGATAGAATTGTATTCCTACATAAGGTAAGAATCCCATATCATCCTGCTGCATAAGCCTTACTGAAGGGTCAGTTAACTTCAGCTTTTCCAATAACTGCTTTTGTACTGGAGCTGCTTCATATATTATACATATCTTACAAGAAGTATTAGAAAAGTCATCATAGATGTTTCCCCCACACCACCATGAATATACACATTAAGGTACCAATGTACACACTGGCTCATTAGATGCTATAGACACCAACACACATCCAGTGCACTTCAGACAGTATAAGGTATAAACCTTTTTGATACAACTAAAAGCACTTTTAAGTAAAAAACATTAAAATCCACCTTAAGGGGAAAGAAGACACCAAAACTACATATACCAGTGGGAATCCACAGCTTGACATGAAAAAGCCCCCAGAGCTGGGTTAAAAACTTGCAGCATTCTAGAGTTAATGGGGGTGTATGAAGAGATCATACCAACCTGCATCTTTATCACATTTACACTGAAATGGCTAATCTAAATTTTACCATATTGTGCAAAGGAAGCTGCAAACTAACTCTGTGAAAAAATTTCCATGTCAATGGCAAATCATATGGCACTAGTCATTGCATGATTCTTCTACCTGGCATGAAGCAGTTTCTCATATATTGAAAAGTTATCTGCTGCTGTAAGGGAGCTGCATTACTGAGCAGCAATGCTACTAAGAGCTCAGCCAATGTTTTGTTGAACAGCAGAACACACGTGCAGTTAGGGCGAAGCATTTTTACCAATTTTCCCTGCCTCTGTTAGTGCTCTCTGCTGTCCATAAATAAGTCCCTGAGGGCTGCACTACCCTCTGGGACATATTTCTGGATAGCCATGAACATTAACAGAGGTAGGGAGAATCAGCAAAATTTGATCCAGCCACAACCCATGCACAATCTGGTGCTGGACAAGAAACCAGCTGTTTGGAACAGCTTTGCTGCACAGGAATACAGTTCCTTTATGGCAATGGATGACTTTGCAATAGATAAGCCAGTGTTTTCTGCCCTTCTTTTCCCTGCAAGCATGCATGCAGCAATAACAACTAGTACAGAAAAAGACAGGTCAGTGCATGTCTCTCATATTATTATTTATTTATTTGTCCTATTTCTAGAACGCCCTTACAAAATAGCTCAGGGCGGTTCACAAATACAGCAAAACAGTTGAAATCAATCAATGATAGAAAACAAAAATTTTAAAATACAATAAAACAGCTAAAACACAATACATTAAGAACCCTTTAAAACAATTAAAAAACCCTGGAAGGCTAGGCTGAACAGGTAGGTCTTAAGGGCTCTGCTAAATGCCAATAAAGAATTCAAATTATGGATTGCTGCAGGAAGCGCATTCCACAATCTAGGAGCGGCTACAGAGAAGGCCCACCTTTGGGTCACCACCAGACAAGCCGGTGACAACTGGAGCCAGACCTCCTCAGATGATCTTAGTGTGCGGTGGGGATCAGACTGAAGAAGGCGCTCTCTAAGGTAATCTGGACCTAAGCCGTTCAGGGCTTTAAAGCTAATAACCAGCACTTTGAATTTTGCCTGGAAACATTTCGGCAGCCAGTGTAGCTGTTTCAAAACAGGCATAATATGGTCTCTCTGAGTTACCCCGGAGATCAGCCTGGCTGCCGCATTCTGAACTAACTGAAGTTACAGGACTATGTACAAAGGCAGCCCCACCTAGAGTGCATTACAGTAGTCAAGCCTATAGGTTACCAGCTGGTGCACCACTGTTCTGAGGTCATCCTCCTCAAGGAATGGACGCAGCTGTCAAATCAGCCGAAGCTGATAAAAAGCACTCCTGGCCATGGCCTCCACCTGAGATACCAGGGCGAGGTCTGGATTCAGGAGTAGCCCCAAGCTGCATACCTGCTCCTTCCTGGGGAGTGTGACCCCATCCAGCACAGGGAGATCTAACTCATGCCTCAGATTCTGAGCCCCTACAATGAGCACCTCTGTCTTGCTTGGATTCAGCTTCAATTTGTTCTCCCTCATCCAGCCCATTACTGCCAGGAGGCAGGCATTTAGGGAATGAGTGCCATTTCCTGATGAGGCAGATGAAAGAGAGAAGTAGATTTGGGTGTCATCAGCATACTGATAACACCCAGAACCAAATCTGATGATCTCACCCAGCGGTTTCATGTAGATATTGAGAAGCATTGGTGACAGAATGGAGCCCTGAGGGACTCAGCTCTCGTTTAGAAGAGCAACTGTCACCAAGCTCCACCACTTCGGATCTGCCCGAGAGATAAGAGCAGAACCACTGCAAAGCAGTGCCTCCTATTCCCAACTCCCCCAGGTGACCCAGAAGGATACCATGGTTGATGGTATCAAATGCCGCCGAGAAGTCCAAG
The DNA here is from genome assembly GCF_027244095.1 of Hemicordylus capensis. Lineage (NCBI taxonomy): Eukaryota > Metazoa > Chordata > Lepidosauria > Squamata > Cordylidae > Hemicordylus > Hemicordylus capensis. The sequence continues at coordinate 178,593,479 of NC_069661.1, read as the reverse complement.
AGAACCAGCAGAGTCACACTCCCTCTTTCAATTCCCCAGTGTAGGTCATCCATCAGTCCAACCAAGGCTGACTCAACCCCATAGCCCACTCTAAAGCCAGTTTGAAATGGGTCAAGATAATCAGTTTCCTCCAGAACTGCCTGGAGCTGGTTGGCCACCACCCTCTTGATCACCTTGCCCAACCCAGGGGAGATTAGAGATTGGCCTATAACTATCCATCACCAAGAAATCCAGGGAAGGCTGCTTAAGAAATGGTCTAATTATTGCCTCCCTCAGCGATGCATTTATGATATTCGCCAGGCCACCTTGAATGATCTCCCTGCTAGATTGAAGCAGCCAAGTCGGGTCCAGAGAACAGGTGGTGGACCGTACCGCTCCAAGCAGCTTGTCCACATCCTCAGGAATAACAGATTGAAACTGATCCAACCTAACACTGCAAGTCATCCCCCTTCAGTCCATCCCATTTGCTCAGTGGAGTTTACCAATGCTATTGAGCACAAGATATAGTATCAAGATTAACAGATCCTAGGTGTGAATGCAGAATGTAGAGACACAGGCTGACAACCAGACTAAATCATTCAAGAGTAGTCCTGTTGAAATTAGGTACGTGTCACAGTCCCAACACGTATGGTTTTGCATATCTGCAGTCAGGCAATGGAGACCTCTATAGACATGATTTTTAAGGGTTAAAATCTGCATATTCACGGAAAGGTGGACAGAAGTTGCCTCCATTGTTCTTTCAAGCCACCACTTTCATCCTGTTGGGCACCTGGGCAATTTTACAGCCTGGATTTGGAGTACTCCCACCTTCCACCCCTCGAACGCACCCCCGCTTTAGGGAAAGTTGGAAGCTGCCTAAAGCTACCCACTTGTGCCTGTACTTCACACGGCACACCTGCTGCTGTCCTATCCTCAGGAGCCTCCAAATATCCAAGGAGGGCTCCCCGAGCATCCCCAAGCCTGCCCCTTCCACACCATGCCGCTCTCCTCTTGTGTGCTGTATGCACAACTGGGATGGGGCTTAGAACCGAGCAGGCCTCCGTGGTGGCAGGGGCTAAGCCACTGGTCCCGGGCTGGGCCTGGCCGGGCCTGCTCTAGGCCTGAGCAGATGAGCTGCTTCTGCGTGCCTGCACAGTGTGAGTTGTGAGTGTTGCAAGCATGTGACATCACAGGATTGCAATGCCCGCAACTTGCACTGTGCCAACATGCAAAAGCAGGCATCAGCAGGCCTGGCCAGGCCCAGCCCGAGACCACTGCCTCCACAAAGGCCTGCTCGCCCATCAGCCCCCACTCCCAAGCCGCTCATGTGGCACACAACATGAAAGAGGAGACTGGTGCAGCCTGCATAGGGCGGGCTGTAGGGAGGCCTCTTCAGTGTTATGATCCATAACATATCCTCTTTATCAGAACTAAATATCCAAGAATCAAAGATTGGCTTTGTGTTCATTTCAAACATTCCTACCAGAAACTCTCTGGTCATAGGTATGCTGAACTCTTAGTAAACTGCCAATTCAGGAAATTATCTATCCCAAGGGTGCATTGTTGGAATGTTAAATGTTTTGCTGGTCTTCCCCCAAGGAAGACATCCTGTTGTTGCGTTAACGTATACCTCACGTGGATCCTTCCTGGCTGGTTCACAGTAGGGTACATTCCTAGATCGAGTTATGTCTGTCATATATGTTATTGAAACTACTCTCTTCATTATACCTCGTTTGCAACACGACATTTAAAACTAGCAGCCAACTGTTTTAGGCTGCTATATTCTGAAACACCCATGCCCCTTCCTCCCTTCCAGATCCTAACCAGGAAAGGCGCCTCAAGGATTACAGCAGTTGTTTGCAGAGTTGGTAAAGATGATCCCCATTCCCTGCAACCTCTCCAAGCTCTTGATCTCCATCCAGTTCCCCTCTCCTTCACCCTCTCTCCCAAGTTTGTCTAAGATGCCATTCCACCATCCCATTGCCGCCGCCTCCTTCCTCCCTAAACCTTCTCTGTGTCTTTGTCTCTTGCCTCCCCTTCCTTAGATTGTCTAGAATGTCATTGGTTGCTAGCTAATACTGATTTTATATGCATTTCACACATAAGACAGCTATCATGCATATACTAGGATTGCTTAGAAAATGATTTACCATATGCTCTTAGTAGTTCAATACAGCTTTAACATTGCATGGAGTCATAGTATTGGTATTTTGTTGCCTCACTGCCAGTTTTGCTCTGTGATTCCTGTACCAAGAACTTGAGTGGCAAGTGCAGCGAAGCTCCTTTTCACTCCAGCATAGCTCCTGAGCGCAGAAGTGCCCCTGGGGTACAATGCCAGGACATTTTGAGGCCCCCTCCTGGTGCTGAGGACCATACTTCACCTCAGAAGTCACGCCGCTAGATATAAGTACAACAACTGATAGAGTCGTGCACAGTGATCAGCTGTTGAGATGCAATTCTTTTCCAAGGCTGAACTGAGAGCTTTGGCACCTTTCTCTTCCATAGAGACATGCTGACCTGCCTGCTAGCTTGAAGTGCATCAATTAAATGGGCATGTTTGGAGATCTCAAAGTGCACCCCAGGACCAGGTATATATATTAGTAAAAGGGCTTTCAGTTTGCAAGCATTCTTCCTCTTATAATATCCAACCTTTTATCCCTCTCTGTGACTCTAGCATTTCCTATCGCTATAAGGTTTCATTGTCCATGCTTTTCAATGGAAGAGTTTCCCTGGATTTTCTGGGGAGGTAACATATTTTTGTGGGGTTTGGGTTTTTGTTTGTGTGTTTTTTTGAAGTCTGGGGGAGAGTTCTGGAATCTACCCGCAAAAACTAGACAGATGTTTCTATCTTTTATGTGTTGGTCTGGGAGTTTAATGTCAGTGAGTGAGGCCCAAACAGTTTTAGATAAAAATAGATAAATTTAGATTTATCTAGTTAGATTTGATATAATAGCGAGCGCTGCCGCCACCAAGCAATATAGTGTGCTCCTAACTGGAAAAAACCCTTTCATACGAAAGGATCAGTTTCCAAGCCCAAAACCCAATTTCTACTGGAGAATGAAAATACAATTTTGCAGCTGTAAATGGAATGCTGGAAGGTGGGAAAGAGAAGGCAAGGAACCAGGGGTGACCCCTAAGCCTTAAGGGACCTGTCTGGTGGTCTGACTTTACCCACCCCACCATATCCCACCTTGGGATCTCTTGCAACCTCTCTGTCAATCCTTCTCTCCCAACCTGACTAGGATCTTCCTCAGCAAAATGCTCTGTCAGATATTAACAGGGAGAAATGGGGGGGGGGTGACTGAAGAGGCTGTAAAAGTGGAGCTCTGGAAGGGGGGAAGTGGAAACAAGGGACTAGGTGTGCCCCTCAAGACTTAGTGGGTAAAACTGTCCCCTTATTTCTTTTCACAGTAATAAATAAATTCATGTTTGAAACTCAAACACACAGGCACACAGACAGCTTTTCACATTAATTTTATATCAGAAAAAGAAACATTGGTAGACTTACCGTGAATTGTTCTTTTTTGAGGTATGGGGAGGGCATCCTAACTTGACGGGTTGTCAGCCTTCTCATGCTTCAAGACAGGGCCAATCAGATTTCAGATCTGTATATACTATGCTGCTCCAGCCACACCCAACCCAGTTCCGGGACTGTGAGCGAAAAACCTGTAGCCCCATAATGGAGAAAAAACTCTGGCTTTCAACCACCAGAGAAACAGAATGAACAAGAACAGAAGAAAGGTCAACCAGGGAAAATCCAGAGACCTCCAAAGGAAGAGAAAGAACAGGGATAGCACAAACTTGAACCCTGGGAGTTGCCCTGCCACCCAAGGAATATCATTCCTTTCCCAGCATCCGCGGGAGGGCCGGATGCCCTCCCCATACCTCGAAAAAGAACAATTCACGGTAAGTCTACCAATGTTTCTTTTTCCGAGGAATGGGGAGGGCATCCTAACTTGACGGGACGTACCCAAGCTGAATGAAATCAAGGGCGGGGAGCGGATGCCTAGACCACCCGCTGAAGAATTGTCCTTCCACCCACCACCTGGGGATCATAGAAGGAAGAAATCTTATAGTGTCTCACAAAAGGAGAAATAGAACTTGATGTGACCGCTTTACAAATCTCCTCCAGGGGAGCTCTTGCTGAGAAAGCTGCCGATGCAGTCACACTTCTCACTGAATGCGCCATGATACCTCTGGGCACAGGTAGGTTCAATGTCTCATAAGACAAGGCTATCGAAGCCCTAAGCCACCAGGCCAAAAACAATTTAGAAGCTTTGGTCCCGAGGGAGCCTGCTTGAAAAGAAACAAAGGAAGAGTCCGTTTTCCTAAAAGACTGAGTTCGGTGGGTATAATTTCTTAAAGCCCTTCACACATCCAACTTATGCCATACACGTTCCTTAGGATGCGTGGGCTTGGAACAGAACAAAGGTAACACCACTTCCTGGCTGCTGTGGAAAATAGAACTGACCTTCGTTAAGAAGGTAGGATCCAACTTTAAAACAACTGACTCTTTTTTGAAAAATACACAACTCATCTCTCACTGAGAGGGCAGCCAACTCCGAGACCCTCCTAGAAGAGGTTATTTTATTCATTCATTCATTCAATTTCTACACTGCCCTTCCAAAAATGGCTCAAGGCGGTTAAGGTTATCGCCACTAAGAATAAAACTCTGGACAAATACCTCAAAGCAACAGAACTGAGAGGTTCAAATGGAGCCTTGGTCAAGGTATTTAAAACCTTATTTAAATCCCAAGTGGGAAACCTGTGGATAGGAGGAGGAGCCAAATTACTCACTCCCTTCAAAAACTGACTAATATGGGGATGCAAAGATGAAGAACCAGAATCCCTGAGGTCCAAAACAGACGATAGAACAGAGAACTGCTGCCTTAAGGTGTACAGACGAAGACCACTCTCTAAACCAGAGTGCAGAAACCCCCAAACTTCTAACACTCTAGCAGAAGCCGGAAGGACATCGTGCTTTGCTGTCCAAGAACAGAAGGCAGGCCAGGTAAGTTGATATATGCAAGAGGTGGATGGCCTCCTGGACTCCAGGATGGTATCTTGAACCCGAGAGGAATACCTTTTATCCACTAAGAGCTTGCGCTCAACCTCCAGGCGTGAAGTCTCAGCCAGCCGAGATCCGAGTGCAGAAGAGGACTCTGGGAAAGCAGGTCTTTTCTGAGAGGAAGTGGCCACAGAGGTTGAATCGACATGGACACCAGCTCCGAGAAACAAGGTCGGCGTGGCCAATATGGAACAATGAGAATGACTTCCGCCCTTTCCGCTACAATCTTCCGCAGCCCCAGACCTCGTATTGGCATCGGAGGAAAGATGTACAGGAACCCTGAAGGCCAGGGATACACTAGAGCATCCCTCTCTTCTGCCTGTCTGCAGTGATGCCTGGCAAAGAACCTTGGGAGCTTGGTATTGTGCATGGTTGCAAAAAGATCCAGCGGATGAGGACCGTACCTGTGTACAATCTGATCGAACACCGCCGGAAGCAGTAACCATTCCAACGGGTCTATCCACTGGTGACTTAGCCAGTCTGCCTGGAGAATATCCTCCCCGCTCAGGAGTTCAGCCGCTATGGACTTCAGGTTCAGCTTTGCCCAGGCCAGAAAGCAATCCGCCTCCTGCATAAGCACTCGCGACTTCGTGCCGCCTTGATGGTGTACATGGGCCTTGGCCTTCACATTGTCCATTCTGACCAAGGCATGACGGTTCTGAATTAGCCCCTGGAACTGTAACAGAGCCATGCGTATGGCCTTCAATTCTAGCCAATTGATATTGAACTGGAATTCCTCTTCCAGCCATAGTCCTTGAGCATGGTGAGCAAGACAGTGTGCCCCCCAGCCAGATAGGCTCGCATCTGTTGTACCCCTCTCCAGTGCCAGAGAAAGCCACCATCGAAAGGATTCCCGGACCTTGGAAGGAAGAGTAACCTTCAAATGCTGCTTATCAATGATCACCAATTAAAAAGGAAGAAGAAACCATTGGAGAGGTGTTGAATGCAATCTGGCCCAGGGAGTACAGTCCAGGCAGGCAATCAAGTGCCCCAAAATTTGAAACATGAGGTCCCCTTTCTTCTTCAGCATCCAAGAAGCGATAGTCTCTGTGAGCTTGTTCTGACACTCTACTGGTAGAGATACTAATGCTAACTCCATATTGAAAAGGATTCCCAGATGTAGCAGAATGTGAGACAGTTGAAGATGATCAACACATTGTCCAAATATGGATAGGCCTGAATTCCCATGCGTGCACGATGATAGCTACCATCAGTTTTGTAAATACTCGGGGCACCAATGACAGGCCAAAAGGCAATGCTCTGTATTGGAAGTGCTGTTGATTGTAAGCAAACCTCAGGAAACAACGTTACCTCAGGTGAACTGGGACGTGCAGATAAGCCTCTGACAAGTCTATAGATGAAAGCCAATTCCACGGGTGGACTGATCTCTTGATGGACTTTAACAACTCCATCCTGAAGGTCCACTTCCTCACAAGGCAGTTTAGACGTTTCAGGTCGAGAATCGCACGCCAGGTGTCATCCTTCTTTGGAACCGAGAAGAGCAAAGAAAACACGCCTTGCCATGACAAAGAATAACCTGCTCTATCAGAAGCCTTTTGGAACGCTGTCTGGAAACAGGAGTTACAAAAAGAAAATCGTGGGGAACAGATACGAAATCTATTGAATAACCCCGGGTAACCGTACGAATAACCCACTGATCGGTGGTGATCAGCACCTAGGTCCTGGCAAAGTCCAGGAGACAGTCCCAACTGGTCCCATCATTGCTTACGATTCCTGGAATCTGCACTGTTGGCGAAGAAGCCCAATCAATTCTTATTCTGTCCCCTGTTCCTGCCGGACCAGGATAGTTTCCAGGACCCTCTGAATGCCAAGCCTCGGTTGTCTTTGTCTCTGTCAGTGCCCCTGAAGCCAGCATAACCTGAGCAGGGTGAATTTCTGTAGGGATGAAAGGAACTCTGAAATGAGGAATTAAACCCCCTACGAGCTTCCCCTTGCCCCATAGGCATGGCCTTTATTTTATTTTATTTTTTATTTCTATTATTATTTTTATGTCACGGGTTTCAACCAAAACTGGATCTAAAGACTCTCCAAATGACTTCCCTCCTAAAAAGGGAGTAGCAGCCAAGGCAACTTTGACTTCGTGTCTATTTTCTAATGTCTCAGCCTGACCGCCACCCCTGCTGCCATGGCACGGGAGGCATGTTGCAGACAATGAAGGCTCAAGTCAGCCATAAGAGAGACACCCTGGCCAATTTATAAAGACATTGCCAAAGTTCAACATTTTCTGGAGGCACCACTCTTATCAGTTCTTTCACCTAACAAATGGACGCACTAGCAAAGATTGAATTGGTTGTTACTGCTCCAATGACAGTGGCCGAGGCCTCGTGACCTTTTCGTAGAAGATGATCCGCCTTCTTCTCCTCAGGTCACTTCTTATTCAGCTACGCACACGACGCTAATTGCACCACAGGAGCATCTACAATGAGAGTAGCTAACAAAGACATAATGTCAGGCAGCAGAGTATATAATTTCTTAGGAAAAGTCAAAACAGGTTTAGTGGTAACAGGCACCCCCCTTTTTTCTGCTAACAGTACATCCTTGAAGAGAGTGGGAAAAGGAATCGTGGCTGTTGAAGCCGAGGTAGAGGGGAAAACCTCTTGATCTAAACCTGAATTGTAAGGAACCCCTGATTCTGGGGACACATCCTTAATAACTCTTTTCACTTTGGCCAACAAAACCTCGAACTCTGACAAGGAAAGCAAACAAGAGCTGGGTTTCTCTTGAGAAGGGTTCTGTTCATCAGACAATTCCCCTTCTTCTTTTTCTGACTCAGAGGACTCTCTGTCAGAAGAAACAGCAGCAGAGTGATGAGGTGGGGGCACAGCAGTAACAACAGAAGACGCTGCTGCTGGCAGAGGAGCCACTAGGGGGCGTTTAGGTGCCCTAATGCCCTCATCTGGCAGTGGCACTCTTTTTCTTTTATGGAGTCTCCTTTTAGAGGGGAGGGAAAACTGAAACTGCTTGCTCTGCGGAATAGCCCTTCTGAGGGCTTGAATCGGGGGAGGAAGAAAAGGAAGGGCACCTAGGGGGCCTAGCCAGGGCTTCAGATGCCACTCCCCCATCCCCCGCAAGGCAGCCCCCTCACACTCGGGGGTGGGGGAACGATGGCAGCTACCTGCCCTGAAGAACCCAACTGTTCCAACAAAGGAGACACCAGGGACAAACATTGTTTTTTAACAAAGTCCCCCAACCACTGCAACTCACCGGCTGACAAAGCCTCATTGTTAGGGCTGGTAATAGTCTCAGGCGTTTCTGAGCACACCCCCTGTAGGAGTGCAGAAGCAGCGAGCGGCAAGGCCGAAGGCAAAACAGGCACGGGCTGAGGAGAGACATAATTGCTGCTGTGGTTTTGGCGGGAATCTCAGAGACTGCCGTTGGTGATAGCCACGCCCGTACTGCCTGTAGCTGAAGCCTCTCACAAAGTGGAGCCCCACCGGAGGCCAGCTTGCATTCCTTTTTCTTTTAGGCCACGTCTGGGCCATTTAAGTGTTTGGTCTTCTTTGCCACTTTTGCGGGCAGAACGAGCTCTAGGCACGGAGCCATCTCAGAGCTTTTAGCAATGGTTCCCTCAGAAAACCCAGCAGCGCACACGGCAGCAGTCCCAGACACCGCATAGGTGGGTGCCAACATAGCCTCTAAGAGGGGGCCCTCCAAAAGTGTGCCCTTCAGCATGTCACTGCAATATGAAAGCTCCATGAGTGGAACAAGTGCAGAGACACAAACCAAAAAAGGTAGAGGATAACCAAGGAAAAACAAGCCTAAGGCAGCTAGAAGCTAGAGGAGACTGGGCAGCTTGTGGACTGACTTGAAGCAAGACAGGACCGGAACTGGGTTGGGTGTGGCTGGAGCAGCATAGTATATACAGATCTGAAATCTGATTGGCCCTGTCTTGAAGCATGAGAAGGCTGACAACCCGTCAAGTTAGGATGCCCTCCCCATTCCTCGGAAAATGGGTGAAACTTGTAAGCAGCATGCTTGCCTATAAGCAGCACTTATCCCACCTATATCTGTTAGTGTGGTGGAGATTAAAAGAACTCTCTCGCAACTCTCTTCCTTAGGCAGGGATCTTTTTTTAAAAATGCGCCAAAAGTAAGACCCGCCTATATAACTGGATGAGCCAATTCTGGGCTCTGTCCTGTTTACCATGCAAGCTCTATGGTTAAGGGGAAAACATACCAAATTCAATTCAGATCAGATGAGTAACCGGGGGGGCAGGCAGGGCATGTGCCCTCGGCGCACTTGAAGGGAGGGCGCAAAGTGCCTGCCATGTCCCCCCCTCGCCCCCACCACCACAAATGTTATTGAAATTTGGGGGGGGTTGGGGTTGGCCGGCAGCACCGCCCCCTCCCCCCCTGACTCATCAGTCGCAAGATCTGTCCGGACGGGGCGGGCGCTCTCCCACCATTGGCTCCTGGCCAGCGGAGCCATGCCCTAATCACTCGCAGAGAGTCCCAACTCCCACAACATGAGCAACAACGAGCAGAGGGCTGTGTGCAATGTGCCTCTGGCTCTGACCCCTCCCCTAGTTTCCTCTCGGCTTCCAGCAGTCCTCCTAGTCCTCTCCTCTTCCACTTTGCTAAAATGCTAAGGCTGGCTGCTATAGGCTGCTGCTGATCATCAGTTCATTCATTCATTTCACTTTTCAGCATGGCGCCTTCAGAACTTGAAGCAGTAGCACTGCACTAATCCTTTCCCCTAGCTCTGTTCGTGGTTGGACTGGGACCCACCATGCTGCTTCTTGGTTGGGACAGGGGGTGGGGAGAACGTGAGAAGATGAATTTCCCCTTCTTTTATTCCTCTCCCTCTCCAAGACCGTGGTGGGGGCGAGGGCGGGACATGACAGGCACTTTGCGCCCTCCCTTCAAGTGCGCCTAGGGCACATGCCCTGCCTGCCCTCCCTGGTTACACGTCTGATCTGAATTGCAATGTGATATGTTTTCCCCTTAACCATAGAGCTTGCATGGTAAACAGGACAGAGCCCAGAATTGGCTCATCCAGTTATATAGGCGGGTCTTACTTTTGGCGCATTTTTTAAAAAAGATCTACATGGTTATTTCCTCCTGCACTGCTGGATGGTACAAAGTTAAATATGTATTTATGATGATGAACATTTTTCAAGAATACACAAATTTCAACTAGTTTTATGCAGAACCAGGGTTTGTTTAAAAGAAGAATTTCTCAACTTCTGAAAAAGGATAGAGTAAAACTTACAACTTTAAAATACAAGCAAAATCTGTCTTAAAAACAGGTGGGGGGAGAAAAAGAGGAGAGTGACTTCAGCTGGTCAGACAGACTGGGAGCTTGTTTCTCACAATTTGACTTCTCTAATACAACTCAATGAGCTTTGTGACTGAGACAGCATTTGAATCTGGTGCCTTTTGTATGTAAACATATTATTTGATCAATGATCCATTGCAGAACTGTCCATTATACAATTTTGAATGACCCCCTTTTTGAAGTACTAGGTCTGGCTCATCTGATAATGGTGTTTTATTTTGCCAATCTCTGTAGCTCTCCTGTTGGTAAGAACTTGAGTACAAGCAGTCCATTTGTTTTCTGCTTCTTTAAATAATTTCTTCTTATCAGGGCAGTTTTACAATTTCATGTCTGTAGAGTAGTACTATCAAGTCTGGATTCCATGTCTTTCCTTTTGCATATCCATGATAATGTATCGTCCAGTTACTGGTTTTAGTAAAGTTGCACTTCATTACTCAATTCTGAGCAAATCGTCAATATAAGAAGATGCTGAAAGGCATAATCTCAGACTGTCCGGGAGAAGGCAATGGTAAACTATTCCTGTATTCTGCCAAGAAAACCACAGGGCTCTGTGGTCGCCAGGAGTCGACACAGACTTGAGGGCACAACCTTTCCTTTTCTTTCTTTCTTTTTTATACACCACTCTGGGCTCCTTGGAAAATGTTGCTGCTTGCTGGCAGATAGCAGCTGGAGGGCAGGGGGGTTGCTGATACGCACTGCTGGATTTGGAATGGAAGGGGGGCTGATATTATGGTAAAGTTATCTGAAAGATGGGTGTCAGATCCCCCCTGGAACTGGAGAGAACTTGGGGGGCGCAATTTCAGTGCTTGCCCTAGGCGCCATTTTCCCTAGATATGCCTCTGATTCAGATGATCAACTAATCACTTGATAGTGACTACCACACATTCTAAATACATCTATTCTTAAATTACATGTAGTATTTAAATCCAGGGTAGAGAATGTATGGTTTTCCATTCAGATGACCATTTCACAGGTAGGGGATTCTAATAATGCATTGAAAGTATCATCTGAAGTGCCCCAAGCTCTCATTTGTTCCAACATATTGCATACAATCTTAGTAATGATCTAGTAAAGGTCAGTACATCACTGTTACACAAGGTCACCAAGATAAATACTATGGTTACATTTCAAAGGAAATGAACAACTTTATGACGACAAATAATATTTCTAGCTATTATAATAAAGTAATCACCATTCATGCTTCAATGTATAAGATATAAGGAATAAATGGTCAGTTTTAGGGAGCTTTTAAAAGAATTGTATTTAAAGATGGGGGTAGTCTACTGCCTCAAATATCAGGTATGGCATTCACTGCCCAGAGAATGTTCCAGACAAGAGAGATCAAGATCAGTATCTATTGTGACAAATGCTACATTTCTATTACTTTGGCTTTGATAGGTAATACATTATCCTGTGCATCATGAAGCTGAAGTCAAATTAAAACTACATTGTCTATGAAAGAATAGCTTTAAGGAAGAATCTGAGGGACAGAACAGTTAGCCAGTAATTACAGAGTGCTATACTGCAAATTCTAGCAGTAATTATTCTAGCATAATTCTTAACGGAGTCTATTAAAGAAGAGATGCCAAATTAGCACTATGTTATTGCACAACAGAATAATGACTGCATATATAATTTACCATCCTAAACTACGTAGGAGAATTGATTGCTGAAAACAACAGAAGATGTTTAATTGGCAACGGGAACATCTGTATAGAGCTTAGCAAAACACAAATTTGGTAGTATCTGGAAGCTGAAATCAAATAAGAGGCTAGGCAGAAAACATGACTTGCTACTGAAATGTATCAATACACTCTGGAATACTGAATTCTTGTTCAATGTCTTAAACTGGATTGGACCAAAACATGGTAGAAATTCTCAAGGCCAGATCATTTGGATCAGAATGAACAATATATTTTAATCATGAAAAATTAGAAAAGTTAGAAAATTAGAGCTCTGTAAATAAAAGTTAAAGGTGTTTATATCAGTGTCAGCATAAAGGATCTTAAAGCCTTCCTTTATCTTGACCTTCTATGAATGAAGCTCAGTCTTCAAAAGTCACTATATGAATGTTTCTTAATGGAACGTTGGAGTGGGCAGACTTCAGTTTTACAGGTTATACTTTGTTTTTTAATAGAACCTTGAGCACCACTATTGAGAGCTGAAACAATTAACTGACCAAAGGCAATAAATTAATAAATACTTCACTTAAAATATGCCATGTGTAATGGCAGGGGGATTTTTTTGGTGGTATTTAGGAAATGATAAGTTATGCCAATGTTTTAAAGAATTAAATCACATTTCCCAGCTAGAAATGTGAGCGGGGGGGGCGGGAGGGCGGATTGAGGCTCAGACATATACAACTTGTCCACTGCTGTATACAATTGGAAATCAGGAACTCTGCTTCATCTACAAATCATTCATTGATTCCTAGTACAGATTTGTGTATGGGTTGATAAGAGAAATGTGCCCAATAAACTAGATTTCAATATACCTGGTGTGTGTGTGTGTACATGCGTTAATGTGCGTGTAGCTCAATTACATAAGCTAATGTAGCTTCCATTATGCCTCATTCTGGAAATATTCCAGTTTCCCTGGATCTATTTTAATATATTTATCAATTGCTCTTTTGCCTTAGAATCAGTAAGGTTAATTCGCATAATTAGCCATAACCAGCAACAAATTTGGGATAATAAATTAAACCACTCAAAAAGAAAAATATGCACTGCCAATCAAAAGGCTTATGAGCAAAGTGTAAGACACTTTGATCTGGCAACAGATATCAGAGTTCACATTCCATTTCAACTCATGGACACTTTGCTCATAAGCCTTTTGAAAACTGTGTAGTGATTAGCTGTATTTTGTGATCATTTCCCTCTATTTCTTGAAAACAGGCTTTCATAGGTCAAATTTGGAAGAAAGGTGGCATAAAGGTATTTATCTCATCAAGTACTACCTAACTCTCATCCATCACCATAGGGATGATTTAACACCACCGCTGCTTTTATTCAGAATTTGTACAATGTTCAGGCCAAGAAGGGAATTTTCAAAGTTCAGAAGAACTCATACTCAGTACAAAAGCAACTAATTTTCTATCATCCAGAATCACAAGATGACCATTCTGGCAAAATGAGTTATTGGCTAAATCTAATTTATTCTTAATATCAACAATCTGGCTGCTATATATATAGCAGTCATATTAGATTTTAACTATATAATCTGTCATATTGGATTTTACAGTTGCTTTATGCCATTGCATCTATAAATGCATTAAGGTGAAAAAGTTAATGATTGTTCATGCATTTTTACTGAAACCTGGGTAAGTGTCTTAAATACTAATAAGTTTATGGTTTCATTGTATTATGATCTGTCATAATAGATTTTACAGTTGCTTTTTTGTTTTCTTTCTGTTGTTACTCTGATATACAGCTTCCTTATATAATTTGTAGAAAACTGTATGCATCAGCTAAATTTCTGGATTGTTCATTCCTTTGGGAAGGCATTTGGAACAGAACCCCCCCCCAACACACACACACCTCTACACCCGTTCCATGGGAAATGCACCCTCACCAGCAATAGTACATAATCCATCCTGCAGACTTATCTGTCAACTATACAATAAGAATTATTGTTACACCAAATCTAGCTGGCTTGTTGCAAAAGGAAAAATAAAGCTTAAAAATATTTCCAATAAACGGAAAAGTGGGCAATAGTATGATCTAGCAAGACAACTAGGTTTCTTAAGTTTATTTATGTATTTATTTGATTTCTATATCGCCCTACCAAAACTGGCTCAGGGAGGTTTACATCAAAATAAGAACAAAACAATTAAAATAAAAAGTAAATCAATTAAACAATTAAAATAATTTAAACATTAAAATCATTTAAAACCAGCATTAAAAATTTAGAACGATAAATCTAATTAAAAGCCTGGATGAATAAAAGTGACTTCGTGCCTTTTAAAAAGTTGCCAGAGATGGTGAGGCTCTTATTTCAACAGGGAGAGCATTCCAAAGTCCAGGAGCATCAATGGAGAAAGCCCATTCCCGAGTAGCCACCTCTTCTCCCTGAAAAGCCTCTGCTGAAGTTTTGGACACTCCCCAAAAGGGTGAACAATCCCAGGGGACTCTACGAGGAGCAGAGAATCTTCAAAATTATATGTTTCTGTGACTAGAAGATCATAGAAGGTGCCTGCACCTGATTTCCTAGGATTTCCCTTGCACTCTGTCCCACTCCCTTCTGGAGGGTTGCCCAATCCTCAGGAAAGACTTCTAAGGACCATACAGGGTGAAGTTCTAGTGTGAACATTTTCTTTTGCTTGGCAATTCAAAATATAACCTTATATACTTAACATGAAGGATGACAATAGATTTTTAAGAAATATCTTATTGGAACTGAGCGTGCTTAACACACCACCATCTTGTATAATTTCTAGAGGTGGATTCACAAAATAAATTATGAAGCAATAACATTTTCAGAAGGCTAAAGAAAAAAATGGCTTTGGAATTAATCACTCCTTTAAAGATCTTCTAATTCCTTGTGGATTGTGACCATACAGTGAAATTATAATATCAATGCATAATGAGGAACAATATCAGAAACAAGCCTACTTTCTTTTCACAATCTATACAAGTGGACTAAATTAGGTCCACAAGTTAGATCTCAAATCGAGGTCCACAAGTTAGATCTCTTGCGACTCAAATGTTCACATGTCCATCATCTTGGATCGGGGTCGATGACATCATTACAAACTAGACCACTGAAGTGTCCCTGTGTGTCACTCACTACAACTGTACAAAATTTGGTTCAAATCAGTTAGACAGTCCTCAAGTTAGTACACTTGTACCTCAAATGTTTGCGTGTCCACCATCTTGAATTGGGCTGGATGACATCACTACAAACTATGCGGTTAAGGTGTCCCTACAACTGTACCCTATTTGGTTAATAATGGTCTAGGTGTCGTGAAGTTGAAAGGGAGGGGGAACACACACAGAGACACACAGAATGCCAGGTGATCTTACAAGCCTGCTGGGAAGTAGGTTAAAAATGGTCTGAATCAAACTTCGAGTTATGCTATTTATAGGAACAAGTGTGATTCTTAGCTGGTTTTAATTCATTATCTATAATATGTGCTTTTCATAACACTACACAAAATAGTTGAACCAAAACTGATAGGATTTCTCTGGAAAAATTATGGAAGAGCCCAGATAAGTTATCATAAACAAATATGGGGGCCCAAAATTTCCCGCTGATTCAAGTAAAGGGGAATTCTGTTCTGCCAATATTTTTATGACAGAAGATAATATGACATCATAATGGCTATATCAGTTGTAGTAAAAAATGAATTCTCCTGGCAGTTATTACCCGTAAGTGCAGCCTGTAAATAAATGATTCATGCAAGTTCAATTACAAGGGTATAATGTGTATAAATGCGAAAAAACTGTGATACAGAGACTGTAAAGGAAATTGAGCCAGTAGAACTAAAATGACTTTCAGCTAGATTTTGACCACATTTTACTCCTTCTATAATACACAGCACTTTAGTCATGTTAATAATCTGTTCTGTTAACAGACATTAGCAAAGTTTTCACTGCAGTTTCATGCAAGTCCATCACCTTGGATATATCTGTAGAATATTTACTGTAGAATAGTGGCTTACGTTACTAGACACAACAACATGCACAATTGTTTGAGCTGCAATTTTTAAGACACAAGACTATCTGTCTATAGGATAAAGGGCCAGGCAATAACGCTGTGTTCTTCCTAACTCTCATGGTATGGTGCAAATGTCCAGATGCAACAACAGGACAGCAGCCTTGAGACTGAAGGCTAACCGCAGATATTGCACCAGCATGGGAATCATATTACTGACGCTATATCCTCAGCACATGCCAAAGCTTAAGCTCAAGTTGAGCGTTTTAACAGACACATTACTTTTATTTAATGTAGCATCAGAACTTTTAAATTCAAACTTTAATGTACCCACAACAGAAACAGTACTCAACATATCTGACTCTTAGTATTTGAGTTCAGATTATTACAGCAGTGTACACTAAGCAATTAGAAAATCATCATGATTTGAATCCACCATGTGTGAAACCTCTGTATACAAAAAAGATGGATTGCAGCCAGCTCATTTAATTTTGAATCATTTGCTCATCTGAAGTAACTTGTACTCTATGGGACTTACCCATATGTATCTGTGCTTAACACTGTTACCTAACATTTTATCTGTAGTCATAGATGATGAAGAAGCAAACTAAATTCTGCCAGCTTGGTTTCCTAGCAAGTTCTTTCAGAGGTTGTAGACTAATGCTATTATATTGTGGAAAACCAGTCTATAGTGTATGTACAGAGAAAACTTATTGCAAGGTGATAAAAATTAAGGCAAACAACTGAAGAAATGTCTATTCTTGTGCAGATAATACTCCATGTATTCCATGGAAAATGCATTATTGCAGAAAGCAAGCAAACAAAAACAATTTTCAGCATGGCTAAACTACCTTGCTAACCATTAACTGAACTCATAACTGGACTAATAACAGGCCATCTAGTTTCTTTGAAGAAAGACTCTGTTCACTTTTGAAAAACCTAGGTATATTAGAAAACTATAGTAAACACAATTCACTCTTTAGATTTCTTTAAGTGGAAAAAAAAATCCTGGAAAAACAAAATCATTTCTATGCTCATAGAAAGGATATTATCAAGGAACAAGTTTCACTGAGGAACAAAAATTTGGGTCTATTGTATGATTTTATCTCTGAAAAGCATTCAGAAGAAATGCCATTCCATCTTATAGAGAAGGTCTAAAACTATATTTGCGGGATGCATCTGTAATTCTGAGTGTGCATATCCCTCTGTTGGATGGAGAGTGACTGAATTATTTTTAGCCCTGGGTTGCTGTAGGAGAAAATCTGTGAGAGAGAAATTCTGAGATGAGACTGTGCGAGGAAAAAGGAGAACTTGAGAGAATAAATTACAGTATGAAGAAGAGAAGTTTGAGACAAGAGGAAAAAGGGCAAAACATCAACTATTGAAAAAGAGAACAGCAGCCTTTTGCTCTACTCCATTCAGCTACAGGGTCAGCACCAGGAGTCAGGGAAATTAGGGCCTAAGAACCTCAGAGAAACTGAAGGATCTGCTGCTTGAGTGGTATGTAAATATTTTATTTTATTTATTTAATAAAATAAAAATAAAGTACTTTGCATAGAAAAAAATAACTTAAAGGTTCCTTGTCCCCAAAGGGCTCATAGTCTCAATATATGAAATATATTGAAGTAGACACTAGCAACAGCCACTGGAAGGGTGCTGTGCTGTGAATGAACAGGAACAATAGCTTTCCTGCTAAATATAAGAGACTCACCACTTTGAAAGGTGCCTCTTTGCCCAGTTACCATTAGACCCTAGAGACTGTTACACTAGGGATGTGAACAGAACCACCTCATTCGATTTGAGTTTGAACGTAACTTGAACCGCACCAGGTGAGTTTGGTTTGGGCCCCATTCAAACAACCCCCGGTCCAGTACCGGGGGGAGGAGTGTTCAATGAGCCTTAAAAAATTTTGAAAAAAAATTATCCCCTCCGGGGGGCTTCTCTAAGGTGGCGGGGTGGGAGGTCCACAGAGGTTCCCCCTCCTCCCATCAGGCTTCCTTGAATCTAGTTGACTATTTTCCTCATCAAATACCTGCTTAAACTTCATTTAAAAATACCTAACGGGGGAAATATCACACAACTTAATTAGGCAGTTTGTCTATGTTGCTCAACTGTTCTTACTTTATTAGAATAAATTCATCCTAACCTTTAAGCTAGAGTCAGGGCTATATGGAGCTTGGTCACGGACAGAGTACAAAGTCCTCCAGCAATTCCCCCACCCCTAGGCTTAACAATCACAAATGCAAAGCATGTTCAAGCCCCAACCCACACACCCTGCATCTGACATCAGGTGCAAGGGGGTGGGTCCAATGCCAAGGATGGGCCTGTCAAGCCCAGAAGAGCTTCTTGAGAAGGCAGGGGAAGCAGTTCCCAGCCAGCAGCTTCAAGAACCTCTGACTGGGCAAACTCTGCCAGGGGTCACAGGCCCCATCCTCAGCATTGGCCCTTCCCCCTGCCACCCTTACCAGCCCTTGAACCAGTTTGTGGATCCACAAACTGATCCAAATTCAGCCTGGTGAACAAATCTCAGTTCGTACATGTCTAATCTGAATTCTGCAAAGACTTTTGCAAAAGAGTAGCACAAAAGCCTTTGCAATGCCCTGGAAACCTCCTTGCAAGGTGCCTTGGCAAACCTTCCAAAGGTCCAATGAGGATGCATCCACCCAACTTTTGCAAAATATTTGGAGATGCACTGCATGGGGAGAGAGAGTTGTTGGCAACCTTTCCTCCCAGTGTGGTATCCTTCCTCAGGCTCTGAAATTTCCAGAGCCTCCTGAACGGAAAATTCTCATTATTTGCCAAATTGCAGTGTGGGCTTGGACAGAAAAGGTATTATTAATAATAAAGAATAAGGCAGTGATGGCATATTCAAGGAGAGATGGGTTGAGTGATAAGAGGAAGAACATACTGGGTGCAGAAAAAAGGGAGGGAAACTATTTTCCATGGAATAGTAACTTAAAAAAAAGTTTGGTTCACTGTCTAAATTCTTCAAGTAGACAGATGATATATCATCTAGAAAAGAAAGTGAAGGTTCAAGACAAGCATATGGACCCACCACATTATTACTGATTCAACTCATAACTAATAATCTCTTTATTCAAAATCTGGAACATGTTTTTCAGATGTAATACACAGTATGTGGGGGGTGTTGTTGTTTTAAAGCATTAGTTTTAATTATGTGTGTTTGTGTGAATTTAGTTCCTTCAGGAGATATAGCAATGGGGCTTACTAGTGCCCCAGATGACATGAGGCACCACCGCCTGAATGCATGCTTTCACTTTCTCCTACATAACTGAATAGCTGCAGTTTATTCCTATTGTGAGATTGCTGCAGTTGGGGGCAATGTTTGGTGGAGGTAAAACCTCTCTAGCACTTTGGACCCTGAACAATATTAAGTTTGCACCCAATACATGTGAGTACTGTCAAATATTCCTGTTAGGGGATGAGGCTGCTCTGACATCTCCAGATAAGACTGAGAGAAACTCCTGCCTGTGCCCTGTAACCCTGGAGAAGCCGCTGCCAGTCTGTGTAGACAATACTGAGCTAGATGGATCAATGTCCTGATTCAGTAGAAGGCAGCTTCCTATGTTCTTAAGACTTTTCTGTGCAACAAATAAGTTACCGGAATTCTAACAGAGAACATTTTGAGATAAAGCAGAGTAGAATCTTGCGCATGTTTTATTTATTTTTTAATTGATACACTCCTTACCACCCATCTCATGAAAGAATGTGCAAATTAGGTCTTAATAACTCAGAAGCTTTTAAAGTTCCAGAATATTGAAACATTCATCTTTTAGAATTCCAGCAGTGTTTGCTAATTTCTTTTTAAAGGAATGTACATTCTAATAGTACAATATTAAAAATATATATAAGTAAGTAGTCAGGCAATTGCATGTGTTAACAAATGCTGCTCCCATTAAGATTGGACACAGTTATTAATTTAAAAATACGAAAAGGCATGGAGAATACCTTCAAAGCTATAATTCCTTGGTTGCTTATGGAGATGAATCATTGCATTTAGGAACACAGAAAGCAGCGTTATAACGGGTCAGACCACTCATCCTTCTAGCTCAGTATTGTCTACACTGACTGGCAGCAACTCTCCATGGTTTCAGGCAGGAATCTTTCCCAGCCCTATTTGGAGATGAAAGATGAACCTGGGACCATGCAAACAGATGCTCGACCACAGAACTATGGGCCCATCCCCTAAGAGGAATATCTTAGAAGAAGACAGTGCTCACATGTAGTCATTCATCCAAATGGAAACCAAGGCAGACAATGCATGCTCACTACCGCAAGACCAGCTCTTCTTCCCAAGCAGAGGATGTACTGCGGGGAGCGGAGTGGGCTTGTGCTAAATGCCAAAGTAGGCATTTATTTACTTATTAAAATTTTCCTTTGCCTCCTCCAAAGACTCTAGGTGGTGGTCAACAATACCAATAGCAATTTAACAATAAATAAATAAATAAATAAACCAACTAAATAAATAAATAAATGTGCGGACGCCTGGTGAAACAGGCATGCACAACTACTTTGACTGGGTATGTCTGTGGCATCCAAGAGCCATAGCAAAATAGAAAACATCAGTACACTGAAATCAGATTAACCAAATTCATCTAGTTAGGAACCCTAACTCAAAGCACTCTCTTTAGCAACACATGAGTTAGTCCAATGCTTTCTTTTGTTTTCCTGTAAAGACAGATAATGCCTAAGGGGGAAATGCAAAAGACTGTAGATAGACAGACACAATATAATAGAGTTCCAGTATACTCAGTACAAACTAACTTCACGATTGCTCTTCAATTCATACTGCAAATCAAGGTCTGTTATAATCAACAACTTTCCAGCCAACAGTAAACCATCTCAGGCCCAAAAGAAGGGCAAGCCCCAGAGGTGCTTTTACCCCTGGACTTCGGGGCCTCCACAGCCCCCGGGGGCCCCCTAATTCCTCTTTAGTCTGTCCCAGGTTATGTGGTTGCCCGGCCGAGCATAATAATGCTTAATTTGCAGTGGAGTGGGGCCTCCAAAGGCCTTTAGGTCCAGACTCCCCAAAGGGAGCACACAATCCCCACCTGGTTAGTAACTAGAGAACCTCATTATCCATTCAGACAAGCAGCTCTCCTGTCCCCTCTCAACCCTGATTTACGCTCTTTATCCCTATCCCATCTGTGTCTGTCTCTCACCTGTCTTGTGCTTGCTCTTTATTGATGCATTTGATGTTCATGGTGAGGACCTTTTCACTTGTTTCCCCCAGATGTTGCAATGCTCTTTCCAGTAGGGATGTTCATGAACAGCCTGGGCAGCCATCAGCAGGGCGGGAAGCAATTCTCTTTAAAAGCAGGTAAGAAGCTTCTTACCTGCTCGCCCAACATTCATGTCGACACACAGAGGCTGCAGGGAACAGCGCTGCAGCTGTGCACAGCCTTTTAAAAAGTCTATGCCACTGCCAGAAAAGCATCAGGGTGGCAGATGAGCAGGTAAGGAACAACTTACTTGCTTTTTAAGGGAACTGTTCCCCACCCTGCCAAACCAGTTCAAACACCCAATCCGGTGCAGCGCTTCTCAGAGGTGGCGCTGAACTGGTTCATGCACATCCCTGCTTTCCACTGGCATCCATTCTTTCTCTCACTGCCTTTTAGAGGGTAGTAAAAACTATTTTGTTTTATTTTGTTTGCCTTTAACATTGATGGGTCATGCTGCATTTTTAAGCTGCTGATGACAGTGACTGGTGTGTTTTATTATGAAGTTTTACTGGTTTTAACAGATTGATTAATGGTTTGTAGTGCTATTTAGTTCTCCTTGTAAAACCACAATGAGATTCTCTTGTTATGAAAGGTGGTATACAAATTTTAAAAATTATATAGATTTAAAAATAGATATAACAAGTAAATCATTACGTATTTCAAACAATATGACCTTAAATAAATGTGTAAGACAATAAAACATCCATCATTTTAAATACAAATTCCTTTCTGTCCCAAAGAAAAGTGATCATTGCAACAAAACTACATGCAGATAATTTACATATTTTCTGGACGTGTTGCAAATTCAAGCAATATTGGCAATTGATATTGTTCTCTTTTAACCAAATAACAGGTTATCAGTTATCTGAGGCTTGTTTAAGAATTATACTGAATTATCTAAAAGATGTTGTAGATAAATATGTCAAAATGATTATCAACTTGTTAACTGCTGCAAATATTTCCATAGCAGCATATTGGAAAAAGAATATAAATCCTCTTTGGTCTGACTGGTTTTTTAGTATATGGAATATAGCTCTGATGACAAAACTTATTTATTATGTAAGAGCTAGAAAAATCATATATATGACTCATTTTATTAAGAATTAGCCACTTTTTGTATTTGTTTGGAATGATAAATATAGAAATGATTTACATTCCTATTTATTGTTTTCTCCAATATGTTGATTTTTTGTTATAATTTTGATTGGATGGGTTAATAATCCAAAGTTTACTTTTAAATTGATCTATATATTTGATAATTGGAATCAAGTAATTTTCTCTGTATGGTTTTTAGAAAATTAATAAAAAATTTAAAAACAAACAAAAAACAACCCTTGCCCAATATGGCTGTGATCCATTGTGATGATTTAATTATACAGAATAGGCATTGAGCCAGCAAATGCTATACAAGAAAAGGAATGTTCCTTAAAAGACATGAGTTGTAAATCAGATTAAATGACTTAAGTGACATTTTATTTGTTGCTCTGCTTATAGAACGTCATATCTTTGGCTGTCCAACACTGAGTTACTACATGGTTTTAGGACATATCATTTACCACTATGATATGTCTTAAAATGATATTTTTTGCCACTATGCAGAAATGAAATATGAACTCTGCAGGATATCAGTGTAGAATAACTTCTTAATGAAATTGATAAGGAAAAAATTCTGACCTATCTGATTTCAAATAATTGTTAGAAGCCAATATCAAAATGCCTACCTTTTTTAGCACATTCACTTAGAAATAAATATGCACAGAATCAACTTTTTAAATACAATAAGTATAAAAAGTACTGAAGTACAATCACTATAGCGAAACTCTTAGATAATTTAGCAATATTCAATAGTATACTGTCTTTCATTCTGTAACAGTAAACATATACTGATGAAGGGGTCTAAAACTCCACTAGCAGCCATACTCACTTTGGTGGATGTTCTACATCCATCTGGCAAATGTGACAAGCCCACATTCTCCTGCCAACCTTGGGATACATTGATCCCAACCTTGGGATCCACCACAGGATCCCAACCTTGGGTTCCACCACAGTTGTTCTGTGTTGCCGATGGGCTCCAAGTACCTTGGAAGTGCAGCACCATTGCAATGATTATGCCAGACTCTCCTCTCTGGTGCCAAGACTGGTCTCACAATGAGTTTGAGGACACCAAAAAAGATAAAAACAAGACTCCCATTCCTTTACTAAAAAGAGTCTTCAGAAGAAAAACCCATGACCAACTGCTCCCTTGATCTGGCTCCAAAGATATCTTCGCTGCTCAGCTTCACCCCTCCCAGAAACATGAAACACCTAGGCAAGGTTAGTCCCAAGAAGAACCATATCTCAAAAACCAAGACCTAGTCCCCACTGGGGAACCACCAGCATTTCCACCAGGGCCCAAGTGCACTATTGCCATCATGCCAGGGTTCAGTGGCAGCAGTGATGGCAGAGCACTTGAGTGGCAACCCACAGAATGAATCTGTAGGGTCTCCTTACAGAATCAGAGAGGTCACCTCAGGAGGAACAGACAGAACCAAGCACGGCTATGGGAGAGTAGTAATACTAGGAGGTGGTCTTATTTAACTACATGGATATCAATTAACTCTATAGGGCAAAGATGTTCAGGGTTGAATCACTCAATAGCAAAGGACAAATATGTTCCACAAAAAGCATGAGCTAAAATTACCTTTGCAACATCTTCTGGATTGTTGCACCAAGCTCCAGCCAGTTCACCTCAAACAGATGCCATACATCGAGAAAGTAAAATACTGTACATATTATGATCTGGTGAAAGTGAGATTTAGATATTGTTACTGATAGTACTATAGTCCAAAGTGCCTCTCTGTTTCCCAGTCTAATCTCAATTTCACACTGAATAATACAGAACCCCAAGGGACTCTCCAAAAGAGGGCTGTTTGACTGGATGAGCAATTACTAAAACAAGCAAAATATATCCCAAAGGTTTTCCAAAATATTAATATCACCTTATTTTCGACACTATCAAAGTGTGCCAATGCATTACACAGATCTAAATTACAGTCTTACAAATGATAACTTAAAGCACTTTTACTAAAATGTATTAATTTATTGGCATGACAAAACATGTCTTGTATTAACCATAATTACAAAATTTCTTTAGAGTTCATTAGAAATAGAAGAAGTACTCATAATGCCATGTCCTCAAGCAGCCATATTCTGCTTTGGCTTATCCTGTGGCAGCAGTATCAAAATTGTTTTCTGCTGCAGCTAAAAGACCTATCCAGACAGTTCCATTTACTACAAACATACAGCTCCATTCATTCACTTTTAACAATAAAGACATATCCAAAGTAGCACCTCACTCTCCTTTAACAAACCCTACAATCTATGTCTGTATAGTATTTTGCCTTCTCAAAGTTGTACCCATATTAAGAAAATAACTCCATTTAGTCTTAATGAACCTCTCTCCCTCCATCTTCACTATGTTTGAAGAGTCCTCCCCCAGGATAATTTCCCAAAGAACACAAGGTCAAATCACAACACTGGTACAAGGGGACAGGGTGGTACTTTATGACAGCACTGTGTACGAAAATTATTACAGTAAGTGTTGAGTTAGTATGCAACATGATCAGACTGTAAGAGTATCAGTATAGATATAAGATGTCTATCCGTCATTTCATTAGGGAAGATATTGTACAGCTACAATTGTGCAACGTCTTTCCTAGAACCAGAATTAAAATTTCTATTGAAATGTCAAGAATAATGTCAAGAAATTACAGTAATTTACAGAGTTGGGTGGAAGAACTTCCTAATCTATCCCTTCTAGACATATTGTTTCATCTTCCCTTTTCATAACCAGAAGCATGGTCACAAGATATAGTAATAATGACTACTAATGAGCAGGCAGGATAAGTTTCAGGGGTGGTTTTTTTAAAAAACTGTATAGGAAAAAAATATTGTATAAAAGAGGAATCTAACACCAGAAAGTTTAAGGTGCAAGATTTCCCTTCTACAAAAGAACCTATCTATATAAAATTCGCTAAGACATACCCATGGCTAATCCCATGCATGGCAGCTCTCATGAGAGTTCGCAAGTGAGCTGCTGGGAGGGGGAGGGGAGAGCGACAGCAGTGGCAGCAAAGATAAGGCCAATGGGCAAGCTGGGGGGAGGAGAGACAGCAGCGGGCGGGGGAAGAGACCAGCTGAGTAGGTGGATGAGAGAGTGGCACAGCTTCCCTCTCCAGGGCCACCTGCCAGCTTGCGCAGAGAGATGAGGATACGATGCAGCCTCCTTCTCCGGGGCATGTGTAGGGCGGGAAGAAATGGGCAACGGGGGGAGGGGAGGAATGGGCAATGGGGGAAGGAATGGGCAAGCAGGAGGAGCGAAAGGCTGAGTGTTCTAGCACACAGATGCTCCGTTTAGGTACAGCTAGTTTACATTATTACATAAATGTCATATTTTCCCTTTCCTTTTACAAACATTTGTTCTTTTACATTTCTACTACAGCAATAGGGAAAATTCCATTTTCCAGCACAGGTGGACCTCGATATTCAAGAGAGTTCTGTTCCTAGCCACAGCCCCAGATATGGAAACCGCAATTATCGACGCATTGGGGCTATGAGATCGCAGAGGTTAGATTCCCAGTTGGCCTAAAATTGGCCTATGGGGGGGAGTGGGGGGGAGCTCCTTACTCTGCTTTGCTGCTACCCCTGAGTCATGCTGTGTCCCAGAATGCCCCCAAAGCAGACGAAAATCAGGTTTTTTCTTTTTATTTATTTTATTTATTTATTTTTGCATTTATATACCGCCTTTCGTTAAAAAGATAACCCCAAGGCGGTTTACAAAAGTTAAAAACATACAATAAAAAGACAATAAAAACATCATGTTAAAAGTATAAAAACATAAAAACAGGCATAAAAACAATACAACAAATATAACAAATAAAAACACAAAGAAGCTGCAGTAGAAAACGATCATGTAAAAGCCTGGGTAAAAAGCCAAGTCTTTAAAAGCTTTCTAAAAGCCGTGATGGAGTCCGAGGAACGAATGGCCACTGGGAGAGCATTCCAGAGTCTGGGGGCAGCAACAGAGAAGGCCCTGTCCCGAGTGCACGACAGCCGGGCCTCCCTCATTGTCGGCACCCGGAGCAGGGCCCCCTCAGATGTCCTTGTCAAGCGGGCAGCAACCCGTGGGAGCAGGCGGTCCCTCAGATACCCCGGGCCCAAACCGTTTAGGGCTTTAAAGGTGAAACAAAGCCATTTTGTGGTTCCGACGAACAAAATGGCAGCCAGAAATTACCTCCATGGTCATTTCCAGCTGCCACCACCACGTGGATATGAGAGGTCAACTTGGTTTTTTCTCTTTTTCCCCACATTTGCTAAGGTCGGGTGTCTTTTACCCTACCACGGATATGCGAATCCATGGATACCAAATCCACGGATAATGAGCTTCTCCTGTACTCTCTTTTCTTACGTGAAAAGCAGCTACAGAACTATACACTGTATCTCCTGTTTCCTAAATCACATTCTCAAACTATAATTGTATCAAAATTCCTTGATATACTGTCTAAATCACATTCTCAAACTATAACTGTCTCAAAATTTCTTGATATAATGTCTAAATCACATTCTCAAACTATAATTAATTAGTCTCACAATTCCTTGATATACTGTCTTTCTAAAGATACCAGTTTGAAGAAGACACTCCAGCGGAAAGCCTTCTGTTTGCTGATGCCCTGGTTGATGTCATGGCCTGGCTCCTGAGGCCCTCAGTCAGGGGTGTCGCACAAACTGTTTGGGGAATGAATCAGGATGGGAGGCCACAGTTGGCAGCAGCTTCTCCCCTTCCTCTGCAACCAGAGTAGCCACCGGGATGGGAAGCCCCAGCTGTGATTCTCTCCCTCCAGTACGACTGGATAATGCACCCTTGCCATTATCTTCAGACTTAGGAGGATTCAACAGACAATCCACCAGCTGAGATGAAGCTTCATCACATCTGCAAAAGAGGGCACAGATCCTTTAGCTTCACCACACCATCAGAGGAAAGGGCATAGCCAGGATCCACTTCCCCTTTATAAGGGCTCAGTATGCTTCAGGACATTTCTGAAGCAACATTATGAAAGCTTTTCCCTTACTCCTAAGTAGACCCAACTTCCTAGCTTGACCATTGCTTGTTTGGACCTCAACTTACACCTGTTCCAGTTTATACCTGTCTTTCTGGCTCCTGACCCTGGCTTGGTTGACCTTGAGGCTATTCTCACAATCACCAAAAAGCGGGCTAAGGGAACCTAGCCCGTTTTCTGGAGACCGTGAGAGTCACTGGGCTCTCAGGCGAGCCCAGTTGCTCTCTAGTGGGTAAGCCTCTTACAGAGCCTTCCCTAAGCCCAGGTTAGCAGAGTGAGTGCTCTGCTAACCTGGGCTCTACAATTGTGTGTTGCCACGGCACGGCTCCAGAGCACAGCAACACACAAGGAAACCCCCGCTGGAATGCTAAAAGCAGCCTCCCGGGCTCGAGGGTCTCTCCAGCATGCCCCGTGCACTTGCGTGGGACATCCTGGAACTTCCGGGAGCCGCACAGCGCCCGATCTCTGCAGCCCCCGCCAGCTCCGTGACTGAGCCAGCAGTTGTGTGGGCGGCTGATCAAGCCGCCCAAGGCTGCAGCCTGCTCGTGTGCAGGGAGAGCAGGTTAATCCTCTCGAGGTGGGTCTCACTGATCGTGAGACTTGCCTCCTTGACTCCTGGTGCTCCTGCATAGACCTGATCTTCTGGCTCTGGACCCTGGCTTGTCTGGTCACAATTAATGCATACTCAACAGATCTGCTGCTCTGCCTGACTATGGCCTCTCTCACACAGGTGAAGTCTTGCCTCAGGCTAAATGCACCTCACATCACCCCTTCTATAGATCATGATAAAAAAAGAGAATTATTTAGGCTGTTACTCAACCAAAGGTTCCCCAAAAGTACAATTTAAATTTCCAAGTTGCCATTATAACTTGTCTACAGCTTTCCAACAACACTGAATTCAATTTCTCTGTACTGTACAGAATCATATTGGTTCCATCAAATGAATGAGAAGGAAAGTTTAGCAACTTGGTGCTACGGGAAGTACAACTCTCTTTGTCACTCGAGAAAAGAACAAAGACTTTAGGCCAGCAGCAAGAAGCTGAACTGGCAACTGACTTCTTTCTTCAGAGCTTCAGAGCAACAGCAGTCTACAGAGCACTGTCTGAGAACTGCTACCTCTAGTGCTGTATTCCAGTTACATAAAGTGTCTAATACCAGTCTCTGTGGATAATAAAATAAGTTACACAAAAGTGAAAGATATTTAACAATAGTCAATAAAATCCTCGTATGGCCAATCTAAACCTATTTCTGCCTACTCTGTATTACCACCATCTGGACTATATGCGACAATGATCATTATATACTAGCTGATTTGGCGCAGAGCATCTGTACTCCTAGTTCTTCATGTATCTCCCACCAGCCCATTACATTCTCCCCCCACCCTATTTTTCCTTGGCGACCAACCGGCCTGGCTGCTGCTTCTTCTCCCCGCCGCTTTATGGGCTGGGCCATCCTTCATTTTGGCCAGCTGGCAGGCCAGAGAGGGAGTGTGCCACGGTCTCCGCCACCCGCCCGCCCATTTTGCCTACCTGCCCGCCAGCCACCTTCTTCCTCCCCGTGGGCCGGGCCATCTTTCCTTTTGCTCGGCAGGTGGGCCAGAGAGGGAGTGTGCCACCCTCTCCACTGCCCGCCCGCCACTGTAGTTGTTTTCTTACCCACCCACTGGCCGCTTTCTCTGCCTGGCTGCGGCGGCCATTCACCACCATTCTTCCCCCCACCAGACGGCCAGATGTTGCCGCCGCCGCCATTTTCTTGCCATACCCTTGGCTATCTGGCAGCTGTTCATGAACTCTCGTGAGAGCTGCCACACATGGGATTAGCCACGGGTACCTCTTAGAGAATATAGATATATAGATAAGATTGAAAATACTCTAGCTGACATCTCTATTCCTGCCCCTCGTATTATATACAGAGCGGTTTAATGCAAAGCAGTCTCGGCAAGGCAGCTGCTATTATGTATTTATTACATTTCTATATTTATTACATTTAGGGTAAAAAAAAATCAAGCAAACTAACTGATTTCTCCCTTTGGGGGGGTGGGTAGGTAGAATTGTATTAAAGAGCAGGTTGTCACTCAGAACATTTTCATAGTACCATAGTGCAACGTATGTTCCAAAAGACTGACAGGGAGCCATATTGCAAATAGAGACACAAAACATCAAGAAGAGCTACAGTTCCAATTAGGGCAAAATCAGACACTCTAGGCAATAAAACAACGGGAGGCATCACAACATCGATACCTGAGAAACACCGCCACTTGTTATCTAACCATATCGCTCAGTAAAAACATTACCCAAGAGACTTGGAGCCAGTCTAAACACTTCAGAAACCACCCAGTGCCGTATGGTATGAGATTCTTTCATACCTCCAGAGTAAAAGTTAGCCAGAGCCCCCTGACAAACTAAAATGATTTATTATCACAAGGCAGAACTAATGCATTCTGCTTTACAACTCTCCTGGTAGTCTAGGAGAGACGCTGCATTTATTACCTACAGTGCATAATGCCCATTGCAGAGCTCTGTATTATTCATAAGACTGGCTTTTTTGTGCCATCATAATGCTGATAAATTATGAAAAAAATGCATATTTTATTTCAATTTCTAGAATATTTTGATATACATACCAATACATCATGTTGCTGCAGAAGGAATAAGCACCACTGCTGACTGTTCTTGACATGCTGACCTCAATAAAAACAAAAGGGCTGCTGAGATCATTCTGACTCATTTCTAGCATTTCACATAAAAGTCCAAATCCTCCTCCTCTAATATTTGTAAGGGGATAAATAGAAATGTCAGTGCTACAGAAAACAAGTGAAGTGAGGAGTTGGAACGGAGTACGCAGAGTTCTGAAATGCAACGAATCACAACAAATATATGGACAGCCAAAGTTTGGGCTGGTAAGTTCCAATCGGTATATAAAATTCAGTGCCCCCTGCCCAGGTTCCCACCCACTTCCTCTGGCTCCCTCCAAAATTTCTCATCCATAAGTATTATTTGCCAAGGTTTCAAATTTGCACTAGGATTCACAAGGCATAAACTCTGGAATGTGTTCACAGAATCTGGCCTGAGTCTTGGAATACATGAGGGAAAGGATTCCTCCATGTGTGGAGTGCATGTCTTTCAACAACTGCAGCTTATTTCTCTCTTCATCTCCCAATACACACATTTAGATAGATCTATCAATGACCATTAGCCAATCTCCATGTTCACATACTTCAGAAGCACACTTCCAATGAGCAGTACTGGAACAAACAACATGGCATTGCTAGGATTATCAGGTCAAACCACCCCACAAGCACATGGCTGGTCGCTATTTGAAACGTATGATCCAACAAAGCAATTCTTAAGTTATGAACAAAAATAAATTTAGTTTATCACATTTGCCCCCCCCCTCTTCTTCCAAAAAGCTCAGGGTGGAAAACATGGGGACTATCTCATTTCATCTTCACATCAGCCAACTCAGCAAGGTTGACTGAGTGTATCAGAATGTAAGGCTGGTTCAAGATGGATCTGAACCCAGATCTCTCTGTTCTTTCATGCTATAAGCCACAAAATGGTTATCCATTTGTGTATGCAAAGGAGCAACATGTGTGTATGGATAATGTATGGACGACTACATATTTTGAGATTGTATTAGTACAGAAGTAAAGAGTGGTAGTTATTCCAAAACTAATGCAGAGCAGGAGTGTATGGTCAAGTGACATTTCTCATAACAGAGATTTCTCATTTACAAGTGTCTGTTAGCAATCCTGTTAAATTCTGCTTCTATAATCTACATAAGCTCTATCATAGTATTATTTTTACAGGATCCCATGCAAATTGCCTCCCAAGTGACAAGCCATGCAATTACAGCCTCAGAATACAATCCTACACATTTTTAGAAGTAAGGCCCACTGTGTTCAGTAGGACTTACTCCAATGTAATGTGCGGCCTTACTTGGATATAAGTATCACTGAAATATAGTTGTATTTACCTATAAATGCTAATGCTGTAATTTATTACAAGCACAATTTGAATCCCAGAGTCTAGAAAAAATTAAGCTGGATAGAGAAAAAAGGTTTACTCAGCTTAGCTAAGAGTAGTTTCTGAACTGGCTTCTGCACCAAGACAGACATTTTCAGGGACAGGGATATTATTACTGTTGTTGTTGTTGTTGTTGTTGTTGTTTACACAGTGAGACAGGTGTTATTGACTGGTTTGTTTTATCAAATCCTTCCCAAGGACCTGGGATGCTGAATTTTATTATTGATGTTGTTGCTGTTATTATTATAGATATCGTCGCAGAATATAGGCTGTTCCCAGTAATGTTGCTTTTTGTAATTGGCTGATGGTGATTTCTGTGGCCCCTATGGTGCTGAGGTCCTCTTCAAGGTCTTTTGGAACTGCACCCAGGGCACCAATGACCACTGGGATTATTTGGGTCTTTTTCTGCCACAGCCTTTCAATTTCAATTTGTAGATCTTTGTATTTGGTGATTTTTTCTATTTCTTTTTCTTCTATTCTGCTATCCCCTGGTATTGCTATGTCGATTATTTTCACTTGTTTTTCTTTCTTCTCAACTACAGTTATATCTGGTGTATTGTGTGGCAGATGTTTGTCTGTTTGTAGTCGGAAGTCCCATAATATCTTTGCATCTTCATTTTCTACAACTTTTTCAGTTTTATGGCCCCACCAATCCTTGGCTACAGGTAGCTTGTATTAATAATATTGTATTATTAGTAGTATTTATTAACACAGTCAGACAGATGTTATTGACTGGTTTGTTTTATCCAGACATCGAGCCCTTCCCAAGGACCTGGGATGGCTGAATTTTATTGTCAATGTTGTTGCTGTTCTTATAGATATTGTCACAGAATATAGGCTGTTCCCAGTAAAGCTGCTTTTTGTAATCGGCTGATGGTGATTTCTGTGGCCCCTATTATTATTATTTCTTGTTTACACAATCAGACAGGTGTTATTGACTGGTTTGTTTTATCCAGACATCGAGTCCTTCCCAAGGACCTGGGATGCCAGAATTTTATTGTCAATTGTTATAGATATCGTCGCAGAATATAGGCTGTTCCCAGTAAAAATGCTTTTTGTAGATGGCTGATGGTGATTTCTGTGGCCCCTATGGTGTTGAGGTGCTCTTCAAGGTCTTTTGGAACTGCTCTTCAAGGTCTTTTTGGAACGGTCTTTTGGTTTTTCTTTCTTCTCAACTACAGTTATATCTGGTGTATTGTGTGGCAGATGTTTGTCTGTTTGTAGTCGGAAGTCCCATAATATTTTTACATCTTCATTTTCTTCAACTTTTTCAATTTTATGGTCCCACCAATGTTTGGCTACAGGTAGCTTGTATTTTTTGCAGATTTTCCAGTGTATCATCCCTGCTACTTTGTCATGCCTTTGTTTGTAGTCAGTCTGTGCAATCTTTTTACAACAGCTGATTAGGTGGTCCACGGTTTCATCTGCTTCTTTACAAAGGCGGCACTTGCCCCTATTATTATTATTAATAATAATAATAATAATAATAATACTTGTTTACACAGACAGGTGTATTGACTGGTTTGTTTCATCCAGACATCGAGCCCTTTCCAAGACCTGGGGTGGCTGAATTTTATCAATATTGTTGTTGTTGTTGTTGATTTTAGAGAGAGAGAGAGAGAGAGAGAGAGAGAGAGAGAGAGAGAGAGCGCTATTGTTGTTGTTATTTATTCGATTTCTATACCGCCCTTCCAAAAATGGCTCAGGGTGGTTTACACAGATAAATAATAAATAAATAAGATGGATCCCTGTCCCCAAGAGACTCACACTCTAAAAGAAACAGAAGATAGACACCAGCAACAGTCACTGGAGGTACAGTGCTGAGGGTGGATAGGGCCAGTTACTCTCCCCGGCTAAATAAAAGAGAATCACCATGTTAAAATGTGCCTCTTTGCCAAGTTAGCAGGGATATGGCGGACTTTGCCTGCTCCCCACCCAAATGAAGTCTCAGGTTACTGAACTTGGGTCCTTTAGCTGCTCTTTTTGCCAAGCAGGGGCTTTCCTACTTGCCATTGCTTGCCTATTTGTCAAGACAAGCTGGAGCAAGAGCAACTTAGAACAGGGGGAAGGGGAGATAACTTGCAGCAGTGATGGCAGTGACTTCTACAAAGCTACAAAGTTAGGGCTGCATGTTTGCCTTCAACTTGCTTTGGTTGGAGGGAAGGGTCTTGTTGTAAAGATATAACGAATAGCACCAGCGTGCGTACAACATGGGAGGAGGGAGTAGAATACAACTATAAGTCTCTCCATCTCCATCCCTTCTTCCTTCACACATGCACTGCTTGTAGCAAGGCTTCATGGCCACAAGAGAAACACAATATAAGTTGGTGTCTCCCAGTGCTTTGGGCAATTACCTCTTGCCAAAGTGCCATGAACTATATTCTCTTTGAAGAAATACAGGACTGATCCCTGAAGAGTAACTGTAAAATTGCTCTGATATTCCATTTATATTCTGAATCACAACAGAGGTGCTGTGAAACAGAACCATAAATATGCTGGGACGGAAGCAAGAAAGGAGATGAATGTTTAGTCAAGATATTTTCTTCTCTAGCAAGTAACTTGTTCTGCAGTTTGTTGAATATTAGGAGGCTCTCCGATTCAAGCAAGATAATTTATAATTAATAAAACCTTGCATAGCCTGTTTTATCTAGTTGCACCATAACAGTAAAAATAAGAAATGCTGCAGACCTCAGTACATCTACTAGTAGTAATCATAATGGCTGCCATCCTAACTAAAGACGCATGCACACTTCAAGGGACTACAGGGGCACAATGAGAACCTTTACTGTAATTCACCCATTACCCTGCATGCAAACGAGCTATGTCAACAATGTATTTCTGATCTTGAAGAACCCTGGCAAAGTGTGGGGAGTGATTGGAACACTAATGGCTCTTGCGCAACAGCACATGTTGTATAGAAGTTAACACAACAACGTATTATGGTCACTTGCATGGTATAAAGGAAATGAAAATGTTTCATTTGCCCAGTTTGGTGGTAAATTGCAACCAACACTAATGCCCAGATTCAGTTAGAAGACAGATATTTCTGTGAGTGTATCTATAGATTGGGAACTCCAATTTTTCAATCTGATCCAGCTGGGATTTAGAACAGGATTATATTTCACTTGTTTGTTTGCCAAGAGGTGCTGTGCATGCTCTCTATTCTCTCAGGGCCTATTTTCTTCTTTCCAAAATTTGGATATTTATCACAACATAATTTCTACTCATCTTGATCTCTTGATTTTCCACTGATTTTTTCCCTGATCGTATACCAGGGCAGAAAACAATGGCACAGGTTCCAAAAGCGGCATGCAAAGTAATTTTAAGCAGCACTCACACTGCTAGGAAGACTGGCCACAACAATGCCCACTTCCTGCCTCTGGCTAGCATGTTGCTGCTTGCTGCTGTAGACAGCGGACATCCAGGATCAGCTGCAGACTTCTCTCTGCCTGTGCTGGTTTGGGGGGGCTCTCTCTCGAATGCACACCTTCTGAAAAAACGAACACCCGCATGCAGGAGAGATCCAGCTAGCCAGCACAGCCAGAGAAACTGCTGCCTCCGATCCTGGATGTCCGTTGCCTCCTAAAGCAAGCAGTGATATGGCAGACGGAGGCAGTTAGTGGGCATCATAGCGGCTTGTCTTCCCTGCACGCACACTCTTCTCCTGTCCAGGAACTAGCTTCTGTGCTTTGTTGATGGAACTGCCTCGGGGATGAGTGGTCAACAGCCCCCCAGTTTGGGCAGATGTGGAGAATGTAGCTCAAAAAGGGAGGCAGTTCAAAGCAGTTTTAATTTGTGCAAGTATTTGAACTCCAGAAAACCAGCTTGGGAGAGAGGTTTTAATTAACAAAAGGAGTTTGTTGTAAGAAAAACAAAGAAAAGCAATAAGACTAGGTTACTAGGCAGTCCTAGCATAAAAGTGATACAAATATGTTTAAAAACAGACTATTGTAAGGCACGTTTCGCTTCAAGTTCCAAATTATATGTAAATTCCCAGGTGGGCTAAAGAGTTACATTAAGATGGGGGGGTGACGTTTCAGAAATTAGAGAGAGGGACAGATTCAGCCCTGAAGGAGCCGAACAAGAGGCTATATCACTTGTCCTCACAAAGATCTGACTCGGGCAGATGGAGACTAGTGTCCGTCCAGGAAGATGAAGTGGAAAGCAGGAGAGTTGTAGGAATCAGTGTAGAGGGATGCCAATGAGAATGGCTTCTCAGTTGATCCAGCTTCCTGAGCCTGCTAGGTAGGCTGGCTGGATTAGTACATGGGCCAATCCAGGTAGTGACACACCAAGGTGGTCTGCTGGAGTTCTTGTTGCAGTGGAGTCCCAGGTGTGTATATTACACGAGGAAGCAAACTTATATTCCAAAATGTGCCTTGGGGGCACTTTGCTATTATCATGCTCTGCTGAATAGGAGAGTCCAGACAGGCTTTTTCGGAATGCATTATGTCTGATCATCCTTCCTGGGTGGGAAGGTGTGTGAATCGCCTATTGTATTCAAGGCTGATTGTGAGGACAATTGGAGTGTGCAGGTGCATCCAAGAGTATCCTGTGCTAGGGAGGGCTTCCCAATAGTTCTATTAAAAGTTTTGATGTGCACCTTTTCAAAGTTACATCACTGACTCATCCCTATTGTGAGAGAGGATGCTGCTGCACTTGTCTTTATCTGCTTTCTCTTCCTGGCCTAATTGTTTCACTTGCAACAGGTGTGAGGATGAGGGAATTTTTAGAGTTCATCCTAAATCCAAAATAACTTCGGATGACAGATAACTCACAACAGCTAGCTCTGGAGTCTGCTTAGCCGAGCCCCCACGCAGGGAGAGGGAGTGTGAAACTAATCCCCTTTGCAATTTGTGTTACTTGTAGCCCAAATCTAGGGGCGATCAGTCCACTGCCAACTAAACAGGTTGTCCCCATGTATAACATAAACTGGGAGCTTGCATGTATGGGCAGCTCCTAAGCACAGCAGAAGTGCAATCTCATAGCAAATCACAAAAGTGCAATAATCATAGCAGAAGTGCAATCGAAGCCTGGAGATGCAGTTGCAACCAGGGAGGCTTCTGGGAGCGAGCAGAATAAGCTCAGCTGGTAACAGCTTTGATCACCAAATGGAGGAAACAAAGCACAAAAGTTTGCTGAAGAATAGACAGACCAGCCAGGAATGCTTAATGTTGGCTGGAATGTTCTGAATGTCACTAGGAGAAGACAGACAGCAATCAGTGTGGGGCTTCCAGCCCACCAGTGAGTCTGGTGTATGGGGATGTGGTCAACTTGGTGGGGGGCGGGGTCAGCTGTGTCATGGTTCAGCTGATTGCAGGGAGCAGAGCTAGCAAGGCAGAAATGCCAGCTTTGCTTCCAGCAGCACACTTCCTTGAGCCCTCCTCTGAAGACTTTGCACACTGCTTCTGAAAGGTTGCCAGTCCCTACACTAGGGGTTCCAGGTGGCTTCCAACCAAACTAAAAATATCATTTATAATTCAACATTTAGAATATCAATAAGAAAATTCCACATCTATATACTTTTAAAAACACTGTATAGCACATTGCCCTCCAATGAGAAAGCCTGGAAAGTTTGGGCTCAGCTATACTTCTAGGACACAATTCCATACTGGATATCCAAAACACAAACTGCTAAATTACTATGACACTACACTGCGCTTTGAACTCTTCACCCCCTAAAGACATGGTCGTAGTCTTATTGTCATACTCCTACATGGCTGCCAGAGCTATCTCCCTTTAATTGTCTTAGGGCATCCTTTTCCATTCAGGTGGTCTTTCCACTACCCCGTCAACATGGCCATCAGGTCTATAATGCTGCCACAGCTGACAGAGAAGGCAAGATAAGGTGGGAGAAACAGAGTGATAATATTACTACTATAAATGCACTGGTAAAACAGCTAAACTAGAGTCATGTACACTACATATAAATAGAGGAAAGTCAAAATCTCCCATTTATTTAGGAGTTTTCCCCCCCATTCTGACATCCAGTGGAAGAAATGAAGGGCTTGTTTTAGGATTAGTAATTACAAAACTCAATTTGTTTTTACATATGATTAGCTTTTCATATTAATAACACACCCACTCGTGTACTATATCTATAGCAAAATTAAGACACTATGGTGGCAGTTTGATAAACTTAACACCCACCATACATGTGTTTTGAACTATAAATAAGGAGACAAGATTCCTAGAAACATATCTTCCCTCTTAATGAGAAAATTCAAAACACCACAGCAGGATTTCTTTTATTAGAACAAAGCAAAATGTTACAAAATAGTGAGCAGGCTCCTTATTCAGGCTAGACATTAATCAAAATAATTAGAGGCAGGTGAGAAAAAGGAGCCTTTGATTCACAGATGGGGAAAGCACCTCATAGCATTCACACACACACACACACACACACACACACACACACACACGTTGGAGCTTACCTGGGCAAAGGGGTGCCAGCAGCAGACTTGGACATTTAGTGGCAGCCATGCTGGTGGCCACCATCTTTTTTTATATGAATACTAAAATGCACCCATTGTGCCACAGTTTGTGTAAAGGCTTCAAGACACTATCAAAAGCCAATAAGCGGGTGCCTGCCAGTTCAGCCACTGCAAAGCACACAAGCTGCTAATGCCCCAAATAAGCAGCACCCGAGTAAGCACCTAGCATTATGCTCTGTTTCTATTAGCCATACCTTCACACTTGATCCATTCCTAACAGACCTTGGTGAATCCTCAGAGTTCTTTTGGCAATAGCAAAGTTTAACTGAATTAAGTCTATGCACACTTACTTGGGAGCAAGCCCCATTGAAGAAATCTATTTTTAAAAATTTATTTAACATATTAATATACTACCCAAAATTCACATCTCTCGTTGGTTTACAATAAAACAACACAATTTAAAACAACATTAAAGCATTAAAACAATTTAAAAATTAAAACAATGTTAAAATCTGAAAGTCTAATTAAATGCCTGGTTTAAAAAATAAGGCTATTCACATGAACGTGAACCACACGGTGGCAAATCCACCTAAGTAACATTTCTGCATGATCCCCTCCACAAGTTAAGGTCATCTGAGGAGGTCCGTCTCCAGTTACCACCGGTTCATCTGGTGGCAACTCAGAGGCGGGCCTTCTAGCTGCTCCTGGGCTATGGAATGCACTTCCGGCAGAAATCCGTAATTTGAATTCATTATTCTCTTTCATTATTGGGACTCCTGGAGGCGGGGTCATGTGTGACAACACGGCACGGCACCCCAACCCCCGGAGCTGTCGGGTTAGCCTCAGTTTGAGTTGAGCTGCCACTCATCTGGGTGGGTGATCTGCCCCCCCACCCCCCGCTCAGAAAAAAACAGGAGATCGTCTGAGGGGAAGGTAGCCTAATCCCACCTTCCCTGCAGACCGCCCCGCAGCTCTTCTCACCGATCATGAGAAAAGCTCCATTATGTCCTAACCACCTTTAAAAAAATTATCAGAGATGGGGAAGTTCTTATTTCAACAGGGAGTTTATTCCAAATCCTTGGGGCAGCAATGGAGAAGGCCAGGCCCTGAGTAGCCACCAGATGAACTGGTGGCAACTGCAGATAGACGTCCCCAGATGATCTCAATGGGCAGTGGGGCTCATAACGAAGGAAGTATTCTGTTATATACTCTGGACCTAAGCTGTCTAGGCTTTATGGATTATAACCAGCACTTTGTATTTTTCCTGGAAACATACTGGTA
Source organism: Hemicordylus capensis (assembly GCF_027244095.1). Classification (NCBI taxonomy): domain Eukaryota; kingdom Metazoa; phylum Chordata; class Lepidosauria; order Squamata; family Cordylidae; genus Hemicordylus; species Hemicordylus capensis. Next base: position 178,554,404 of record NC_069661.1, on the reverse strand, counting down.
GTCAGTGCAGTTCTTTTCGTATAGGTGTGATATGGTCTCTTCGAGATGACCTGGAGACCAACCTGGTTGAAACTGATGGGACTTAGTTCCAACTTAACTTACACAGAATTACACAGCATGACGGCCTAATACTGCCCAGACTCCATCTTTAGAAACTGCAGGCTTTGGGGTTTCAAAGCCATGCAAGGTTTTTTCCTCTTTCACTGTAGCTGCTTTAATATCCAGCTGGATGAAACATTCTACAAAATCTGGCAACTAGCTCATTAGGTTGAGAAATTTAGTGGCACCTCAATGATATTACCCTACAGTGGTGTGTGTGGGGGCTATATAATTATTATTATTTGTTTTGTTTTGTTAAAGGACCAACAGGACTACCTATTATTTTGGGGCTTCTGAATTGGAGTTTCTTTGCACACCTGAAATATGTTTATCTAAACAAACAGCTATAAAGATCCCCCAAATTTGCAGTTTGGAACCAATTTGCAGTATATGCTTGTGTATTATTCTCTTTTTATGGATTCTGGATACAGGAGAGTTTTGCACTTAGCCTTGGATATTCTGCCACCTGGTGGTAAAATCTGAGGTTGCACCTAGAAACTATAGCTATACAATTTCAGGAATTGGTGTCCTTAGCTTGGTGTCCTTAGCGTATGGTTTGTGGTTGTGGGTCATGTCTGTTGGTATAGTGTGCAGAAACCCTCTTAGATAAAGGGCAAATGTTGAAAAATGCTGCATACCTGAATTATAGAGTCACACTGCTTTTTATCTTTGATATTTTCAGGTAAAAATATACCATGGACATACCATAGGGAGAATGCTAAATCGCGAGGTACTATCTTGATATTTAGTCATCGAGGTTGATACGGAGAGATTTTGTGTATCACACACACACATTGTCTTAGTCATTAACTGTTTGGAAGCATAATAATAATTCAGAGTAGTGCATAAAATTGCACTTGGTAAAGGAAAATGCACAACTCAGGATGCAGAGCCTGATATCTGAAAAAAAGCTTTGTATATCTCCATTTTAAGGAACCAAGGAACAAGGGAGATTGCAGCTGAATGTGAACATGTAGAGATTCTACTACTTCGACAAGTATTTATATACCGCTTTTCAATAAAAGTTAAAGTGGTTTATACAGAAATATATAAATGGTTCCCATGTCCCAAAAGGGCTCACAATCTAAAAGAAACAAGTTAACCAGCAACAGCCACTGGAGGTCCTGGGCTTGGGTAGAGCCAGTGGCTCCCCTGCCCCCGCCTGCTAACTAAGAGAATCACCACTTCAAAAGTTACCTCTTTGCTCAGTTAGTATATATCCTATATATGGTTTTCCAAAGAATATACAGATACAAAAATTGTTAGGCTATATATCATTTATAGACAGTTGACTTGGAGGTTCCAAATCACTTTACTAAGATTAACTTGCAAACATACTGTGCATAGAATTCATTTCATAACTATCCATCCATTTCCTATTACTAATACCTTGAAACAGTCCATTCTCAATGAAACATTATAGCAGCTTCACAGCAGACAGCAAACACAGCAGCAGGTCAGAAAACAAAGAAATAGGCTTTTAGCACTTGAAGAATGTAACTAGGCAAAGTGTAATTACCCACATTGGAATTTGGCCAGGACACTAGGGATAAAACTCTCTCATCCTGTGAAAATTGCTATAGGCTTTTAATTAGCACAAGGGGGTCAGGAGCTTCATTTTGCATTTAAACTGAAAGATGACACAACCAACAATGCAGTACTCTGTACTAGTGACTGGTTTAGAATTCCCCCAGGATGGAGGAATGTCACTTCTAGGAAGAAATTTATAGCACAAAACTCAAGTGCATGACATCAAATTAAGCTAATTTTTCTTTACATAATGACTTGGTAAACAATAACTTTGCATGTATGTTATGAATCTTTTATAAATATATTTTCCAAGTCACTATCTCATTTGTTTATGCCAGTATTAATTCAAACTCTACTTCAAAGCACTGTCAGCTTAATTAGACAATGCACAAGAGTTTTATTCCCCATACACACACACATAATCTCTCATGGCACATGAGAAAGAAAGAAAAACTCCTTAAGGTATAATCTACACAAGTGTACGATATGAAGCAAACTGGGTTGGATAGCAACATCACAGACGTTAGGACAATGGTTTTCATACTGTGAAAATCATGGCCTTCTTCAGGAGCTTGTTAGGGATTCCTCAATGAGAAGATCAGTAAACATCTTGTGGCAAACAAGTTCCCCCCAAAAACAGGCTGCCCACCACTGACTGAGCCTACAATGTACAGCTGAAGAAAAACACCCAACACTCCCCTCAACTGTACATTGTACAGCAGATCAGTGGTGCAGTACCCAACAATGTAAACAGAATATGTGCCTTACAATACACCCCAGAACTCTCTGTAATGAACAAGTATTCCATGGCAGATAAATCAGTGAGGAAAGTGTTCCTTGATGATACAAACTTTGAAATTACTGATCTATCACATTTGCATCCCACTTCTTCCTCCAAGTGAAGGTGATATACATAAAGGATGAAGTGAGAATACTATGAGATATAGTAGACTGGAAATCTCTAATATATCTGATTTACTTTACGATCAGGGAGCAGACACATCAAATACTATTATTTTTAAAATACTGTCAATAACCAGACAATAATAACAGCAATAGGTGCCAAACAATCACCTAACATTTTAAGAAAGCTTAAAATAATGACAATCCCGCTAACTCAGGCCGTAGCTTGCAGACAGTATATATCTGGTTTTCTGCACCAAAACATTTTATAGGTTAACGAGACTAGGATTACTAATCAGGAATGACTATGCCTTATACTATTATTAAGAATATTTATACAGATGTACCTCATTACTCTTGGGGGTTCCATTCCTTACTACTGAGAATAATGAAACCCTGAGTAACGAGACATTGTGTCTATTGAAAACATGAGGTTAGGTTCCTGAATGGGAAAAAGGCCAAAAAAAAAAGCTGAAAAACAACGAGAAAAGGTGAAGAAACTGAAAGAAGTTACTGTGCCAGGCTCCACAGAGTCTCCTTGTGCACAGCAAACCATGAAATGCCCCCCAGAACTGTGAAGGAGGGCCAAAATTATGCAGTCCTGCTTTAAAAGATACCTTTTGCCCAGTTAGCAGCTATATACATATACACAGGCTGATATCTTGAGTAAGGGAGCACAGTGCAGTGAGAGGATCAGAATAACAGCTCTTCCAGACTAATCGCACCCACACACTGCAGAAAAAGTGATTTATTTTATTACTTCTCATTCCAACGGAAGCCCTTTGTGCTACCCAAAAATAAGTCCCTGGGGGTCACTGTCATGCCCATGTCACATCCTCTTACTATCATGACCTGGCCGTGCAAATGGCCTGCACGCATGCAATGGCAGCCTAAAAAATGGCCACCGTGAGCTCACAGAGGGCCAAACCAGCCTATAGGAAACCGGTGGAAGGTGGCGAACATAAGAACAGCCCTGCTGGATCAGGCCCAAGGCCCATCTAGTCCAGCATCCTGTTTCATACAGTGGCCCACCAGATGCCGCTGGGAGCCACAGACAGGAGTTGAGGGCATGCCCTCTCTCCTGCCGTAACTTCCCTGCAACTGGTACTCAGAGGCATCCTGCCTTTGAGGCTGGAGGTGGCCCACAGCCCTCCGACTAGTAGCCACTGATAGACTTCTCCTCCATGAAGTCATCCAAACCCCTCTTAAAGCCATCCAGGTTGTTGGCTGTCACCACATCCTGTGGCAGAGAGTTCCACAAGTGGATCACGCGTTGTGTGAAAAAGTACTTCCGTTTGTTGGTCCTAGACCTCCTGGCAATCAATTTCATGGAGTGACCCCTGGTTCTAGTGTTGTGTGAGAGGGAAAAGAATTTCTCTCTTTCCACTTTCTCCACACCATGCATGATTTTATAGACCTCTATCATGTCTCCCCGCAATCGTCTTTTTTCTAAACTAAAAAGCCCCAGGTGTTGTAGTCTTGCCTCATAAGAAAGGTGATCTATGCCCCTGATAATCTTGGTTGCCCTCTTCTGTACCTCCTCCAGTTCAACAATGTAATTTTTAAGATGTGGTGACCAGAATTGTATGCAGTACTCCAAGTGTGGCTGCACCATAGTTTTGTATAAGAGCATTATAATGTTAACCGTTTTATTTTCAGTCCCCTTCCTAATGATCCCTAGCACTGAATTTGCCTTTTTCACAGCTGCCACACATTGAGTCGACACTTTCAATGAGCTGTCCACCACGACCCCAAGATCCCTCTCCTGGTCCGTCACCAACAGCTCGGATCCCATCAGCATATTCTTGAAGTTGGGGTTTTTTGTCCCAATGTGCATCACTTTACACTTGCTAACACTGAAGCGCATTTGCCATTTTGTCGCCCACTCATCCAGTTTGGAGAGATCCTTTTGGAGCTGCTCACAATCCATTTTGGATTTCACTACCTGGAAGAGTTTGGTATCATCTGCAAATTTGGCCACATCGCTGCTTACCCCTGCTTCTAGATCATTTATGAATACATTAAAAAGCACCGGTCCCAGTACAAGATCCCTTGGGGACCCTACTTCTTACTTCCCTCCATTGTGAAAACTCTCCATTTATACCTACCCTCTCTTTCCTGTCTTTCAACCAGTTAGCAATCCACACATGTACTTGTCCCCTTATCCCATGACCGCTAAGTTTCCTCAGGAGTCTTTGATGAGGAACTTTGTCAAAAGCTTTTTGGAAGTCCAGGTATACTATGTCAACTGGATCACCTTGATCCACACACTCGTTGACACTCTCAAAGAACTACAAAAGCTTTCTGAGGCAAGATTTACCTTTGCAGAAGCCATGCTGGCTCACTCCCAGCAGGGCCTGTTCTTCTAGGTGCTTTACAATTTTATCCTTGAGGATGCTTTCCATCAATTTGCCTGGAACGGACGTCAGGCTAACCGGCCTGTAATTTCCTGGATCGCCCCTGGATCCCTTTTTGAAAATCGGTGTTACATTTGCTACTCTCCAGTCCTCTGGTACAGAGCCCGATTTCAGGGATAAGTTGAAAATTTTACCAAGGAGGTCGGCAATTTCACATTTGAGTTTTTTGAGGACTCTTGGATGGAAGCCATCCGGCCCTGGTAATTTGTTAGCTTTCAGTTTTTCCACACAGTTTAGAACATCATCCCTTGTCACTTCTATCTGACTCAGCTCTCTAGCCTCCATCCCTAAAAAGCCTGGTTCAGGAACAGGTATATGCTCAGTATCCTCTGCCATGAAGACAGATGCAAAGAACTCATTCAGCTTCTCTGCAACCTCCATATCCTCCTTAATAATCCCTTTCACTCCCTCATTGTCTAATGATCCAACTGCCTCCCTGGCAGGTTTCCTGCTTCTGGAGTACTTAAAGAAGTTTTTGTTATTTCCCTTGATACTTTTGGCTAAATGTTCCTCAAGCTCTCTTTTTGCCTCCCTTATTGTCACCTTGCATTTCTTTTGCCAGAGTTTGTGTTCCTTTCTGTTCTCTTCGTTTGGACAGGCCTTCCAATTTTGGAAGGAAGTCTTCTTCCCTTTTATGGCTTCCTTGACGGTACCTATTAGCCATGCTGGCATCCTCCTGGACTTAGTGGTACCTTTCCTCCTTTGGGGTATACAATCTAACTGGGCTACTAGTATTGTGGTTTTGAGTAAACTCCATGCACTCTGGAGCAAAGTGACTCTCCTGATTTCCCCCCTCAGCTTTCTTTTCACCATACTCCTCATTTTGGAGAAGTTTCCTCTTCTGAAATTCAAAATGTCTGTGTTAGACTTCCTTGGTGATTCTCTCCCTGCATGTACGCTGAATCTGATGGCACTGTGGGTTACTGTTCCCTAAAGGGTCGATGACACTGACATCATGCACCACGTCCTGGGTGTCACTCAGAATTTGATCCAAGGTCACCTTCTCTCTGATGGTTCAATGACCAACTGTTCTAGGGCACAGTCATTTAGCGTATCTAGAAATATGACCTCTTTGTCCTGACTTGAATGTGAATTTACCCAGTCTATGTGTGGGTAATTGAAATCACCCATAATTACAACCCTGCCTCTCCTTGACGCCTCCCTGATTTCCTCCTGCAACTCCCAGTCACTGTCGGCATTATGATCCGGAGGGCGACAGCACGTCCCCAGTAGCACGTTCCCTTTTTGGCCTTGTATAGTCACCCACAGGGTTTCTGTGGAGGACTCCAGTCCACCTAGGTTTTCTACATTGTTAGATTCTATCCCTTCTCTAACATACAGTGCTACCCCTCCTCCAAGGTGCCCCTCCCTGTCCCTTCTATAGAGTTTATACCCAGGGATAACAGTGTCCCACTGGTTCCACCATGTTTCCACCAACTGTTCCACCATGTTTCTGTTATGCCCATTATATCTATTTCTGCATTAGCAACCAAGCACTCCAGCTCACCCATCTTGGCTCGGAGGCTTCTGGCATTGGCATATAAGCACCTATACACTGAATCTCTCCCCTGATGTATGCTATTTTTTTGACTCTTTGGCCTGCTGGCACAGGCTCCCATCTGCTCTTTGTGCGGTTCTGCTCTGTCCCCTTCTGTTTTATCTGAATTCTTTGCAGCCTCACACTTTAAAGGATGGCTTTTGCCAAACGGGATACTGCCCAGCTCCCATCGGCTGTTCCCCAGGTGTCATTTTAAAAGCTGCTCTGCAACCTTTTTGATTTTAAGCGTCAGCAGTCTGGTTCCATCTTGGTTCAAGTGCAGCCCGTCCCTTTTGTACAGGCCTTGCTTGCCCCAAAATGTGTCCCAGTGCCTAACAAATCTAAACCCCTCCTCCTGGCACCAACGTCTCATCCATGCATTGAAACCCCTCAGCTCTGCCTGTCTCACTGTACTTGCGTGTGGAACAGGTAGCATTTCAGAGAATGCTACCTTGGGGGTCCTGGACTTCAAAATGCTACCTATCAGCCTAAATTTGGCTTCCAGGACCTCCTGACTGCATTTCCCCACATCGTTGGTGCCGACGTGCACCGCGACAGCTGTCTCCTCCCCAGCACTGCCTAGGAGCCTGTCTAGACGCTGCGTAATGTCCGCAACCTTCGCACCAGGCAGGCAAGTCACCGTGCGGTCAACACGCGGGTCACAAACCCATCTCTCTATCCCTCTAATGATCGAATCACCAACTACAAGGAGGCCCCCACCCCCCAGAGGAGTATTCCCTGTGCGAGAGGATATGGGCTCATCATCCACGGAAGGGGTCCCTTCTAAAGGAGCATTTCCCTCTTCTTCAGACCAATGTCCTCCTTGCCCAAGACCTTCATTCTCCCTGACAGCAGAGGAGCTACCAGCCCTGAAGTGGGATGCCTCTATCACATCCCTGAAGGTCTCGTCCACATGCCTCTCTGTCTCTCTGAGCTTCTCCAGATCCGCCACCTTGGTCTAAAGGGAACGGATTTGTTCCCTGAGAGCCAGGAGCTCCTTGCACCGAGCACACACCCATGACTTCTGCCCATGGGGCAAATAGTCATACATGTGGCACTCTGTGAAATACACTGGGAAGTGCCCCTTCCCCTGCTGACCCTCTATCTTCATACTGTTTTTGTTGGCTGTTTACAGTATTTAGGGAGCTTATTGTCCGTTTATTAGATAGTTTATTAGGATAGGTCTCAGCTGTAATGGTCAACTATTTAACTGTCCAAACAGCCTTTCCCAAGAATATGAGGGATACGAGGGAGGGATATGTACTTACGTTCTCTTCTCCACCAGGCTCCTTGTGATCCTTGTGGTCACAGGGGCTTGTTCCAGGCTCCCCAGCACACTTCCCGCTAAACTCCTGCAAAACTCCTATGTCCTGTTTGCTATCCCTGTTCGCTATGCTCACTATGTGGGGCAAAGGAGAACTGCTGTGGCCACAGACACACACACACCCATGGCCTCAGAAGCACCCCCAAGGGCACTGAGGGCCTTTAAAAAAATTTTCAGCATGGATGGCCACCCCCAAACCAGGCCCAGACCGGTCTGAATTTGAACCAAACTGGGCCCCTCATTTGGTAGTACCAAAACAGAACATGGCCATTCCAGTTCAGACTTGAACAGAACCGGGCAAACTGGTTCTGTGCACATCCCTGTTAGGTTGCACTGAGAGACAATAGAATGGAGAAACATTGATGTTGTCTCTCTGAAAATATAAACGCTAGAGGACCCACCTCTAGTGGATTAAAGTCAATCAGAAATTTTATACAGGTCAACAGAGTGGGCAGAAAATGAAAGGTGCCTTGGCAGGTGAAGTATTGCTATTTGAAGAGCTCTTCTAGTTGTAAAAGACAGTCCACTATTTGTGTACTACTAGCAGATACTGAAACTATTGTAAGACATGCCAATGAACTTCTGAAGACTTAGGCAGTAATGTGTGGTGTATGTTGACTAAACAGTTCTAAGTGGGGCTCTTCTATCATAGCTACCATTAATTTTATAATGTGAGACACCGTCTTAAGTACTTTTAACAAAAACATTAGAATCCATTTAAATAAATAAATGCCACAGGAAAATTTGGTTGAATATGCATAGCATAATTCTAGTCATATTTATGTCTGTGTATGAAAATGCCACTGTCTGCTTCCCGACACACATTTTCCTAAGGTCTAAGTGATAGCTTAATAGGCTCAAATATTGTTAAAATATTGCTTAATCGAAGAGGACCGATAATTCAGTATCCTGCAATATCATTCCAAGGCAGCTGTATTATGCTGCCCTCTAATGGAACAACGATGCCACTGCAGTTTGCTAAAAAATGCACCTAAATTTTTTTGAAAAGAAACTTGGAAAAAATTAAATAAATTCATATGCATTTGTGGTGTAGTGGACAAAGTATTGAACTAGGGTCAGGGAGTCCCAGCATTAATCTTCCAGTCAGCCACATAGCTTTCTGATTGATCTCAGGCCAGTTACTGGACTCTGTTGGACAATTTTGTCCAAATCAAGCCAATTTTGAATTTAACCAAGCTTGTAAAAACAAGCAGAGTCTCCACAGACGATCAAAAACAAAGTGGCTTGTTTGCCAGTTTTGCCTCTCCCTTCTCCTTCCCTAACACAATCCCAGTTTTCCACGTCTGCTTCCTCCCTTACCATTGGTTGCCAAGCTACTTCAGCTCTTTTACCTGTCCTCAGCTGCTTTCACCTGGTCACAGCCTAGCAATGACATTGCTATACAAAGATAGGCACCCTGCGGCTTTCTTGTCAGCACAAAGCCTTCTTCTAATAGTTACGTCAGGAAGAACACCGGCCCATGGCAGCCCAACACAGAAAGCCACTTAAAGCTTATTTCGGTTCCTGTAGTCATCCTGCCCTGCTCCCCACACCTGCAAAGCTCCTGGTCAAGGTCGGTGCCCAGCAAGCAATAGTATAGGAGATTTGCTATTGTAGACCATGTTTCTATCTTCTGTGGTTTGGTCTGGGACATTCATGTCAGTCAGTCAGTCAGTGAGGGCTGGAAGTGTGCAAGCATATAAACATACGTGACTCTAGTCTTTTCCTAGCTCTATGAAGTCTCATGACCCATGCTTTCCAATGAGAGGTGGTTTTTTTGGATTTTCCGGGAAAGTAATGAATTTTCGAGAGTTTTGGATTTTTGGGGTGGTTTCGACAAGATCAGTAAGCTACCTGCAAAAATGGCAAATTTCTATCTTGTGGTTTGGTCTGGGAATTTTATGTCGATCAGTCAGAGAGGCCCAAGCAGCTTTATATTATAGATTTTAATAGTGTTAATACATACCTTTCAAAAACTGGTGTGGTACCTAAGATCACTATAGAAAAGAGTTATACAGCTAGTCCTAAACACATTTAAGCTTCTATCTTATGCACTCTAATTTGAGAGTCAATCAATCAATCAAAGTTTATTACGGTCTATGACCAGCACAACAAGTGGGGGGGAAATACAATTAAAATATAAATAATAATAATAATAATAATAATAATAATAATAATAACAAGTCAACAGTCTAACCCATCAACAGTGTTATAACTGAAAGGTTATAGAGCAGCACTAGAACTGTTAATTAAAAACTGACGCAATCTTCAAGCTGCTGCACAAAAACCCGCCACTTTCCGAGTAATGGCAGGTATGCTGTCCTCAAGCAGGAAAGCCACTTGTTGGCTAGGTGAATTTCCTGGGAAACGAGCCAGCAGTGGAGATATTAGTTCTAAACCTAAGTCCCTATAAAAGGAGCAATAAAGCAAAACATGTTCGATTGTTTCAACTTCCCCATCACCACAGGGGCATAGACGCTCCGCATAGGGAGTCCCACTGTAGCGACCTTCAAGGACAGCAGAGGGAAGACATCTACATCTGGCCTGTGAGTAACCAAATCATTAATATAAAAATTAAAAAGAAGTGGAGCCAGTATACAACCCTCGTGTACCCCTTTCTGAGTGGGGATTGCAGAGGACAAATGGCCCCAGGGAGAGCCGCACATCTTCAAGGCTGAGTTCTTGTGTACAGCAGAGATCAAAGCCAAGAGGCGGCGATCTATCGAAGAAGCTCTCAGTTTCTCCCACAATCTAGATCGTGAGATGGAATCAAAGGCAAATCTTAGATCTATGAAAGCAGCATAAAGCGAATTGGGATACTTCTCACGGAGGTGTTGCAAAATTAGACAATTATCCATGGTAGATCTACCTGCCTTGAACCCAGCCTGTTCCTCCGCCAAGATTGATTCCCTGTCCATCCAGTCCCTTAGCTTCCAGTAGAGATGTCTTGTGTAAAGCTTACTAATAACACTAAGGAGACTAATGGGCCTATAATTGGATGGATCACCTCTCTGACCTTTTTTAAAAATAGGCACGATAACTGCCAGCCCCCGATCCTGAGGGATGTGCCCTGTCCTATCTATCACCGTAAATAGAGTGGCTAAAACAGGTGTCCACCAATCAATATTGTTTTTAATCAACTCTGGAGGAATACAATCAATTCCAGCGGCCTTGCCAGGCCTAAATTGGGCAATCAAATCTTTAATCTCAGCCTCTGAAACTGGTGGCCAGGGGGGTAATTCGTCCCAGTTAATCTCTGTAGAAACAGAAGGAACAGTATCGCTATATAGAGACTGAAAATGGCTTTCCCATGTCTCAAGTGAAATGCAGCACTCAGGATAAAATGGCCTTTCTAGCGAGAGACCAGCCATAGTATGCCAGAATAATGTAAAATGCCTTCCTCTAACTGCCTCTATAAGCTGTCTCCACGTTGACTTCGCTTCCTCATTTTTTTTTCTAGCTAAAAGCTGCTTATAATTCTTTTTTGCCTCTAAAAGGGCTTGTAACGAAGATGGAGTACAGGATTCCTTATAGGCCCTGAACTGAGCAGTTAAACTTCTGTTAGCCCTAATACACTCAGAATCAAACCATGGCTTAGACCAAGGCCTAATCTGCAGCGGCCTTCTACAAGGCTTAACAGTAAGATATTTACGCAAATTTGCAACCAGGTCCTCATAGTAAGTTAGAAGCCTCTCAGGATCCGACTCAGAAACAACAGCAGTGGCTATTTGTCTATATTGTTCAGTCCAACAGTGTTTTCAACTTGTCCCCCTGAGCTTGGGACCATTTAACACAGCAGCCTTGTGCTGATTGTCGTATGTCGTGATGATACCATTCAATTGGACGTGAAAGGTTGCCAAATGATCTAAAAATATACAAATAGGAAAGTGATCACTGTCCACACAAGGGATAACCTCGAGTCAGGCTATCCAACTAAGCAGATTACTAGATACTATCATATAGTCAATAGTACTTGTTCCAGTATTGGCCCAGAAAGTGAACTCTGCTGGGTGGTCTCCTAAGATTGCCCCGTTAAGAACAAAAAGATTTAGCGCGTTCATCGTCTGGGCCAAACAAAAACCTGCATAGTTAGATCTCTGATCTTTAAATACCCGATGGTGCAGAAATAAAGAGGATTCGGGAAATTCAAAAGAGGGAGGGCAAGTGTGGTGGAAACCATATAATGTAGCATCGTCTGGGCCCATTCTGGCATTGAAGTCTCCCCCAATCAAGAAATATGCAGTAGGGAAGGTCAATAAAAGATCATCAATATAAGCCAGAAACTTAGCCCATCGGTCCTTAACTTGACCCACTCTAGATAGTGGTGGGAAGTAAACACAGACCACAATAAGAATGTCTTTCCCAAAGGAAATCCGGACCGACAAAGCTAGTTGACCCAGAGTAGAAATAATCACAGAACTAGCCTGAAGTGAACTCACGACCAAAACTGCAAGCCCCCCTTATTCCGACCTCTGGAAGACTCCTTAATTGCCGGCAAAGAGTGAGTTACAAAACTATTAAGTTCTATATCTGAGGTTAACCAGGTTTCCTGAATTAAGGCCACATCAGTCAATCTGAATTTATCAAAACTCAGCACCTTGCTACCCCGGCCTCTAACATTCCACGTTAATAATCTAAATTGGGCATTATGCTGGTCAGTATCCCATCATTTAGCAGACTCTTGCACTCTTGGTGAGAGGGGCAATGACACTGGCACCTCCATAATGTTCTTATCTGGCTAATGAGCAGGCAGCTGGAACTCTGTCCTTAACTCTGTTAAGTCAGTAGATGGAACACTCTGGTCAGATATCAAATCAGCAGGTGAACTAGAAACGTTGAAAACAAACAACTCATTTAGTGCATCAAAGTGGGGATCACTAGCAAACGGTAATTTAAAACCCGAAGTCTGTTGAGCATTTTCACTGGAGATGGAAAAGACCTGCTGTCGCCCATGTGGTGAAGCACCCAGAGCTGTGGTTTCTTCCGTAAAAACCATCCAGGAAGAGAGTTCATGTTTGTGCTCAGGATTCTCCTCATCAGCGGAAGAGCCCGTAAAGAGGTCACTGGAACAGACAGACAACCGCCTCTCAGACTTTCTTAGAGTCTCTTCCCCACAAGGCTGCATAACAGGGGAAGAGTAAAGATGTATCAAATTTGGAACAGTTGATTGTTGTTGATCTGCCTCCATAACACTTCTACGAGAAGGAGAATAGGAGCCTGGAAAGATTTTAGATAATTCATCCTTAGCCTCTCTTAGGAATTGTCTGAGATCATCCCATTTTTTGTCCAGCTTCCGAAGGGAGGGAGAAAATTTAAAACTTGATTGAGTTGAGGAGGTTGGCTGAGGTGATGCCAGTCTTTCAGACTGTGATTGAATCCTCCCAGCAGCCCTATCTCTCTTAAAAGCCAACTGGGGATTCATAGGAAGAAGAGGAGTACAAACGTTTGTCTAGAAAAACCCTTTGTAGTCCAAAACCCCAGATGTTAAGCTTCTCTCTTTGCTTGCAAAGTTCCCTCACACAAAACTGGGATGCAAATGAGATCAATATTCTCCTAAAGTTCCGAATAGAAGGAAGGTAGAAAAACTCAGTAACTCTCACCCCAACAGCTGAAATATTAAGAAGATGTGCAAGGGAGTCAGCTATTTGTTTCCTACTGTTCCATCGAAAATGAGTGTATTTAGGTATTTGTAGAAGAATCTTATTTCTCTGTGAAGTCAAAGCTCTAACCAAAGTTTGAGATAAGGAAATTGACTTTAGGAGTTTATTTAATTCCCAATTAGCAGTCAACCCAAGGTCACTGTCTCTTTCAAGACCTTTAACTGCAAGGGGAAGAAAAATGGTTTTAAGTTCATCAATCTTTGTTTCAATAAGACTGAGCCTATCCAAGATAAGAGCGAGCGTTTTACCAGTTAGAGCACAAACTTTCCCCACATTAGCTTTGTTCTCTGAAGAGGAAGAGACAGCTGTCTCACACACTCCTCCCTTTAGTAAAGTGTTAGCATCCGAAGGCGTTGTAAATGTTGGATCTAAAGCTGCCAGAAAAGGTTCGGAAGACACAGCTTTTTGTTTTCCTTTTCTCTTGACTTGGCAGGCATTTCTTAACTTGAAGTTCAGGGGAGGCAAAGCTGTATCTAAGCCTGCACCAGTTGAAGATTGAGAAGCAATCAGTAAAGAATTTGTTTCTAACAGCTGGAAGCTGTTTTCAGTAGGAAAAGCCGATAACACACTCACTGTTTCTGCTATTTCAGATGCAGGTGCCGGTCCCGAACAAAAAACCTGATCTAATTTCAGCTGCTTCTGTTTATCAAGACGGGTGTCCGAAGGCGACACTCTCGAGCGCTTCTTAGGCATAATTAATAGTTTTTTAGCCAAGTTTTAAAGCTAAAAGAGATAAAAGATCCTTGGAGCTCACGGAGCAAGCTGTTAAACATCCGCCATCTTGGGAGCTCCTCCTAATTTGAGAGTAATTGCCACAAGTATTGGACGACTCACTTTTTATTTGTTTAATAAGTTTGTATGCAGCCCACTACCGAATTCTCTAGGCAGTTTACAACATAAAAACAAACCAAGAATGCAACACTTAAAACATATAAAAACCAGATTAAAATATATTTTAAAACACCAACTAATTAAAAAGCTTGGCTGAAGAGATGCATCTTCAGCTGTTTCCTAAAAGCCAAGAAGACTGGAGCAGCTCTAATCTCAGAAGGAAGTGCATTCCACAGTCTGGGGCAACTACAGAAAAGGCACGCCTTTGAGTCGCCACTGGACAAGCTGGTGGCACCCTCAGACGAACTTCCCCTGAAGATCTTAATAGGTGCAGGGGTTCATAACTAAGAAGGCATTCTCTTAAATACCTTGTGCCCAAGCTGTTAAGGGCTTTATAGGTAATAACCAGCACTTTGTATTTTGCCCAGAAACCTATCGGTAACCAGTGTAGTTTTTTTAGGATGAGAGTAATATGGTCTCAATGGGACATCCCAGAAACCAATCTGGCAGCAGCTCTCTCACCATCCATTCAGTCGTGTCCGACTCTCGGTCACTCTGGCAGCAGCATTCTGCACCAATTGCAGCTTCCGGGCTGTGTACAAAGGCAGTCCCACATAGAGCACATTGCAGTAGTTAAGCCTGGAGGTTACCAGCTTGTGCACCACTGTCTTAAGGTCACTCACTTCCAGGAAATGGCACAGTTGGCAAACCAGTCCAAGATTATAAAAAGCACTCCTGGCCACCACCTCCACCTGAGAAATCAGAGAGAGGGTTGGGTCCAGAAAGACTCCCAAACTGTGAACCTATTCCTTCTGGGGGAGTGTAACCCCATCCAGAACAGGTATACCTATTCCATTTCCCAAACTGCTGCTTCCTACAGTGAGCACCTCTGTCTTTTTGGATTCAGTCTCAGTTTGTTATCCCTCATTCAGCCCATTAATGCCTTAAGGCAGGCATTTAGGCAGGCAATATGACATTGCCTGATAAAGTTGACATGAAGAAGTAGATTGCGTGGCATCAGCTTACTTATAACACCCTGCACCAAATCCCCTAATGATTTCTCCCAGTTTCATGTAGATGTTAAAAAGCATTGAAGACCAAATGGAGCCCTGAGGGACACCATACAAAAGCTCTCACTTTGTAGAGAAATAATACCTTCTGAAATCTGCCTGAGAGGTATGAGCGGAACCACTGCAAAGCAGTGACCCCTACACCCAGTCCCTGCAGGCGATTGAGAAGAATACCATAGTTGATGGTATTGAAAGCCATCGAGAGATACAAAAGGACCAACAGAGTCACACTCTCTCTGTCAATTCCCCTTTGGAGATCATATATCAGGCCAGCCAAAGCAGTCTCTACCCCATAACCAGCCCAAAAGCCAGTTTGAAATGGGTCTAGATAATATGTTTCATCCAAGACTTCCTGGAGTTGAGAGGCCACCACCCTCTCAATCACCTTGGCCAACCATGGGAGACTGGAGACAGGACTATATTTGCCTAACTCCAAGGGATATAGAATAGGTTTCTTAAAAAAAAAAAGTCTAATAATTGCCTCCTTTAAACAAGGAGGAATCCTACCTTCCCTCAGAGAAGCATTTATGATCTCAACCAGGCCCTCTCCAACATTCTCCCTGTTTAAGATTACAAGCCATGTTGGACAAGGGTCAAAAGAACAGGTGGTAGGATGCACAGTTCACATCCTCAAGAGTCACAAACTGAAATGTTCCAATATAACCGCACAAGAAGAGTTACTGGATACCCCGTTAAAGACTCTGCACGAACGATGGAATCCAGATCATCTCGAATACAAGACATTTGTCCACAAAAAACTCATTAAAAGTGTCACAACAGCTAACTGATGGTTCCAAAGCCTGAGCAGAAGGGGCCTGTATAGGTTCCCTCACCACCCTTGACAATTCTGCTGGATGAGAACCTGCAGATGCAATATGCACAGCAAAGAATTGCTTCTTTGCCACACGCATTGCCAGAGTATAAGTCTTCAACTGGGCTCTGTGCTGTAATCTGTCAGGTTCAAGCTAAGTCCTTCTTCTCTTGCACTCTAGTCATCTACCTAGTCACTTCAGCTCCCGTAGTTCTTCCATATACCAATGAACTAAATTAGAAACAGGTTGGAGACAACACTTAGGAGAGATCGAGTCTATCATCCTAGTAAGCTCATTATTCCAATTTTCCAACAGGGTGTCAACAAGATCACCAGCAGAGCCAACATTAAAGCACTCCAAGGTTTCTTGGAATCCTATCGGATCCAATAGCCTCCTCGGGCAGACCATCCTAATAGGCCCTTCACCTCTGTAGAGGTGACTAGTGGCTGCAAACTGAACCTTCACCAGGTGGTGGCTGTCCATGACAATGGGGAAATCATTGGTGTCACCCACAGACCACCTCCCTGATCAGACCAAATCAGACCAAATGTGACCAGCAGCATGTGTTGGCCCTGAGAACACTTGAGAAAGGCTCATAGTTGTCACAGTCACTATGAACTCCCAAGCTGCTCCTGACAGTTCAATCCCAAAGTGAACATTGAAGTCACCCACCATCATCAACCTGGCATCTCCAATGCCAACTCTGCAACAATATCTGACAGCTCAGTTGGGCAGCGGAGTGATCAGAACACTAACAAAAGTCCCAATCTATCCCTGGTCCCAAGAGTCAAGCACACACACTCAATACAGGCAGGTGCTCTGACAAGGATCCTGGTAAGGAATATACAGTACTGTTCTTATAAACCACAGCCACGCCACCTCTCAGCCCACATCCTCTCACCTGCTCCACAACAGAGTACCCTGTAGGGATAAGCTGGGACCAAACTGGGCCACTAGCATCTCCCAAACAGGTCTCTGTAATGCACACCAGATCGGCTCCCTCATCCACAATCAGATCATGGATAATTTCTGGTTTATTTTGGACTGACCTGGCATTGCAAAGGAGAGAGGTGAGGTTCTGTGGATAGTTGGCACTGCTCCCCAAGGTGAAAGAGCTGACAGGGCAGCTGGAAGGGGAAACAGCTATTAGGTTTTCTGTTTTCCCTTCCCTTATAATGTCCTGCTGACCTGCCAACACTCTTTCTTCTTTCATTACTCACCACCACTGAGATACCCCCCACCCTCTGAGGAACCACCCAAACAGGTCTCTGTAATGCACACCAGATCGGCTCCCTCATCCACAATCAGATCATGGATAATTTCTGGTTTATTTTGGACTGACCTGGCATTGCAAAGGAGAGAGGTGAGGTTCTGTGGATAGTTGGCACTGCTCCCCAAGGTGAAAGAGCTGACAGGGCAGCTGGAAGGGGAAACAGCTATTAGGTTTTCTGTTTTCCCTTCCCTTATAATGTCCTGCTGACCTGCCAACACTCTTTCTTCTTTCATTACTCACCACCACTGAGATACCCCCCACCCTCTGAGGAACCACACACCCCACGTCTCCATCCCCAAATAAGCTAAGACACATCCTTCAGCCAAACTACAGAGAGGCAGTCCCAAGACCAGACATAAATCTTTCAGAGCAACATTACTACCCCCAGCCCCACCAACGAAAGCCCAGTCACCCAAGGCCCCCTTTGGCGGCCAGCAAAGCTATCCACAGGAAGACTGTCGGCTTTGCCTTTGGCCTCAGCTGCCTTAATTAGTCCAAGAAGAGGGGGTGGGGTGGGGTGAAGTGACCAGCCAACCAACCCTTCTGGCAGAAACTCAACAGCTGGAACAAGATGAGGTTATCAACAGCAACTTACTACAAGCAAGGTAATACAGATACCTGGAACAAGAGAACAGGAATAGCAAAAGGTCCTTGCAGCAAGGTCTCCTCACAAGTAAGCCACAGCAGCAAGATGGAACACAGCCAGCTCAAGACCTGAGCCTCTGCCTCCCCCTACTTCCAAGAATACATGCAACAGGATGACACAGTTAAGCATACACAAGCAATGCATTTGGGAGCTATGGCTTCTGCTACTTGCTTAGATTAAAACTGAAGCCCTATTCAGCCTATTTTGTAGTCATTTGCCATGAAGCCCATCGAGATAATCTGGAGAGATTTGGTCTACAGTTGCCACTGGCTCGACTGGTGGCTACTGGGACGGGCCTTCTCCGCTGCTGCCTGGGCTTTGGAATATGATCCCTGTTAAAATAAGAGTCTCCCTATCTCTGGCAACTTTTAAAAAGGCACTGAAGACATATTTGTTCACCCAGGCTTTTGATAAGATTTATAGATTTTAATACATTTAATGCTGGTTTTAAAATGAGTTTAATGTTAATTATTTTAACTGTAAATCACCCAGTTATGGGTGGTATAGAAATGTGTCATGTTGTCATTACTCCTACCAGAGCCATAGAGGAGGGAGGGAGTTCAATGGGTTTCAGTCCTTGTCTGTAAGGGATTCACCAACATCTGCCAACATCCACTGCCACTTTATTTTGGTGTAGGAACACCAGTGTTCCAACTGGTGTAGGAAACCCAATCTCCATATAAGGTTCCTAGGCAAAACTCTCCCAAAAAGGGCTGAGCAGTCCTAGGCCTCAAAGGCACGTGACAAAGGGAGAGTTGGGGTTGCTCAGAAGGGATGGTTGTGCAACCAAAGATTCCAGAAGTTCCCCATTGTCTCAAATGGGAAAACCTTTGAAAGCACTGGTTCTGTGCGGCCCCGATATTCCCTTTGATGTCTGCAACAGCTGTAACGCAGCATTATACTTCTGTAACAGTTCACATCATATCAACCACTATTCTTCATAGTACTATACTAGTGTTGTATAAAATGCATGAACACAATCTTTAGAAACATATATTTAAAGGGAGACATTTTTGTATAAATGTAACACCATGCCGAATATATACCAATAGGCATCTTTCACTATCATTTGATTAGCTGATGACCAGAAGAAGAAACTTATGTACTTGGTAGTTGTCTGAAACAGCTGACCTGAAGGAGTCCAAGCATTATTATTAATGTTCTATCAAGTTTCCAAAGATCATTGCAGGGCCTCACTAAGAGCCTCCTTTTTCTGGATTTGACTACTAACTTAATTTGAGGGAGGTTTTAAAAACATATATATATATATATATATGCAGACTACCATTCCTTCATGACGGTAGTATCTAGCAAATTCCATGCTTGGAAGTGTTCACTGTTTACTGTTATTGAACATGTCAATCATCATGAAGGATATTCTGGAAAATGGCTAGAACACCAGCATAGCCTTAAATGTTTTCTAAACTGAGATCTGGGTGGGGGAGGGGGGGAGAGAGAAAGCTTGCACACTGAAAATGACAGAATAGGAAGCTGAAAGTACACCTGCAACAACAGAGGCAACTGAAGTGATGAGAGAATCATATGAATGAAGATTAATGCCAATAACTGTTGGAAAAACAAAATGCTGACCGGGTTCTGTTAATATAAAAATATTTTATTGCTCTTTGCCCACCAAAAATAATTTTAAAAAGGACTTTCATTGTTTTATAGCAAATTACCATAAAACCATGAAGACATAGTCCAAAGTTAAAAGTAAATGGGGGGAAACTTAGAAAACTGAATCATATAACATTTGATAAAGAATCCTTAGTCAGAACAGCACCATATATATCCCCACTACTCAGAAAAGAACAACAAAGAGTGTTTTGGGAAGTACCCCCACCCAAAACACACACACACACACACACGAGAAAAAAGTTGGGATTTAATATATTGTTTGGCAAATACAAGCAAATTATAATTTATTTATTTTTTAGTAGTAAAAAAATTGATATTCCTGAAGTCCACTGATAAGTTTTAAAATATACAAAGCAAAGAGGATGCAGATTATTATTACTGTAATTATTATTATTTTAATTAAGGTATAACTAATGGTGTGTTATTATCCTAAGTATGAACTCTTGCTTAAGAACGTAAGGAGTTTCTTACTGGATTATACCACTTCAACAAGTATTGTCTGCAAAAATTCTAGCAACCAGTAGTCCTAGCCCAACAGAAACTGGCCAGTGGTTCACCAATGGGCCACAATCAACATGCCTGTTGTATCGTGTTGTCATGACTCCTACCAGAGCCAGAGGTAGGAGTTCACTGTGAGTTCACTGGGGTTGAATCCTTGTCTGGGGTTGAATCCACTTTATTCAACCACTACAACCACACTTGTCTGGGGTTGAATCCACTACAACTGTTCCATATTTGGTTCAAATCGGTTAGACAGTCCTCAAGTTAGTGCACTTACACCTCAAATGCTTATGCATCTGCCGTCTTGGATTAGGGTAGGTGACATTACAAACTACGCCACTGTCCCTATGTGTCCATACAGCTGCAGCAAATCTGGTTCAAATCAGTTAAGCGGTTCACAAGTTAGCTCACTTGCACCTCAAAAGTTTACACATCTGCCATCTTGAATCGGTGTGGATGGCATCATCACAAACTATGCCATTGAGGTGCCCCTGTGTGTCACTCACTGAAACTGTACCTAATTTGGTTTAAATTGGTTAGACAGTCCACAAATTAGCCCGCTTGCTCAGATGTGCATGTGACTGTCACCTTGAATGGGAGTGGATGACATCATCACATACCATGCCATTTGGGCATCCCCATGTGTCCCTACAGCTGTAACCAATTTGGTTCAAATTGGTTAGGTGGTTTACAAGTCATCCCACTTGCACCTCAAAAGTTTACACATCCACCATTTTGAACTGGGGTGTATGACATCATCACCTGCCATTCAGGTGTCCCTACAACTATATCCAATTTGGTTCATATTGGTCCAGGCATTGCAAAGTTGATGGTGGGAGAGACACACAGACAAGACACATGGACACACAGAATGCCAGGTGATTTCATAAGCCTACTGGAAAGTAGGCTAAAAAGGGTATGCATTAAGAACAATTGTCTTTTAATTTAAAAAAAATGTAAGAGAGAGTTTTCATTAACCTGGCAATGCAGATTCCAAGTAATGAGTAAAGAGAAATAATTTCCCTGCCATGTTTAACTGACTTGGTTTTAGCTTATTACTTACAGTTACAGTCTTCCCATCTCCCCAGCAGCAATCAGTCTGCTGCTTCCTTGGGACCTTCCTGGGGCAGACTAACTAAATGACCAAAGCTTTCTCCTCTCCAGTAGGTGGCTGAGTGTGTAGTTCCCATCCAGACTTTCTACCTTATTGGGAAAGGCTCATTCTCCTCCTAACAGTTGCTCTAAGTGTGCCTTAGTCTCACTACAGCTGTTTCCAACATACACACAGAGATAGAGAGAAAGCATGCTTGACATCACTTTCAATACTGAAGCAGTGAGTGAAAAGTATTGCTACTCCCACTGGATATTGCTAATATCCAAATGCTAGTAATATATGTTAAACTCCTAAATGCTTCCATAATTTTGCATTCCATCCCTGAATCTCAGGGATCTTCCATCTAAGTCAGTTTGTTTGACTTGTCTATGATCAAGCACTCAGTTTGAGAAGGAAAGAGGATGTGATTACAAGTTTTGTACTTAGAAAGTCAGCCAACATCTGGCAGCATTTGGGATCTTATTCATGGTCGGTTCAGTCATGATGTTACTCCAAAAAGTATTAAGAGGTTCCAGTATGAGTGAAAAGACATACTGAAATATCTGATGAAGACATTTTCAAAATGGCTATACACCAGAAAACCGTAATTGTATGGACATTTGGTTTTATCATTCACATATCATACATACATTTGGGTTTTATCATTCACATATTGCATACCTGCCAACATGTCCCTATTTCCCATTCAATAGGAACATGTTGGCAGGTATGATATTGTTTGGACATTTGGGTTTTATTATTCATTTTTGTATCTACATTTTGCACAAGTATTATCCATTTTGTTACTATTTTGATTTACATATCAAAATACAATACACATTATTATATTCTAATACTATTGCTTCTATTACTAAAGTGTTTAGTTTTGGTAAGGGTTAGTTATAGCATTGACTGGTGGATCTGTCCAGTGTTTTTTCAGTTCATTCCAGATTCTGGTACACATTGTTTTTGGTTGGTCCATCCCTGAATTAGACTATTCCAGAACAATATAATCCATAGCCCAAGGTGTGGATTTTCCAGAAAATTTTGAATGAGAAATTGCCCATTCAAATTTGTTCATGTGCATAAAATTTGCATTTTTCTCAAAACAGTTACTATACAATTTCCCTAATGCTCTAAGTAGATTGTGATCTCATTTGACATGTTGATTGACGTATTTATACAGGGTTTTTTAATCCTCCATAATATTAATTTCCCAAATTATCTCAAATGTATTTCAAGTAGTCAAGTAGAAATTTTAGAAACAGAAAAAATTTGATGGAAGTACGGGGAATTTTCCACTCCACTTTCTCTAAAATAGTTAAATACATGAGTTATAAATTACAACTAAATCTATATCAATATTTACACACACACACACACACACACACACACACACACACACACACAGAGCCTTTCATTAAAAAAAATCCCAAGGCAGTTAACATAAAAAAAATTTAAAAGGCTATCATCACACAATTAAAATACAAGCTAAAATATAAAAACATAGATCTGACTAAAAGATTTAAAATAAAAGCATAAGAAAACCATATAAATACAAAGAAGCAGCAGTAATAATAATAATAATAATAATTCAATTTCTATACCGCCCTTCCAAAAATGGCTCATATAGAGACGATCATATAAAAGCCTGGATAAAATGCCAAGATTTCAAATGCTTTCTAAAAACTGTGATAGAGACCAAGGAGAGAAGAGCCACTGGGAGAGCATTCCAGGGTCTGGGGGCGAAACAGAAAAGGCCTTGACAAGCATGCATGACAGCCGAGCCTCCCTCATTGTTGGCACCTGGAGCAGAGCCCCCTCAGATGCCCTTGTCAAGCGGGCAGCAACCCTTGGGAGCATGCAGTCCCTCAGGTACCCAGGGCTCAAACCATTAAGGGCTTTAAAGGTCAAAATCAGTACCTTGAATTGGACCTGGAAACAAACTGGTAACCAGTGCAGCTCTTTCAAAATGGGTGTGATGTGATCCCATTGGGCAGCTCCAGATAAAATCCTAGCTGCTGCATTTTGCACTAGCTGCAGTTTCCAAATATTCTTCAAGGGCAGCCCCACGTAGAGCGCATTACAGTAATTCAGCCATGACATGACTAAGGCATGAGTAACTGTGGACAGATCTGCCTTCTCGAGAAAGGGATGCAGCTGGCGCACTAGCTGAAGCTGTACAAAGGCACCCCTGGCCACTGCCTCCACCTGAGCTTCGAAAAGCAGAGCTGGGTCCAGCAATAGCCCCAAGCTACATACTTGCTTCTTCAAGGGGAGTGCAACCCTACCCAGAACCAGTAGAATCTCCTTATCCCGATTAGCTCTCCTACTGACCAACAGTACCTCTGTCTTGTCTGGATTCAGTTTCAGTTTATTAGCCCATGCCCAATCCATCACGGTCTCCAGCCCCCAATTCAGGACATCCACTGCCTCCCTAGGATCAGGTGATAAGAAGAGATAGAGCTGAGTGTCATCTGCATATTGCTGATAACTCAGTCCAAGTCCCCAGATGACTTTTCCCAGCAGTTTCATGTAGATGTTAAACAGCATGGGGCACAAAACCAAACCCTGTGGGACCCCGCAAGCCAATGGCCATGGAGTTGAGCAGTAGTCCCCCAGCACCTTCTGGAACCTCTCCCCAAGAAAGAACCAGAGCCTTTCCTGTGAAGGACCTTATTTCCTTCATAGAGCCTTAAATCAGTGTTAGCAAAACAGAACTCCAAAACTATACTCTCTATAGAAATTTAATGTTTGTAATGTTAAACAGTAGTAAAATAAATTCAATACAAAGCCCTACTAATTGAACAAAGAGGCATCTTTTAACATGATGACTCTTATAATTAGCAGGGGAGGAGCACTTTTTGCTCAAAAGCAGAAATATAATAATAAAATAAAATAAAATAAATAGTAAAATAATAACAATAGGAGGAGGAGGAAGGGAGAATAGTCAAGCATTTGTTTGATGGAAGTCTCAGAAACTTGACATTTCTGTTTAACTGGTCTGTTTTCCTAATCTTTTGATACCTTGGGAGAGATACTGAATTAATTTTTGATAGAATTAAATATTCTGCAAATTGATTATCTGAAGTAAGAGATAGCTGCCATCAATTAAGCAAGACATATCTCTATTGATCTATAGAAAGCTATATGTATTCAACAGTAGCATTTCCACCCCATTTCTCTTAGAAGCTTTCCTCAGTAGATTACCTCAGCATCCAGTCTAAATTACTCCTGTGTGGTCCTATTGATTAAGTAGATCTTCAGAGTAACTCCTGAGTACTACTGAGCAACTTAGCCTGGAAGTTGCTCAGTGAGTTCAATCACAAGATCACTCTATGAACATCTGCCTATAAACCGACAAAGTAGCTGGTTTTGTAGTTCACATAGTTGCACTGTGGTTAAAGAACATTATCATTGGTAGTAAGGACAAAAAAACTTTTGCACATGCACAAAATACTGTACTTTTGTTTGTTGAGCCTGACTACAAATGTGCAGAATTTTATTTTATATCCAAGCCAGAGAAGAACTTCTTTGTGCAATGATATTCAATCTGTCTATTGTAGACAATAGACAGGTCTGTATTTCAAGCCAGATAATTTCTTCAGCAGTCTCTCTAGCCGTGACAAATCTGGTCTCTTAGCACCTTTGAGCTTGGTTCCTTAAACTCACAGCGACATAGAAGATAATTGTAACTTCTTATAGTGTTGAATAGATTTTTACAACAATTCAGTTCAATCCTCATTTGATAATAGTAACCATTGTAGCACTTATGTATCCAGTTGTTCAAGAGAACTCCACTACCTTTGCAATGGAAACAAAGGAAACTTCATTTCATTGTAGACTAGCAAAAATTGTCATGATGGACAATAATGTTATTAAAGGCAGGCCTACTCCTTTGGAGAGAGAAAATCAAGTTTTGGTTTTCTAGTTTTTCTAATTCCATTTAAAAGGATGCATATCTATCCTCAAGATGCAATCTTAACAACAACAAATTAGCTGAGTAGCATCTTTCAATTGTATACTCAGTTGTATAAGATTTAAAATGGTTTGTTCATATATTTGAATAGCAGCTGCAGTTGTAACCTTCTTCCAAAAATGAAGAAAAGAGGAGTAGCTCAAAGATAAATTGGACTTAACATTGCCATCTACATCTACTTCTAATAATAGTTTCTAATCATTAGATATATGTTTTCATAGTATCAGCCTTCTCCAAAAATTGCTTTTAGTCTATTTATAAGAACAGAATCACTCCAACATCATCTGCCTGAAAGAGATATAAATTTCTATTAACTAAGATCAACCACTGTAATAATATTTAATTATATGCTACACTTTGAAATTTGTTAGATCAAAACAGATATTATAACATTCTGATTTATGTTCTTGGCACGCAACAGACAAAACCTGATGCTGAGTGAAGCTGCTCGTCTCCATTAAGAATTATTCCTTTCCATATCTCCTCCTTAGTGGAAGTGCAGAATTCTAACTATGAGATTACTAAACATTAGGGGAAAAGTTGTCAAACTATATCATACAGTAATGCCCCCTCCTGTTACCAATACCGTAAATTCCTCATACTGTTCAAACTGGTTTTATCCGAGTGTGAGGAAAACATATATCTACAGTTTCCATGATAAACAGAATCAATCACAATCCAAATTTAGACTTATGTGAGTAGGGATGTGCAAGCTGGCATGGCTGATGTGTGTCTCTGGTGTGTGTCTCTGGCAGTTCCCCCTCGCCTCACCCGCCTCCGCCTGGTTTCAAATGGGCCATTTCGGACTGTTCTGGGCTTTTCTGCACTGAAGGCAGTCATTTATGACTCGGCCATGCAAATGGCCAGTGTGGATGAACAATGGCCTCCAAAATGGCTGCCGACAGTGCAGAGAGGCCAAAAACAGGACAAAAATTAGCCAAAATGGCCCATTTGAGACTAGGGGGAGGTTGGTGCGGGAATCGCCAGAAACCCCACTGCGGCAGCACTCACCAAGTCCAATGTGGTATATCCACCATTAAAACAACAACAACAACAATTCTGTCCCCCTCACCTCAAGCCAGGCCTGAACTGGTTTGGACTCAAGCCAGACCAGGCCCAGCTCTAGTGTGCACAAAACTGGACTGGATCCTGTTTGAGTCGGATTTGACTCGAACCGAGTTTTCCGGTTTTGTGCATATCCCTATATGTGAAAGTCAGAGGGCCACAGAGGGTCTTGGTAAGCTGCAATAAGAAGTAGTTATCTAAACTACTTTTAGTTTAGATATTTTCTATAATTCAAGTTGAGAAATGTTCTATAAAGCCAAACTGCAAAATAAAGAAAAAAATCATTAGAAATAATTCAGACCACATCTGTTCCTTAATCATTACAACAATCTGGGATAGCATGTGAAGAGCTTCAGACACATTTATCTGTTTATGTAACCCCTTTCAGCTGCAGGTCAATGAGGTTACTTATATGGACCAGTGACTAGCTTCAAAACAGATGCCTGGAAAAGTAAGTGACAGCAACTGATCTTTTCTTACTCTCCTAGTACACTAACTCCAATTATACTCTTTATCGACTTTTTGTGCTCACTCACATTTCATTTTTATTCATTCTGAAGCCAGAGACAGAATAGTGCCATGAGTCATAGGGTTAAGTTACTAGCTCTAATTCAATAGATCACCCAAACTAGAAAACAGAATTCTGTATCAGATATAATCTGGGAGGCTCTTTTTTAGTTATCTCCTTTTGCAGTGAATTCAAAGCAATACTTTGAATATTTGATTTACATAATATTTTACTTATTTGATATACATTAAATATTTGATTTACATAAGGAAAAAAGAGGCATGTTCTTGGCTTGTTGTCCATTACAAATAATTTTCATTACTAGTAAAACATTATTGCATGCTATTAAAAAAAAGTCTAGAACAAACACTGTATGATTTTTATATGGTTTGTTGGGGGGTGGGGGGAACCTGGCATAACTAGAGGTCAGAATGCTATATGCAACGAGTGTTTGGCAACTGGTCACTAAATGTATGCCATCTCTTTTTGCCACATACAAAAACATCATTAAGTACATTGGGGGGGGGGACAAAACTACTTGCACACCTAAACACAATTATGACTTTTCACCACTAAGTGACTTGAAAACACAAACAGCTGACAAGAAGAACAGTGCTGCTATTATTTCTGATCACATTTGTTTGTATACAGATGACATTCCCCCTTTTCTTCAATGCAATAAGATCACTGAACCATGCAATCTGATTCAGTTTGAATCAGACCAAGAATGGTCTGATTCTTGGTCTCCAAGAATATCCTCCAAGAAGATCTTGGCAACTTCTTCTCTGGCAAGCTGTTCTGCCATGCTTATTTTGCTTGTCCAAAATCAAATATAAATGCAACCAGAGCAGCAGCAATGCCTAACTTATATTCTTTTAATTTCAACTAGCTGACCTGGCAGAGAGCAACTGCACCCCTAGTCTCTCCCCAATCCCTTCATCCCCAGTTTGTCCCCCCCAAACTCAAACCTGGTCGCCACTTCCTCTAGGCAGCCGGCCGGCCTGGCCACTGCTTCCTCTCTCCAGGCAGCACTCTCTCTCTCCGCCCAACAGATGGCCTGGCTTCCACTTTGCTTCTTCTCGCCGCCCAGGGGTTGGCCTGGCTTCTACTTTGCTTCCTCTCACTGCCTGACAGCTAGCCTGGCTTCCGCTTCGCTTCCTCTCGCCAGGTGGCACTTTTTCTTGCCGGCCGGCTCTGCCGCTTCCTTTCACTGACCGCTCACCTTCCTCTCCCTCTCCCCTCGCTTGTGAAATCTCGCGAGAGCTGCCACACATGGGATCAGCCACGGTATGTCTTAGCAAATTAGATAGATAGATAGATAGATAGATAGATAGATAGATAGATAGATAGATAGATAGATAGATGTAACTACTTGGGAGTAATTTTCCTCATGTCAGCAAGCGTTATCAGTGTGCATAGCACTTTAAAGATAGGTTCCTACCTTGAAGACTTCACAATATAACTTTTTGAAAAAAGGCAACAGAGGAAAGAAGGTGAGGCAGGATCAGATGGGTTATGGATATGCAATTACGTGTGCATGTTAGTTTGGTACATGTGGAAATATTCTTATATCATCCAAAATGTTTGTTCTGTAGCATCCAAACGTTTGTTCTTTGACCTGTAATCTGAAGTGCTGTGGTCCAGCCGCATTAGACGGCTGACTGTATGTAGAAGCTCTAGTTTTATAGAAGCATACAGCTAAGCATGCAGTTTCAATAATACAGTGTGAGATAGAATTTTTGTTCTCTCTTACTTGACTCCACAAAATATTTTGCTGTAAAATAAGTTCAAACTCCTAGTAGATTTGAACCGGACAAACCAGACCAGACTGGCTTAGCACTGTTGCCCACTTACCACCCCGCCAGCTCCAGTGACCAGGCCCCAGCTCAGTTTGAATTCCAAAAGGTTCAGGCCCGGTTCAAAGCCCCACTGTGCAGTAAAATTGCTTTAAAATTCGGACTCACAGCGGCCATGGGAAAGGGCAGCGGTGGCTACCCCAACCTCCACCAGCCTCGTACAAGTCCCAAGGACTGTGCTGGGACTGTGCCATGCCTTCTTCAGTCCTTTTTGGACGTGTGTGTGTGTGTGTGTGTGTGTAGGCCATTTGTTTAACCTCTGTGCATGCACACGGGCCATTTGTGTGACCCGAACTGAGCTCGGTCCAAGCCGTTTCAAAGGGAGAATCTGGTGTAAAGGAGAATCTGGTGAGGATTTCCCTTTACAAGCATAGACCTCGAACCAAGTCAAACCAGTTCAACCAACTGAACCAAACCGGCGGTTAGTCTGACCAGACCAGTTTGTGGACTGGCAGTTTGGTTCAAATTCAAACCAAATCTCAATAAACTGTTCTGCGTTCACCCCTATAAATCAGCACACAAATAAGAAAAAAGGCAGAAACTGTACAAATACACACAGATTCATCTCTTACTCCAGAGACCACAACCAGAGTGCTTGAATTATACTGCAGCTGCTTGCCACCTGGTTTCTCTTTTTATACTTCCAGTCAGTCTGCCCATCAGCAAAATCCTCCCTGTTATGAGAAGGACATTTGGCCCTGGGGCACTGTTCACAGCCCCATTATCAATTATCCTTGCTGCTGCGCTAGTCTATTGGCGCTAGTCTAGTCTACAATACAGGCAGACAGTCCAGCACCCTTTGCCATAATCAGCCATTTTTGCCCCCTGAAAGTTATTTTCACAAATGAAATCCCCCCCTCCATCCTCCTCTCTCTGCTGCTGCCTCCTATCTTCTTCCCTCATCCTTTCCCAATAAACAGTTCTGCTTCACTTAGTAAGATTAGCTTGGGTAAGACAAAGGCTTTCCTGGAATTCATTTTAAGAAACAGTGAGCCTGATCCACAGGAAACATGGCTACTAGCAGCAGCAACCTGAGAGCACCTGGCATCAACTCTGTGATAGTTGTGGAATCACACAGATCAATGTACATTTTTGTTTACGTTCTTTGTCTAGGAAATAAATCAGTGCCAAGTTGTCTCTACAGCTGTATGTACTACAAATATGGGCATCACAGCATAAGCTGAAGAGGTCAGGTTTACTGGAGTCTTTGTTATATGCTGGCAGCAAACCACTGCACATGAAAACAAGTCATGTAAAATAAGACACCGCTTTTGTTAGAAGTAATGTGTAAAAAGAATACTATTTCTTTCCAAAGGAGTCATACACTTGCCATGACTCCCTGTTTTAGCAAACTTTAATTCTAAGCAATAATATCATAGTTGTAGAGAATCGAGCATATTATTTGAGACATCTTAGCTTGCTATTATTATTGTTGAAATTCTGATTTGAAAGGCCCATGACTCAATTGAAGACTACAGGGAATTCACAAATCCATAAAATGCATCTTTTAATACATATTTTACAACTGTTCTGCTTCTCAGATGTGTTTACTAGGGCTGTGCATTGAATTGGAATGATGATATAATCAGATTTAATACAATGCCTATCAGCTGCATTTTGCATCACCAATATTAGCAATTTTGAAGCAAAAACATTTCTATTTGTTTCATCATGTGATCTAAAATTTAAAAAAAAACAAGTTTCCAGACCATAGTGTTGACAATCTATAGATATCTTTAATCTTTAAATGATACAGTGAAAAACTCCAGTACAAGAAACAAAATACATATTGGCAATGTAGGAAGAAGTGATCAAGAGGGATAAGGACCTTTCTTTCCTAACTAACATTTTAACTCAAAGTGCATTTCTTATTTACAAAGTGAATATAGACCTTTTCAATAGCATAAGACTGTAGTCCTTCCCTTTGTTTCCACAAGAAATTAACCAAATAATGCCATTTTGATCCAAAATGAAGCTGATTATGGAAGTAGGAAAGGGAGAAAAAATAGTTCTATAAAATATAAATATAAAATAGTAGGAAAGGGAGAAGTTAAAAGGGAGAAAAAATAGTTCTGCAGTCATTCAGTCTAACTATTGACCTAGAAATCTGGAATAGCTAATTAAAATTAATCTGGAGCATACAGGCATCGAGCTATGACTTTCCCTTCTGTATTGCCAGATCATTATTGTGACATGTGAATCATAAGATTCTCATGAATGCTGGCCACTGTTCAGTTGATTGAAAGAGGGCTCAAAAGTACCCTAGTTTGCTCTCTGTTACAGGCAGATGAAGGAAAGGATGGTGAATAGCTTTTAATATTATCCTTAGATAGAGAATTCAGTCTGTCTGGCACCATTCTTTGTAATTGCTGGAGTCTATGCTAGTGTCTGATCTCAGGACATTTTTAAAAAAAATCAGAGCTTGTGCTGTCTTTTTACAGAAGGATAGGATCATTAACCATGTTGTAATTATTTCATGGAACAAATAATTTAATTAGAAGCAAAAACAGTATTTAAGAAGGGCTTATTAAAAACTTATTTTAAATCTGAGGCATCTAGGTAAAAAAGATCTTATATTCAAAATTTTAATTATAAAACTCAATTGCAAAATGAAAATATATTTTGCCTATCCTCAAAGACCTTCTATTGCAGAGATTCTCAACGCTGGGTCCTCAGATGTTATTGGACTTCAACTCCCATAATCCCCAACCAAAGGCCACTGGGCCTGGGGATTATGGGAGTTGAAGTCTAATAACATCTGGGGACCCAACGTTGAGAATCCCTGTCTATTGCAAACAAGATTGTGTTTACAGGAAGAGTAAAAATGAAATGAAAGAAACACACTTAAATGTTCATTTTATCTTTTGCTTGATATTTAGTTTAGTAAAATGCCTGGAAATTTAGAAAACACATTTGTCAAAATTGCCTTATAAAGCAAATATATGCTATGAAACAGAAATGGATAAAATTCTAAGCATCAGTCTCAAGCACACAGGTAACAACATTTAATAAGAGAAAATTCCATGAGATAGTAAGAGCAAGAAGATAGAGTTCTAAAAAAGCATGAAGTGAATTTTGTTAATACAGTATAGAAAAACAATCCTGCTATCATGCTTTACCTTATGAATGGAACTAGAATAAACATATTTCTCATACTATAAAATAGTTCACAGTGGACTCAAGTGCATGAATACATTTCCTATGAAGTTTCTTGGTAGGTAGTTTTATCATACTGAAGACTACATAGGTGCATGACTGAACTTCAGAACAGTCTATTGGTCAGTTTGCATAATATATTTTCTTCTATATACAGGCAATCTTGAACATCCTTTGGTATACATTTTTATGGCGACAGAAGGAGCAAAGCAGCCTAAAGTTTATTCTTGATTGTGAAAATCATGTTATATTGTTAAAAATCAATCCAAAATGCAGATAAATAGTTAGGATATTCACTGGAGTAGACAGATTAACAATGCCACTGTTTAAAAATGGCAGAATTCTGTATATTTGAAAGAACAATACTGTTTAATTGAAGAAACAATACTGTATATTTGAAGAAACAATACTTCAGTGTAGAGGAAGGAAACATCAATGCTCCAAAATTCTTCCCTAATTAATATTATCCGAGTCCCACTGGACAAATGATGCTTCTCGGTATCTCACCTATGAGCATGAACTCAGTCAAATAATCTTTATATGTAATTTTAAACATGAACAGTAGTGCTATGCAATCACTAGCTGGTTAGTGACCAGCAATCACAGTCCTGAAAGCCACTAACTCCTAAGGGTAAAGAGCCACTAACTACTCAAAACATGAAGCACATGGTCCTTTGCATGGCTAGTCATTTGCAAGTTTTTACAGAAGAACGCTGAAGTTTCACTTTCATCATTGACCAGGAACTTGATAAAG
The DNA here is from genome assembly GCF_027244095.1 of Hemicordylus capensis. Classification (NCBI taxonomy): domain Eukaryota; kingdom Metazoa; phylum Chordata; class Lepidosauria; order Squamata; family Cordylidae; genus Hemicordylus; species Hemicordylus capensis. The sequence continues at coordinate 178,521,752 of NC_069661.1, read as the reverse complement.
ATGGAACAAGATTAAGTAAGCTTCACATTATGGAGAAGTTAAACAAACCCAAACCCCAGTGGATGCTGCACCAACATCTTTGTGGACTATGTTAATTCCCTTTTGCCTTTACAGCTGAAAGGCTATTGTGTCTGTGTTCATTAAGCATGGTTAATGATGGTAACACTAGATGAATGGCATGCACGAGATTAGAAAAAATCAAATTCCAAATGAATGTTAAGTATGATAGATGGAAGGTAAATGGGGACAGGAAGAAGGAAACTGAGGAAGAGAGAAAGAAAGGGAAGTGGGGAAACAAAATACACAGTGCTAAATGGACAGTAGATCGTTATCAAAAGTGGACATATATTGCACTTAGTCAACCATATTTAACATATTCCCCTACTAGCATCACTAATTCCCCTTTCTCGCCTCCCTTCCCACTATCTGGCAATTATGATAAATTTGCAAGATGAGCTTATATTTTATCAGATCATAAGTTTCTGGACTGTGCAATGTAGCTAAATAAAATAACCAATCTGACACAAAGACCAGCAATTAATGAAAACAACAACATATTTAAACCAATTACATCATGTCTCCTGAACAGCATTTGTCTCTCAACTTTGCCATGTCAGCTCTTCCTAGACAGAGCTGAGAGGATTAAACAACAACTTTCAGAATGAAGAAATAACAATCATTACCAATATTGTATATCCCAATATTGTATAACTTCTGCACAGCATGTGAAAATTTGAACAGTGAATGGTATTCAAGGTTTAATAACTACTTAAGATTTATTACATTACAGTTTTATTACATTTATTACGTTGGGTTACATTCGGAGAATGTCTTGTGAATGATAGTTCACAATATTGGAATGCTTAACCTAACTCAACAAATGGGTTAGGTTCCACACTCAGATGTGGAACCTAACCCATATCAGGTGATAACTCAGGTTTCTGAGTGTTTGGCTGGCTGTGCTAACACTGGACTGAGGTTGTATTGACACAGCAGAGCAAGGTTGAGAAAAGTGCTTTACATTTATTTTAAATCAAGAACATTCATGCTATGGGTTGCAGTTCTGAGAGCTGTATGACTAATCTACTTCAAACATGACGACAAGCATTAAAGCACTTTTATACAGGAAATACTCTGAGGCCACATATAGATTGTCATATATATTTGATGTGTGGACATATGCTGAGAAACCACAGTTAATTGCTAGACTGTAGTCACTGCTACATTCTTGCAAATCTATTTCCAGTCTTATATTATTCTAATCATCAATAAGAATTCTGAAGAATTCCAATGCAAAATTCAGCATTCTGGGAATTTCAGCTTCCAATTTTCCAAACACTTGTAGCTGAAGACATTAGCTTTAATTATGTGGGTTACACATGGAGAATTTTTAAAGTCACAGCCAAATTTGGTAATCCCTACTGGTGACAGGGAATATTTTCCAGTGACTTCCACAGGTCCCTGTTTGTTACCACAACTGTGGCTATTACTTTATGGAACCCAACTTTAAATAGTCATATTCTCCTATTTTCCAATATTTGTTTGAAAATCCCAAATTCTTTGAAAATATAGATCTTGGAAACAAGCTTAATCATTTGACACAAGAATTGGAAATTTTTCTTAATCTGCACAATTTTCTCTGATTACAGAATGTGAAATGAGAGATGAAAGCTGAACACAGCCAAGCTGAACACAGCCATCATTCCTTGTACATTATATTTGGAAGCAAGACCACTTCTGAAATATGAAACCTAAAATAATTATTCATATGATTGAATAACTGAACATAGACTATTATGAATGAAAATATCACAGTAGGTTATATCAGCAATAACCTCACTGAATTATCCTTCCTAAAAGCAGTACATACTAGACACCATTATTAAAATCATCATTGGAAACTGCTTTTGTCTTAAGACTGAAATATTTGGGGATATTACTCCAAATGATTGCTCAATATAATCCTTTTAATTCTTTTATAATTTTAGTTAGTTTACTAGGTAGGGGGCAAAAAAACTGGCACTGTAATGCGTCAATAAGTGTTACACTGGAAATGCAATCTCCAGACAGCAGCCTATGGAGGGCAAAACAAAATAAATGCCAAGCAATTACATTTACAAAAAGACAAGCAGATGACAAGAATTAAACTCATTAACTTCACACACAAAGCTTCTGTGAACGACGTGTGAAAAAGCTCTTGACTTCTTGCCAATATGAAAATCATGTCTTCATTTTGTTTACAGAACCACAGCTTCCATTCCCAGCAGGACTGACATGGTATTTGCCAGAATACACTTTACTAGGATGAACAACTGGTATTTTGTGCACAGAGAAAACACAAATTATTACTAGTTTAATGTCTACAAAGATGTTTTGCAATTATCACAACTGTTTCATTATGCAGAAAGCTGCAGCAGATCACACACACAGTAGAATTAGTTATGTTTTTTTTTTAAAATAGTGGTTATCTAGAGTAGATCATTTGGAAACATATTTGTAACACTACAGGATGCATACTTTATAGGTAAAATTCCCATATTTAATATTGGAATGCCCACATACATTTTCAGACTGAACAGATAAAGTATCAGTTTTTCACGTTTTCTACATTTTTCAGCTGGAAAGTTGATTTCTATGGATGTAGAAGTCATTCACATTGGTTTTTTCCAATGGCTGCTCAGAGCCCTATTACGCAGCAGAAATGCTTACTGCGTGATCCTAGGACCATGAATAAGATAATGCCACAACACCATATGTGTGGTGTAGTGGTTAGAGTGCTGGACTAGGACCGGGGAGACCAGAGTTCAAATCCCCATTCAGCCATGATACTTGCTGGGTGACTCTGGGCCAGTCACTTCTCTCTCAGCCTAACCTACTTCAGAGGGTTGTTGTGAGGAGAAACACAAGTATGTAGTACACCACTCTGGGCTCCTTGGAGGAAGAGCGGGATATAAGTGTAAAAATAAAAATAAAAATAAAATAAAATAAAATAAAATAAATATGGCTGAACGATGATGTCTTCACTGGATGATGTCTTTCATGATCCCTTTCCCTCTGAATGGGAAGGAAAAAAGGGAATGCATCTCCACTGCCAAAACAATGTCTTGCCACACTGTAATGATAGTTCATTGTCCATCAGTACTGCATGATGGGGCTTTTGCTCTGATCCAACCACTATTCACAAATAATGCATAACTAATGGAGGCCACATGGGTATGCACAGGGCTGAGGATATCCAGTAGTCTGCTAGTCTGTGGTGAGTGAAAAATGATGCCTGACAAATGAAAATACACTGATGGGTAATGTACCAACATAGTTTGAAGTCTGCCACCCTTCCCCTGCCACCTCTGCTCCTTTTTGGTCTCATTTGAGTGGCAACACCTAATGCATCCTCAAGGAATAAGAGCTGAAATAGCCGTGATTAGTAGCTATTCCAGCTAATGGAAGAAACTACCCGCTTCACAGGATGAGACGCAGCTGCTTGCTTTCCGAGTTCTTGCATCATTTTTGTGTTGGCTCTGGCAGGCAGCAGTAATTTTTGTCTTCAGCAGAAGTGCTCCCCCACACACACTTTTTGTGTGTGTGACAGGTGCTGCCCTTATCCCCTTTACTCACTAGCCACCCAGAGATCAGAACAGGCAGGCTGACTCTGGCCAGCAAAGATGAGAGGCAGCCAGCAGCTTCCAAGGGCACTTGTGAGTTCCTTCCCTTGAAATATGTTGGCTTGGCACCCTCAGCCTCGGTGTGTTCACAAAACTTCAGAAGGGCAAAGTGGAGCTAACTGCAGGAAGGCTGGTGCTCGAGAACACAAATTCCTCCAGAACACATATTAGCATATTCTGGACTAAAAAGTAGTGCATTCCAATAGTAGCAGGATTGCCAACAAAGAACTTGGTATCTGCAGCTCAGTGGGAAGTATGTTGTTTAGATTTATTTTCCAACAACTCCCCCCCCTCCGCATACACACACAAATCAACCTTTCCCTGTGCATATTCTGAAGTTTAAAAATAGTGCATTCGGCAATTTAAGTGGCAGGATTCCCGTGAAGAACTTGGTATCTGAGCTCTGTGGGAAGCATTTTATTTAGAATTTATTTAGTCTAGCCACAGCTCGAGGAATCATCTGACTAGTAAAATTTGTGTCAGGCTGGTGAACTGAGCCAACACTTCTTCACCCTTGGGTATGCATATATGCATCCAAAATCCAAATCCAAATCCACATCCATAAAGAGTAAAGCAGTGTGCACAGATGTCTGAATGTGGATATATTTCATGTTCACTACATTTCTTTCAAAGGCATGCACACCCAAGGATCATTCCAAATTGTCAACTGAGTATCAGTTTGGTCACAAACAGCAATGAAGACACATCCTCTCTTCTACTTAAAACAGTCTGTTTCTAGGGAACATGATGACATCATTTTGGAAATGGAATAAAGATTCATGAAAAGCATGCCTGCGTTCAGTTTAGCATTATGCATTTCACCTACTAAAAACTATATTCAAATGAATAGGGACCCGTGTTTCATGTTGAGACAAGTACAATTATGCTTGGTTGATTTTCAAAAGCAGTCTTTGAAAACTATAACTTCATAAATGATTTACATGGTTTTTTATAGCACTTCTCTAAATCCAGAAAAGGAATAATAAATTCAAGTGAATGCAGGCCACCATACTATGAGCTGCCGGCTGCTCAATTGGCATCATTTACTATCCACCTCAATGGTGGATACAACAAAACAGACATGGAAACAAAGCTATGATCTTGACCATTTCAAAGTTTCAACACTACATCAAGAAAACATATCCAGAGATATTCCCTCACTACCGTTGGCTTTCCCTGATTTATAATTCAAAATCAAGTGTCATCTGGTTGATGCAATACATGACATTTATGTTATACTTTTACTGTAAAATCACTTAAAATTAAGGACATTAGACAAGAGCTTGATGAGTTATCATAACTGACTGACTGAAGGATCACAATATTTTAAATTCTTTCATTCACATGATGTGGCATGAGCTGCAACATAAACAGAAGCACCCATAATGATCCATGCAAAGCCTTTAAATCAAAGCTTGAAGCAGCAGCCTCCCACTGTAACACAGATCTGAAACTAACTGATTTTAAAACTATGAATCTGGTGAACCCTGGTTAGTGTTTAACCATGGCTAACGTTAGCATACCTTCACTAATGAGCTAACATTAGTACACCTTCACAAATAAGGCTGGCAAGGGAAGGGCAGGAAAGTTCATGTCCGATATACCTCTATTATGCTGTTGTTGTGTTCTGTCATGCCCCATGAAGTCTGGAAGGTGGAGAAGTGAGTCAGGTTGCAACACCACAGATATCGCCAAAGGACAAGTACCTCTGACTGCTTCATCAGCAGTCAGAGGAGGTACTTAAGAATTCGGACTGCCTCTGAAAGCAGGTTACCATTTCTAGACTAAATCTCCCTGACAAGTGGAAACTTCAAAGGGGCAGCCTTCTAGCTTAGTCTAGCATGGATCTCCTTTCCACTCACTCTTGTCTAGACTATTGTCAGTGCTGGTTTGCAGATATTGGGGAATGCAATGGTGTGGAATGGAGTGCACTGGCTCTTTAGGAGGATCTGGGTTCCAAGTGTGCCATCTCAGGGCACTTGGACTCCAAGAGTGTTGTTCAGGATGCTTTATTTGTGAAATTCTTTGAGACTCTGGCTCAATGTCGGAGGCTAGGACCAAATATACTACGGGTTCTGCCTCCTCAGGGTCAGACTAAGAGTTACTAGTCAGTATGAAGTTTATAACAGCAGTACCTGGGCCATGGTTAATGAACTGGGAGTGCTATACAGGTTCTATATGCCAGCAGAATAGTTGTTCAATCTGGGGATCGGAAGCAGCCATTTTTACTCTAATGTACTTTCTTTTGTGACCTGTTGCCTCTAGGTCAGTGCACACACACACACACACACACACTTTCAAAAATCCTGGTTGTGCTCCTGAAAACTATGAAAAATGGACACATACTGCATACTATATTCCAAAATCCACTACTAAAAACATTACAAAAAATGTATACTTAAAACGATTAGCTACTAAGTAAGGGGGCGGGGGAAACCTACTGATCATTCTCATTGTCAATCTTGAGAATACTTTCCCTACTTTGGAAATTATCTCAAAAACCAAAGCTAAACTCATATAGTGAACAGCAGAACAAGTACACATGATCACATATTCACAGTTAAGAGCTATGTTTAAAGCCCCAGCTATGTCAAATTCATAACATAAAAGCACAAGTGATTTATTTACCAGTTAGTGAAAAAGTACTTTTCACATGAATTGTTTCAACATTTAATGCTTCATGTTTATAAACCACCACAGAATGTTGACAATGGATGACAATATCAACACAAAACTTGTGTTGAAACTACCCTTGATTAAGGGTAGTTTCAACACAAGTTTCGGTGAAACTCAGTAAAACTACCCTTGATTAAGGCTTCAGGAGCCACTTTTTATTGTTTGTCACCCACGGAATTACTCAAAAGAAAGAATAAACATGCTTAGGATGTAATGGTCTATTTAGGCAAAGAAAGTTATCCAAATTCAATACAAGTAAGCACATTTCTACATCTAGAATACTCTACTTTGCAATAATGCTTTTGATTAAATTCATAAATTTTGATATTCTTTTCAGTCAAAAAAGGAAGAAAAGAAATATGAAGTATGCAAGAAAATATTGGCCTATTTAAAAAGTAATGTATAATAATGTAGCAAACCCAAAACAATGGTAACTTAGCAAATGGTTCAGACTCAGAATGAAAAGTGCAACATTAGCAGTTTAAAGAAACTCCCAAACATAGCCTACTGATCAGTGCCTTTGGATTATCTCAGCAACGACAGCCACAGCACTTCTTTATAGCAAATATAATTATGTTAAGTCACTGATTATTTCTAGAATAAAAGAGTTATTTCTCAATCATAAATTCTTCATTAGCGATCCTCAAGGAGAAAACCAGAATAAATCTTCTGCCAGATGCATCTGTGTACTACATAAACAATGCAGATTCACCAAGTGTATCAAAATAGTTTATATACGCACTTTCCCATTACTGGCACTCATTAAACCAAAATGGTTTGTTATGTAATAAACATTTAATTTCTTAAATTACTAGGATTTTCACAAGTAATCAGTAGTCAAAAAAACGGATATGCAATTTTAAATTATTATATCTATATTCTGGCATGATTATTACATGCAATTTACTCTCCTTACCTCTATTATCTTGTCATTGATTTGCATACCATCTGTTTTGTCAGCAGGTCCCTTTTCCAGGATTCTGGACACATAAATTCCTTCTGCAGATTCCAACTGGTTGTCCTATGCATGAAGATGCACACTTTTAAAAGGCATAGCCTTCCTAGAAATATTTTAAAGTATGTTGCTAAATCATTCAGCACATATTTAAATGAGATACCCCATTCCCTTTCAGGTTATTTGGGATTTTAACATCACACATAAGAGCCATTAATCAAACTGACAGTATTAGCCAACCATTTTAGCAGGTTTGACAAGATTATCTATTTTTGGTTATTCTGTTTACATGAGAATCTATCTTGTTTTGATCTGAGATAAGCTACTGAAAACAGTTCATATTCTGCAACAGACAATGCTTCATCTGAACACAGCCAACAGCCTAATCTATCTTAGTATGTGTAATTTTTAAAAGTATAAATTGCCAGCATGAGTAACTAACACAGTTTTGTTCAATGCTGAAAATGAGCTAGTGCTTAATTTTGCTAGAAAGAGAACCTATTCACACACCATGAACTGCCTGAGGTAACCCAGGCAGCTCATGTTGTCTGGAGCACCAAGAGTTCTCCAATCCAAGCGACTCTAGACCTGGGCAGCCCAACTCCTGTATCCAGGTCTTTCCTGAGATAGAATGAACCTACAGTTCATTCTACCTCGGTAGGTGATCATGTGTCGATCACCTTGGGTGGCTGGGCTCCTGACTGACCCACTACCATTTTAGTGGAGGAAAGACCGGCCACTCCACTGCTGGAGGATCCAGCGTGAGGTTTTCCCTCCTGCCACAGCTCTGCCACTCACTGCCCATGCTCATGTGGATACGCAAGCAGCGAAGTTCTGAGGAACCTCCTGCTTGTCTGTAGGGAGGCATGTAGGAGCCTCTCTGTAAGCCTTCCTGGAACCCAGGAAAACCAGTCATGTGAATGATCTGTGTCTCCTTTAAATTGACACTGGATTAACTTTTCTGGTTACCTGGTTAGGTTGACCTCCAACTATATTAAATCCCAAAGTACTGTTTTCTCTGTGTAGCATGATGGTTAAGAGCTTAGGTGCTCCTTCCTAGGAAGAAATACACAAAACTCAATAATACCAACAACAAAAATGAATGAAAACAAGTCACCACAGCTATTCCAATAAAACCATTATTTGTCACGTTTATATATACACATATACATACACACACAGATCTGTTGTCAGCTAAGCCAAAGATCTTTCTTCTTCTCCATTCCTCATTGTCTAGACCAGTGGTTCCCAACCTGGGAATCTCCAGATGTTGATGAACTACAATTCCCATCATCCCCAGCCACATTAATTTGTAGCTGGGGCTGATGGGAGTTGTTCAGCAGCATCTGGAGGCCTCCAGGTTGAGAGCCACTGGTCTAGACTAAATTTAGCACAATATTTTCTGCAAACACACTGTTTATTCAGTTCAGTCTCAAGCATTCATAGAGATGGAGCCTATATAAAAATAGACGTGTGATTCCAGCATTTAACAGAATAAGCTTAAGAAAATGCTCACGTTTATATACCACCACTACCAACCCTACACACAACAGGTTAGAATAAAAAGTTTACAAGTCAAATGTAAAGTTTGAAAAACTTACCTTATAAGCTTTCCTCAAGTGTGAGGCCAGAAAGACAATCTATACATGTTCAAAAGGCACTACTGTTTATTATTACTTCCGGTATTGAGCCTGGCACTAAAAACCACCTTAGCTCTAGTTAGCTGTGGTTCAGAATTAACAATATAATCCAAAACTCAGTTTTGAATTTTGAGCACAATGGGACTTACTCCCAAATAAATGCAGTTAAGGATTGTAGCTTAAGCCTGCCACCTATGAAGGCTTGTGACCCCTTCCTTGTGCTTTTCTTTGCCTGAGGGAAATTATTAACTTTAAAAAAAAAAACCCTATTAGCAGAAATTTCACATGTGCAGTTTCTCCCTAAATTTTTGGTCCTGAGCACAGCACCTGCTGGACATCTGGTCAGGGTGAACAAAAATGTAAACCCGCACCAGATCTCTCTCAGTCTAGACCTCAGGCACCAGCCAAAAGAAAAACAGGACAGTTTTCTCAGAAGGAACTGCAGTGAGATGCTTTTCCAAGAGCGGGAGCTGCTAAGGCACAATAATAGGGCAACTGACCAGTTTACAGGTCTTGCCTTTTTAAAGCATCTATTTTTAAAATGCGCCGCCGGATCAAACCTCAGATCCATTTGGTCTAGCATCCTGTTTCCCACAGTACCCAACCAGATGCTTCCAGAAAAGCAACTCAAGAAGGCCCCGCCCAGCTGTTTTCCACGGTACCCAGCCAGAATGATGCTTCTGAACAGCAGTTCATGCAGCTGTTTGGTCAGCCGCTGCTAACCCCTCATGCGCATACCCTGCCTCTGAACATGGAGGTGCCATCATGACTACTACCCACTGGCACTCAGACCTATCCTTCATGAACTTCGCTAATCCTCCATTCAGGTCGTCAACTCCAACAATCCCGGTTGCCTCAGGGAATCCCGTAAACGAATAAGGTCCTGGGTGGGTGGAGAAATCCTTGCCCGTCCCTCACCTTGCCGTGTGGGCCGCTCGCCAGGCTGCCGGCGATGCTGCCGATGGGTCTGGCGTGCGGGCTGAACTTCTGCCAGGAGCTGTGCGTCGTGGGCTGCTCCGCGCTCTGCAGCCGGGCCAGCAGCGCCGCCTCCCTCTTGCTCCACTGGCGGGCCTGCCTCTCGAGCAGCTCTCGCTCCAGGCTGACTTGCTTGCTTCGCAGGGTGCGCAGCGCGTGCAAGCAGCAGCGACTCCCGCTCCCGTCGTCGCTGCCGCTACAGCCCGCCCGTTGTGGCGGCTTCTGCTGCCCTCCGCCGCTCGCCCCTAAGTCTCGCTGCAGTAGCAGCAGCCCTAATCCGCAACCCGTCGTCTGGTAGATGCCGGCGGGCCGGTGCGGGTAGCTGTCGTCGCGCATGTGCAGATCCTCGAGGACTTCAGGGCTGCCCTTTGAGTCGCGCCGGCAGCGGGCCGGGCTGTAGTCGCAGTGCTCGACGTGCGCCGCCAGCTGGTGGAGCGGCACGCGCCGGCTGCAGCCCCGAGCGCGGTAGGCGCACTTGACTGCCAGCCGCAGCACCAGGTTCCGCAGCGGCAGCACCCGATGCAGCTCCTGGACGGAGATGCGCTGGCAGCGCAGGGGGCACCGCCGCTGCTGCACCGCCCACGGCAGCAAGCAGCCGGCGCAGAAGACATGCCCACAAGGGGTGGACAGAGGCTCGTCCAGCACTTGGCAGCACAGCTTGCACTTTAGATCCGGGTCCACTGGCTCCACAAAGCGATCCGAGTCAAGACCCATGGCCGGATGGAGAGAGGGCAAACTGTCCTGCGGTCGCTGTACCACTGCGACTTTCCCCCCGAGAGAGACACGGCGGTCCTCCTCCTATTTGCAACAACTCGAAGCAAAGGGAAGAGATGGAGGAAAAGTGAAGAGGCTCTGGAAGGAGAAGGGTAGATCGCCAGTCGGAGTTCGCTTGAAGTTTTCAGAGGCTCGCCACGGATACTGCCGTATTACCTCTAATAGGCGCGTCTGCCAATGGCTCTTCCCTTCTCTACTGTCAACACCTCCACCCTTTCATTGCATCTGGGCGTGGAAAGCGCGCGGGGGATGGCCGGGAGCCAGTGGCTCGCTCGCCCTGCAGATTATCGACGACGCTTTAAAATTGAGGCGGGCGAGGGCGAGCAAAAAGCGGGGGGTGGGGGAGGTCGTTTCAGCTCTCAAAAAAGCCAAAGAACGACAGAACAAAACAAACGCCAAAACGCTCTTTTCACCCAGTCCTAAACGAGTTTTCGTGCAAGTAAATTAGTAATTCCCATAGATTTCAGTGGGGGGCTTGGTTCTAAAAAGCGATTAGCGATAGATACCCAAACAAAGCTAAACTCCCGCGAGAACAAAGATAAACTGCCCGGTAGCTTCAGACCAGCTTCAAAGACCCCGACCGCCGCAATCTGGTAAGCACTCCGAGATGTTTCCCTTTCCCCTCTCAATAGTCCCTCTTCGCGCTGCATCGGAAGCTCTTGGAAGAAGCTGCTTCAGAGGGATGGAATTGGCCATTCAGTGGCCAATTCCTGTTAGGTATCTCGTTATATGTAATTGTAACGCTCCCTGCATAACGAAAAGAGCACATCGAATTCCAGGATTTCAAACATATATCCCAGTCACTGGAAGGAATTTGGTTGGATTGGGCTTGTAATTAATGAACCACATTAGCTGGGATTGCACTGTTCTGTGCTTGTGAATACCAGTATAGTTCCAGTGAGCCTGTGCAGAATGCATTTCAAATGCTAAACAGCCACACTGGTCCCCTTTGCATCTGGGAATGAAAAGCTGCCAGATCAGAAGCCGGGGAAGGAGTCCAAACTCCCATCATTTTACAAATTATATGTCAAGGTTTCTGTGGCTTTTGGTTTGGGTGATTTATCAAATTCCAGCACTTACTTCTCTTAACCATTGAAATGTTTGGCTGGGTTATTTCTTCCTACCTAATCTATAATTTCCACTGTTTTTCTCCACAATCAAGGGACAGGAAAACAATTTGCTGAAAGTTCAGGTTTGGAACTTGTGTAGGCAGCACATCCTGATGAGAAGAGGAAGGGAAGGGCCATTCCCCTCTGTAGGAGTGTGGTACAGGTTCATTTTGTCTACTGCTTTCCTCTGCTGCCCTGCCCCAGCAGAGCCCACACCCTTCATTAATGGGGCAGGGTTTCTCTTTAAACCTCATATTCTTACACACTTATTTGACTTGAATGTCCTAAAAACACACCATGTTATTTAAGGCTATGTTGTGAAACTGGAACTAAAAACAAGTGAAGCATCTGTCATTTTTGTTCATTGGCTCCATGCTCCACCCTTTGGTGTTTTTTGTCCTAGGGAAATATTATTAGGCAAGATATTTTTTGAGTGAGGGGCTACAACTTACCAGACTGTGGTCCCTAGAAGCTTTTCAGTATGGGTTCTCAATCTGGATTACGCAACAGAGGAGAGCTGGTCTCTTGTTCATGTACAAAGCACTTTACTTCACCACTAGTAGCTAAGACATCCTTGACTTTAAAAAAGAAGGTTGGAAATTACTGTTGCTTAGTGCAGAAAATTCATAGTCCAAAAGAACACTACTGATGTTCCTTATTTCAGTCAAAGTTGTAAATGGGAAAACATTAGCATGTGTCTACACTAAGCAGGTATCATGCTAGAGGGAAAACTAGATAGGAACATAGGAAGCTGCCTTATACCAGTCCAGACCATTGGACTACGTAGCTTAGGATTGTCTACACTGGTTGGCAGCAGCTTTCCAAGGTTTCAGACATGAATCTTTCCACCCCTGAGCTATGGGCCCATTCCCTAAGGCAGAAGTTCTCAAATTTTCATCCCCAGATGTTGGACAATTCCAATCATCATAGTGACAATAGCCAAATGCCACTGTGAGAACTCAGGGATTGGAGAACCCCTGCCCTAAGGGAAATACTGTAACTTATAGCAAACAGTGCTCACATCAGGGTGACCAGAACCTAAGGTGTATACTCGTGGGTCAAATGGGCTGAGAGCCAGAATTTGGCTTTTAAAAAGCCAAATCTGGCCACCTAGGCTCTCATGTAGTCATGCATCCAAATGCAAGCCAAGGCAAACCCTACTTAACAAAGGGGACAATTCACAACTGCAAAATAGACACTCCACTTTTAAGTGTGGGAGTTCCATAATTGGAATTCCTGACTTTTTCAAAATTCAGCCATAGGAAGGCAAACTGGAATCCCAGTTTGCCCCCATGACAATTTTCCAACAATCCCTCCCCACCAAGGGTGCTACTAGCCATGAATTAGAACACTTAAGGATACCATCTGAGCCATAGTAGGTTTCCAAACTAAGCAATTTAGATTAGTGGTGTAGAGCACGGCAAAGCATGATAGGCCCAACCTCATGCCATGACCCCAATCCAAATCAAATGCACATACCTTCACAGCTACCTTTGGAAATAAAATGTCTATGAAAGTTCCCCTAATGGAACTGCCACATTATTACATCAAGCCTGGCCCCAAGATAAAGTAGTCAGTTGTACCTCTTCATATGAGAAGGAAAAGCAAGAGATACAAGCCCCCTTAGGAGGTCTAGAGTCTTCTTAAAAATGCAATCCTTACATTGGCTCCAAAGCTTATATAAAGGTAAAGTGTGCCGTCATATATACTCAATGCATATTCATATAATGTTGATATAGTGTGTATGTATGCATCTCAAGCGTGTGCATCTTGGACACATTTGCAAAATAATCCTCCACTCTTAGCTTAGTACGTCAGCGCTAACTGAAACAGCACATTTGATTTGATCCAGCCATGACCTGTCTCCAGTGCTGATGAGTGTTCAGCACAAGCTGAAGATAGGCTACAGGAATCAAATGCATCCAAAAAGGTCCTCTGACCCCAAATAAGTCCTTTCCTCTGCAGTTGCTGTTGATACTTTGCTGTCCTTTAGGAGCCTGTTTAATTGAAAATAGGGAACAAAAATAGAAATCCAGACTAACCTTCCGTGGATATGCTAGGTTTTTCGGGGGGGGGGGGGCTATTCTTGGTGATTTTCCCCTTCCCTCTGTAGGTGCCTGTGCCTCCCAAAATATCTCCCAACACAGAAGAGTTAAGGTTTAGTCTGGACATCAGCCAAGAGATGTGCTTCAGAGCCTGCAAAGTGCCTTCACTTGGTACAGTCCCTACGACCAGGGCCAATCGCCGGGGCCGGATGGCATCCATCCAAGAACTCAAATGTGAAATTGCCGACCTACTTGCTAAAATATGTAACTTATCCTGGCAATCAGGTTCTGTACCGGAGAACTGGAAAGTAGCAAATGTAACACCGATTTCCAAAAAGGGATCCTGGGGAGATCTGGGAAGTTACAGGCCAGTTAGCTTAACGTCTGTTCCAGGCAAATTGATGGAAAGCATCCTCAAGGATAAAATTGTAAAGCACATAGAAGAACAGGCCCTGCTGGGAGAGAACCAGCATGGCTTCCGCAAAGCTAAATCTTGCCTCACAAACCTTTTGGAGTTTTTATTTTGGTTGAGAGTGTCAACCAGTGTGTGGATCAAGGTGATCCAGTTGACATAGTATACCTGGACTTCCAAAAAAGCTTTTGACAAAGTTCCTCATCAAAGACTCCTGAGGAAACTTAGGGGTCATGGGATAAGGGGATAAGTACATGTGTGCATTGCTAACTGGTTGAAAGACAGGAAACAGAGAGTAGGTATAAATGAAGAGTTTTCACTATGGAGGGAAGTAAGAAGTGGGGTCTCCAGGGATCTTTACTGGGACTGGTGCTTTTTAATTCATTCATCAATGATCTAGAAGTAGGGGTAAGCAGTGAGGTGGCCAAATTTGCAGATGATAGCAAACTCTTTTGGGTAGTGAAATCCAAAACAGATTGTGAGGAGCTCCAAAAGGATCTCTCCAAACTGGATGAGTGGGTGACAAAATGGCAAATGCAGTTCAGTGTTGGCAAGTGTGAAGTGTTGCACATTGGGACAAAAACCCACAACTTCAAGTATGCATTGATGGGATCTGGGCTGTTGGTGACTGACCAGGAGAGGGATCTTGAGGTCGTGGCGGACAGCTCATTGAAAGTGTCAACTCAATGTGAGGCAGCTGTGAGAAAGGCCAGTTCCATGCTAGGGATCATTAGGAAGGGGATTGAAAATAAAACGGCTAATATCATAATGCCCTTATACAAAATGATGGTGCGGCCACACCTGGAGTACTGCGTAGAATTCTGGTCGTCACATCTAAAAAAGGAGATTGTAGAACTGGAAAAGGTGCAGAAGAGGGCAACCAAGATGATCAGGGGCCCAGAGCATTTTTCTTATGAGGCAATGCTACAATACCTGGGGCTATTTCGTTTAGAAAAAAGATGACTGCAGGGAGACATGATAGAGGTCAATAAAATCAAGCATAGTGTGGAGAAAGTGGATAGAGAGAAATTCTTCTCCCTCTCACATAAAACTCTGACCATGGGTCATCCCATTAAATTGATTGCCAGGAAATTTAGGACCAACAAATGGAGGTACTTTTTCACACAACGCATAATCAGCTTGTGGAATTCTCTGTCACAAGATGTGGTGACAGCCAACAACCTGGATGGTTTTAAGAGGGGTTTGGATAACTTCATGGCGGAGAGGTCTATCAACAGCCAGAGGCGTAACTAGGGAAAACGGCGCCTGGGGCAAGCACTGAAATTGCGCCCCCCCCGCCGCCGCGTCCCCTCCGCCGCCGCCCCCCAACATACATCTGACTGACACACATGTTTCAGGAAACTTTTATTTTAAAAATTTAAAAAATTACAAAAATTACCAAAAATTTCAAAATGCACTACATACTTAGGTTTTTCCTCACAACAACCCTGTGAAGTTGGCTTGTATCTCAAACATCAGAATTATGATGCAATGATGATAATACTACATTATACTTAAGTTTTTCCTCACAACAACCCTGTGAAGTTGGCTTGTATCTCAAACATCAGAATTATGATGCAATGATGATTATGATTATGATGCCCCTCCCTCACGCCCTGGTTCTGTTCCTGACTTTCCCTTGTGAGTGACTGTATTTTAACAAAACGAAAACCAAGGACTCCAAAGTAATTCGAGGGACTAGGGTGATAGTGCTAAAGACTCCTTATTCTCCCGCTGTTAAAGAAAGACTCCCCTTTTCCAAAACCGCACGCTATTTACACCAGAAAAGGTTTCAAATGGAGGGGGAAGCATTTATGCATTTATGCTTTGTTTTATGTTACGATTTCAAAGTGGGAAACACTATAAAAGGGCCATTTTAGAGAAGATATGCACTGCCTTAGTTGCAAATCCTGCTTTTTTGAGATTCCCTGCAATTGAATAAAGCGATAATATACACCTTTGCTATTTAAATTGGTTGGAGAGTATTTATGACAATAAAAAATGAAATGGCATTTCAGATGCAACATTGGTTGCCTAAGACCACTCAGATTTAACTAATCTTCATCACATTGACAAAAAGAGCAATTAAAATTAAAATCCATGACTAAAACCAAACCACTTTGGGGTTGTTTTTAATGAAAGGTGGTATATAAATTTAACAATAAATGTTTAGAAGTATACACTTTCACCCCCTGCCCAACCTACAATTAATTCCAGCTTATTTTCAAAGGGCTTCTAGTTTTATTTACAAATTGCTTGGCAGCACCAATGTTTAAGTAATCGCTAATTGCTCCTAATGATAGTTTTACTTATTGTTAAATTTATATACCACCTTTCATTAAAACATTCTCTGTTCATCTGATTTTTAGTCTGGTTAATTAAATCGGTGGAGGTTTAGACTTTCCTGATGGGCTGAAACAGCTAATCCATTTTGATGATGACATATAATTAAGTTAGCTTGCATTACATAGTGAAAAAATCCAGGAAGGGAGAGATGGGGGGATGTGGAACCCAAGGTTCCACATCTCCCCCTCCCTGAACCTTTTCAGTTAAAACGTGGTTAGATTATAGGGGAGGAAGGACTTGAATGAGCAAAAAGGGGAACTGGTTCGGGTGTTCAGGAAGTTGTTCAGAAGAGGGAGTTGTTCAGGAAGTTTGCTCTGGTGCGTGTCCTCCTCTCGACGCATGCGCTACTGGTGGCGGGGCGGCGGGGCGCGCCGGAGAGTGAGAGTCAGAGACTTGGACTATGAAGACGCCGCGGCGCCCAGTGCTGGATGAGCAATGCCAAGGGGGGGGTGCCGGGACCAGGGGAGGGGGACTGCTCTGCAAAAAAAAAAAAAATTAAAATTAAAATTAAAAATTTCCCAGCAAATTGGCAGGGGCACTTTTTGGCACCCCCTGCCAAGTGGCGCCCAGGGCACGTGCCCCCCCTGCCACCTATAGTTACGCCTATGTCAACAGCTACTAGTCGGAGGGCTATAGGCCACCTCCAGCCTCAAAGGTAGGATGCCTCTGAGTACCAGTTACAGATGAGTAATGGCAGGAGTGAAGGCATGCCCTCAACTCCTGCCTGTAGGCTTCCCGCGGCATCTGGTGGGCCACTGTGTGAAACAGAATGCTGGACTTGATGGGCCTTGGGCCTGATCCAGCAGGGCTGTTCTTATGTTCTTATTTCTGGAGACCAAGTATAAACTGGGACTTCTGTTGGTTTACCATTCACACATCTGCCCAACAGAGTCCCTAACTGAACTGACTGACTTGGTTGCAGGAATTTCCAAAACTGATAGTTATGGGGGACTTCAATGTTCATTTTGAAACCCACTTGTCAGGATCAGCTCAGAAGTTCATAGCAGCCATGACAACTATGGGTCTATCCCAAGTGGTCTCAGGACCAATGCACATTGCTGGTCACACTTTTGATTTTTTTTAAAAATCAGAATGGTGTTACATGGGTGGGGACTCCTGTGATTTCCCCATTGTCATGAACGGACCACCATCTGATTAAGGTTGAACTCACAGCCACAACCCTCCTCTGCAGGGGTGAAGGACCTATTAGGATGGTCCACTTGAAAAGGATATTGGATCCAATAGAATTTCATAAGCTTTGGAAAGCTTTAAGGTTGGTTCTGCCAGTGATTTTGTCAATGCTCTGGTTCAGACTTGGAATAATGAACTTACTAGGGTGGTAGACATGATTGCCTCTAAGCGTCCTCTCTGACCAACTTCTAAATTAGCCCCTTGGTATATGGAAGAACTACGGAGGCTGAAGTGGCAAGGTAGAAAGCTAGAGTGCAAGTGAATTCAACAGATTACAACACAGAGCGCATTTGAAGATCTATGCTCTGGCAATGCACACAGCGAAGAAGCAGTTCTTTTCTGCCTGCATTTCTTCTTCAAGCTCACATGCAGCGGAGATGTCTAGGTTGTGAGAGGGCTAGTACAAGCCACTCCTCCCTTGGATGAGAATTTGGATCCATCAATTATAATGTTTTTAATGAGTTTTTTGCAGATAAAATCTCTCCTATCCAAGCTGAACTAGACTCTACAGTTACTGCAGAGTCTACTGTGGAAGTGTCCAGCAGCTCCTGTTGTATGGTTAAATTGTATGAATTTTAGCTTGTGACTCCCGAGTAGCTGCATCACCTTACTATCTGTTCTCTTGATCCTTGTCCTACATGGCTTATACGATCTTATAGGGAGCTTATTGGAGAGGGTCTTGTTATGATAATTAATGCTTCTCTGAGGGAAGGCAGGATGCTTCCTTGACTCAAGAATGAAATGATTGGACCACTTTTGAAGACACCTGCATTGGATCCCTCAAAATTAGGCAAATGTAGGTCTGTATCCCACCTCTCATGGTTGGGCAAGGTGCCTGAGAGGGTGGTGGCATCTCAGTTCCAGGCAGTCTTGGAAGCATCCAGGTGGGCTGTGGGGTTGAAACTGTCTTGGTAGGCCTCTTGGATGATCTCTAATTAGGATGACCTGTACCTAATGTTGCTCTTCATTTGGAAGCAGGCATCACAAAGGTAGAAACTGGGGTATGGTTAAGTGCCTTTGACTACAAGCTAAGGTTAAATTTCCATCTTATAGATTTATCCTCCTTGGTAACATTGGTAGACAACTTTAACACACACTGGAAAAGAGTGGGTTGCCAAAAGTTGAACTCATATGGCTTCAATCCAGAGACTTTATTAAGAATAGGCCATGCTCAAGCCAAATTGCTTGGACAGTATGTTTCTGATATGGACATGCAATTAGAACAATATTAATTTATTACACTTATATCCCGGTCTTCCTGCAAGGAGCCCAGAGTTATGTTTTTCCTCACAACAACCTGTGAAGTAGGTCAGGCTGATATATACATGTCTGGCCCAGAGTTACCCAGTGAGCTTGATGGCTGAATGGGGATTTGAATTCGGGCCTTCCTGGTCCTAGTCGAACACTCCACACTGGCTCCATATTTGATTCCTAAGGGAGTTTTCATCGGAAGCCAACCATCTGGTTCTAATCCTGCTAGATATTTATCTAAAATCACAATCTCAAAATATTGCAGGATGTTCACACTGGTTCACTTTAATGCGTTACCCAATGCAGTGCTCAAAGGAAAGTTTAGGAAAATCTCATATGCCCAAAGACTTTGTCCCTATGCCTCAGCAGCCATAGAAACCACATCCCATGTTTTACTGTACTGTGAGTTATATAGGGATTTTCATTATCATTACATCTTTCCATTTTAAATTATGGCCAATTTTCCAGGTCATACAGATTCATTTTATATTAGTTTTTTGCTGTCTGACTAGAAAGATGAGATATCCCTAATGTTGCTAAGTTTTGTTTGACTGCTAGCAAAACAAATGCTAGCTTCCACATAACAGGCTCACTAGTGAAAGGAGTATGAACTCTATTCTGTATAGTACAGGTATAGTTCTAACTGTGCTTCTGTATTATGTCTGTTTTGCTGTTTTCTCTTGCTTGACCTGTATTGATTGCTGGTCTGTGACAATATAAATAAAGACTGGAACATCTCCTATGCTTTCTAAAATCTACATGAAACCGCTGGGAGAGATCATCAGAAGAGATCATCAGAAGATTTGGGGCAGGGTGTTATCAGTATGCTGATGGCACCCAGATCCATTTCTCCATGTCAACTTCATCAGGGAATGGCCTAAATTCCTTAAATGCCTGCCTGGAGGAAGTGATGGGTTGGATGAGGGAGAACAAACTGAGGCTGAATCCAAACAAGAGAGAGGTACTTATTGTGGGAGGTCAGAACTTAGGAAGTGGCTTATATCTGCCTGTTCTGGATGGGCTTATACTCCCCCAGAAAAAGCAGGTATGTAGTCTGGAAGTACTTCTGGACCAAACCTCTTCCTGGTCTTTCTTCTGGTGACCAGCTTTAAGAGTCCAGCTTCGGCTGACCTACCAGCTACACTCAGTTCTGGAGAAATGACCTTAAAACAGTGGTGCATATGCTGGTAACATCCAGACTTGACTAATGCAATGCACTCTATGTTGGACTATCTTTGTACATAGTCTGGAAAATGAAGTTGGTACAGAATGTAGCAGTCTGGCTGGTCTCTGGGGTTACCTGAAGATATATTACACCCATTTAAAAAAAACAAAAAACCTACACTGGCTGCCAAAAGTTTCCGGGTGAAATACAAAGTGCTGGTTATTACTTATAAAGCCCTGAATGGTTTGGAGCCAAGGTATTTAAGAGATTGCCTTCTTCTTCATGAACCCTGCCACCTATTAAGATCATCTGGGGCAGTCCGGTTGCAGTTGCCACGAGTTCAGTTCGTGGTGACTCGAAACCGGGCCTTTTCTAGGGTTGCTCTGGGACTTTGGAACGTGCTTCCTACCAAAGTTAGAGCCTTCCCTTCTCTGGATGTTTTTAAGAAGGACATGAAAAGGACATACCTGTTTAGTCAGACTTTTAGTTTATAGTTTTAAAGTTTAAAGTTTGAGTTTTAATCTGCATTTTAAAATGTTTTAATTGTGCTAATGTTTTAATTGTTGAGTTTTTAGATTGTGAACTGCCCAGGGACTTGCATAAGGAGCAGTATAGAAATGTGTTAAATAAACTAACTAACTAACTAACTAACTAACTAACAACCGAGGTACGCAATATTACTTTGGCTCCTCAACATTATAATCCCCACAAAAAGTATTTTCATTGTTAAGTGCTTCCAAACTGTCACTCAGCTTTTATTAAAGTGTTAGGTCATAGTGTAACTTTTTAAAAATAATGATAGCTGTAGGCAAAGCAACAAAATCATTTCCTGACAAAGAGGAAAAGCAGCTCTGTCAAAAGAATTTTCCATGTGACATCTTCATTCTCATTTTTCTTCTCTGTGCTAGGCAATTTGCAGTTTAGAACTATCTGCGTGAAGGTTTGTACAAATGTTATTTATCACCATCACTGTATACAGTTTTCTGTTTGACAGAGCAAACTAAGGGAAAAAACCCCAACCCAGATAGATTTCTTCCCTAAGGACCTTATAGTCTACATTTTACCCACAGAAGGAAGGAAAAGCAAAGGTTTCCTGTGCCGTTACACAACCTAATATAGTTAACCAAATTAGTTTAAATTGATTAAATATTAAATCTCCATATATTTTCATATGATACTTTGAATGAAGAAAAAGCATACTTTGTTTTTAGATTGTATTACAGCAGGTCCATCTTAAAACAGGCAGTTCATCCTGTGTGAGCGTAAACAGGAATGTCTCTTCTGTTTGCCAGCTGCAGTGTTTATTTACACTAATTATTATAGTTATTTAAGAACATGTGCTGCTCAATCAAACAAGGATATTTATTTATTTATTTATTTATTTATGTACATTTTATATCCCACTCTTCCTCCAAGGAGCCCAGAGCGGTGTACTACATACTTAAGTTTCTTCTCACAACAACCCTGTGAAGTAGGTTAGGCTGAGAGAGAAGTGACTGGCCCAGAGTCACCCAGCTAGTTTCATGGCTGAATGGGGATTTGAACTCGGGTCTCCCCGGTCCTAGTCCAGCACTCTAACCACCACACCACACTGGCTCTCAATTTTTAGCTGATTAAAAATGTATTTAAATTGATTGTTCTAACTTTAACTAAAGTTTGCAGCCTAATTGTGAACCCAGACCCAAATAAAGACAGGGCACGCGTAGTTGGAAGAAATTAGGGCCACTTTATTGAATAAATTACAAACCTGCAATGAGGAATTGAACTAAAGTGTGGGTATCTCCTATGTGGGTCAGTCTCATAGGAGGTGTGCCAACAGGAGGGTGAAGGACTGGGCTTTACCGGTCTGAACCGTGTCTCTACCACAAGGTTATTCCCAAGGAGGGGATGCATGCCAGCCCACCCAACCCAGGTTGTGAGGCACTGAGCAGTGTTCACTGGCATGCGTCCAAATGAGAGCGGATCCAACCTGAGAGTCGCAAGATCAACATGCCTTCCTCCATATCCCCACTCACCATAACAGCCCTCCAGCCCAACACCATTACAGATTAAGCTGCACTCATCTGTAGAGTGACCTAATAACCCAGTGACAACCTTAACAAAGTCAGTGTTACACATCCCCAAGCCAAGCTGGCTCCACCCGCAGGTAATTAAAGATATATATCATCATGTTCCACTCCTTCTCCCAGAACACTCCTCCCATTCCCCTCTCCCTCCAGTTCTAAGTTCCCATTCCTGCATGAGAGGCAAGAAAAGTTGTCATACTTTTACTCCAGACAATATACAATACAGTTTGTCTTTGACAGTATGGAATGGTTTGCTCAGAGAAGCCTGCTTCAGCGTAATCCATGGCATTTAGATGTACTACTACATAATAATGGTGTGGGTGCGTGTGTATGCACATACACACACACACACACACACACACATGCATTGAGCACCAGAGGCGTATCTAGGGAAAATGGCGCCCAGGGCAAGCACTGAAATTGCGCCCCTGTCCAAACATCTGACACCCATCTTTCAGATAACTTTGCTATAATATCAGCTCAAAAATACAAGTCAAGCAACATTTCTGGGGGTGAATTCTTACAAGTTATTATTTTTTTTAAGCACCACACAAGTTAAAGGCAGGCACTTTCCACGTCTGAAATCCCAGCTACTTTAGTACATTTAGATCCCACCTTCCCCACCAACAAATACAAAATTAATGTAGCAATATAAGATTCATTGTTCTGCCATCTACTAATGAGCCCCATTTAAAAAAAATCAATCTGAATTTAAACATACATGGGGTGGGGATGGGGAAATCACACAGAGGTTGTTGGTGTTGGGAACATGATGAACAGAAGGATAGAGGTTACTTTTCCTCCCTTTTAAGTTGTACCCCTGGAAAAGCTTCTGCACAGCCCTTTAGTTTAAAAAAAACAAAGACTCTACCCTGTTTTAAAATAAAATGTGCTGTGGAGCCCAATCCCAGGCATGATTTCCCTGGAAGTAAGTCTCACTGAGCTCAATGGAGCTTACTTATCCCTAGAAATTGTGAGTACGACTGCAGCCAGAGCTAACTAGGGTCTCAGCCGACACAGATCCAGATGTAAACAGAACCAACATGAGACCAAAAGAAGGAGAAGATAGTGTAAAAGGGAAGGAGAGGGAGGATGTCCCCTAAGGTAGGAAGAGCTGGGTGGAGCAGGAAGAACAACGGGGACCCTTCCCTCTAGCTTTCTGCTAGAAATAACTTCTTGATCTATTAGCAAAACTGGTCCTCCTTACCCTATCTCCACCGCAGATCCAAGAGGCTGGGTCCCGCCGCCCTCCTCCTCCTCTCCAGAATGACTGGAAAGCGAAAGGGGTCACCCTTTCCCCATCACACATCCAGGTTTGCAAACTACAGCTTTCCAGAAGGCATGCTTGTCCCTGTTTACACAGTAGGAGACTCATGAGCCTGCACCGCTGCCTGCCTCCTTCAATGAACCAGCGCTACAATTGAACCCAAGAAGTTGTATTTGGTGTTTGCAAGAGGAGAGGCTCAGATAGTGGTTGTAATGGAGACTGCCCCCCCACATCAGAAGAGATGAAAGCCATTGCAAAAGACTGAGAAGCCACTGATGGGAGGCTTGTTGCCTCTCCTCTATGCATTGCATTGCATAGGCAAAGGGGGCTGTGGCGGGGGGAGGGAAGCTCCGTCCCCCTCCACAGCCCCCTTCGCCAATGCAATGCAATGCAAAGAGAAATCCATACGTCTGAGAAAGATGGTGATCATTTCCATTTTAAAAATCATTCTTTTGCAGCATAAAATGATCAGGGAATGGGGGGAAGGGAGCTAGAGACCACGAGAGATCTGGGCAGATCTTCTTTAATCCTGAAACAGGGAGGGAGAGGAAAGCGCCAAGGATGGAAAGCAGGGAGGGGAAGAAGTTTGATCATCAGAATAAAACCCCTCCGAGCTTACCATGTCTTCACAGATTGCCCTCCTTCGCAGCTACCCAGCAGCTCAATCCCACAGTGGGGGAGAAACTAAAGCAAGCCCCAGGAAGTGGAACAGCAGCTGAGGGGAAGGGCGGGCGGAGCTCTCTCCGCTGAAAATGAGGTCCGGCCGACCAGCTCAGCGGACTCTCGGACTCGGAGTGTGTGAGAGAGACAGACTAAGAGAGTTGCCTTGCCGACACCGAAGCTGCAATTTGCAAAGCAGGCACTAACGGCAAACGCGGCGGCGGCGGCGGCGCCCAGTGCCGGAGCTGGCGCCGGGACCGGGGGAGGGTGGGGTGCACTCTGCACACTGTAGTGCACTCAAAAAATAATTTTTTTCTCAAAAAAAATTTTTTTTCCCGAAAACAGCAGGGGATCTTCGGGGGTACTTTTTGGTGCCCCCTAGCGGGTGGCGCCCAGGGCACGTGCCCCCCTGCCCCCCTATCGTTACGCCTCTGTTGAGCACCAAAAAGTAGCTAGTGCCTGACCTTCATAAATCATATTATTCTATTGACAGTACATAAACTAAGATTAGCTGTGCTGACTTAAGCTCTTCATGATTATCCCCAGCTTTCCCAAACTTCTCATTGCTCTCCTTTCAGGATAAAACACAGTAGCAGGGGATGTAGATGAAAACCCATCTTTCAATCCACAATCTTACTTCTACATTTCAAACATATCTTGAAACATTTAAAGTCACAATGATACACAGGATCACATTTTGATGCTTTCTGGATTAAAAACAGGACTAACCAGTACCACAATCTAATTGTTATTCATTGTTAACTTTGGTGTATTCATGTCCTGCTTTATAGATGAGTTTTGCATATTTTATTGTTGCTTGAAAGATACTTATCACTATATATGTGTGCCCCCAATATCTTAAAATTGACCTTTAGTTCAAAATTGGGTCATATTTCACAAAGTCATCTGTCCTTTCCACAGATAAGAATCAAATATCTTCTCAGCACACACTGCAGAGATTTAATTATATACAACAGCAGACCTCAGGAATCTCAGTGGATAGCAGTAGGTTTATTCAGATTTGATCAGGGTTCTGACCATGGTGAAAGGATTTTTAACAACAAAAAAGATCTAAGCTAAATCAGCAACCTAATATGCCCTTGTTGGTTTTGCCAGATTCTCATTGCTGAAGTCAACATATGGTGAACTTTTAAAACCCATATCTTGGTCTGCTAGATGATGGTTTGGAGGATGTTGTGGTCAGTTTGGGCAGTGTTGAGGAGTTTGGTCCCAGTACAAGAGGATTACTTGCTTCTATGAAACAGTTATATCTGGCTGAATTGGGAGTGAATATTGTTTTAGGGGCTCTTTAGAGTTCTTCTGAAAATGATGTGTTTTGGGTTACAGAATATATTATGGAGTGATTGGAATGTTATGTGTTTGTTGTGATGCTTCAGTGTGATGAAGGAGAAGGGTAATCATTAAGAGTTTGTTTTATGCTTGATCTGAAACTAATGCACGGATGTGTCTATGTATATGTACGCAAGTATGTACCTTAAGTGGCGAAGCGGGGAAATGCTTGACTAACAAGCAAAAGGTTGCTGATTTGAATTCCCACTGGTTCTATATCGGGCAGCAGCGATATAGGAAGATGCTGAACGGCATCATCTCATACTGCGCAGGAGGAGGCAATGGCAAACCCCTCCTGTATTCTACCAAAGAAAACCAGAGGGCTCTGTGGGTGCCAAGAGTCGAAATCAACTTGAAGGCACACTTTACCTTTATGTACATGTGTCGATCTGGGTTGCCTACAAACCAAGTCTGAACTTAGACAAGTAAAGGTTACTGACTACCAAATAAACCTTTGGTTACTGGCTACCAAATAGGAATAATGATTCTGGCTAACAGAGAAGTTTGCCTATCCTCTAAACACCATTAAACCTTAGAAAATTCCCACCTTCAGACATCACAGGAAATCTGAGGCAAACTTACCTTAGGTTGCCCCAACCCCTGACATCCAAACAGTCTGAGCTGGGATTCCAGGACCCAACCACAGTTCTGATTCCCATCCCCAGCCTCCAGATGAAAACTTGGTTGCATGTAAGGTTAACTTACCACACTGAGGGTCTGGAGGCTGGAGTGTGTAGTCTGGTTTGGGCAACTTGCACAAACTGGAGTAAAGGGAGTAAGCTCCTCCTGGCACTTAAACTTAATTGGCTGGCATGGTTTTCCTTCCTGGGCAGGGGTGTATCTAGGGGTAGGGCAAGCAGGCCACTTGAAGGGGGGCGCCATTTTGTAAAAAATTTTTAAAATGGCTGCCAAAAACAAAATGGCACCGTGCATGCTCAAATGGCCTCTGTGAGGCTCTAGGTCATGCCAGGCTTTGCAGAGACCATTTGAGCATGCGCGGTAGCCATTTTGTTTTCAGTGGCCTTTAAAAAAAAGAGAAAAAAGATTATTTTTAAAAACGGCCACTGCACATGCTCAAATGGTCCCTGCGAGGCCCTAGAGGCCAGCGGGATGAGGGGGAATCTTTGCAACCCCCCCCCCAGCCTTTAGGAAGCCCCCCAAAGGGGCTATGGGTAAAATAATAATAATAATAATAATAATAATATAATATAATATAAGACACTGTACACATATTCAGATTGACACTATGTACAGAGAATCAGGGCTTGTGAATACTGAGCTGACGCTTAAGAGCTAGGATTGTATTCATTTGCTCTTACTTTGCTTCTTGTGATAAGTGAGTTAAATGTGATGTCTTGCTAATATGGCTATTAATGGTGAGTTTGTCTTTGAATCAGTGTGAAACCCTTAATATTAAGGCCCACTGGGAGTTTCTTGCTCTCTTTCTCTCATTTTAACTGTCTTTCTGAAATACTAGAATATATTCCAAGCAGTGACACAGTTTACTCTGCATATCCTTTAATTATTTACAGAGTATCTGGGAAAAGTCAAATTCTCCATTGATTTTTAAAACTTATGTAATGGTGATGCTACAATGCATAGTAGAGAATTAGACAGGCACTTCTGTTTAGTTTTCCAAGTACATCTCCACATAGTATTTGGGTATTTCATGAGCCCCCACATACTGAAATTTGTAGTTTTCCAGCATTTTTTGGTCTGGCTATGTCCACTGCTAAATAGTTTTTGAAATATTAAAAGATTAACGAGCTTGACTTGTATTTTTCATCTGACTAGCCGACCCCGCACAGAGCATCTGTGTGCTCTTTGGGGCCGGCGGTTACCTCTCCCCCACACACACACCTTCTGCCCCAGTCTCCGCTTCTGGGCCCAGCTGCCTCTCCCCACTGCCACTTCTGCCCCCACGCTTTCTTTCCCCCCTCCTGGGCCTTGCCTCCATAGCTGGGCCGGGCCTGCGCCGCCTCTGGCCTCTGTGACTGGGCCCACCGTGGCCGTGGCGACCAATCCTCCTAAGTGCGCCTCAGCCAATCAGGCGTGTCCGCCGCTCAGCCAATCAGCTGGGCTGCCGGGACGCATTTCTCCTGGGCACACCCAGGAGAATTATATATATAGATATTATGGTAAAGTTATCTGAAAGAAAGATTGGACAGGGGGCGCAATTTCAGTGTTTGCCCTAGGCACTATTTTCCCTAGATACACCTCTGTTCCTGGGTCTTGGAAAGCCTGCACAGCCAGTTACCAGCCCCTTGCAGACTCCGAGATTACAGCTTTGGCTTGTCTGGGTATTATGTTGGTTGATGGGCAAGAGAACCGTGAGTTCACTGAACCCAGGGTTCTTAATAGCATCTGAAGGCAGCAATAGTGTTCTCCATGTGTGAAATCAGACTCTCTAAAGGTCTTCTCTTTCAACCATGCAAACCCAGAATAACTGTTTCTGTTTGGAAGCCAGTAACCAAAGGCTGCCCTTCCCTTACTTGTCTAAATCCAGGATGGTTTGTTATACTGCAGGAACAGGGGATTCACACAGCTGCAGCAGAGGGAGACATGAGACAGCACAGACATTAGCTTGGTTGGAACTAACTGCCATTTGTCATTTTATTCATAGAAAAAAAGGAGGAATTAATATGAAGCTGACTGTCAAACTTTGAAAAGAGTCAGACACAAATTTGGCAAACTGGCACAATGTTACACCTTAGATCTCACTCTTCAGATCTGTTGGGGGAAAGGGGACAAATACAAGTCTTAATAGATGTTCCATCTTCATTGGTCATCTGACTTTCATTGACTTTCCAATGAAAGTTACCTGGAAGTAAGCTTACTTAATGCAATGAGACTTGCTTCTGATGAAGCACGCATAAGAATGGATTACAATAGTAGCGCTATTCACACATTATGTTCAACACAGAGACAACCTCTGTACAATATATGCATGTTTAGGCCTGTGCAAATGTACAGTTTTTCACACACCACATTCAATGCATTCCAGTGGCACTAATAATGCACAATGATAAAAGAACCCCTTCTCCCATGACCACTTTCTCATGAGAGTGGCAGGCCATTTGGGCTCTATATGGAACCATGTTGTTCTATGGAGGAAAGCTATGGGGACAGCTACCACAGTGACTGCTCTCCTAGTCTTGGCAACTGCCGCCAACTAGCTGTCAAAGTGTGCCCCTACCAGCCCGTCCACCAGCCCATGTGAACATGTGGAACTTGCTTGTGCCCCAAAATGGCAACCCCGCTGTCCTGTGGTTGCTGGAAATCCGGGCTCCTCTCTCCCGCAATTCCTTGCGCTGGTAGATCTGCATACAGCACAATGCCAGACTGAACCCAGGAATTTTGGATGGGTTTGAAGGTCTGTCCCAGAACCCAGTGTTTGCCCCACTCAACCTCCAGTTTTGTGTTACATCTGAACCCAGCCAGTGTCTGATACATCTAAAGTTTCAGTTGTCATCTTCAAGCCCTGATTGTAGGGTTTTTCTGGATGCATCCGGCTGGCCATTAGGGGAAATAGCAAGCTGGAGTAGATGGATTTTGATCTGACACAGACTAGCTCTTCTTATGTCTGAAAAATATTTATTCCAAAATGTTTTCTAAGGGTGAAATAAGTACAGGTTGCTCAATGTCTCATTGTTGATTGAATGTGTGGTACAAATCCACAAGCATTTCTGCTTCAAAAGCTGATCCTGTGATATGGCTTCTTGCATAATGAATATGAGCTGGAAGGTTGTCATTCTACTCAGAATTAATTTCAAGAAGAACCAATGCAATTGGTCCCCCCCCCCCCCGACTCATAGAGAATATGAGCACTTTCTTTGTTACGAACCCTGCTGCCTATTAAGATCATCTGGGGAGGTCCGGTTATGGTTGCCACCAGCTCCTTTGGTGATAACTCAGGACAGGGCCTTCTCTGTGACTGCCTCAGGGCTTTGGAATATGCTCCCTGATTGCTTTTAGGAAGACCCTCAAGACACACCTATTTTCTTAGGCTTTTAACTGAAATTTATTTTAAACTGTTGAATTGTTTTTATCCTATGAAATTGTTTTAACTCTTTTATTCTGTGAAATTGTTCTAATTGTTTTTACTCTGTTTTATATTTGTTGTTTTAAATTGTGCACATCACCTAGAGATACACATATCATAGAAATATAATAAAGTATTTCCTAAATGTTAGCAGTGGGGTGGGATGTGCTGAAACCCACCTCACTTATTATATTTCAACCTATGATAAAACATATTCCAAGTATTTTCCCCATGAATGTTTATAGATTATCCATTTTCAAAAATGCTTGTGTGGCAAAAACATGTTTACATCTAAACTTTGGCGCACCCTAAAAGAAGATATTAAGTTCATAGTTAAAAATAAGTCATCAACAGGTTATGCATCTGCCTAAACTGTCAATTCATGCCTGGAGCTCCTTCTATCTATCATCATCAACGCAAGTAGATATCAGTGTTGTATATCCTCATGTCTCTTCGTGCAATTAGAGCAGCAACTTATTAGGTTTTGAAACCTATTACGTCTCTGAGTGCAATCCACACCACTACGGTGAACATCTAGGGACCAATTCAAAGTGATGTTGAATGTGCACCTCCAGTTTACCCATATTGGCATGTATTAAATGCTCATTTTTATTGGGTCACTAGCCCCTATAGATAGCATAGACTCAGGTCTTGGATTCTGACATGCTATTACTGCACACAAACAAATTAGTGACATTGTTGTATTCAACCCAACAGTTGGCATCCTGACTAAGGAAGCACCAGTTATCCATGAGCAGAGCTGGTGTTTATGGACTGTAGACTAGTAGCACTACCTTGCTGCGTAGAGAGAGCAATTTTCACTGATCTTCCTGTCCCTGGATGTGACAGGGGAGTGGGCCTCAGGGGTACTCTGGAGGCAGGAAAAGATCAGGGGAAATTGCTCCACCCTCCTGTGAGAGTATAAGCACTACCTTAGCCTGGAAGTCTAAAAGCTTTATTAGAAGCACAGATGCTCCATTAGTCTGAATGTTGGCCAATATGAATAAGGTTGGGTAGATTGCATACAGTATCCCTCTGCTCACTGAGTCTGAGGGTGGCTTTTCACTAATAAGGAAAAGCACTTTCCCATAATGGAGGGAAGATACCCATGCATTAGCTTATCTCCTCACAAGTGCATTTGGTGCCTGTCCAGAAATAGCCAAGTACAGTGTGAAGTCCATACTTCTCTAGCTTTTCTACAATATGGGCAAATGTTTTTCCCCGTGAAGTAAGAAATCTGGTGTTTTAAGAACAACACAAAAATAGTCTGAAGCACCCATACTGGGAATACAAAAGTGTTCTTTGTGTAACACTCAGAGGCTATTCACATGGGCAGCCAAGCCCAGGCT
The DNA here is from genome assembly GCF_027244095.1 of Hemicordylus capensis. NCBI lineage: Eukaryota > Metazoa > Chordata > Lepidosauria > Squamata > Cordylidae > Hemicordylus > Hemicordylus capensis. The sequence goes on along the minus strand of NC_069661.1, from coordinate 178,490,817 downwards.
TTGGCAACCTGGCCTGGGCTTGGCTGCCCATGTGCACCGCCGGGATTGAGCCTGATCCAGGTGCTGCCTCGGCCCCAAGCCTGGGAATTTAACCTGTGTTTAAGGCCATGAGCACCCCCTTCATCCCAGGTTTGGGCTCATGTATGTTCACAGGCTGCAGGCAAGAGCACCCGGCTGAGAGAAGATGCTTTGAGGGATGTGTGGTGTACTGTGGATGCTGGATGACTTCCTCCTCTGGCTCCCTACTCCATTGATTGTCATGGCACTGCTTGTGTGCCCCGGTAAGCAGCAGAGCCTGGACAGGGATGGGGACCGTGTGCGGGGAGGCAGGCAGGAGCCTACTAATAGAAGCGTATCATTTTCATGTTCTTCACAGATCAAATCACTTGCTACTTAAGATAGTACTTATCAGCAGTATCCAGTAAATAATGGTGAGGCTGCAAAGAAAAAAAAGTTTAGCCTGGATACGAATGTGACCTAATGTCACACAATATACATTTCAAATAATCCTAATCAAGAAAAGCATACAAAAGTGAGTAATGCCAGCTGCATCTCAGTAGCCTCAACAAGGCTGTGAAAGAGTAGATTGCAATGCCAACAAATCATTCCTTAAGATGAAAAAGAAAAGGATAGTCCACAATGGATATAGTATGGCACATTTTGTGAATGTTGAATACTGTGCCTTATTAATGAATGTCTAGTTTGGACAGTAAGTGTCAAATTCTGATGAATATCAACATTTGCATTGAGTGCTAGATTCCCAGACTTTTGTACATTTCTGCAAAGAGATATGTATTTACTCACTTTTCATACATTCATGAATGAATTCTGACCATCATTTAAGTGATATTTAGCATTCCTTGGTTTATTTATGAATTTTTAAGTATTTAGAAGTTCATCCGTTATTGTCAATATTAATGTTTGCATTCAGCAAATTTCAGATATTTATTTTAATTTACACACTGAAGAGGGTTTTTTTTAACTAGTGGAATCTTAATAAGAAGTGGATTCCATTGATCATGTTTTCTGCACAATCCATTTGTTACCATAAGATTTGTTCACATGCCCATTTTAGGCAGGAGGGCTATGGGCCCAATAGCTTCTGGTCTCACACATGGAAGGGACCATATCAACATTGGCAAACAGTAGCCACCAACTGAGGAAAAGAGGAAGGGGGCCTCCAATGAATATTCACTGTCAGGCCTCTTAAGTCTTTAAATGGTTTTGGTTAATGAGCCTTGCTGCATGAATTCTGCCCAGGATTTTAAAAATTGTTCTGAGGCTCCCTGGACAGTATTGTACTGGAGCAGTGGGATACAAATTAATAAATATGATAAATATAACCTAATTTACATACAGTGAGTGGGTCCAGACATTGTGTGGAATAATGGTTTATTTTAAACTAAGGTTTAGTTAACAAACCTGGATTGGCACCACAGATTATCATAATATCTTAGTTTGTTTCCCATATCATGGTTTCCCATATCACTCCTTCCCAAACCTTCCATGATCTAGACTTGTCTTTCTCTATGTGAGAGCATGGGCAGAGCTACTGAAAGAAACCAAGATTAAACCATGATTGCAGGTTCAGACATCGCATAGACCATAGTTAGACAAACAAAAACAAACTTACATTTTGTTCGAATTGTTCAGGGTTCAGATTGTGGTTTGACTGCCTCAAATAAACCATGTAGAGGAGTGGAGAGCTGGGCTTCTGGTAGCAAGCATGACTTGTCCCTCTAGCTAAGCAGGGTCCACCCTGGTTACATTTGAATGGGAGGCTACATGTGAGCACTGCAAGATATTGCCCTTAGGGGATGGAACTGCTCTGGGAAGAGCATCAGGTTCCAAGCTCCCTCCCTGGCATCTCCAAGATAGGGCAGAGAGAGACTCCAGCCAGCAACCTCGAAGAAGCAGCTGCCAGTCTGTGTAGACAATACTGAGCTAGATGGACCAGTGGTCTGACTCAGTATACGGCAGCTTCCTATGTTCCTATGTATTGATGGCATGGGTTTGGACATGCAAACTAACCACAACTAGACAAAATAAACCATGATTGCTTGTGATGTCTGAATGCTGAAGATCAACCAACGATTCAAATATGTTCATTGGAATTGTAACCAATTCTCATGATGCTGTGCAAAAGCATAAAAGATACTATTCTAACACATCAGCAAAGTTGCCCATCAATTTTCAAACAGTTGTAATAAGTCAAGGAAGCCTTTGACTGTAATATTTATTTTTGCCGGGAAGCATTACTCATTCACACCACAGAACTAATGTTCCACATATATGCAATTAATCATTAAGCACACTTTCATATACTTTTCTGATGAGATAAGAGATGCAAAAATAACAAAATTATGTGGTAAGGTGCAAAGAGGCTGAATTCCAAGTAAATTTCATTGCAAAAATTTCATCACTTCAGTTTAGTGCAAACAACAAGAAGATGATCAACATGACAAACCATTTACCTGAATCCTGGATAGGTCAGAAAAGGTAGTGAGGACGCCCATCAGAAAAGTCAGCCAATGTGCTTCCCTCCCTAGCAATTCACCAAGACAATGGAGTAAGGAAAGAAGAGTCCCTGTGTGCTGGATTGTGGAACTGTTGCATTCCCTTTTCCCTGTAGAGAAGAGATGATTCCCAGCCAACATATCAGCTTCAGCTAAAAGCAAATAAAGTAAAATGAATACAAAACAGCTACATGACCTGAATGTGACAGAAAAAGCATGTGCAGCATACCTCAAGTACAGTAATAGCATCCAGTTATGGTAAAAATTAGTTAGGGCTTATCAGAATGGCAGTTTCCCTTGTACTTATTCACTCAAGTGCTAAGACAAATAGACCTTCCAAAAGCAGTTACCTTGTACCACAGGCCTTCACTGTAAACGCTTTCTGTGCAAACGTCATAGCCTGGCAGTGTGAACTGGTGGAGATAGGACAGGGACCAGCTCTGGATGAAGTCATGGACAAGTGCAGACAGTAGAGATAGCAAATGTATCTCTCTCCTGTTAAACCTATCATAGTGATGTATCCCTGCTTAGAGTATTAATATGTTGGAATTAAGGACACAGGCACAGTTGAATAAGTAAACTTTGAATCTATGCATTTCACACTTGTACACAAGGAGAACTTACATTCCAATAAAAGTGAAGACATAAGTTTTGTGTTTGCCCCCCTCCCCGTTTTAAAATACTATTTTATGTTCCAGTCTGAAAAAAAGTAATATACTAGATGATGAAAATTTGTGCATAAAAACTAAATTTGGTTGTATGCACAAATGTTAGAACATTATACATTTATTTCCTAGGGCATCTGTATTGTAAAAAACACTACTAGGTCTTAAAACCTCTTTTTTGTACTTGGTTCTCTATAGAAAAACCTACAGTTGTAATCTGAATCAACTTTAGACCTAGGCATAACCATCTCCTTCCACATGCAAGTAACATTTATTCTACTTTTTTGAATAGTTGCTAAATTATGGATTGATGTCCATTTCCCTTAGAAACTACTCTGGAAAGCTGCCCGACTCCAAAATCCCAAATCTTAATTCTAAGAATATTCAGTTAGATAAGCACCACAAAAGAGGAGCTATTACTACAAATATATTAAAAAGCAGTTGGGCTCCAATGCAGCTCAAGTTAACTGTGTTTATGGATACAGTCTTATACACCAGGAAATAAGCTTCACCTTGCTTACCTCTGCATAGGATCATGCTGCAAAATTTATTCTTTCAGCATAGGCTATGATCTTATGCACACACCTGGGGGGGGGGACTCCCTTTTACTATTATTTTTACATTTTTATCCAAAAAGCTCAATCTACGTACATGGTCTCTCCACTCTCCACATTGTATGGACACATACATTTTAGCCTCACAACTCCCTTGTGTGGTGGACTAGGCTGAGAGAAGTGAATGACCCAGTCACCCAATGAGTGGAGAATTGAACAGGAGTCTCCCCATTCAAAGACCAAGATGTATCTCTAACAGATACATCATGCTAGTCCATTGGACCCAGTAGGACTTATTTCTGACCAAAGTATAATGCTGGGCTATAAGTAATGACCAACTTTATAGCTGGATTGGATCTGAAGAGTTCTAAGCAGGTAAACACAATTACTTCTCATTTTAATTTGGCTTTGAACCAACATTTGGTAAGATGGGAAACGACAAAGGGATAAGTGTGTATATGTTAGGAAATACCAACGTTTAAGCTGAACTGAGAGTTAGAACAATTATAATTAACAATTATAATTGCAAAGTATGCACCTTTATAGCTGTGCCAGCAAAACTAAATGACTCCTGCCACAAGAGTAACATAGCAAAAGATAACTCACACAAAAAGACGTGTGCAACTGCAATGATACAAAATCTTACATTGCAGACTCTTGCCTGCAACCTTAGAGAAGCTGGTGACAGTCTGTGTAGACAATACTGAGCTAGATAGACCAATGTTTTGACTCAGGATAAGGCAGCTTCCTATGTTCCTAGTAGTAATTGAAGACAAACAGCTCTAGAATTTGGAGCCGAGAGAACTAGGGCCAGTTCATCCACTAAGGATATCTAGGTGATTGCCTAGACCTCAATTTTTGGGAAGGGCTACTTGGCTTCCTTTCCAAGCAACCACTGACATGTCTGACGTGCTAGAAGTGCCCATTTGCCCTCCTCCCTGGAGGGCGAATGGAGGAACACAAGCAAGCAAGCAAAGTCAACCTTGTCTTGCTTTTCTTGTTCTCTTATCCAAACTCTCCTGACTCAGCAAATGAGCAGCCTGCGGAGTTCAAGTTAAAGTGGAGGTTTTGCACTTCTTGGCTGTGGAGCCATGAAAGGCAAGCTTCACTTAGGGTGCCAAAAACCCCAAGGGCTGGTCCTGGAGAGAACGAAAGGCAGCAGCAAGGGATCAGACCAGACACTCATAGGTTTCACTCATGCATCTGGTTCACACATGCATCTTAAACTGGTGTGGATAAAGGATAAACATTTGACTCCTGTTTTGTATTGTACCGTGATTTTCCCACATATTGGGGCTGATAAAACCATGCCTTTTTTTCATCACTTGTACATGAACTCTGACTGGAACAGTTTTTGATGCCAGTTACCAGGGTAATATGTTTTAAAAGTTCAGTTAAAATTACTTTGAAAACCACTAATAACAACTTCATACAAGAAGGTTCAATTTAAATGAGTCATCTTTACTTTTCACTGTAGGATAGAATGATGACAAAATATATCACAATTATGTGGCAAAAGCTAAAATTTATGGTCTTGTTAAATAGAGTCATCAAATGCATTCTATTAAGATCCATAAAACAGAAGCCTTCACCAGTCACAACTGAAAAATGAAGAGGATTCCAGGGTATTGTGAAGATGTCTGTTTGTTCAGATAAACCTAACATAGAATGAGACTGTTCTCACATGCAGCCTAACACAGGCTAGGGAAGCCCAGCTTGGGTTAGGCTGCACATGAGAAGATAAAGCGCCACCTAGCCCAGCTTTGTAGCCCAGCTTTTAGTGAGCACTCCCTTAACCCAGGCTCCACGATCACAGAGAAGGGCGCCTAGAGCCCCTGTCCCCTGGGGGAATCCCCCAATGCACCACGCTCAGTGTGTGGTGCATTGTGGGATATGTGGAGGCTGAGACACATGGTCTTGGCTTTCCAGTGACTGCTCATCTGGGAGTACAATCTGAGCTCCCAGCAACATTCCTGCAATAATCTGGAGGGAAGGTGATTAAAGCATAGCCTTTCCCCACCCACCTGCCATGTGAACAACGTCTACATCTATTCTGAATACTATCCATTACATTTTCTGTAACAGAATATTAAAAATATTAGTTACAATTTCTACAGTCTGACAAAGTCATAATGACCAACATCCTAACAAAAGTTTAGGATTGCTTATTCATTCATTTGAAATATTTATACACCACTCCTCCAGTACACTACTGCTCAGAGTGGCTCACAACAATAAAATAGATACAATGTAAAGTAAAAGTAATAAATTTAACCAAATAAAGTAAACAAGTTAAAAGTCAGGCTAAAAACCACAATAAGTTTCAAATTAAAAGTTATTTTTAAAGCTAAAAATTGAGAGTTATAAAAACTAAAAACCTACCAGATATAACCAAAGATGGAACATTTAAAAGCCTCTTTAAAATGAAGGGTCTTATTTGTTTTTTTAAAAAAACAGTGAGGGAGGGAGCATGGTGAAGCTCTTCAGGGAGGGTGTTCCAAAGCGGAGGGGCCACAACCGAAAAGGCCCTGTCTCTAGTCCCCACCAACCAGATCTCTGTTAGTGATGGGGACATGAGCAGGACCTGAGATGTTGGACGGAGGGCCTTGGCAGGTTCATATGCAATCCGACAGGTACCCAAGCCCCAAGCCATGAAGAGCTTTAAAGGTCAAGACCAGCACCTTGAATCTAGCCCAGAAGTGGACAACCAATGAAGCTGTTGCAGGACGTGTGGGATACTCATGAAGTGACTAGCACCCATGAGCAGGTACAACAAGGTAAGCACCTGTGTGGTTTCTGTACTGAAGCAGAATAGATGGAACATAGGTACACAGGTACAGATGGTACATTAAAGCAGCTCAGATGGAACATAGGTACATGGGAAGCTGCCTTATACCGAGTCAGACCATTGGTCCATCTAGCTCAGTACTGTCTACACAGACTGGCAGCAGCTTCTCCAAAGTTGCAGGCAGGAGTCTCTCTAAGCCCTATCTTGGAGATGCCAGGAAGGGAACTTGGAACCTTCTGAATGTAAGCATACAGACACTGTTCCCAGAGCAGCCCCATCCCCTAAGTACCTTACAGTGGTCACACTGCATGCACACTTCCTTTGCTCCACACATGCTTAATTAGTAAGGATGTCGGCCAATAAAAATATTTAGAATGGTATGTTCAAGTCTTCAAAACACTTGATATACTATTCGATTGTCATCCATACAACAACCTTGTAGGGTCGGTATTTCTATAACTATATGGGAGATGGCTGGAACTGTGGTTTTACAAAGATCATGCAGTTATTCATAACAGAGACAAGATTTGAACTGGGCACTTCTGATTCAAAGCTCAGTCACTTAGCCAATACCTTTCAATAGTTATCCCAGTCCAGGGGTGTAGCAAGGTTGGAGTGGGCCCAGAGACAAGATTTTAAAATGCACCCCCCTCACTGAAGCTCAGCTCATGAAGTAAAGAAATCTTAAATGAGGCTGAATAGTGGTAACAAAAAGCATAGTGATATCAATCAATCTCTTTATTTCGGTCAGCGACCAGCATGAGATTAAAACAAAGCATAGTGAGAGAGAGAGAGAGAGAGAGAGAGAGAGAGAGAGAGAGAGAGAGACACACAACCTATGTGCCACAATAGAACATCATCGTAAATTATTTTTTTAAAAGGTTTTGTAAATTGTGGATGATGCAAGTCATTTAATGGTACTAGAGAAAGACATGCTGTTCTGGTAGCTCCAGGTCTTAACACTCACATCAATTTCGGAGGATGAATACAACTGAAGGAAGCCCAAGCTGAAGGAGTCAGTCGTGTGATTTGCCTCTGGCGGGGGGGGGGGGCAGTGGGCCCCCAGACAACTGTCTGCCCTATTATAGTTACACCCCTGCCCCGATCAACTGCTTAAGCTCTAGGATTCGATGTGGGGGGGAAATAAGGGCTTCTCGATAACTTGGTCGTAATATTAATCACTTGACTTCAAAAGATCAATTGCATATTAAAATTAACAGCCGAGTTAATAGTCTTACATGCTTTTAGGACTAGCAAATATATTATTTAGATCTTTCTTGAGCAAGTAGCAGCCTACACTATTGCTCTATCCATGCGTATGCACTTGGGAATCCCAGCTGGACTTAAGGATGGATCCAGTGCACCCACAGCAAATTGATTGCTACATAAAATGTGGTCGCTCAGAGCAAGGTGAATTATTGGCTTTAAGAAAAGAAAAAAGAAAAGAAAAGAGGCTTCATTTTCCACCCACCCAAGCAGACAGGTACATTCTTGAGCTTTCCCCCCTCAGTATTTCCCAAAACACAGTTGGGACTTAAACCTCAGATTTTATCCCCTTTAATCCTTAGACCAGCAGGCACTTCCTACTGGACCACTTAAGTGGGAAAGTAGCAGAACAAGTCTCCCCGCCTTCCCTTCCAGCATAATCCCTTCACACAATCATGATTCCCATAAAGTATTATTCCTTGTGCTGGACAAGTAGGTTGCCTGAGGCCAAAACTGAACAGCTTATTCTAATTGCCAGATTAATTAATAGGCTAATGAAACCTACTTTTTGTCCCAAACTGCAGATCCAGCCCTGTAAAAACATGCACCAAAATATACTGCCTGAAATCCATGGCACTGTCACAGGGAGTAAAGTTAAGCAAATGTGGAGATCTACCAAAGATGAGAACCCTGTCTGGAAAGGGAAATTATGAGCAAGCTTTTAGAAACAAGGTTGTTGTAAAGTTTCTGATGTCCTTGGAATTGTTCATCTGATTATGCAAAGAAATAATAGATCAGCTTTCTATTCAGTCTTATTTATTTATTTACATTTGAAACAGACGCTGTAACTCCCCCACCCCCGCCATTGCATGTGACTTACATGGACTGTTCTTTTGTTTCAGATTGATTTCGTGTTTTTCACAATCCAGTTTTTGTCCACTTTCCAGCATGCATGTGTTTGCACCAGACAGAGTGTGCAATATAGTTTCACAAATCCAACAACAGGGGTGAGAATAGGTTATCCCTCTGCAAACATAGCCCACAACCAGCCAATGAATTATATATATCCAGAATGTCCCCAGAAAAACTGTGAGGTGTTTTTCAACAGCTGGAGAACTTCAAGTTAGCAATCCAATTGGGGGTGGGAGGAAGAAAGCAGGGATGGGAAGTTGGGGAAATGGTGCCTCTTCCCTGCTTTGCCTGTGCCCTCTAACTTAATAGATCCATTTTGTCTGCTTTTCCTCCCCTTCTACTGAACAAGGGATTTCGTAGTGCAAATATGTGCTTTGCACTACAAGTTTGCGATCACATCACTGTTCCTTGCATCAACACTGCACCTCTTCACTTGCAGCATCCAAGCACCAGACTCTGTGCCATTTCCCCCCCCCTCCTTTAAGCCCTCTATCCAGTGTTTCTCAACCACCGGTCCGTGGACCGGTGCCAGTCCGCAAGGCATTAGGTACTGGTCCGTGAGGCATCACTAATAAAAATCCTCCCCCCCAAAAAAAGCAATTTCGGGCCAGCGGGGGCCAGCGGGAGCTCTCTGGAGCTCATTTCCAGGCAGCCCTCATTGCTGGATAATGTTCATTTTGCTTCCTTGAAATGAACATTATCCAGCAGTGAGGGCTGCCTGGAAATGAGCTCCAGAAAGCTGCCCGAAATTGTTTTTTGGGGGTGCCAGGGGGTGGGGTTGGGGGTGAGGGGGCGATCCCCTTACTAATGGTTGGTCTGGGAAACTGCACACAAATAATGTACCGTCCATGACTCCAAAAACGTTGAGAAACACTGCTCTATGCTATTCCTTTTCTCTTTCACCATTCTAGATTTTGCAACTATTTTCAAGGAACATATTCATTTGTTTATTATCACTCACGCTATCTTTCTTGCCAGTCGTTCCCTAACCATCCTGCTAATGTCTTCTTATACTTTATGTACTCCAATAGAGATGCCCAGTACAAACAACACAGACCGCACACCACTTGCATAGTGGTGGGGCATTTACATTCCTGCATTTCTGAGCAAAATACATAGAAGCAGAGGCATAAGTCCTTCCCAGTGACTTATTCACAATTCCTGTAAGGCACTTGCATTTTGTACGTCACTATTTATATCCAAGTATAAGAAAAATCATTAGATGTCATGGTCCTTGAGTGGTTTTCTTCTATTACAGAGTGTAAGCTCTCTGAAGAAACCCTGAAGGTGCACTGTTTTAATTTTAAGTGTTGTACCATACCTTGAAAAAGAGTTGGAACCAGTAAATGAAGAAGGCACAAAGTATTAATTTATTAGGCCCAGTGTTTTTTTAGGTACTCTGATAAAGATTTATTGACAATGTTCTTCTCAATCAATTCTTGGGCCGTTGTAGGTGAGCCGACACTGTGAGCCAGGGCAATGGGATCAGGAAGCATCCACATTGCTTGATGTGGTGGCCAAAACCATGTCCTGGAGGCAGGATAATGGGGAAGAGGGAGAGGTAGTCCTTTTGAGACCACCCCCGCCACCTAAGGCCAATCTTGTGGGAGAGTGAACTCCTGTGAAACAGACTGGCCTCTCCTTTGATCTGTGCCAGTTGTTGGATATTTAAGGAGAAGTCCAATGATAACCAGTAGAAGGCAGAAGAGAGCATGGTGTTTAAGGATCCAGACCCTAGCCAAAAGGCAAACTAGGAAAGAGAACAGAAGAGGTACCTGAACCTCCCCACTTAACCTAGCCTTCCTTCTCAATTTTGAGGCCATACAGAGACAGGGAAGTGCTATCAGGATATGACCCACAGGATTCACAGGCATGTAGAGGTTCTAGTCATTCCAATGTAATTGCCTTTCCTTTCCTCCCTCTGTACATGTTACTAGTAATAATAGTAGCACCCAGAATTATCCAAAGCTTACTGTATGTGAGATTCCAATTATTCTGTAATTGTGAAATAGCAATCAAGGATATTTTCCATATTCTATTGTTGGAAAGTCTTGGTGGAATGATCAAGAAGAAATTGATGCAATTTATTCTGGGCCCAGGCTATATGGAGCTTTCTGTTTGCTTAGCTTAAAAAAAATTGGCTTGGATCTAGAGTCATTTTGATTTTGTTTTTTTGTCTGCGGCCAAAACCGATGACTAACACAAGGATGTTTTGAGACAAAATTTCCATTGCTGTAAATCTGTCTATTATAAGATTGTTGATAATGAGCTGAATTTGAGATTGGCTTTCTGGCATGGATTAGAGTTTATTAAATGATAACAGCATTAAGGTTTAATAGTGAACTGGCATTAGTTTCCATTCTCTTATGACTTGGCACAGAGAAAAAGCAAATTGAATAGTATGAGTGTAAGATAAAGGAAAAATATTAGTAATTCATATGGTACAATAGAAGAATCCAGCTGGGTGTCTCTGGGCCAGTCACTTCTCTCTCAGCCTAACTTACTTCACAGGGTTGTTGTGAAGAGAAACCTAAGTATGTAGTACACTGCTCTGGGCTCCTTGGTGGAAGAGCGGGATATAAAATGTAACCCCACCCCCCACCCCCCCAAAAACACCCAAAAGCCTTATGGCAGAATGTCCTGCATTGCTTGTTTGGCCCACAGCTTTATAGAGTAGTATGCACACCAAATGCTGGTAGCTAAAAGTCATATATGGATTAGGGATATGCGTGAAATGGTTTTTGTGTTCTGTTTTGAGCTTGAAATGAAATGCAAATGACTGAAAGCAGCCGAACCAGCTGTTTCAACATAATAAAACCTGAAATGTTTCTAGTGTTCTGGCCATAGGGAAACAATGAGGCAAAGCCAAACACCCAATTTTCCCCCATGGGTAGCTTCTAGGGACACCAAAGTGGTTTGTGTGGTAGGGCATGATGGTGCAACCTACAAGCCAACCCACAAAAGAAATGGGCAATTTTTAAACATTTTAAGTGGGCAATTTTTAAACATTTTAACCTTTCTCCAAAACTTCCATAGGATCCTATGGGGGTTTGGGGAAAAGGTTAAAAACAATGATTAAAATCACCCACTTGCCCGTTTCTTTTGTGGGTTGGGTGGTAGGTAGCATCCATCATGCCCCACCACACAATTCACTTTGGTATCCTAGGAGCTACCAATGGGGAACAATGGGGTGTTTCAAATTTCCCCCTTAATCCCTGTGGCCAGAACAAGCTGCACTCACAGAGTACAGTGCACACAAGTTTTGCACTCCATTTTGCAATGCATTTTGCAACCCTGCCTTGAAAAACACTGTGGAAGCACACAGTAAAAGGGAATCTGTCCCTCCCAACACAGAACACACATTTCAAAGACAGTCCAAAAATGGCCACAAAAAAATAACTGACCCAGAATCCACTGCCAGCTGCAGTGCCTACAGTAACATCACTGGCACAAGTTGCACTCTCACACACACTCATGACTCCTTATGTTACTTCCTAGAATTGCAACAGCTGCCAAAGCAGCACTCTCACTTAGCAAGCTTAGCCATAAGTTCAGCTACAGCAACTTCAACCACATTTTGACTGAGTACATCTTGCAATGCAGATTGCAGAGCAGACCAGAGATGTGAGTGAAGCACAAGTTAATCTCAAGGCCAGACATGGAGCTCAACACAGCAGTCACCAAGAAATATTACAGAGAGGGGGGAAGAGAGGAAGAGAGAGTGAACTTCCTTCCACTGCCCATTTCACACCACAACACTATCTGACATGCAAAACAAACCACAAATCAAGGAATGCAGGCCCCCAAGTTCTGCCTTTGTCAGCCTGAGATCCAGCAAAACCAGATAGTTATAGCAGTAAGAGTACAGCATAATATACCCAGTGCTGAGAAAATCACAAAATCAAACCTTCCTTCCTTCCTTCCTGCCTGACTGCCACAGAAAGACAGGAGGACAGAGCAGTCATGGCCCAGTTAGCTCAGCTCTGAACTTAGCTGTCTGAAGGAGCAAGAAGAAATGTGAGCAGGACTCTAAGATATTCCTCCTGGGGGATAGGACCGCTCTGGGAAGAGCATATACATGCTTTCATATGTGAAGAAGGTTCTAGGTTCCCTCCCTGGATTCTCCAGATTTAGGACTGAGGGAGAGAATCCTGCCTGTAACCTGGGAGAAGTCTGACTGAGTACTGTAGAGTTAGATGGACCAATGGTCTGAAAAGTAACAAAGCTTCTAGTCTCTCACCATGAGAAGAACTCTTCTTTCTTCTCTTCTTCTCCAGTGTACATACTTGCCTGCCTGTGTCTAGATAACACCATGGCCTCAGATTGGTCCTGGGTCCCAGCTAACAGCCTGACACATGGTCAGGGTACAAGCCAATCTCATAACGGGCCATGGCGGTGGTGTGTGTGTGTGCCTGCATGTGTCAGCAGCACTAATGGGCAAACTGTGACACATCAGGTTTGGGGGTTGGCCAGGGTAGGGTGAACTACCAGTGATGTTGCAGTGTGTGGGACTGACCATGAGTCACTCACCCTCCATGGTCAGCTCTGAATAGCACAAGAGGAGAAGATTGGCCTTGGCGAGGGTTGCTGACAATTCCTTTTGTGCCCACCAACCAGTGTCCAGATCGAGAGGGTGTTCTCTATGGCTCTATACCTCATTGCTCATGGTTCCATCATTTTCTGCTGGACTCTGGCCAGGCGCTGCTCTCCCAGGCACTCGGGCTGAGCAGACGCTAGGACTCAACAGCTGGGGTTAGGGCAGGTGGGCACCAGTTGGGCACACAAAATATTAAAAAAGGAAAAGCTGGGGGGGACACCCCAAACCACCAAGGAAACAGAGAGAGCCGGCAGGCTGGGCACCAGACAGAAATCAGAGAACACACCGGCTTACAGAGACAATGAAATCTAACCCAGGCACACAGCAGCAGCAAAGGTGTAGTTGGGGCTGCAAAAGAGAATTAAAAACAGTCAGCACAGCACTTCAGATTAAAGCCACTGGGGGCTGGCTACAGGAAGAAGAAGAAGAAATTCCACAGCAGTACCCAGTAAATCAACTGAAGCTGCTGGGACAGTTAATGGTGGGGGGGAGCAGTTGGTTGGCACTACAAAAGGGGAGGACATAAGCCTGCAGGCACTTTCTGTCTCTCTCTCTCTCCCCACTGGGCCAGGCAGGTCAGGCTGTTACCACCAGTCTGCTCTCTACTGCTGCGGTCTTTCTGTGATGTATCCTCTTCAAGAGAGGGACACTATAAGGGCTCTCTCTGCCTCCCAGTCCCCTTAAATACATTTTGAAACTCCTTCCTTTTGGATTCCCTCTCCCTCCCCACAGCAGGCAATGGGGGCACAGTTGCCCATAACAACACTTGATTTGTATGATAACAAGTCAACTAAGAAGCAAAGAGATAGCAAGCCAATCGGAAGCCAGTGTCATAAATTCAATCAGCATGGGGAAAACAGTCCTCCAAAATAGTGCTCAAAATGATGAAACGTTTTGACTCGAAATGGGGTTGTTTCGTTCTGAGCTCAAAACAGTCCCTTTATCTGAAGGGCATTCTGTTTCGAGCTCAAAACACTCAAAACGACCTGTTTTGAGTCGAAATGTTTCAATGTTGAAACGTTCTGCACATCCCTAATATGGATAAACCAAGGCTATCACACACCTGTCTTTTTTTTATTAAAACAAACAAACTAAAAGAAACATGAATAGAACTCAGACCGAAAAACATCATCTTAGATTAGGGTACTTAAGTACTTTTCTGTCATATGCAATAATCAAAATGATAAGAAAACCTGCACACTATGGTAGTGATTTATTTATTTATCTTCTAAGATAAATAGAAGATATTGTGTTAAATATCTTCATTGTGTTAAAACATATACCCATCAATTCCAGAACTTCAAACGTACATACAACCATCCAAAGTACTTCCCTAATGTTTTGAGACATTTAACATTGTTGAATGTTTGTCCTTTTAGTATTACATGCTACCGTAGTAGAACTACTTACTTTCCAGCAAGGATTCATTATTTTGTCTTTAGTCAACTTTATCTATGGATTTTTCCATCGTCCCTTATAATAAAAAGAGCATAAATACTAAATTATTAATTTATTTATTTTTACATTTATCTCTCACTCTTCCTCTGAGTAGCCCAAAGCAGTATACATGGTCATTTTTATCCTCACAACAATCCTGTGAGATAGGTTAGAGTAGGGCTGCTCAACTTTGGCCCTCCTGCAGATGTTGGCGTATTATTCCCATAATCTCTGGCTATTGGCCACTGTGGCTGGGGATTATGGGAACTGTAGTCCAAAAACAGCTGGTGGGGGGCAAGGTTGAGCAGGCCTGGGTTAGACTGAGAAAGACGTGACTGGCCCAAAGTCACCCTGTAAGTTTCATGGCTGAATGGAGATTTGAACTCAGGTCTCCATGGTCCTATTCAAACAACCTAATCCCTACACCACACTGATTATAGGGATGTGAGAACCGGTTTGAATTCGAACTGGTTCAAATTCAAACCAGGGTGGTTTGAAGGTTCGAATTTGAACCGAACCAGCCATCAGGTTCGAGCTGCAGGTTCGAATTCAAACTGAACCAGGGGTGGTTCTATTTGAACTGGTTTGAACATGTTTGAACCAGTTTGGACATCCAAAAATTGGTAGGATGGTAGCGGGCACCCAGGGGTACCTGCCACCCAAACCCCAAAGCAATCGGACACTCGTATGATTTTTTATGAATTTTTTAAAATTATTTTTATTTTTTCTCATAGGGTATAATGGGACTCGAACCAGGCCATTATTCCTTATTGTGGAGCACCCATGGGTGCCAACAACCACCCAAACCCTGAAGCAATCAGACAGTACTATGATTTTTTAAATGAATATTTGAAATATTTTCAATTATTTTTCTCATAAGAGTATAATGGGACCAGAACCAGTCCATATCCCCTATTGTGGAGCACCTAGGGGCACAAAATCAGGGTGGGTGGTAGACAGGCAGGGTTGCCTACCACCCACAAAACTCCAAGGCAATTGGACACTCCTCTGATTATTGGTGAATTGTTAAAGTATTTTTGAATTCCTCATAGGGAATAATTAGGATTGCAGCAAATGTATAGCTTCACGTCGGGGAGAAAGGGGTGTCGTAGAGCGGAGTGTGGTGGGTGGTAGTTTCCAAGGTGGGCAAGGAAGCTATGAGAATTATTTGAAAGGAACTGGGCAAAAGGCTGATTTTTAAGTGATTTTTGAAGTTTACGCGACTTTTTCTCCATAAAGAAGCATGGAGGTGTCAGCAAATGTATAGCTTCACGTCGGGGGCAAAAGGGTGGCCTAGAGCAGAGTGTGGTGGGTGGAAGTGCCCAAGGGGGGCCAGGAAGCTATCAGAATTATTTGAAAGGAATTGGGCAAAGGGCTGATTTTTAAGTGATTTTTGAAGTTTATGTGTCTTTAAGGTTAGCAATGAGAGTGGATTCATGGTTTGTCATTAAAAACCTTATATGCTACCAAAGAATCTACACTCAGAACACTTCCGAAACAACAAAACCCAGTACCCCATGGGTTAGCAACCCATGGGGGTGGTTGGCACCCTCTTTGCACTAGACCACCACTCACTCGGGGCCACCCCAGCTCCCCATAAGTGGCTTTAAGGTTTTTCTCCATAGGGAAGAATGGAGGTTTCAGCAGCCCAATAACTGTACTTTGGGCGTGCTGGGGTGGCCCAGAGCGAGGGTGCCAACCACCTCCATGGGTTGCTAACCCATGGGGTACTGGTTTTGTTATTTCTGAAGTGTTCTGAGTGTAGATTCTTTGGTAGCATATAAGATTTTCAATGACAAACTATGAATCCACTCTCATTGCTAACCTTAAAGACACATAAACTTCAAAAATCACTTAAAAATCAGCCCTTTGCCCAATTCCTTTCAAATAATTCTGATAGCTACCTGGCCCTCCTTGGGCACTACCACCCACCACACTCTGCTCTTGGACACCCCTTTCCCCCCGACGTGAAGCTATACATTTGCTGACACCTCCATGCTTCTTTATGGAGAAAAAGTCGCGTAAACTTCAAAAATCACTTAAAAATCAGCCTTTTGCCCAATTCCTTTCAAATAATTCTCATAGCTTCCTTGCCCACCTTGGGAACTACCACCCACCACACTCCACTCTAGGACACCCCTTTCTCCCCGACCTGAAGCTATACATTTGCTGCAATCCTCATTATTCTCTATGAGGAATTCCAAAATAATTTTAAAATTCACCAATAATCAGAGGAGTGTCCGATTGCCTTGGAACTTTGTGGATAGTAGGCACCCCTGGTTGTCTACCACCTACTCCACCTTTGTGCCCCTAGGTGCTCCACAATAGGGGATATGGGCTGGTTCAGGTCCTATTATACCCTATGAGAAAAATAATTAAAAATATTTCAAATATTCATAAAAAATCGTAGGGGTGTCTGATTGCTTCATGGTTTGCATGGTTGTTGGCACCCATGGGTGCTCCACAATAAGGAATAATGGTCTGGTTGGAGTCCCATTATATCCTATGAGAAAAAAATAAAAATATTTTTCAAAAATTCATAAAAAATCATACGAGTGTCCGATTGCTTTGGGGTTTGGGTGGCAGGTACCCCTGGGTGCCAGCTACCATCCTACCAATTTTTGGGTGTCTGAACCAGTTAGAACTGGTTCAAACCAGTTTGAATTCAAACCGAACCAGGGGGAGGTTCGAGCAAAACCAAAACCGAACCACCCCTCCTGGTTCGAACCTGGTTCGAATTCGAACTGAACCGGGCAAACCGGTTTTGTGCACATCCCTAACTGATTATAGCATGTAGACTAGATCAGGGTTCCTAATTAACTTTATAGTATTGATTAAAATGTCAAGCTGATATGAATTGCTTACTTTTCCCACTTAATGAAAAAAAGACAACTACCAATCTGTCCCTCGAGCTTTGGAAATCAAAGAAATCTTTGGTAAGCAAATTCATTGCTTGGCTGATTTGATCATTGCTTCTTTGATTACCACATACCAAGCAAGCACAAGCACATGTGATTACTAGCTGTGAAACCTTTATTGTTAGGTAGCAGCAATGTTGTTATATAGTGACCATCTATGAAGGGATTAGAAAGTTCTGGCCCCTAATTTATTTATTTTTTAATAAGTCTTGACATTCTGAATTCTAAATTACTCGATGGTACTATTCAGAAGTTACTAGAGGACTACTACATTTCAATAGGATTTCTTCTAGTAAATTTAGTCTTGATGTCATCCAGTATATGGAAAACAGAGCATCTGTAGAAGTTGCCAGTTGTTGCCAGATAGCTCTGTCTTGGGGTAGTACAGAGAGTACCCCTCTATGCAATTGGAACTGTGGGGCTCACATTCTCCATTTTGGATACCTCAGTTCATGGGATCATGAACTGTTCACCTGCCTATATTTGCCAAAGACTTACAGCTGGTCACGTAACATGAGCAAGACATGGGGCAATGCACCCTGAGGTCATAATAGCAAAGATTGTAAGGGGCCATCCCCAATCTCTTTCTTTATCAGAAAAGAAGGCAGTCAGCCAGCAAGCAAACCTAACTCAAAAGGTACACTACAAAGGAAGAAAATACTCCCTTTTTGCAAGAGAGGTAGCATTGTCAGCACTATCCACCACAACTCAGATAAGAGCAAGCATTTCCCAACCCACCATCAATAGCTTAATCAGCTGACAATGACCAGAATGGAGGCAGCCCATTAAAAGCTCAAATCGTATATCCTTGCACCTGGATGCCTCTGAGTACCAGTTGCAGGGGAGTAATGGCAGGTGAGAGGGCATGCCCTCAACTCCTGCCTGTGGCTTCCAGTGGCATCTGGTGGGCCACTGTGCGAAACAGGATGCTGGACTAGACGGGCCTTGGGCTTGATCCAGCAGGGCTGTTCTTATGTTCTTATGAGTGGTATTTTCCATATCAAGATAAAAATTAAGTCCAGCTATTCACCTCTACACCTACATTTTCACAAGCCACTCTTGCCTTTTATTTGGCAAGTCACACCCAAGACTGACTAGTTCATGCAGCGATAAACCTTATGAGGCTATGAGCTATGAAAAACCCATGTTTTTGCCCATCCAGGGAGGGAGCATGGCTTGGGAATGGCCTCCGGGCATGTTTTTGAATATATATACCCCTGGCCAAGCCACATGGCCTCAGAATCTGTATGGATATTTACCCTGCTGATTCTTAAGTGTGCAAGTGGTAGCCCTTCACTCCTCACTGTTTCTTCTTTGTGCCGTTTTCCTGCCTTTTTCCTGCGAGGAGACCTATAAGTGCACCGAATGCACCACCAGACTAAAGACAGGTAAAATTAACCTCCTGCCTCTCTGATCCCCTTCTCTTTCCTCTGTTCCTGCCTTTAAGCACTTCCTACAGCAAGCCTTAATCTGCATTTGGACCCCAAGTTGAATTACCTTCAGTGAGATTCCTGTTGAGACTACCAGTTAAGTTATATTGCCTTGCCTAACCCTACCTGTGCTCCCGTTTACCCCTAAATAAATCTGTCTTATTGCATTTCTGCCTCCCTGTCTTTTCCAATTAACAAACTTCCACAAAGGTGATACTGAAGCCAGATTGCTCCCTCTAGCCGAGCTAATTCCCCACGCTAAGCCAAAAGCATAGTTGGGGTATGTCTAGCCAGCACTCCAGGGCAGTTCTGATCACACAGTCACAATCTAGACTATTAGTAATTATTATGCACATCTGCTAGTTGCAAGTGGAGGATAACAATTTAGCTCTACTTGGAACAAGCAGATATGTTAAGAGGTATGTGCATGGACATGTGTCAGCTATCATGGTCTGTGGCTATGCTTTGCTCAAGTGGGGGAAATTAGTGTCATATGGGTGCAGACCAATAAACAGCAATAAAATACTTAAAGTCCTTCGGGACTGTGGTATGGACACATTGGAAGAAATGGAGGATAGGCACATGTTCTTGAAAACAAAGAGTTGCTTTATTGAGGGATTATAGGGGTACAGAAAATGAAAAGAAGTAGGTTAATCTTGAGGCACACTACCAGGCTGCAGTACCAGAAAGGTGAAGAGTCTTGAGGATAAAAGAAAAAGAGGGGGGGGGGGAAGCTGTTTGTCATAGTGACCTGCGTCTAGCTAGGGGAATCAGTATTTCAGGTGGCTCCAACATGAGGCAAGCTGGCTCCAACATGGACAGCAAGGCTGGCAAATGTGGCGACAACACAAAAGCATGATGCCATGTTTGAGGGAATTCTTATGGGCAAAAAATACCCTGAAGTATGATTACAGAACTGAAGATCCCCTTTGAGTAATTTCTAGATTGTAGAGGTTTTGCTCCAAATAAGCAAATATTGGGCATTGATTAGGTTATGTCAGAGTGGTTCCCTTGTATACTTTATAAAATATACAGTATACTTTAGAAAAGAAAGATTCACAAAAGAGACCACCTTGGGCAATCATCTGAATAGATAAGGAGGGGGCACATTATGCTGTCTGGCATTCTTCACTCTTTTGATAAGGATTCTCTCTCTGCCTATGCTCAGATGCAATCAGAGAGGGTCATTTCCCTCAGTCCTTTGCAGTCCTTTGCAAATTGACCTGGAAGGCACTGTAGAGAAACATGTTGCAAGAAAGTCATTGTACCCAGACCCCAGCCCAAGAAGACACAGAGACATTTTTTAATGGGAGAAACGGGCCACGCTTTATTAATATAACAACATTTGTGGCGGACTGGAAACAAGGTGATTAATCACCAACATAAAAACAGTGCGGGCACCTAGGCGTGGGCTAGGATTCAAAACGTCCTACCCATCGCCTGCAAGGGCGACACACCCTGGCTCAGGAAAGAGGCAGGTAGCTCCCGCACAATTCCTTCAAAGCCAACCACCCCTTTTAGAAGAGGGGATCTGGACAGCTTCAGATCTTTACCTCCCCGGACCGCACAGCCCAAAGGTAGGTGAAGTCCTGAAGCAGGTTTCTTGGCAATGTAATTCTTCCCGTGCCGCACAGGCCACAAGGAAGCAATTAACCAATCCACCTTAAAATGTCCAAGGGTGCTCACCGAAATCTAGACCTCCTTACCCACAGCCCGCACTGTTACCGCCACCCAGGAAGGTTAGCCCTCGCTTGACCTTCCTGCCCCACCCCCTCCAAACCTTCAGCAAGCACTTCCCGGATATTATGCAGATACAAATCACAACCTTTCTCAGACAGGTGGACCCCGTCAGGGCGGAATAACTCGGGAAAGCGAGCAGCTATATCTGGCTGCCGCACCACAGACCCCCCGGCCGCCAAAACCACTTTACCTATTGCGGCTGAAATCTTCCTGCGTGCCTTTTCCAAGCTAAGGCAAGAATGAGTACCCCGCCACACCCTGCGCTGGAGCCAATTAACCCATATTATGCGCACGCCAGGCATCCAGCTGCGCAAAATAGACAAATCCGAGGAGGCTTGCTGAAGGATGGCGAGGCCAGGCCGCCGGCCCAAATCATTCTCCCCTAAATGAAGAACCAGGATGTCGGGAATGGGAAACCTATCTAAATGCTCCCTCAATGCTGGAAGCAACTGATTCCAGAGCATGCCCCTCATGCCCAACCAATAAACTGAAGCCTTGCTTCCTAAACCCAACTGGGATCCCCAGCGGGTGGTGCTGGCCCGCTTGAAAGCCCAGAAGACCAACGAATGGCCACACATCAGGACTCGGACCGGGACCGCCGCCCCGCCAGCACCTGCCAAAAGAAAGCAACAGGTCAGTAGAGCCCACACCTGTCCGCTGTCAGCGCACATAACGCCTGACCGCCACGGACCTCCAACGTCCAATCCTCTGAACTTCGACCTCCTGAAGCCCCATACGTGTAGCGGTGGTGGCCGCACCAATACGAAATGAATGTAGAGTAAGCCCCTGGAGCGCAACCCCCGCGGCCAACAGAGCCTTCCTCACCACCGCCAAGAATTGATACTGCGTCAGAGGAGTCTGATTGCTGTGGGTAAAAAGACATCCCCCCGAAAAGGGGCCCAGCCCAGCGTACTGCCTCAGGGCCACCACGGGGCATACATTGATATTCCCGGCCGCCGCGAGGCGAACCGTCTGGCCTCTGCCCCTCTGATCCGTCTTGGAGCGACGAAGGAGCAAACGCACCTCCCCGTCACCGAACGATAAATCAGAATATTGCAAGCAGCGGTCCCTGGGGGAAGACCCGCTGCGGGGAAGCAACTCCCCTGGACGGAAGGCCCCAAAAAAGGCAACCAACAGTGCAGCCCTAAACAGCGACACCTCCCATGGGCCAGAGCAGCACCCCACTAGGTGGCCCAGCGTTGAAGCCACCAACTCCAGAGTAAAAGGGCGTCTGGGGTCCCTAGTCCTAGGCTCCCCCCTAGCCCAACCCTCCAACATGCGCCGCACCCGCGGGTCGGAGGAGGAATCACCAACCCCACGAACCTGGGCTTCAAAAGCTAACGCGGCAAGATAGCCCCCCAAAGTGGATACCGCACGCCCCGCCCTGCGGAGGAAGACCAAAAACTGCTGAAGTTGCTCTACAGGGACCGGCCACACCTCCGCCAAACCTTCAGTCTTTCGAAAAAGAGAGAAAGCCTCAAGCTTGGCTGTGTAGCTCACTCTGGTGCTAGGCGCCAGAGATGCCGCTATGGCCCGCTGTGCCTCCGCCTGCCAAGTTCCCACAGAAAAGCTGGCATGGGTTCCGGGTGAAGGGCGGCCTCGGGCGCTAACGCTCTGAACCTGTTTAACTGAAAACGAGACAAAGCGTCAGCTATGTCATTCCGGATACCCGGAACATGGCGGGACCGGAAAAGGATGTTAGCCCGCAGACACTGCAATACCAATGCCCTAACCAAAACCATGACCCTCGGGGACTGGGAAGTCTGACTATTGACAATCTGAACAACTGCCAGATTGTCACACCAAAACACAACTGAGGAGTTGGCAAACTCAGCGGACCAAATATGCACGGCCACCACAATTGGAAAGAGCTCTAGGAAAGTCAGGTCCCGGGAAACCCCCTGCCTGAACCAGTCCTCGGGCCACCTGGCGGAACACCAACGTCCCCTGAAATAAACCCCGAAACCTATTCCACCTGCAGCGTCAGAGTGGACCTGCAGGTCGGTTTCCAGAAGTCTAACATCCCGCCAGAAAGACACCCCATTAAAATCAGTGAGAAATGCTTCCCAAAGAGCCAGGTCGGCCCGGGCACCCTCCGTAATTCGTACTCTGTGATGGGGAGCCCTAACGCCCACAGTCAGGTCACATAACCGGCGCAAAAAGGCCCGGCCCGGAGCCACCACTTTGCAGGCAAAATTGAGGTGACCCAAAACAACCTGGAGATCCCTAAGGGAGACCTTACGGGCGCGACCAAGGGACCTAACCATGTCCAATAAAACCCGCAGCTTGGCCTGAGGCAGCCTGGAGCAACCGGCAACAGTGTCCAACTCAATCCCCAAAAAGGCGAGGCACGTGACCGGCCCCTCCGTCTTATCCCGTGCCAAAGGGACACCTAGCCGGTCTGTTAGCTCCATGAAGGAGCGAAGTAAATGGTGGCACTCCCTCGAATTCCCCCTGCCTGTAAAAAGAAAATCATCTAAAAAATGAGCCGTGTAGGGAAGACCCGCCTGGCGCCTAACTGCCCACTCCAAAAAGGAGCTGAATGTTTCGAATGCTGCGCAGGAAACCGAGCAGCCCATAGGCAAAGCCCTATCAAAATAAAATTGGCCAGCAAATGCAAAGCCCAGCAGCTCGAAGTCATTTGGATGTACCGGCAACAGGCGAAAGGCGGATTCAATATCACACTTCGCCAAAAGGGCCCCGGGGCCCCTACCCCTGACCACTTCCACGGCCTCATCAAATGAGGTATAACGTACAGAGCATAAGCTATCAGGGATGCCATCATTTACTGAGGACCCCCTGGGATGAGAAAGGTGGTGAATCAACCTAAATTCACCAGGAACCTTTTTAGGGACCACCCCTAATGGGGAGACCCTAAGGCTGGGGAAGGGGAGACTGGCAAAAGGCCCCATCACCCTGCCCGCAGCCACCTCCTTACCAATTTTCCTAACAACGACTTCCTCCTTACCAACCACTGATCTCAGATTGCGAGAACTGCCTAATCCCCTCTGGGCCGAAGAGGGAATTCTGAAACCATCCCGGAAGTCACATAACAAATAAGAAGCTGCTGACTGGTCAGGATAGTCCAGCAACAGCTGCTCAAGCACCTTCACCTTGATAGGGCTAGGACCCTTTATTCGGAGCGGGTGGAGGAGGGCCACCCTTTTTACTGCTCCCCTGCCTATACTTAGCCCCGGAACCCCCAAACTTGGCCCTGGGGCAGGAGGAACTGGGGTGACTCGCCCCACAGACCCCGCAGGCATGCTTAAACCGACAAGGGGAACGGGAGCACTTGCCATTGGAGTTAAACTCCCAGCAAACAAGGTGGGTTTGAACCCACTGTTGCCCAGGACTCCCTGAGGGCAAAACCCCCGATGGTTTAGAAAGCAAATGCCCAC
Source organism: Hemicordylus capensis (assembly GCF_027244095.1). Taxonomy (NCBI): domain Eukaryota; kingdom Metazoa; phylum Chordata; class Lepidosauria; order Squamata; family Cordylidae; genus Hemicordylus; species Hemicordylus capensis. Next base: position 178,466,656 of record NC_069661.1, on the reverse strand, counting down.
TGTCAGACCTATCTCCCTCTATGGGCCGGGCTGGAGACATAGTAACCAGCCACAACTCCTGCAACGGAGCATCCCAGGGCAATGTGGGGTCAAGGGCAGCCCTCATTCTAAAACTCTCATCGTACCGTACCCAGGAAGATCCAGCAAAGTCGGAGACCGCCCTGTGAATTATATCCATGTATTTTAACAGGGCAGGGCCCCTTGCGGGCTGGGCTTGGACAATAACCCCCATATAAATCGTGAAGCCAGAAAGCCAATTATTCCAAGTCTTTTCGACCGGCTTTCTCTTGGTGGCTTCGTGCTCCTTACAAGATTCCCCCTCTTTATGCTTAACCTCAGGTTCCCTGAACAACAAGCTAAAAATGTCCACATATTCACCCTTAAGGATTTTTTCTTTTGTAGAAGGGAGTAAGTGATCCCCTAACGGGAGGCCCATGCTACCATAGGGCACATGCTGAGGTGACGGCAGAATCCCCATCGGATAATAACCCGCCTGCACCCCCGTGGCAGATCCAGCAGAGGAGGCCACCCCCGGGAGTGGGAGCGACCCGCTGGAGGGCCGGTTGCCCAACCAGACCTGCTCCGCAGCGCCTTGTAAGCCTGCAATAACTCCAGGAAAAACCGGCGGGAAACCCGCCACCCAAGGTTGTGTATATGGGGGCCAGTAAGAAGCTGGGCCCCATCCACCCATGGCAGGCATCGGCCAGGGACAAAGCCACTGGCCGGTGACGCCGGGCGGTGTAGGTGCTGCAGGCTCACCCTGGGCCAAAGGAGTAGCCGTATCCACTGGAGGCTGAACAACTGGTGCCGCAGGCGGAGGTAGCAATGGTGAAGGCGACTCCGGAACTGGAGACTCAGGTTCAGGAAGCGGTAACGCAGGAGCAGAAGGGCCCGGTCCAGCAGGGTTCAGCCCTTCTTCCAGCGCAGCCAGCCTACTAGAGAGAGAAGTTAGCAGCTGGCTTTTCACAGAACCCCTGGTCCTCCGAGGGACCTTAGGAGGAGGCACCCCCCCACACCTGAAGGACCCGCACCTTTGTCGGAGGGGGCTGCTTTTGCTTTCTCTAAAGCTTCCATCCTATTAATTAACCCCCGTATCAGAGTCATCTCCTCATCCTCCTCCTCCGAGGAGGACTGCGGGGGAGCAGGCCTCTTGGGCTGCTTAACAGGGCGCCCCCCTTTCTTGCCCTTGGCCTTCCCCGGCATACTGCCTCCAAATAGTGGGATTCCAAAAGGGGTTGGAGAAAAAAAAAAGCGCCAACCACACACAGAATGAAGGTAGCAAGGATATAGAACAAAAGCCAAGCCCTTGTCCTGAATCAAAAACAATACTCAATCCTATCCAGGAAAGCACCAGAGCCCCCCACCCAAGGAGAAGGCTTGAAAAGGCCTTTTGACTCTCAACCAGGCCAGGCACACCAGGGCACCGATGAGCACAAACACCCACCTGCTACCCACCAAACAAATAAAAGAATGTTGGCATCAAAAGTAGTGCTCCAGGGAACGGAAAAGGGGCCGCTGCCCAGCCACCCAGGCTGATGGAAACCCCCCAAATACCCCACAAACCAAAAGGGCAAACGCCCAGAAGGAGAACCACGCCCAGGAAGCCGAGTGCCGACGCCGCGCTGAAGAGGCCCAAAGACGCTGCTGCTGCAGCTGCAACCCAGCCGGGAGCAGTCCCGGGAGTACCCCCCTACCAGCGGGGCCACCGCTGACACTATGGCCCCCTCGACGGAACGCCGCCGAATGCCGCCTCGCCCGCTTGTCGGGCGCACCCCCCCAACTAAGGCCTTCGAGGAAGGAGCTCCCGGACTGAGCTCCTTCCTAATCGGAAACAAACAGCCGACTGAGAGGCCAGAGCGGGGAAACGCTCGGCCTCTCAGCAAGCCCCGCCCACCACGAGCCAGCCAACCAATCAGGCTTCTTCTTGGGCTAGTGAGTCCCGGGCTGGGACAAACACCCTCCCACTTGCACGAGGCAAGGGGAGGGGGATTTTGAGAAACTGACAATGGAATGTTGGGAAGATAATTTATTGAGCAATTTTGACCAGGCAATGCAAGGTGAACTCAGGCTAGGCTCGGTACAGAATACAGCAAAAACATTCTTGTGCCTACACCTACTCAAGATGATGTTCATATGGTGAACTATAGCTTTCTGTGTTATGCTGACTACTGGACTTTCCCCTCCCACCTGCTTTGGGCTACAGCTTGAATGCTGTATTCCAGCATGAACTCAGAGGAGGCAGAGAAGTTCTGCTGATGTTCAGTAAGGGGGGAAGTTCTATCTGATAAGCTTCTCCTTAAGAGAGAAGAATTTTATCATCAATAGATAGATAGATAGATAGATAGAGAGAGAGAGAGAGAGAGAGACTTGCTGTCTTAGATGATGGGCAGGCTTAAAAACTGTAATTTTGTTTTCTCAGCCTAGAATAATATCACAGCTGTATCACTTACATTTCCTCAAACATTTTAGTCTAAATTAGGCCAACACAAACACTCCTACACTGCCTACTGCTATGCCAGCTTCTAGCAAGCCACTTTTTCTTTTTGATGTGCTGAAGTATGTGAGGGAGGAGGAATTGAGGTGTGTCAGCATGTCAGCACTCACAGAGCTTTAACAATTGTGGGAGGTCACAAATATGATGCTCTTACATATAGTTCTTTTTGTAGAAATCAAAGCCAATGAGCAGAAAAGGGAGGAGCAGGCTACACACACACACACACACACAAACCTGGATTCCATCCAGTGCAATTAACATCACATATCATAGTATTTACCTCAAGCCATAAATCAGTGGAAGGAGCACAATATTTTAAAGATCATCTTGAACAGTGTTCTCCCAGAGCAGCAAAAACAAAAGATTTTTTAGGAAAGCTATGGCCACGTTCTGCAACAAATGCATTATTGAAAGTTGTCTGTTCAGATTTTTTTAAACTACTGATAACATCATAGAATGAAAAGTTCAGTTTAGCTTGTTAACCATTTCTTCAGTGGAATGTTTATTTGGAAACAATAATAGGATAATTATCAAATCTATCTAAGGAAAATTCATCTCCCAGATCTTCCCCCACAATGCACCAATTTATACAATCTGGCTTCCGGGAGCATCTGCTGGGCCACTGTGCGAAACAGGATGCTGGACTAGATGGGCCTTGGGCCTGATCCAGCAGGGCTGTTCTTATGTGCACAAACCTGTTCGGAGTTCTATTCCTAGGATGCCGAACAGGTTTGTAACCCTGTGTTTGAACCAGTTCAAATGTGGGGGCGGGGACACTGTTAAGGATAGTGCCTCCCCCTCTGCTGTGTTTCCCCCCGCCGGCGCTGCTTGCATGACACTAGGGATATGCATGGAACCAGCAGGAGTTGGTTCAGAAGTCCTGAAGTGACTGGAAGTAGCATGCATGCGTGCCAGACTCTGGTCATTTCTGGAATGAAGAGGAGGTGCGCGGCAAGAAGGTACTCTGCTACCCTGCCGGTCCGGTTTTCAAGGGAGCACCGGGGGGGATGTGCCGGTGGGGGTAAATGCAGCCTCCCCCCTCCTTAAAGGTGTCCCATCCACCTTTGAACCAACCCCCACTGCTTCGGTGCATATCCCTGGTGTCATGCAAGCAGTGGACAAACTCACTACATATAAAGCGTCTGTACAGAGGAAAGCTCAAATATGATAATCAATCAGAGCCTAAATATGCATAAATCATCAGCTAGGGCTGATTCATATTTGCCTGTTTATCTGCCAGTATATTATGCTTGCTGAATAATATACTGATGAGCTACCAGAGAGAGGAGTGAAATACCACTGATCATCTAACACAATGCTTTGTAAGAGAAGCACATCACACATTCAGTTGAGGGGTGTGTGATAAAAATGAGGGCTTTGTTCTGTGTGATCTGTTGAGGGCTTGTTCATGCATGACATTGGAAAATGGGTCACATAATCTGGCACAGGGAGCCATCATCATACAACATCATCCCTTATGCACATAAATTTTTGCTACAACAAATGTTATACTTTTAGGGTGCATAAAACAAAGTAATGTGCTAAAAAAGAAAAGAAAAAGATGACATATGAAGACACCTGTATTTTTTTTTTTAAAAAGGACATGGATTAGATCTTCTGTGTGTCAGAATCCCAATATCTTATTCATCTTCAAACCAACTCTTTTAATAACAATATTTCACAGATCATATGAAATTTCCTTATATTGAGCTAGTCCATCAGGTCACTTAGCGCAGTATATCTACTTTGATTGGTCAATGGCTCTCCAAAATCACAGGCAGAGGAGCTTTCCCATCCTTAAAATTCTTTTACTGATGCCAGAGATCAAACCTGGGTGTGCCAGTTGTGTGCTGCACCATAGAACTATGGACCTGCTCAAAGTCCAACATGCTGTCAACCACACTGATCCATTGGTTGTGACAAGTATACACTTACAAAGGTGATCACCTTAGGTTTTGACCGAGTGACAGTGATTATCAGAGCTTTGGTACACTTAAGGTCTCTGCTGAAGACAAAACAAAACAATCCCAGTTAATGTGGATGCAGAAGAGAAGGTGGACACATCTGAATTCTATTCTGAAAAATGAGAATAGCAGCCAATAGGTAAGGCACCAATTGTTGCTTAGTATGGCATGCTAAAGAGTACTAGATTTGCATCTGGAGAAACATCTGGCAGTCTTAAAAAGCCCTGCCCTCATTTGAATAATAAACTAGCTGTTTAAAAGAATCAATCAATCATCTTCCAAACATAAAGGTTCTTTCTCGGAGCCAAATAAAAAATTGAATGCACTACCCAGGTGCAGATAATGCATATTATTATTTATTGCTTATGCTAGTTTTATTTCCAGATAAGTTAAGTTAGAGGAGGAAGGGCTAGCATAGGAACTAATGCTTTAAAATGACTACATTCCTACCACATTTCATTTTCATATGGGCAACAGTGAAAGTCATATGCTTTAAGGCTTTCCTATAATATAATATAATATAATATAATATAATATAATATAATATAATATAATATAATATAATATAATATAATATAATATATAAAGTTGTTGCATACAAGGCAGCATATGAAACCTATGTGGAAGAGTCCAAATTCTGATTAATTTGTTTAGGAGTCACAGATATTCTTTCCTTCCTACTGACCTTACTTGGACAAGCAGAAAGAAAAAGACCCCAAAGAAGTCCTCCTACTGTAATTGAGCTTTCATTAAAAACCAACGCATCTCAGTCTATCCATCACTCTTATTACTTATATTCTTTCCATATAGCCTATTTCCCCCAACTTACCCATAGGAGCAGTTTTTACATATAACAGTCTGCTGAAGGCCATTCACACAATTTTATCAAATTTATCATGACTGCAATCTAACATACACTGGACCCAATGCACTGCATTACTAATGCCACGTAAGTGATCTTGCTACCCAATGTAATAAACCCTTCCTTTATACCTGGAGAGCCATCTGCTCCACTTCAAACTGTAACCCAGACTATATTTTTAGTTTACTTTCTGAAGAAATCAGATTGTGTTATCACCATTTCCATGTTTATGTTCAATGTCTGTGTCCTTACTATTTTTTGTTTTTTGTTTTAACAGTCCAATATAACAGTGCATGGGAGGGAGTCCTAAGGCACCTGATTGGTTGTGCCGTCAAGTCAGTGTCGCCTCCTGGCGAACACAAAACCATGTGGTTTTCTTGGTAGAATACAGGAGGGGTTTACCATTGCCATCTCCCACACAGTATGAGATGATGCCTTTCAGCACCTTCCTATATCGCTGCATTTCCCATATTTTGGGAAACACACCAGCAGGGATTTGAACCAACAGCCTCCTGCTCCCTAGGAAGGTTGACAGGAGTATTTTTCTTTCAATAGGCCTTGTTAGTTCAGGATGGAAACCACTCAAATTATGAGCACTATCATTTTAGAAGTCATGTGTTGGCAGTGCAATAAAATTCATGGTGCATGGGAAGGGACCCTAAGGGTATCCTTATGGATCCCCCCCCCCATATACAATTTATCCATTGAAACATGATAGTAGCCACTATAAGTAACACCCCTTTAGGGTTCATGTGTTTATAGTCCAATACAAGCAAATTTACAGCACCAGGGGCGTAGCAAGGTTGGAGTGGGCCCAGAGACAAAATTTTAAAATGCCTCCCCCCTCACTGAAGCTCATGAAGTAAAGTAATCTTAAATGAGGCTGAATAGTGGTAACAAAAAGCATTTTGTGTGTGTGTGTATGTATGTATATATATGTGTGTGTGTGTCTATATCTATATATAATATAGATACAAAATAATTTAGGATGATGTTCTATTGTGGCACATAGGTTATACATATATAGGTGTTTTATACACACACACACACACACACACATATATAGGTTATATAAATATATATAACCTATGCCACAATAGAACATCATCCTAAATTTTTTTTTAAAGGTTTTGTAAATTGTGGACGATGGAAGTCATTTAATGGTACTAGAGAAAGACATGCTGTTCTGGTAGCTCCAGATCTTAACACTCACATCAATTTTGGAGGATGAATACAACTGAAGGAAGCCTGGGCAGGTGCATGGCTGGAGGAGTCAGTCATGTGACTTGTCTCTGCCCCCTCCCCAGGCAGTGGGCCCCCAGACAACTGTCTCCCCTTGCCCTATTATAGTTACGCCCCTGCACAGCACATAGGATATCGATCCTAGAGTATGCGCCGGCCCTGGTCCCATGCATGCTGGCTCTTAACTGGTGCCGATGAAGGAGGGAGATGGGCAGGTGGCTGTGGGGGCCCACACTCTCCCAGCCCCCAAATCCTAGTTGGGTGGCCTGTGCTCATGGAACACAGTAATTCAATGGCTGTTCCACCCTTGTGTCAATATTAGACTGGACTATACCTGAAGCTCAGTGTCATGTACTTGGAGGGGCACCCCATCGTGGATTTCAATGGTGCAGCCAGTAGTAGTAGAAACCAATGCAGGCACTCACCAATGGGAAGCACAGCAGAATAAGCAGGCTCTGGAACTGGACAACACGCTGGAGAGAGCTGAGGTGAGAGTTAAGTTGGACCTGCAGCAAAACTGCAATAAATTCTCAGGAATAACTAAAGAAGATACTAACGAGGTCAGAGCAAGATTATCAGAAAGGGCTAGAGCTTAGAAGGTACTTTGGCAAGCACTCAAGATGAATTGTTGCTACCAGCAAGGCCCAAAATTTAGAAAGCAGCTTTATGTTTGGTAAGAGTTACACCCTTTCCTGCCTAGGTTAGCATGCTCTTGAGGAGTCCTTCTCTTGCTTATTACTCTGCCTCCAAGGACTCTTACTGGATGCTAAATCCCTGGCAGTCAGGGACATGCTGCATCGCATATTTTGCATCTCTCCTCTAGCTTGGTGGTGTCTTCAAGATGGAGGACGTACTTGGAGTCCTTGGGTTGTTAGAAGGTTAGGGACCATTCTTGGGGAGATACTGGATGGATGGCCTCCTGAGGTGCCACAATAGGGGTCTTATCATCAAGGGTTACTCCTGGGACCTTGGAAGTAGAGGGTTCTGGTTAAGTCTGGGGTTTCTGTTGAGGGATGGAGGGGTTTCTGTTGAGGGATGTCTGGGGTTCCTGTTGAGAGAGTGCAGGATTCCCAGGGAACACAGTGTCCATGGGTAGGGTGAGTTCCCTTAGGATTTGAAGAGCTCCAGTCAGCCAGTCACTGACTAACTGACAAGCTCCTTGTTTTGAAGATTGTCGGTTGAGTATTTGAGGTTCCCCAGTCTGGCCTTCTTCCTCTGAAGAAGACCTAGTTTTTCCTGCCTGCAGTTGCTAGCTTCAGACCCCAAAGTGGATCTTAAGTGGATTCTGAAACTCATTGGTAGAGCACATGCTTTGTATGCAATCAGTCCCAAGTTCAGTTCACAGTATCTCCAGGGAGAGAGCCATTCCTGAAACCCTCGAGAGTAGCTACTGGTCTGTGTGCATACAATACTAAACAACATGTCCAATGGTCTGACTTTTAATATCTAGTTTGTGTTGCAATACCTGTAATAGAACTTCTGAACTGTAAAAACCTTTCCAAATCAAGCTAGGTATGACATGGGATCTCTCTGCTTGGTACCTGTAAGTTTTGGACACAGGCCATAGCTGTGTAGGGCACAGGCTTTGCATGCAGAAGGCCCAAGGTTTAGGCCTTGGAAAGACTCCAGTATGAAATCTTCTGCCAGCCAGTCAGCTTCTTATGTTTGTAGTGTGACAAAGAAATAAACACTGAAAATTAACTAAGACAGATAAAATTGATAGGCTAAAGTATTGACATGCATAACCTTATTTCATTTCATAAATCATCACAGCAGTATTTTGACAGCATGCTGGCCTGATTGCTTATCTTTTCACTGATTGGTGCTAGTGGTGGAAAGCTGTCACTACTTTGATGAATGGATAGAAGCTCCCTCATTCTTACTGAGCTTCCATCTTCACATTCTAATGCTATTTTGAAGCACTTTTTGCCCATTGCAACTCCCATTTTACACCCCTTTTAAGAAATAATGGGTCACATAATTGAGAGATGCAGTTATACCTGAGGAAAATTCTTATCATAGCTTTCTGCTCCCACAGTGCATCTTGGTATGCATACCAACCATAACAATAAGAAAAGACACAGCACTGCTTATGTAGAAATTATATACTTGTTGAAGCTGCCACGTTTAACAAAACAAATTATTGGTATAAATGGCATGGTATTGTTTCAAAAAACATTTTCAATCTATTTAAATCATTACAAAGTTGCAAGCTTTTAAACGATACATTTTTCATTATGCATAAGTGTTTATAGAAGCACCTGTGATCAGCTTTGGCTGATACTCCAACTGCGACCTTACCTGGACAGAGATAGTTTAGCCACAGTTACCCATGCCTCTAGCTTAGATTACTGCAACACACTGTATGTGTGGATGCCATGTGCATGCTGATGGTGCGTAGAGCTTTTGGGGACCAGTGCCACCCCAGCAGCAAGCTAGAAAGGGCAGCGGAGAGCAGGTAAGTACCTGATCTCTTTTTTAAGGTCCTCTTTTTAATTTCCCTAAATGTGCTTGAATCATGATTCCCCCCCCCATGGGATTTTCTGAAGGATTTCTGAAATTCCCAGATCACTCCTCAGCTGTATAAACTAAACTACTTTCCTTACAATTTCATTATTTTCTAATTTTATATATTTTGCCTGTATTTCATCTCTTAATTTTTTATTTATTTTTAAAATACACCTAAGTGTAATGAATAATGTACACACAATGTTACACAAGTCTGAGAAGTATTGAAGCATTTCAGTGTCTTCTGTTGCATGTAAAGGCACATTTTACATGAAAGTTGGCATTCAAGATATCTAGATATGTCCCAACTGCCTCCAAATTAGATCTTTATCTGGGAGGATAGTGACTAATACATGACTCGAATGAGACATCTTTTAATTCTCTTTTATTATGGTCCCAAATTGGTTTATTTATTCTGTCAAATATAGGAAGGTGTTGTTCCAGTTAACAAGAGACCCATCCTGTGCTTCAGGCATCTTGGCAACCATTGAAGTGAATAAACCTGTACCAGAAAGACATGATGGTAGCTACACTATTTAATGAGGTGGAAAATGCCTTTTCTATTTTTGTTCTGTCTCTCAAACTTTCTATGTGACTATCAGCAGACCACTTTTCAGCTTTAGTGTCTCGTCTGTACAAGCCAGCACCTCCTTTCTATAGTGAATAATACTTAGGTGCTACGAAAGTATATATTTAGCCATTGCATCTTGGCAGAGCCTGTATTAAGAGTAAGAGACTTGGTCCAGGCACGTTCCTGCCATAGCCACAAAAACAGCATTGAGAGCAAATTGCATTGTTATTCATAGACTAGAAGGTCTTATTCCCTAACCAGACTGGAAGAACACCAACAATGTGAATCACAAAAGAGGGTGATGAATACTTGGCACAATTTGAAGGCCTGGCACAAAATGTATCATGAAATAAAGCTGAAATTATCTGTTGAGTATTTAGTGCACTCACATGAGACAGACTTACACCACCACTGCCTTCAGCAGGGGACACTGCTCTGGGGATGCCTCTATTATTAGCATGTGGTATATTGGAGTTTTGTCAAAATGCTTGAAGAGCTTATACAATCCAGCTATGGAGTCTCTTAGCCCATTTAGCAGACCAGATGTCGGGGCTCAGTCAGCTTCGGCACTTGCTGGGGGCATACAGCCATCCAAAGATAGATTGCTGGGCCCTGAGGCCTTGCACTGGCACTACTCATGCAAGGGCTGTGATAATCATGCTGGTGCCTAATCATCACAGTACTTTAAAGCAGAGTTGCCAGAACCTAAGGGGTATACTCGTGGGTCAAATGGGCCGTAAGCCAGAATTTGGCTTTTTAAAAGCCAAATCTGGCCACCTAGCTTTAAAGTAGTATTAAAAATATGCTTTGAGGGGGGAGTATGAATGAACTTCTTCCTAAACAATGTTTTAATGACCCTCCCTTCACAACTGCATCCTGGAGAGAGCAGAAATGTGTGTACCCGGCTGGTTCTTCCCCTAGGTGTTTTAAATGAGCCAGCTAGAGGTTCAGAACAGTAAACAATGCCAAGTCCTGATCAAGCTGTACCTGCTAAAGTGAATTCAGCAAAGACACTTTAGCAAACATTTCAAGTGCATCACAAGGTGCGGAGTGACAGGCATGGCCAGGTATGGTACAGGTGCAAGAGTAGGAGATGGAGGAGTTGCTGCTATACACTGCCTGCTGCTGCCTGGTAAGCTTGTAGATGTGTAGGGACCCAAGCAAGATGGAGGTGCTCATTGTGGGGGATCAGAATTTAAGGGATGAGTTAGCTCTTCCTGTGCTGGATGAGGTTACACTCCCCCAGAAGGAACAGGTACGCCGCTTGGGAGTACTCTTGATGCAGACCTCACCATGATATCTCAGGTGGAGGCTATGGCCAGGAACGCTTTCTATCAGCTCCGGCTGATTCGACAGCTGTGTCCATTCCTTGATTAGAACGATCTCAAAACAGTGGTGCACCAGCTGGTAACTTCCAGGCTCGACTACTGCAATGTGCTCTACGTGGGGCTGCCTTTGTATATAGTTCGGAAACTTCAGTTTGTTCAAAATGCGGCAGCCAGATTGGTCTCTGGGGCAACTCGGAGAGACCATATTATGCCTGTCTTAAAACAGCTGGACTGGCTGCCGATATGTTTCTGGGTGAAATACAAAGTGCTGGTTATTACCTTTAAAGCTCTGAACGGCTTGGGTCCGGGTTACCTTAGAGAGCGCCTTCTTCGGTATGATCCCCATCGCTCATTGAGGTCATCTGGAGAGGTCTGTCTCCAGTTACCACCGGTACGTCTGGTGGCGACTCAGAACCGGGCCTTTTCTGTAGCTGCTCCTGGTCTATGGAATGCACTCCCTGCAGATATCCGCCGTTTAGGCTCACCCTCGGCTTTTAAGAGAGCACTAAAAACCTATTTATTTAGCCTGGCCTTCAAAGGCTTGTAAAGTGTTGTTGTTTTTAAATGCATTTTAATTGGTTTTAAACAGTTTTAATCATTTTTGAATTGTTTTATATTGTTGTTAGTATTGTTTTAATTGTGGGTTTTATGTCTATGCAGCATTGTTTTAATTGTGGGTTTTATGTACAAAGTTGTTGTACACCACCCAGAGCCTCTGGATGGCGCAGTTTATAAATGTAATAAATAAATACTCCCCAAGCAAAAGCCATTGCAACTGGGGATTCTGGACATTGTAGTCAACAACATCTGGGAATCCCTGTTAGAGGCGACACTGGTCCCAATGCACAATGGGGGCTTTGGACTTCTAGCATAGGGCTTTGCCTTAGTGTCACCTGGTGAGCGACCAGTCAAGTGTTAAAACCGATTGTTTTAAATTATTATTATGGAAAAATAATTTAATGGCACTAAAGATGTTGTGTATGGCTTAGGTGTTGCATATGGTTCCTATTCACTAGTCTGGTGAACGGCGTATCACCACTTGAAATGCCAGATCCTGCACTTCTCCTTGAGGTTTCTTTTTACCCATGTCAGCAGATGAAGGAGAAGAAACAATGTGCTTTCTCTCTCCTTCTGGTTTTCAAGTCACCGCTTGAGTCTTCACTTTGAGAAAGAGGATAGTGGCAAGTAAGATATCCTGGAAGACCACAGAGTCAGGAGGTCAGGACTATGCCAAAATAGGAAAGATAAGTGGGAATAAACTAGAAACTGGTAATGGTGTGTGTGTGTGTGTGTGTGTGTGTGTGTGTGTGTGTGTGTGTGTGAGAGAGAGAGAGAGAGAGAGAGAGAGAGAGAGAGAGAGAGTCTGCACAGTCCTCATAGACATGTTTCTGGCAGGGATCAGTGCCAGAGAAGTGAGGAAGGGAAGTGAACAAAGCTCTCCATACTCCCTCCTTGCATGCTGCCCTGCACATCAAGCTTGCAGGTCAACTCTGGAAGCAACCTACCTCAACACAGTGCTAGTCTGAACTTATCAGCCCACCTTATCAGCCAATTCTTATTACAATCACTTATTATCAGCCAATTCTTATTACAATCACTTATTTTTACCACTGCGCTCACAGGAGCCCCTGGTGGCGCAGTGGTAAAACTGCCGCCCTGTAACCAGAAGGTTGCAAGTTCGATCCTGACCAGGGGCTCAAGGTTGACTCAGCCTTCCATCCTTCCGAGGTCGGTAAAATGAGTACCCAGAATGTTGGGGGGCAATATGCTAAATCATTGTAAACCGCTTAGAGAGCTTCCAGCTATAGAGCGGTATATAAATGTAAGTGCTATTGCTATTGCTATTGCTATTATTGTAAGGAAGAGAAACTGGGCCTGTTCTCCAGACAATGATAGTTGGATCTGAAAACACATCTGAAAGCCTTAAGACTTTCATATGTGTTATCAAGTCCAACTATCATTGTGCCATGCTCTGTTTTGGCACTTCTGTGCCAGAAGCCATTTCAGCTAGACAGCCAAGAACTATAAAGGTAAAGTGTGCTGTCAAGTCGGTGTCGACTCCTGGCGACAACAGAGCCCTGTGGCTGTCTCTGGTAGAATAGAGGAGGGGTTTGCCATTGCCTCCTCCCGCGCAGCTTGAGATGATGCCTTTCAGCATCTTCCTCTATCACTGCTGCCCGATATACAGTAGTGTGGGAAACATACCAGCAGGGATTCAAACTGGCAACTTCTGGCTTGGTAGTCAAGAACTATAGCACCATTATAATCACTCTGGAAGTTCAGAAAATGCAAATAAAACTTTTTGCCCAGCTATACTTCAAGATGGACTCCAAATAAAGCATAATCACTGGAACATCTAAACTGAACAACAGATGTTATAGCTTTACTCCAAATCTGAAGAAATGTCACAGACAAATTACAGGATCACAACTTTAGCCTCTTTGTTTTTCTTTCTAAAAAGAAGAAAAAGTCAAGTAAAAACAAGAATCATTACAGTTTAAACGCATAGTTTACTGAGGAAGGAAGCACTGTAGTGGCAATCAGAAAATATGTTACTGGCTTTTAAAAGCAGTTGATACTGAAAATAACAGATCATACACTCCTGTTAAGAATGCCCCAGGGGAGGTTCACTTTCCATTTATCCTATGTGATCCTTTGCAATAAGTGAAGGAAGATAATAAAATAATAAAAAGGATAAAAATTTGTGGCTCAATGAACTTCCTTCCTGCTCAAATTATTACAAAGGTTGATTGTTTGTCAGTTAATCCAGCACCTAGGCAGAGATTTATAAAGACTTGCATATGGCTTATCCATGGAATTAATTTTCCAGGAGGTGTGAAAATGAATTTATTTATAACTTACTTATACAAGGAACCAAAGTATCATTTTCAAGGAGCATTGCTTCCATTGTTCAGCTCATAAGAAGTACTGAACAAAAATTGTATTCTTACAATAGGAAGCAAAGCACACACTCAAACCAATTATAATTATTTGCTATGCTGAAAACAGATCTTTTTAGGACAGGAAGGTGGTCTGATTCAAATTGCAGACAATGCTGCCCCAACCCTATGGCAACATTTGCAGTTACTGTGCAGCAGATTTTTGAAAAGAAGATATCCTAATTGTATTTGTTTTATTGTTGAATTTTATACTTCCATTCATAAGGCATCCCAAGGTTTACATAACTTAAAATACAATAGAACTCCATTAAAATTACATTTAAAACCTTAAAATCAGTTAAACAGTAAAAACCATAAAACAACAAACAAACAACACTCAACCACCATAAAACTCAAAAACAAAACAGAAGCTTTCTACTCAGCAGCAGCACCTCTCTCTTGTCTTGATTTAACATGTTTGCTGGCCACATCCATTTCAGTACATTCACTGCTTCCCTAGGATCTGATGACAGAGAAAGGTAGACCTGGGTGACATCTGCATATTGATGACACTTCAGTACAAATCTCCTGATGACCTCTCCTAGTTATTTCATATAGATGTTAAACAATATGGGGGATAATACTGAGCCTTGGAGGACTCCATAGGCCAAGGGGTCGAGCACAAGTCCCCCAGCACCACTTTCTGAAACCTCCCCCAAGAAAGGACACAAACCATTCCAATGCACTACTCCCAATCCCTATACCTGAGAGGCGGTCCAGAAGGATACCATCGTCAGCGGTATTGATTGCTGCTGAAAGGTCCAGCTGAACCAACAGGGATGCACTCCCCCTGTCTAGATCCTAGCATAAGTCACTCAACAGGATGACCAAAGAAGTTTTGGTCCCAAAACTAGGGTGAAAGCTAGATTGAAAAGGGTCTATATAATCCATATCATCCAAGACCCTTTGCACAGACACCACACACTCTATTATCTTGCTTAAAAGGGGAATTTTTGGAATAGGCAGATTATTATCAAGGTTGGTGAATCAAAGGAAGGCCTTTAAAAGTAGTAGTCTTACCATTGCCTGCTTGAGGCTCGATAGCATCTTGCCCTTCCTTAGTGAAGCAACTACCTATTTCTGCACTGGCAGATTTTACTAGCCATGAAGAGCAAGGGTCCAGAGCGCATGATGTTGCCTGCATACTGCCTAGATTTGTTCACTTTCTCAGGCTTCAGTAACTGAAAAGAATCCATCACAACTGGACCAGATAATTGCCAAAGGCACATCTCCTGGAATAGCCAAAATCCTGAGTCCACCTTAGCACGGATGCGAAAAGACTTTATCTGCGAAGTGACAAGCAAACTGGCTGCTGATGGTTCTTCCTCCATCACACAAGGACCTGTGTGTAGCAGTGACTTTGCCACATGAAACAGCTCCGCTGGCCTACACTCAGCAGATGTAATGGAGGCAGAGAAAAAACATTTCTTCACCACCCCCACAGCGGGGCCCACTGCATTGAAGTAGTCACTAAAATGGGCTCTAGCTTGTGTTCAGTTAGATCTGTAATGGGTCTTCCTCCAGCGTTGCGCCAGCCATTGGCTGAGTTGTTTCATTGCCCTAATCTCCAAGTAGAACCCAGGAGTGGAACAGGCTCCACCAAGCTGGAAATGGCATTTAGGAGCAACCATGTCAATAGTGTGAGTTGTCTAATGGTGGATTTCATGGTTAGAATGTACTCTGCTCAAAACATAAAACAAGTTGCTTCTTTTGGACAACTTACTTTTTCAAGGTAACCTAATCTGATCTGTAAACTTTATTACACAGTGAGAAGAATCTTAATCTCATACTCCATCTAAATGGCTTGTAACAGGGAAGCCATCTAGACTGGGTATGAGAGCAAATCAGTGATTAACAACACTGTGCATCTTTTTAACAATTCCCTCCAAGTAGAATGCTTTCTAAGCAAATACAAGTTAGAGGAGAGACAAAAAAAAAGTACTCAGACACCAATGGAATTGGTGGAAATGGATGGCATCTTCATCTACACTGGATCTATGGCTTAATTCAACAAGTATTGTTTAGAACTTATTGGAGCACAGTTTTTCAGTTTTTCTGAAACAATCTATCTAACACAATTAAATATTGGCAGTGTGAGCAAGATCCTGCTTCCTTATGCAGATAAGGAATATGTGGATATGGTAGCCTCTTTCTGGGAAGATGTCTGCATTCATCTTGTGTTAGAAACCATTTTGAAATTTGTGGATATGAATACTCACTTGAATCATATCCCAGAAACATGAAGTCTATATGATGGGCAAAAGAAATGGATCCTACATGCCCTTTCAACAGCCAAAAGATAGCAATGCAGGGGAAGGATAATTGTATATAGCTATGGTCAAAGTTCTCTTCAACCATCCACCAAGGGACTGATGACTTCTTTGCTTTAGCCATATTCATACCAATACCAGGACCTAGTGGCCACTTAGCTATATGAATTGTCTGTATCAACATCTACATAACTCTAGGGGTGTGCATTTTTTAATTTTCTTGTTTCGATTTGTATCTGAATCGAAACACCCCCGTTTTGTTTTGTACCCAAATTTTCTGAATCTGAATCAGCCCTGTTTTGTTTTGTAGCTGAATTTTCCAAATCCGAATCGATTTGGATTTTTAAAAAGGATCCCAGGGCAAAAAGAGTGGGTGGTGGTGGTAGTGTCCAATGGGTGGAAGCTACAAGCCAAATTTCAAAGGAATTAGGCAAAGGGCTGTTTTTCTGTGAATTTTTTAAGTTTACACATCTTTAAGAATTTTCCCATAGGGAATAATGGACGTTTAGGTTTCAGCAGCCCCATAATTCCCCATAATCCTCGCTCTGGGTTGCCCAGAGCGAGGGGTTGTGTAGTGCACATAGGGTGCCAAACAACCCCATACCCACAAGCCCGTGGGGTACTGGGTTTTGTTGTTTCTGAGGTGTTCATTGTAGATTCTCTGGCAGCATATGAGATTTTCAGTGAAAAACAAGAATCCACTCTCATATGCTACCAGAAAATCTACACTCAGAACACCACAGAATCAACAGAACCCAGCACCCCATGGGTTAGCAATCCTTCCCCTGGCCAATGTGGGGTCAGTAAAGAGTGGCAAGAAGCAAAAGAGCCAATGCGGAACAAGGAGAGAATTGTCAGCAGGTCAGCCCATGATTTAGGTCACCGATCAGAAGGCTGGAAGGGTGGGAAATTCAAAGAGATGTCAAACACAAAATAGAGACTGACTCAGAGATCACCACAAAATAGAGGTCCGAAACAACAAAACGTTTTGTAGCTGAAAGAGGGACGTTTTGTTTTGTATACAAAACTTGTATCTGGAAAACTGGTGTTTTGTTTTGTCTACAAAACACCCGAAACAGGCTGTTTTGGGTACAAAACGTTTTGTATCCGAAACGTTTTGCACATCCCTACATAACTCTATACTATGTCAACAATGTTGCAGTTTTATGGCTGCACACACCTCTTCTCCACCAATAATTCTGTTAACAGGTTTGCTCTGAATTGTGGTAGTTACCACACTTGGTGGCTATGTTTTGGCTTAATGCGGGGAATTTAACTCAGTGCAAACTTGCTTATAGCCAAATTTATACACTGAGGTACTGGGAAAGCTAACTGTGGATAGGATACATCCGTATTAGAGTACTCAGGAGGGCACAATAGAGTACAGACACGTTTCTTACAAGCAAAGCTGAGTTTTATTAAAGAACAAGATTTACAAGTAAAAGGCAGTGGTTAGCATCTCAGGAGATTTGCTGGCAGTGATCTTCCCTTAGAGGGTTAATGATCTATCCTTGATTCCCTGGCTTGTCTGGGTGTTTGCTTGTTAAGAGAGAGGGAAACTACGATCTGATACCAGTGATCTAAAGTTTTGTTTATTCTAGCACTTTCTGTGCATGCTCAGGGCAGTGGCTATCAGAGTGGTATTCCTTAGTCTCTTGGTGATGGTCTGGGGGAACTAAAAAGAACCTAGCCAGAATGACTTATTTCCTTTCCTTGAGTCACTCCGTTCTGGTGGAGGCTACCTTGTCAGTAGGAACAGTAATATGATCATTACAAACAGCCAGGATTCAAGCTGGGGGTACAATGGGATGCAATGGGAAGAGGTGGGCATGGCAACAGATCTAGTTATATCTGTCTATATTATCAGTCTCCTTTCTTTTCCCTCTTTCCCGTCCCACACTTCCTTTATTTGTTAGCCTTTTAATTCTTAAATATAATTGTAACAAAAACTGAAATTACAATAGAAGTAGAAAGACAGAAAGAAAAAATAGTGATAGGTGAACACATTCCGGCAAGGTTTGTATTGGACTTGGGAAAATGTACCATTGCTCCTAAACTTGGAAAGTAATTTTCTGCTTTCAATTTTTTTGCCAAATTTGAAATTTTGGCAGAAATTTTAGGTTGCGGGGAGAATTTCAGGTAAAAGCCAGGTGGACATTGGGAACCAGCGGTGGTCAGGTTCAGACTGCATGCCCAGCAGAAGCACATGCTCTCTGGGAACCTGCAGTCTTTGCCTTACTTCACACTACTTCCAGGTAGTTGTGTTAACCAGCCATATATAGAACAAGGTATCACTATCCCTTCTTGCCATAACAACATCTTTACAGCTTACTTGAGAAGCAGTTGGGTTGTATATACATTTCAGGCTGTAGGACTAGTGAATTACTGTTGAAAGGAGGGTGGGATTCTTGTTTCACACTGTAGCGATGTTCACCTGCCTTTTGTAATGGTTCAGGTAACTCCTGTCTTTCCCCCACACTGCAAATCACCAAAGATCTGTGTGGTACTTTCCACCTGCGGCCTGATGCATCACAAAATGGAGGAAGGCATTTTTTCATATTAAATGTTTATAAAGTATAAAACTATTTAACAAATAGTTAAAGTTGTAATTCATTGTAGCCCTATGCATGATGTGCCGTAGGCAGCTATCTTGCTCACCAACCCCTTGTCCTAGTTCTGAAAATGCCCCTGCCCCCAGTTCTTGCCCATCTATTCTAGCTCACACCTCCCAAGTTGTGGGCCCATCCTACTCCAAAGATGTCAACATCTAATCTCTACTGGTCTGTGGGTTATTTTCCTTCAGTATTTCACCGGCCATCAGCTTAACTGTCAATGTTCCTTTTTCCTTGAAATGAAACAAAAAGATCTGCATCTAGGTTCACTCGCGATCAAAACAAAGTCCAAAAGAACCGAAATTTATGTAATTACAAACCTATATTGATATGAATTAAAAATTACAAATAACCCAATAAAAGCAGTCAATAACTTATTCCTGTACAGTCATAAAAATTAATATGTATACTAGCTACAACAAAATCTATTCACACGATACAGTATGTGCTTTTTTTGATATGAATCCATTTTCCTTTCAAGCCACATGCTGCTCATGAAGTGAAGAATTCACAGGAACACACATTCATTACACACACACACACACACACACACACACACTCTCCAGCCCAAACTACAGAGACATTAATACCTCACCTAGGCTTCATTTGCGAAGGTTCACTGGGCAGGATCCAGACTAAGGCTGCATTCTCATGATGACAAGGAGCGCAGTTAATCGCTGAGCCCCACACAGTCCTGTAGAACGTGACGTGAGAACCCAGCATTTCCAGGCAATCCTGGTCAAACCTCTATGGTTAAACAGCATTTAACCAGGACCGATAACTAGGATCTGATCCTAATTTAGTCATGACTAAGTCCCATTGAAATTAATGGAACTTAAGTTAATTGTGACTAACTTGTCTGATTTATTTCAATGGTGCTAAGTCATGGCCACTAGTAGTCTCAATCTTGCTTCCTGATTTCAATGTCAGTATAGCAAAGTTTGGGATTTGGTGAAGTAAAATGCCTCTGAGCATGTGCACAGTTAATTTTCCTTTCAACTATAACCACTGTCTCCCCGATCCCCACTAGCATTTATGATTAAGTAGAGGTGTTTATACGGTACATGGCAGAATTTCCACAGGAATCTGAACCTCGGCACTTTAAAAAAAGAAAAGAAATTAAGCACACATCCCTTTGCCAGCACAATATGCAAGCAGACTCAGTGCTTTCCCACAAAAACTCACTTCTGGTTTTACTCCTTTCTAGTAGCTTCTTGCAAAAGTGCCTTCCACTGTCAGTATGACAACTCTTCATACTTGCCAGCTCCAACTAGGGCTGCATTATGGCAGAGCTGGGGATCCTTGTTTCTTCCCTGGCTTGCTAAATCAGATTTCAGATGTCTCTTCTCTTCTTTCCAAGTTCTGATTCAAGTATTGTACATGACAATGCTTCACCACACAATATATTACTTATTTCTGTGAGCTTTTAATGTAGAGTTTGTTTTGCTATAGTTTGCCATATTTGCAGTCTGCTTGCTTTACTGATTTACTTATTGTTTTCTGATGCTCTATGGTTTGTGTTTTTATTGTGTTGTTTAGATTTTTGTAGTGGTTTAGATAGCAAACTGGAATAATAATTATGCATAAGAGATTACAATCTGGATGGCACAGATTGGAAAGGAAGCTGCCTTTACCAAGTCAGTATTGTCTACACAGATTGGCAGCAGCTTCTCCAAGGTTTCAGGCAGGAGTCTTTCTCAGCCCTATCTAGAGATGCCAGGGAGGGACCTGGGACCTTCTGCATGCAGACATACAGATGCTTTCCCTAGAGTAGCCCCATCCCCTAGGGGGAATATCTCACAGTGCTCACACAGTCTCCCATTCAAATGCAAACCAGATTAGAACCTGCTTAGCAAAGGGGAGAATTCACACTTCCTACCACAAGACCAGCTCGCCTCCTCCTCTGAATTAAGCATTTTATGGTGGTTCGTTTAAAAGCCCGTGTACTGCCCCTTAGATTGCAAGAGCACAGCAGTTTGAATTTTCAAATGAAATTATTGAATTATTCAAGTCATTTTTCTTTTGTTCTTGAAGCCAAGTGCATAAAGTTGACTACACTGTTTCAAAAGCAGCATACGGGAAGATGCAAAATCTACTTTTTGCTGATTTTCAGCTTTTGTTACATACATTCAAATGTCAAATATAAACATGATGCATACATTCACAATGTTATACAATGGATTCATTTTCTACACACATCATTCCACCTTTAACTTCTTGGATATATTCCAGCTGTTGCCTACAATAAATTAGATTCGACTTTGAAGTCAGAAATGGCAGAATCTTGGCTTTGGTGGAACTTATCTTTGCCAGTTTAAACTTAACACACCACATATATATGTGTTATATATGCAAAGTTTTTAACTAAGGGAGAACTTAAGACCTTGCTATATCAGGTCTTTTATGCATATTGTACACATGCTCATTACAAAAGTGAGCTTTGTACTCGGATTAATGTTCAGATGGATCAAAGAAAGGAAGATGTGCTTACCCGGCTCTAATTTTCCTTTAAAATTTTCCTATACAGTCAGTCACACATACACTATTGCACTCATACAGACCACAGATTTGAACTTTATGGAAAAATTAGGACTAATCTAGAAAAATCTTTTCCCACTTATGAAGTTTTTCATAGCTTATACATTAGACCTTGCAAAAATATTAAGTAAGCGATGGTTTACATTTGCAATTGCATCATTTGATGACATTAACTTGAGTAGATGGTAACTTTGAGTGGAAGCAACTTGGAAACAAATTCTAGAGCTGAAATGATTACAAGTGGTTGCTTTGGAAACTGGAATTGCACATGTTGAAGGGGGAGCAAGAAGGCTGAAATATTTTTTCCAATAAAGCATAATTACTTTAAATTTACCTTTTTAAAATCCTGCTATAATTTCCCCGATCTTCTACTTTTTTAGAGCCATATCATCCAGTGGCTGACATTCAGACAAATGAAGGGCTTGAGTAACAAGGTTGTGCTAGCACAAGAAAATCTCTAGTTGTGCTAAAAACAGGGATGTGTGGAATTGCACTGTTGTGCTCTAAGTTTCCTTTAAAACAAATGTGGCATGCCACAGGTTGCAGAACTGTTGCACAAGTATGCTTGTGGTTGTGCAGCACTAGTCTGGAACACAAGCTCCAGACTTTGCACAAGTACTTATCCCAAGAGCTTTGTGTGAACAAAAAACACTCTCCTACAAGGGTTTCATTAACCATGATGTCAGCCAATGTCATTTCCCTACATATTAGTCATCAGACACTGCGGCGGGATGGGGGTCATAGAGTGAACATAATGACTCATGCTACATAGGAGATCAGGTTTGGCGATGTGACATCACTGAGGATAAATGAAATCTACTGAACGGAAAACTGGATGATATACACATCACATGGGTACCTCAGCCAACCAGGAAAGAAAGGTTGACAGAATCACATCACGCTGATAACATAGCCACATAACCAAGAAGACTTGATTATGTGATGGTTTCACTGAGGACAAACAAAGCCAATATGAGTGAAGGCAGTGCTTCTTTCAAAGCACTAAATGAAGTAGGGAAGGGATGTCTTGAGGCTCCCAAAAATGTTCATGATACATAGTTCAACCCTAATGGAAACCTATAGGGAGAAAAATATGGGCACTATAACTTGAATGGGTTTTATATCTTTGGTCACTTTGGAAATCATTGTACATTTTTGCACTTGTGTCTTACTTTTAATCCATCCATCCAATACTATTATGTTAGATATGTTATAACATTTTAAGATTACTCAGTGGCAGACAAGATAAATATTTACTCTGACCATAGCTATATACAATTAATGCAAATTTAAAAAGAAATAAACAGAATTTGCTATACATAATTTAAAGTGGTGCTGTTTCCAAGCATAATCAGTTATAATGGGGAACCTTAATCAGGGGTGTTAATTCATTCATAGGTCCCATGACAAAGAAAAACTTCTGAATGACTATGAGATCATTCACACAAGCGAAAACTGAGTTTTACCCACATTTGGGAGCTGTGTGCGTGCCCTATTTTTGGTTGTGTGGGTTCAAACAATTAGGTAGGAGGTGGGAGAAGTGATTGCGTGGAATCAAGGTAGGAGGAAAAGCTACCCAGCTTTTGCTCGTTGCTTCCACACAATCACTTCTTCCTCCTCCTACCTAGTTGTTTGCACCCACACAACTGAAAATTGGGAGCACACACAGCTCCCAAACCTGGGTAGAACACAGTTTTTGCTTGTATGGATGATCTTTCTTTCTTTCTTTCTTTCTTTCTTTCTTTCTTTCTTTCTTTCTTTCTTTCTTTCTTTCTTTCTGTGGGTGAAATTATTTTCATTCCCTCCTTTCCCACAAATGTGCAAAACCTTTAACCACTGGCAAAGTCAAATGAAAATGGTTAAATCTTGAGTACCATTAATACATTTATTTAATTATAATTTATTTTTCAACCGTAAAATGGACAAACATGGTCCTGGTCTACTCAATAGGAAACAAAATAATAAAAAGTAACTTTAAAAAATCCAAAAATCACCAGTATCAAATAATACTAATACCAATATTGCCTGAAATACAAAGAAACAACCAATGTATCTATCTATATAAATTTTAATTAATAACTTTGCATCGTAAAGCAGATGGTACAGTATAGTTAATCGTGTTGACAACTGCTGGGAAGTGAACATCCCAGTCAAATTTGTACAATTGTGTTAAACACCGTAAACCTGGGATTAGCTAATTAGTATGAGTGATGAAACTAGATCATTTGTGTTGCAGATTAAATTATAAAAGTGTGCTTTGACCTTCCAAATCCTCTTCATGCAAAAATGATCTGGTTTTGTTTCGTATATCATGTATTAAAAATTAAAAGTCATGCATCTTGGCAAAAGCTTAGTTGTGGTTGTAGATAATATAAAAATGAATCACACAGCATAAAAACAGAACCAAAATAAATTGTATCCAAGGTATTAGTTTCTCTTATACACAAATGCATCTTAGTTTATTTCAAATAATTACATAAATTATGAAATTCAGTTCTTGTGTAGTTTTGACTGTTCTCTATAGGGAAATTATTTTTTACCTATTTATTTAAAAAAATTGACTTGTAACAAAGAGTCAAAATTAAATGAAAACAGTATTCTTTGTTCAATTATTTTTCAATGAAGAGTTTTAGACTTTTAAAATGTAAATATATTGTACAAAAATTATACAAATTAAAGAAGGGGTGCAAAGGATTGACAGTTCTATTCTCACTTCATGTAGTTAGATTTATTATGGACATATAGTATCAGTCCTAAAAAGTTAAAGTCTATCTCTAAGCAGCTAACAAGGTTGTGCTAATAAAATATGATTCCAAGCTTATAATTCTTGAAGCATTTGACATTGCACTATTACTTGAACCAGTTGATTCAACAGCACTGGGTGTTTGTTTTTTCAACATTCACACCAAACTCCCAGCACGCTATGGATTATAGAAGAAAAATTTATTTCTTTTTAACAACTTTAAATAAAACAGACACAGTCAGAACAAAGACATTCTGTATTTCCTATGGGAATTCCAGTTTTGAAAACATAACTAATACTTAAAATAGGCAGAACAATCATGATCTGCCTGCATTTTTATAACATCTTTCCATCTGTTAGGAACATTAAATAGGGAAAATCATTTTAGAACTTTAAAACTCTTATTTACAGCTCTAGGAAATAGAACAATATTAATTTATTGGAAAATGCAAATCATTCTCCTAATGGTTGGCCTTCACTAAAGTAAGGCAATATGTATGTCACAAAAAAATAAATCTCAGGATAAATGTGTTACTTAGGGTTTTTTTAAATGCATAACCCATTTGTTATACTTGTAACTGATTCAAGCATTAAAAACACTTAAACTAGTCACTTTAACATTGATTGTACAATGGTATCTTTTTCTAATTTCCATTGTGCCATTTTGGCAAATAAAACCAATTAGGCTGCTTATATGTTGGAATGTAAGTCCTGTTAATTAATGATAAAGTTGTGACAATAATATCTGGATACAATGATAGATTAAATTTGCAAAGTAAATTTGTATTTATATAGCTATTAATATCAATTGCCCATCAAAATAAACTTCTCTGTGGCTGAGAAAAAAATCACACTTGGCTTGACTAGAATCATTTCTAAAACTATATGTTAAGTTAAATGAAGTATATTAAAACAAAGGTGCTGGAAAACCCTATACTGTGAATACTCCTCATTAGCAACTCCAAATTCATCTAAAATAAGATCAATTGCTACTGACCTTGAACTCCGATGTTCTCAACCCACATTTAGTCACTTCAAGAAGGAAAGCTGTTAAAAATAAGTGCAATGTTTTTGCTTTGACTGTATCTCTAAAAACCTGAAAATGTCATAAGTGACAGGGGCCATTCAAAACTATGCAGTACACAAAACAGATAGGATAGTACGGACAGACGTAGTTACTCCTACATATACCACATACAATCAACATTTCAATTTCTATTATGTTTTCACGACTTGTTATTAAAGTTAAAGCACCTATGTGTGGTGATTTTACTTTCACTGTACAGCCTATGTTATTGGATTTAACACTGTAACTTGCCCCATTGGACCGAATCATGCAACTGTCGCAGATCAGCAGAAATGTTTTATAAGGCATAGTTGGAACAAGTTAAAAATTATTCCTCAAACTTTCAAAAGTTGAGTTGCTTGATGAAGGAGTTCCTGGATGCCTCAGTCTTTTTTTGAAGTCCGGAGTCAAGAGGGTAATTTGCTCAGAAGTGTAATTTATTTGGCGTAGAACAGTGCCACAGGAATCAAAAAAGAATTGAAATCCTTTCGGGTTGGAAGGTCCTTTGCTCTAAGTTGAGGACATGATAAATCCAGCTACATTCAGAATTCCAAGTAGGCAAGGATACCAATGGCAGGCAGCAATAAACCAAGACAACTAGGTGATACTCCAGTCGCGGCTCCTGGAAATTAAATAGATTGTGCCTTTTAAAAATAAAGGGAGATCCATTACTTTAAATGCTGAAAGAGGCTACAGGTAAAACAGATTTGCTCTCGTCTCCTCAAAATTCTTCCTGTGAATGTTGATATCAAATAGTTTATGAACATTTGCCAAATAGTATTTGATGTAGATATCTGCAATTTACATCTAATTATTTTAATCCATTTTAAATCCAATTAGGTTTAATTAATTTAAAACTTTGTTTCTGCAAATGTCAACATTTATTTGGTACATCTAAAGTCCTTAAATAAAAGTTAACTTTTGCAGAAACATAGACTGAGAAACCTATGAATCTTTTCAAAGCAGTTGAAGGTAATTTAAAGAAAGTGATATTTCTTTAGGAAACTGTAACCCCTAAGCAGTGCCAAGTTGCTTGGGCCCTGGGAAAATGCCCTGCACTGGGTCTCTATGGCCCATCTGGCCCCTGCACCCACAGCTCGCTGTCAGCAGGTGTCAGTTCCTTCCATCCTCTCCATCAGTGAATGGGAATAAATCTTTGGCAGTGGTTTCCTTTCCTCACACCATCACTGATGGTAATGGGATACAGAGAACTGCTGTCACTGCAGGGTTCCTCTTCCCTTCCACTTGCCAATTTCACCCCCACCCCTGGCAAAGATTCAGGAGCCTCAAGCAGATGCTCCCATTAGTAAACAGCCATGTCACACAGTATTGATGTGAGTTTTTCAGTCAAATCAGGTCACCATTGTGCAAAAGTACAGTACTGGCAGTTCAAGAGTTGGTTCTCTGATGTGTATTCCCGATCTGGTCACCCCAATCTTGACCCTAAGGACCCTAAGGATGAAGCCTTTCATTTTATTGAGTATTTTCACAATCAATGAAGCTATAGACTGTCTTACTCCAACATGCCATAGGCTTGGTTCCAGATAGTAAGGGAGAGAAAGAGAAAGAGAAAATATTGAAATCATAATAAATTGTGTTGTAATAGGTCTTTAAAATATTAACACACTATGGTTCACAATAAGGAGAATTGTAATGCAATGTGAACTATTTATTTGCTTGCTTCTAAGTTGCAGTCATTGTGGTTTTTACAGGTGACAAGGCAAGCCATTTTAAAAATTGAAAACTTTGTTACTTTTGTAAAATGCAGTGGCAACAGCCAACTGAGGTGCCATGGGCAACATTCTGTTACAAGCATCTTTGGATCTTCCTCACCCCTTTTACTCCCCACCACCACCCCACCACCCAGAATTATTGGCAGTGATGCAATGAACAACAATGCAAAAAATTAGCATGCCATGTTTCATCAGATTGTGAGCACAAGTGAGAAAGTGGGCTGTATCTCAAAAGATACACATGCCAGAAGCATGTGGATGCATTAGGCTGCCAACTCTTCTCTGAAAGTAAAGGAAGGAAAGGAAGGAAGGAAGGAAGGAAAGGCTGCCTTTGGAAAAGATGCATCCCATGCTTAACTGCATCATTACTAATGAGTCACCATATCTAAGCAGCCATGAAGAAACTAGCTTCCATATTGATTTAGTACGGATGTCAGGTGAATGTTGTATGGCAGAGGAAAATCCGACATTCTCAACCTGGCATTAGGAGGTTCAGATGTCACGGAAAGGGGCGAAAGTACTGTCTTGCACAAGGAGTGCGCACTCTCAGGGAACCTCTGGTTCCCTCTTCCTTACCTTCTGGTAGGTATATGAACCCGCTGTATATCTAAAATGGAGACTATGTCCCTTTCTGAAATAAAAATGAGATTTTCAATCCCCTTCCTAATTGAATCATTGGGAAGGGAATTGAAAACAGGAACATAGGAACATAGGAAAGTGCCATATACTGAGTCAGACCATTGGTCCATCTAGCTCAGTATTGTCTTCACAGACTGGCAGCGGCTTCTCCAAAGTTGCAGGCAGGAATCTCTCTCAGCCCTATCTTGGAGAAGCCAGGGAGGGAACTTGAAACCTTCTGCTCTTCCCAGAGTGGCTTCATCCCCTGAGGGGAATATCTTGCAGTGCTCACACATCAAGTCTCCCATTCATATGCAACCAAGTTAGCAATCCCCAGCTAACTTAGCAAAGAGGCACCTTTTAACGTGGTGATTCTCTTTATTTAGCAGGGGCAGAGTAACTGGCCCTATCCACCCTCAACACAGTATCTCAAGTGACTGTTGCTGGTGTCTATCTCATGTTTCTTTTTAGATTGTGCGCCCTTTATGGACAGGGAGCCATCTTATCTATCTATCTATCTATCTATCTATCTATCTATCTATCTATCTATGTAAACTGCCCTGAGCCATTTTTGGAAGGGCGGTATAGAAATTGAATAAATAATAACAAGAAGAAGAAGAAGAAGAAGAAGAAGAAGAAGAAGAAAAAGCTGACCCTGCACAGAGCATCTGTGCGCTCTTTGGGGCCAGCTACCTCTCTCTCTCCACCCCCCGTCTCCGGTGGGGCCGAGTGCGGCCGCCGCGGCCTGAGTCCCCCAGCCGCGGCCGCCGCCACCAGCGGGCCGAGTGCGGCCGCTGCCAGCGGGCCGAGTCCCCCCGCCGTGGCCGCCAGCAGGTCGAATCCCCCCACCGCCGCTGCCAGCGGGCCGAGTCCCCCTGCCGCGGCCGGCGCCGCCAGTGGGCCGAGTGCCGCCTTAACATACGCGGCTGGGCCAGGCGTTAATTCTCCTGGGTGCGCCAGCCAATCAGGCGCCCCCGCAGCCCAGCCAATCAGCTGGGCTGCCGGGACGCATTTTTCCTGGGCAAACCCAGGAGAAATATATATATATAGATAATCACCAGGGCAGACCCTGCTTAGCTATGGGCACAAGTCATGCTTGCTACCACAAGACCAGCTCTCCTAAAACTGCTAATGTTATAATGCCCTTAAACAAAACTATGGTATGGTCACATCTGGAATACTGTCTACAGTTCTGGTCACCATACCTCAGAAAGAACATTATAGAACTGGAGAAGGTGCAGAAGAGGGTAACCAGGATGATCAGGGGCCTGGAACACCTTCCTTACAAGGCAAGGCTACAACACCTGGGGCTTTTTAATTTAGAAAAAAAGATGACTGAGGGAGATATGATAAAGGTCTATTAAAAATGCGTGGTGTGGAGAAAGTTGGTAGAGGGAAATTTTTCTCCCTCTCTCATAACACCAGAACCAGGGGTCACCATAAGAAGTGATTGACAAGAAATTTAGGACTGACAAAAGGAAGTACTTTTTCACATAACACATAATTAACCTATGGAATTCTCTGCCACAACATATGGTGACAGCCAACAGCCTGCATGGCTTTTAAAAGGGCCATAAATTCATAGTCTATCAATGGCAACTAGTCTGAGGGCTATAGGCTACCTCTAGATGCCTCTAAATACCATTTGCAGGGGAGCAACAGTAGGGCATGCCCTCAGCTCTTGCCTGGGGGCTTCTCAGAGGCATCTGGTAGGCAGAGTGAAACGGGATGCTGGACTAGATGGGCCCTGGGCCTGATCCAGCTGGGCCGTTCTTCTGATGGATCTCCCTATGCTCATTCATGTCTTTGTAGTCCCTAGGATTGGCCAGTGCAAAGAACCTAACATTGTGCTGCCCTTGAAAATGACTCAGAGGAATGGCCAAACTGCCTTTTTCTGTGTGTGATTTAATTGTTAAGTAGTTAGGAGCAGTTCAGATATCATCCCCCCCTCCCCCGCCCTGTGATTATGTTGTGGAGAATGAGTGAGACACACACGCCTCCTCATATGTTTGGGTGAGCCAATCAGGTAGTATTGTCAAAATAGGCACAATGTTTCTGTGAACAATAGCTTTGTAGCTGTTTAATTCATAAATGGGGCTGCCTAACAATACCTTTACAGACATATTGTGAGGATCAGCCCTGATACCCTTCATAAGATCTAGTTTTTATAAACAAATTAGCCATCCAGATAAATTAAATAAAACCTGCCAGGTTTTTGTCCTGTCTGTTATACTGCTACTTACTGGAAAATGGTAAACAGAAAATCTTGAAAAAGAAGAATTGATTCCAATATAGTATAGCTTTATTTACTGGGAATACAAGTTGATTCCTATTTACAATGGATATTTCCTCTGATATAATTGTACTTTAGTATAATGTTAGAAAAAGATATTCATTTAAAATATATTTAATTTTGAAATTTAAAGTCTACCTACCTGGAATTAGTACTTGAGCTACTTCTCCATCTCCCCCTTCACTGTGTGCTCGAACTTCAACAACATATTGATTCTTAACAGGGGCAGGAACTTCTATATAATGTTTACCAGTCACATACAGTGTGCCATTATATTGGCCCTGTGGTCTATAGAGCACCTTTTAAAAACAAAATATAACATGTACAAGACCGAAGTCCACATTATATTTTAAGTAACAAAACATAATTTCATTGGAACTACCTCTTTTTCCCCCCAGGAAAGCATTAAATACATGAACATTTTTAAAACCCAACAACAGTCAACTTAAGCATAGCAAGACTAAAATGAATTGTTCAGATAACTATTTCTAGTAGTAGGCTGATGGCATCACTGGTAAGGTGATAAAAAACTACCTGAAAGTAGTTTGTTCAAGTTTTTTAAAATAATAAATGTATTTTAGAATTGTTTATTCAAGTATTACTATTTGCCTAACTAATTTAGATTTTGACATATCAAGTTGTTCCTCCTTGTGTGCTTGTTTTTAAATGAATAATTCATTAACAAGCAAGTCAACTGAGGGACCATTTAATTAAAATTAGTAAGGCAAAAGCGTTTCAATACAGATCTTACTTTATATCCTTTCACACTGGATTCATTGGACTGTGACCTGACGTGATCCCATGTGATGAGGAACTTTGAACCATACCTTACAGCACCGGTAATATTGGGCTTCTGCCTGGGAGCTGAAAAACAGTAAATGCACTTTATTCTAAGATATGAAGAGAGCAGGGTGTGGTAGGGAGACCCTTCATAACAATGCAACTATATCATTAAACTCTCTCTCTCTGTTTTGTCAAAGGTATTTATTCTTTGCTGCTTGTTAGTGATTCATTTTATTAAGCAGAGCAATTCATTTGCAGCATAATTGGAGAGAAGATATAAGTGTTTAAAAGAAATCCATGATGTAATCCATGAAAACAACTGATTAATGGGACAGTATGTTATTTTATATCAAATACTCAAGACCTCTGATGAGCTGATAATCACATCTGCTTGAATAACTGAATAAAATTGTTAGACTGAGGAAGAGTTGACAAAGCACAAAGAGGCTGTTGTAATGTATTGATTTTTTGATTTTTGCAAAATACAAATGGTTTTTCATTACATTTCATTCAATATAAAGGTAACTTCTTTATTAAAATATGCTGCCTTCTCCAGCTAAGTGAAATTGTCTGTGTGTGTGTGTGTGTGTGTGTGTGTGTGTAATGTTCGAACCAGCTTGGGTCGAGCTGTGTTCAACGGGTTTGGGGTCAAGCCGAACTGGCCTTGGCTGGTCCGAATTCGAACTGAACCGGGTCCGGTTCGACCTGAGTTGGCTTAGAATTCTACTGGTAAAAGGGTGGGGGGTACAGGACTCTCCTAAAAGGTAGATTGGGCAGGAAAAGACTAAGAAATGACCTTAAAAGTGCCGCCGGTGGCAGCTGTGGAATGGCTCCCCCCCCACACCTCCGCTGGTCTCCCCCTAAGTAGGCAGGGCTGGTTCGGGCCCAGTTCCATGCATGCACAGAGGCCATTTGCATGACCATGCAATTTGCAAGCGTGCAGGCCATTTTAGTGACCTCTATGCTTGTGCAGAGGTCCATACTGGCCCTGCCTACTCAGGGAGACGCCGGAGAAAGAGGGGAAGAGCCACCGCTGTCACTGGTGGCACTCCTAAGGTAATTTTTTTACTCTTTCCCCACCATGTAGGGATCAACCTTCCCACACCAATAGAGTGAACAGGAAGTGAAACTCTGTGCTTGACTGAGAGGCTGGCGACCCCCCAGGTCTTGACTAAACAGTCCACCAGGTGGGTGGGACATGAGAGCTACTTCTGGGAAGAAGAAGCAGGAAGTCTGTGGAGAGAGTGTGGTGGGACAGTGACCGGCATGGTGACTGCTCTTAGCATGGTGGAGGCTGCAGGAGAATCTCTGAGGGTCAGAGATTTTGCACAAGTTTGATCTCATCAGGATTTTTGGTGAGTTTTCAAGGGGGAATGAAGCCCAGACTTTTGGGGCTTTGGAATCTAACATAGGGGAAAGTATGTTTAGTCAGACTTTGCACTAGGAATTATATTTATTTTGGGTGTGCTTTGCAATTTCTAAATATCTTGTAACTGAGATTTCATGAAAGATCTGGGTGTTTTGAAACATTCTTGTAACCAAGTTAAGCATTTTTCAAGGGCATCTAAAAAGCTAGCGCCTCAGACAGACCAGTCTGTAGGACTGAATAAACTGTTTGTGTTCTTTTCTTCCCCCCCCAAGCCTCTCAGAGTTGGTTATTAACTCAGATGGAAGGAGAAAAACCCACTAGTGCACAGCATCACTAAGAGCTCAGTTCAGCTATCATTAGTTCCATATGCAGGCAAGTGCTTGGGGAGCAGGTTTCTATATTTACCCAATAATCAGTTCAAGAGAGACCCTGGACTAAAGCAGTCTAGTCCAGTGGTCCAATCTCTGAAAGTTTAGAGTGCTTGGTGGCAGCAAATTTAAACTACCAGAACCTCTGTTTTACCAAAATCTTTTTCTTTTTCTTTCTAGGCTTTTGAAAGTTAAAGATTTTAAACAACCAGGAAGCTACTCAGACCACTCAGAGCAGTGACTCAGTGGATAAGATTCTCCCTTGTGAGCTAGGTGACTGAGAAGGCCAGCCAGCACTGGCCAGCCAGTTAATCATCTACCTGGCTGAGTCAGGGGAATACATTACACACCCCATCTACCTTAAGGAGAGCTCCCCTGCCCTCTTGCCCTCACTGGATTTCTCTTTACCAATATAGATCGAAGACCCTTCAAACCGGATGGGTTCAAAGCAGGTCCAGTTCAACGGTGCACAGAATCTGACCAGGCCAAATTAGGTTCAGACTTAAACTGGATTGGCTTTGTCGGTTTTGTGCACATCACGCATGTACGTGTGGTGCATGCACACACATGTGTTTATCCCAACAAAGGACAGTGGGCTGAGTGTGTGTGTGTGTGTGTGTGTGTGTGTGTGTGTGCGCGCCACACGTGTTTATCCCAACAAAGGTCACTGGGCTGGAGTCTAAAATGTGAGCGTTGGGCATAATGTTGCTTAAGAAAGAAAGAAAAAGGTGAACTTTGCAAGCTCCTAATTTTTTCTCTGGTTCCAGTTTACAATCCAAGTCAGAAAACAATTTTGATTGGAATGGCAGTAGCTCTTGGAAAACTGACATTACTTAGGAGTAGGGGCATTGGGGCCCTTCTTCCTAAAACACATATTGCAGACTGGAGAGAAAAATAGTGTGACAGATCAAATTATCCTGCTTCCCTCTTCAGCCGCAGAACTGTTGCCACTGCCACACCAGTGGGTTTTGCTTAAAGAGGAGTGACAAATTTGCATTTGCCTTGGAAACAAATCCTGCTATTTTCTTACTTCTGAGAGAAATACCTGGTTATATCTGAGGCAATCCGATGAAAGCTTCATCTTTCATGACATTTTAAACAGCAAAAAGATGATATAAAATTGATAATCTATACAGTGCTAATTAACAGGAGAAAATAATCACATACACTACTTTACTTACGTGCTTTTTCAGTAGTGAAAACCAAAGTGGAACTAGTAGGTCCAATGCCTGCACTATTGAAGGCTGCCACATCTACATGATATTGTGTATCAGGCTTCAAGTTTTCCAACCTCACCGAAACATTCTTATTGCTCACTTGAACTTTATTTGCAGCTATTTCTTTTTCATGAACAGACCAATAACGGATCTATAAACATGAAAGAGGACTGGTTATAGAGTACAAGTATCTTGTTAGACAATTTACAGAAAGTCTTTAAGCTCAGTATCAAGACATAAATTTTCAGACAATACTGCTTGAATGGCCCTTGAATGAGAAATGCTGTCCAAAAACAAAAGAGATTTTTGCAAGACACTGGGTCCACTTAGACAACCCTCCAAACAAGCTGAACAATTTTAACTTCAGATTTACCCCCCATCTACAAAGGCAGGGTTGTGTTTGTGCTTATTGCCCTCTTGGTACTTCTGTTGTATTTCAGTGAAGAAGAGAGTATTTTTCACTCACCTGATAGCCAGTAAGAGAGGGATTGGAAATATGCTGCCAAGAAACAGTAGCTTCGGTGGATGATCGTACTTTTATATTCACATGTCTAGGTCTTTCAGTAGGAGCTGGGGGGAAAATCATGAGTAATAGTCTAAATGAGATATACTAAAGGTAATGCGTTGATTTGAATTTTTTTAATTTGAGGTTGTCTCTGTAGCACAAAATGCCCACTGTTTCGAAATTATTTTGAATGGAATCTGCACTAATGCACTGTTTCCAGAGGCTGCAAGGGTGGCATAAGACAGGCTGGGCAGTAGCCAGAAGATGGCAAACATGAACATGCACTGACATACATAGTTGCTGCTGCTAAAGCTACATTTGGGTGGGTGGGTTGTTGGCTGGTGGAATGGCATAAAGCACAACAGAGCAAAGCAAATGAGGAACCCTGCACTGACCTGCAGAGCATGCTTGCAGCAACTGATATCTGCTCCAGTATGTGTTTTCCTAGCCATTGCGCACTTAAGTGTCTTGCTCACAGCTCCTGACTGCTTAGCCCAATGCTTTGTTTGCTTTATCCTGCCTCTTGCTTCAGAAGGAGTAACTCCATGGGCCAACCATGGATGCTTGGGGATGGTGGTGGTCAAAGCTGCCACCTGCTTGTGTGTGTGTGTGTGTGTGTGTACATGCCAATCACTCTCCATCTGACTAGGTTTTTGCCTTTTCTCAATTTGCTTGCTGCAGCAGATTAGTTGCGGACAGTGCTCTCTCCCTCTGCCTTTAGTTTTTAGGAAATGGGTGGGGAGGAAGCCATTTGATTTTGGCGGTTTTGCAACATTCACAAAAAGTTCTATAAGAGATAGCAACAATGCAAGCTTCCTTCTCAGTGCCCTCCTAACTCTCCTCCATGTTGACTCGCAAATCTCTCTCTCCAGCCATCCTCCATCACATTCATAACCCCATCTTTCTTTCACCCTTCCAGCATTCTACTGTTTTACTACCCCTGAGGAGGAGACTGCTGTTAAACAACAACTTTATTTATATGGTGGCCTCATAACAAATTGTTCTTTGGCAGCTCACCAACTAACAACAACTTTAAGAAAGTCTACCATGGCACTAATTTAAGCCTGTTCCTAAAATGTAATTCAGATTCTTAGTCCCTTTACCATCCACAATAATCTATTATTTTCATTAAGATGATGTTTGGATTCTCTAAACTTTAATGTATTTATCACTTAATCCTATGTAGGTTTATTTGGAAGTAAATACTACTGTGTTCAGTGTGATTTAATCCCAAATGCATAGTACTGTATTCACACAGCTCAACTCATTTACACAGTTGCATCAGTGCAGAGTTCTTGTTTTTCAGACATTGTTTCCGGTGTGTTCCCCTCTCCAGCTTTAGCTTAGCACTCCCCACCCCCCCACCCCGGTGTTTACTGTAACTGGCTTTGATCCATCCTGTACATTTCATAGAAGACCTGACCAATACACAGAAAGGTCACATCTGAAAGTTGTCATGAAGCAGATAAATAGTGGGAGAAGCTGGGCAAAATATGCCCTTATTTTCCCACACCTCTCTCACTGATATCCTTAAGTATTAGTTACTTCTTAAATTTAGTTTTACAAAATATAAGGTTCAGTTGCTTATATTCAGATAAAACAGAAAAGCATTAGAACACAATTTTCTTATCCCCACAATTCTCTCAAATATTGCGTGTATTTATTTCTGAAATATTTTATCCTCAGAACAGTATACAGCACATCATGCTATGGAAAATATGCATGATTTCATAGTTAATCAGTCTTATGCAGTCATTTTTGAGGAATCAATGACAATACACAAACAGTAGTGAATGGCTTTTGGAAACTATGTTATCTCGATTACTGCTGCTGTGAACTGTAATGTTATATCCTTCAACATTTCAGTATATCATCACTGCTACTTTTACTATTTGCTACTACTTTTGCTACTATTGTGGATTTTATATTTTTGTGTTTATTCAAACTTTTACTATGTACATCACTTTGGGACAATGTGGAAGGGAATGGCTGAATTCTAACATAAATAAATAAAGATGGAAATAGGGCCAAGTTTATATTGGTGTACAATCTAAGTGTGACCCTATAACAGTATTATACCTGTACAATGGCCCTATAGCATAGCAGTATTATTAGCTTCTTGCCAATAGTGGATATCACATATCTGTGAGTGTTGAAACAATGTAGAAAAGAATGGTGTAAAAGCATCTATATATTTAATCCCCGTAGACGTGCCTCAGCCTCTGTGGGGGTGCCTCCCGGCAACCCAGCTGATTGGCTGGGCAGCGGAGCGGAGGGACGCACCTGACTGGCTGAGGCGCGTCTGTGGTGGAGGACAGAGGTGGTGGCGGGCCTTGCCGGGCCATGGAGGCGGGCCTGGCCCGGCTGGGGAGGCCGGTGGTGGAGGGGGCCCAGGCCCGGCTGGGGAGGCCGGTGGCGGCGGGCCTGGCCCGGCCAGGGAGGCCGGCGGCGGGCCTGGCCCGAACGTGGAGGCCGGCGGCGGCCCGGCTGGAGACTGGGGTGGGGGGGAGAGAGGTAGCCGGCCCCCAAAAACGCGCAGATGCTCTGTGCGGGGGTCGGCTTGTATTGTAAAATTTACCAAAAAATCCACATTAATAGCTAAAAGTTAGGTGCCATAAAACTTTCAGTATTTAGCAAGAAAAATACATACTTAGAATGTGGTTAGATTCTAGTGCTTACTGTATAATGCACACATCCTTTCTTAGTACACAAATTAGGTATATAATATACTGTTTTGCTGGCTGTGTTCCTTGGTGAATGTGATTACATACAAGTGTTGAAAGCACTCTCTGTTATCTTATTGGACACAACTAATAGATGTGTTTGAAAGTATGGCCCTAATTGTACAATACTGCAATATTTTTTAAATCTTTTTATTTTATTTTAGATTTACTTGTTTTGCTTAGAAAAATTCAAGATTTTTTAAATAGTTGTGAAATTAAGGCAGTCTGGTGTTTATGAAAGATGGCATTTTTCAAGCAAAGATCAATGCTCTTTTGAAGATCTTTAGTAACAAGTTGCAACAGACAGGGCACTGCTGCCTAAGCTCAGGAAACCTTTCATATACTTAATCTTTTAACTGGGCATCAAGTCAACTATGCATCAAAACAGTCACTGTTCAGGGAAAAACAGATACTCTCATGAACAGTATCAAAGAAAACAAAATAATCTTGTATGGAACATATTTTTTTAACATGAGCTTTCAGTAACAGTTAATAAATCACATTAATAATTTTAATAAATTATCCACAAACACCAAAGTATGGTTCTCATTACTAAAATTTGAGACAAAGCAATTGAGACTGGGATTTTCACATGATGATTACAATTAACAGTGGTAGTGTTATTGTCTTAAACTTTTATCACGTATTGACTTTCGCTGGGATAGCATTCAACAGATGACTTTAACAGAAGCAGAAGAATGGCTTGTCTGAATCGAATTTCCACCTTAGCACTGGAAATAATTAGGACACAGTGGTTTAAGTATCTATATATATGTTCAGGATATATGAAATATGAGAAGCAAAAGGTATGTTAAACAATTCCTAGGTGCAATAAAGGTACCAAGGATTATAGCTTGCATGTAGTCGTGGTTACAGTTTGAATCTGTATTTTCAATGTGAAAATACTTCCAGTTTGAAAACTTCCAAGAACATGTTTAATGAGTTCTCATTATTGGCCATGCAAAGGTGGTTTTGATGATATACTGGTGGTTAACACATTAAAATAAGCTGTTTACTCCAGCCTCTGTTTTTTTGTTTCATTGAAATGGAACTGTGACCTTCCAAGAGTTCAGAGCTTCCATGTTACACTAGTCATGTGAGCAGAATGTTTGTAGTGATATAAGTAGACTATTCGCATCAAGCCTGTACAACATAAGGCTTGGGGCTAAATGTGGCCCCCAGGGATTTTTTTACTGTCTCCTAGGCAGGAACATCCTGCAGCACCACAGAAGCGGAAACTGCCTTACAGAGCCATTCTATGCATGTTTACTTGGAAATATGTCCCACAGTATAGCCAAGAGGCTTACTCCCAGTAAGCATGCCTAGAATTGCAATGTGAAAGCAACAGCAGTTTTTCATTCATTCACTCATTTGATTTCATGGCTCAGGGCAGTTTACACAGAGAAATAATAAATAAATAAGATAGATCCCTGTCCCCAAAGGGCTCACAATCTAAAAAGACAGACACCAGCAACAGTCACTGGAGGTACTGTGCTCGGGTGGATAGGGCAAGTTATTCTCCCACTGCTAAATAAAGAGAATCACCACGTTAAAAGATGCCTCTTTGCCAAGTTAGCAGCGGTTTTAGGGAGAGTTTAGGGAGAGGAGAAGACTTGGGATTTATTTGGGGCTGGCATGCACTCCAGGTACCCCACTGACCTGGAAGGGATAAGGCCTATTTTCTGGCCAATATCCTTGGTTAAAAATTGTGGGTCCCTTAAGAGGAGCAGGAAGATTGACAAGTAACTAAAACTGCTTTTATATATAATTTTAATAATAATGTTAATGTAACAATTAATGTGCTGAAAATTGACCCATACACACCAAATCAGGGTTGGTTCCGGCCAACTGGGGCATTTGATTTGTGCACCCAATTCACATGAACAGGGTTTTTAAAAGTACAAGTTGGCTTCCAATGTATCACACAATTTCTACTCACCATCTTCTGCTGAATAGATGATAACAGGAAGACTAAAGGGTCCATTCCCTCTGTTATTAAATGCTCTCACTTTTACTTGATATTTCGATGAAGGGGGCATTGATTCATCCTTATGAATATACCGACCAACATCAGATTGAGTAACTGTAACTTTTTTCCAGTCATTTTGATCAAAGGACTTGAAGGCTATCACATATCCAAAATCATTACCAAAATGGTACTCTCTTGGCAAAGGCTAAAACAAGAGAATGTTGAGAATCAATTTTACAAGAACAAGTTAGTGAGTTACAATTAGTTATACCTTAATTATAATTAATTTTATAACTTAATTACAAGTGGGAACTTGAAACAAAATGTTATAGTGTATTCCTAGACCCCAGCATGAATGCTGTTGTTTTGGGGTCCAGCTAACCTGGAAGAGAAATTACTATGTCTCTCTCTACTGCTATATAAAAGACATAAATAAGAAAAAGAGAGGTTGTCCTTGCTTCCTGAAATATGCATGCACAGTGTAAGAAGGGAACCTCATGGCATGCCCTAATGTCTGTCTCCAGGATACAATCTGCGTTAGGGGCTCAAGCAATCTGCGGCGAGAATAAGTAATTTCTGGAGTTAGTCTTGTGGTAGCAAAGCATGAATTTGTTAAGCAGGGCTCATCCTGGTTTGCATATGAATGGGAGAGTACATGTGTGAGCACTGTAAGATATTCCGCTCAGGGGATGGAGCTGCTCTAGGAAAAGCATCTGCATGCTTGCATATAGAAGATCCAAAGTTCCCTCCATGGTATGTCCAAGATAGGGCCATGGGCAGTTCCTGCCTGCAACCTTGAGATTCCACTGCCAGTCTATTTAGACAAAACTGAGCTAGGTTCCTGGAGGCCAAAAATTGCCCAAAACATGACTTGAAAGGGCAAAGAAAAGTGCCTTACCATGCTCTACAGGTTTCCAATGGTCCAGCAATGCCCCCCTGAAGCCAGAAATCACCAATTTTTTTCATTTATTTATTGCGATTTTTCACGGTTTTTTCCTCAAGTAAATGAGCCGTAAAATGGCTCCTACATTCAAATGATCTCCGAGGTCATTTCTGGCCACCCCTGAACTGGTGGATGTGAAAGTTTAATCTTTTTATTTGGCTGAATATTTACCACATATACAAGGTTGGGCCTTTCCTGCCTCTTAGTTACCCCCACCCCCGCACTCCTGGGAGCAGTTCCCTCTAACAGGATTTTCCAAATGTTGTTGACTACAACTCCCAGAATCCCCAAGAATAAGCCATTGCAGGTGGGGATTCTGGAAGTTGTAGTCAACAACATCTGAGAATCCCTGTTAGAGAGAATACTGCCTGGGAGTGCACCGAACTGGTTCCATGCATATCCCTATCCCCCACCAAGACCAGGTAAAGGGAAAGAGAGCTCACTTTATCTGCAAGGGTTAGACCTTAAGCTTCCAACCCAACCCTTCCAAAGCCTTTGCTAGTGCTTGGCTGCTGGTGGTCTTCCCTCTAGACACAGACCACTTACAAATCAACTTACAAACTGAGATAAGTGACCATCTGCAGTGTCAACCAAGTTTCTTCCATATCTTTGGCTGGGGCAACCTCAGGTTCCTCCCTTTGTGTGAACCTGGTCTATACTGCAATCAGGATTTGGAAGTGTATAACTAGGTCCCTGAGGGTCTGTCTCTTTCGGGCTTCATGAATCATAGAAAATCATGTAGGTGTGCCAGCCTGTCTTTACTCTCTGTTTTGATGTCATAATTTATTAAATTATTGGAACAGCAAATGTAAAGTCTGTACATTTTAAAGAACACAGTCATATCCTTACATAATCCTATTTATTTGCACTGAACCAGAATGATACTGAAAATAAATACTGAAAATAAAAACACACATATCCTTAATATACATGCTGGTGGCTATGTTGTGAATTACACAGAAGGAAATAACTGAAATCTTAACCCACTTTTTTACAAGTTAAATGAGATGCCCATTCCAAAACAGATGGAAAAGCTTCCCATTAGGCTGAGATGAATAATTGGTACATAAATCTATTTGTGTCCAAGTGAAAGAACAAAGTGAGAGTTTTGGTACTCTCTGATCTTTCATTAGTCACCATCCCCTTGGTTATAATTTAAAAAATTTAGTCACAGTTGGAAATGATTCACATCTGTTCAGTGCCAACATGGTTATGGATATGGGTCTTTACATGCAGCACAAGATATGTCACCGAATTTCCCCCCATGTTTCTGGCAATCAACAGTTGCCAAAAATTTAAAGATACTATAAAACTGAAAAAATATGTGCTATAAAAGACCACTCACTGCTGCCAAACCTACGGGATATCATAAAATGAATGTTATGTATCCTTTTACTTGGCTACAGAGAATGTCAGAGGTTCTAAAAACCATATTTACATCCAAAACTTCTATGCAGTGACATGCCACTATCAGAAACCCCTCCAATGAGCACATTTCTCCTTCTGTTTGTGAGTTTCTGGATACTGGCACGTTCATGGGTTCTGGTTTAGATGCCATCCCTTATCTTTAAGCGATCTTTTGTTTATATTGGGCAATATCCATATCTAGCACTGATGAAACTGAAAATATAAGAGTTATTTTCTTTTTT
This sequence comes from Hemicordylus capensis, assembly GCF_027244095.1. Classification (NCBI taxonomy): domain Eukaryota; kingdom Metazoa; phylum Chordata; class Lepidosauria; order Squamata; family Cordylidae; genus Hemicordylus; species Hemicordylus capensis. The sequence goes on along the minus strand of NC_069661.1, from coordinate 178,425,349 downwards.
GTTACGGGCTTCATATGAAGGGATTATGATGGCTATACTCTGTGTATACAGTATAGCCGTACCACAGTGGTGCCTATACACACGGATATCACCAGATGGAGTACATAGAAATAAAATTGATTACATTATTGGTGCAAGGAGGTGGAAGAGCTCAGTTATAACAGCAAAGACATGGCTAGGGGCAAATTGTGGAACAGATTACGAACTGCTCATGTACAAGTTCCAAGTCAAGCTAAAGTGGAAAAACAAAGCTATCCAGCTCCCATGATATGATCTTGAGAATGTACCCACCATTTTCAAGGAAAACATCAGGAACTGCTTTGAAGTTCTGAACCTCATTGATAGGGAACCAGAGGAATTGTGGAATAAAATCATAAAAGCTGATAAGAACAAATGTGAAAAGAGACTGCCAAAGACCAAGGAACAGAAGAATGCAAAATGGATGTCAGAACAGACGGTGGAAATTGCCAAGAATAGGAGAGAAGCATAAGTCAAGAAAGATAAAGACCTCAGGAAGGAATTTAATAGGGAATTTCAGAAAGCTATTAGAAAAGTAGAAGCAGTACTACAATGACATCTGTAAAGACCTCGAGGATGGAAATAGACACAGAAAAACAAGGCAAGTTTTCAAAAAGATCTCTGAACTCAGAGGGAGGTTCCAACTTCAAATTGGTATATTAAGGGATGACAAAGGACAGATAGTAGCTGATGCAGAGAAGATCAAACAGAGATGGAAGGACTATACTGAAAATCTATACGGCAGGGACTTATGTACAGATACACAATACAGATACTCTAGAAGATATCCTCTTCTTGCAAGAACCCCTAGTACAGGAAGATGAAGTTAGATCAGCACTCCAGTCATTACCAAATAGGAAGGCTACAGGAATTGATAGAATAGCTACAGAAATATGGCAGGCAATAGAAGAAGAATCAGTCAAGGCTCTAACCAAACTATGCCAGCAAATTTGGAGAACAACACAGTGGCCAACAGATTGGAAGAGATCAGCCTACATACCCATACCAAAGAAAGGAGATTTAACAGATTGCGCAATCCATTGCACAATATCCTTAATTTCACATGCTTGCAAAATAATGTTCAGGATCGTCCAGCGTAGATTAGAGCCCTACGTGGAAAGGGAAATGCTGGAACATGCTGAAATAGACTGGCTCCAGATCGGCAAAGGAGTAAGACAAGGCTGTATACTTTGTCCTTCTTTATTTAATTTATATGCTGAACATATACTGAGAGAAACAGGATTGGAAGAAGATGAGCATGGTTTTAAAGTTGGAGGATAAAACATCAGTAACCTGCGCTATGCTGATAACACCACTCTGAAAGCTGAGAATGCGGATGATATGCAAGCTCTAGTAATTAAAGTCAAGGAACACAGTGGAAAAAATGGGACTACAACTAAATGTACAGAAATGTACAGAAGACTAAACTAATGACAACAGGTACATTATAGAATTGACAATGAAGACACTGAAGTGGTGGATAGCTTCTGCCTTTTAGGACTGACTGTCAACAGTAAAGGAGCCAGCATGGTGTAGTGGCTAGAGTGCTGGACTAGGACCGGAAAGACCTGAGTTCAAATCCCCATTCAGCCATGAATCTAGCTGGGTGACTTTGGGCCAGTCACTTCTCTCTCAGCCTAACCTACTTCACAGGGTTGTTGTGAGGAGAAACCTAAGTATGTAGTACACCACTCTGGGCTCCTTGGAGGAAGAGTGGGATATAAAATGCACCCCCCCCAAACTAACCAGTAAAGGATCCAGCAGTCAAGAAATACGCTGCAAACTAGCACTTGGTAGGGTTGCAATGAAGGCCTTGGAAAAGATATTTAAATGCCGTGACGTGTCTACACCTACAAAGATTAGAATCGTTCGGACAATGGTTTCCACCATGACACTCTATGGATGCGAAAACTGGACTTTGAAGAACAAGACAGAAAAAGCATTGATGCTTTTGAACTTTGGTGCTGGAGAAGAATGAATGTGGAGATAAAGCTCCCGTGGGAGATACGCTCGTTTGGACAGTGTATTCAACACTGCTCTGATGAAATCAATGGAAGTCATCAAAGACTCCTGAGAAAACTTAGCAATTATGGGATAAAGGGACAAGTACATATGTGGATTGCTAACTGTCTGAAAGAAAGGAAACAGAGGGTGGGTATACTGTAAATGGAGAGTTTTCACAATGGAGGGAAGAAAGAAGTGGGGTCCCCCAGGGATCTGTACTGGAACAGATTCGTTTTAATTTATTCATAAATGATCTAGAAGTAGGGGTAAGCAGCGAGGTGGCCAGATTTGCAGATGATACCAAACTCTTTCAGGTAATGAAATCCAAAACAGATTGTGAGGAGCTCCAAAATATCTCTCCAAACTGAGGGAGTGGGCTACAAAATGGCAAATGTGCTTCAGTGTTGGCAAGTATAAAGTGATGCTCATTGGGACGAGAAACCCCAACTTCAAGTATATGTTGATGGGATCTGAGCTGTTGGTGAATGACCAGGAGAGGGATCTTGGGGTCATGGTGGACAGCTCGTTGAAAGTGTCAACTCAATGTGTGGCAGCTGTGCAAAAGGCCAATTCCATGCTAGGGATCATTAGAAAGGGGATTGGAAATGAAACTGCTAATATTATAATGCCCTTATACAAAACGATGGTGTGGCCACACCTGGAGTACTGTGTACAATTCTGGTCACCACATCTAAAAAAGGACATTGTAGAACTGGAAAAGGTGCAGAAGTGGGCAAACAAAATGATCAGGGGCCTAGAGCATCTTTCTTATGCGGCAATGCTACAACACCTGGGGCTATTTAGTTTAGAAAAAAGGCGAATGCGGGGAGACATGATAGAGGTCTATAAAATCTGCAGGGTGGAGACAGTGGATAGAGAGAAATTCTTCTCCTTCTCACATAACACTAGAACCAGAGGTCTTCCCATGAAACGGATTGCCGGGAAATTTAGGACCAGTAAACGGAAGTATTTTTTCACACAACGCATAATCAACTTGTGGAATTATCTGCCACAAGATGTGGTGACAGCGAACAACCTGGATGGTTTTAAGAGGGGCTTGGATAACTTCATGGAGGAGAGGTCTATCAACGGCTACTCGTCAGAGGGACACCTCCAGCCTCAAAAGTAGGATGCCTCTGAGTACCAGTTTCAGGGGAGTAACAGCAGGAGAGAGGGCATTCCCTCAACTCCTGCTGTAGGCTTCCAGTGGCATCTAGTCGGCCACTGTGTGAAACAGGATGCTGGACTAGATGGGTCTTGTGCCCGATCCAGCAGGGATGTTTTCTGATTCTCCTGATCCTGTGTGTCAAGTGCTTCCATGTACACATCAATGGGATTATTTCATCCTCTGTGGAAACCTCCTCCTCCTCTAGTGGTTGATCCTGGAGAGTTCTTCTGTTCCATCCAGGAATGCCTCAGTTTCCTTGAAGTTTCAGGGTAGAAAGATGTGCTTCAATCCCTTCACTTAGTCTTCCTGCAGGACTACTAGCTTATGCTTGAAGCAGATGTAAAAACATAGCATTTAACATACGATTAACTTAATAATAATTCCTGAATTGCAATTTTATCTTTTGAAGGATTCCACTTAATGTTGATTATAAATTGTGATATGCAAATTTCCCTCAGCTCAGTTCAGAATTGGTTCAGTACTAGTAAGTTCTTTAGCAGCATTTCTGGTTTTCAAAAGTCCTTTCCTGGCTCATATTGTTTGTGCATGAGTGCTGATGTGCTGTACATGTGAATTATCATATTTACCCTGGGAACTACAGGTTGCTTACCTGTAACTTTAGTTCTTCTAGTGGTCATCTGTCCTTTTACATCAATGGGCTATGCGCCTGTGCAGAGAACTCATCGGAACCTAACAAGCTCAGTTCTCATAATTTAGGCGGGAACCCCACCCCCAGCTGCTATATGCGGCTGTGCCACTCCACATTCCCTCAGTCACGGAGTCTGCCTTCAGTAGACCCAGCAGGGAGGATGAGAGGGCGTGTAAAAGGACAGATGACCATTAGAAGAACTAAAGTTACAGGTAAGCAACTTGTAGTTCTTCGAAGTGGTCTCTGTCTTTTACACCAATGGGCACATAACAAACTAGCACCCAAGGAGGTGGGAACAAACAGAAACAAGGATGCACTCTGCATGAAGAATTTATTTCAAATAAATTGAGGTACATCAATTGACTGCAGCACGGTACTGCCAAACTTAGCATCATTCCTTGCCCCGGTATCAATGGCATAATGATGAAAAAAGGAATGGGGCGAGGCCCAAGTAGCTGCTTGGCAGATAGTGTCCAAAGAGACTGCCCAATCAAAGGCAACATAGACCGCCATGGACCGAACTGAGTGTGCCTTAATGGTCACAGGCAACTGTTAAATTGTAATAAAGTTCAATGGTAGAGACAATCCACCTGCACAGGGACTGAGCAGAAACTTGCAAGCCTTTGTGAGGCCCATCATACATAATGAACAGAGAAGGAGTTCTCCTCCACTCCGCTGACCTCTGAACATAAAAAGATAATGCCGTCCTAACGTCCAGACGGTGCAACCTGCGTTTTGCATCAGATGAAGGATTTTGAAAATATACAGGCAAGGTGAGTGGTAGGGAGCTATAAAAAGTAGAAACTACCTTCGGCAGGAACTGAACATGCCGGAGCACAACCTTATCTTTGTGAAACTGCAGGTACGGTAGATCAGCTCTTAGGGCCCGCAGTTCACACACTCTCCTGGCGGAGGTGATAGCTACCAAGAAGGCAACATTAGGAGACGAGGATCAAAGGAAGCCAAAGGCTCAAAGGGTGGTCGCAGCAACCCAGCCAGAACCACAGATAAATCCCAAGCCAGTGACATGACAGGTCATCCAGTAGAACAGGCAATAAACCCTGCAGAAAACTTTTTATCCGCGGGTGCTTGAACCAAGAAACCTGAGAGACAGGTGAATGAGCCACAATGGCCACCAAAAGTACCGAGAGAGGAGAGTTTCAAACCAGATTCTTTCAAAACAATAGATAGGTACAAACATTTTGAACAGATGGACTAAGAACTTCAAACCATTTTGAGTGGAAAATGTACAGAAACGAGTCCATTTATGTCCATACGACTTCCTCATTGAGGACTTTCTAGCTGCCAACTAAACGTCCTTGTGTCTCACCAGGAAGTCGGCAGGATCTTCCAGGCAGTCAGGTGCAGGGACTGGATGTCCCGATGGAGCACCCAACCCTTCTCCTGCGACAGCAGGCAAGTTAAAGTGGGAAGGCACACCCAAGTTACCGCCAACTGCCGCAGAGCTGCAAATCAAGGCCTTCTAGGACACCAAGGGGCTATCAGGATTGCCCAGGAGCAGTCCTCCTTCAGCTTGTGAAGAATCTTTGGTATGACGGGAAACAGTGGAAACAGGTAAAGGAAAGGGCCTTTCCAGGACAGGATGAATGCATTCCCCAGAGAGCCCTCCCCTCCCACTCCCCTGGAACAATAGAGGAGACACTGCGCATTATGGATGCAAAGACATCCATATCCGGAGCACCCTATATTGCGAATAGGTCCTGGAGGATACCCTGGTCTAAGGTCCACAAGTGGGAAACCCTTTTTAGTCTGCTCAGCATGTCCGCCTGGACATTCAGGTTCCCTTGAATGTAGACTGCATGGGGGGTTACCACATGTGCTACAGACCAATGCCACAGGTTGACTGAAAGAAACAGGAGGCTCTTTGAGGTCATGACTCCCTGCTGATTGATGTAGCCTTTCGCCGTCGGTTTGAATGGTCACCGAACAACCCGCAATTACAGGTAAGAAGCTCTTTAGGGCATGGAATATGGCCAACAGCTCCAAGTAGTTGATGTGCTGACCTTCTGTCAACATCCAGTGGCCACTCAGATGATAGTCACCCAAATGAGCACCTCAACCTAGCTCCAAGGTGTTGGTCGAAATCACCCAGCATGAAGGAGAGACCTGGAAGGGAGAGCCGAGGTCCAAATGACAAGGCTCGACCCACCAAGCCACGGCTTCACAAACTGACTGGGGAGGTGTGCTCTCCAACTGAGAGGAGTCCTGAAGGGGTTCAAACAGATCCAGGAAACACCTCTGAATAATGTGCATCTAAAGGCACACATGTGGAAGCATGTAGGTGGTGGCAGCCATGTGACTCAACAGGCGCTGCACCAAATTCATGGTCTGCGGTCCTCCGGCCAGGAAAGCGGAGGCCAGCCGTACAAGTGTCTCTAGGCAGGCCTCTGGGAGGAAGATTTTCTCCACACCTGTGTCGAAGATCAGCCCTATAAACTGTACCCTGTGGACAGGATCCAGCTGGGAATTCTTGAAGTTGATCTGGGAACCCAGGTTCTGCAGAGTATTTATGACTGTGTCAAGAGAGCTCAAAGCAGTCTGCTTTGAACCCACCAGGATGAGCCAATCATCAAGAGATGGCAGAATTTGTATCCCTTGTTTTTTTAGAAACGCCACTATAGGGGCCAGACATTTTGTAAAGACCTTCGGGGCTGTCGTCAGGCCAAGCGACAAGACCTTGAACTGGTAGGTGATTTCCCCTATCTGGAAACGCAGGAAACAGCAATGTTGAGGGCTTATTGAAAGATGGTAGTACGAGTCTCTCAAGTCCAAGGAGACCATCCACATGTCCTTTTCCAACAGGGCCAAAATAGTGGGGTTTAGAGTCTGATTGATTGTCCAAAGGGGATGACCCCAACTGGAGATCATCATCAGGCCGACCCAGTCAGTCTACACCCCACAGCCCACCTGAAAACCAGTATGAATGGGTCTAGATAATCAGTTTTCCCCAAGACTACTACCCTCTCAATTACCTTATCCAGCCATTGGAGGTTGGAAACAGATCTATAATTGCTCAACTCTGAGAGATCTAATGCAGACTTCTTTAGAAGAGGTCTAATAACTGCCTCCTTAAGACAAGGAGGCATCCTGCCTTCCCTCAGAGAAGCATTTATGATACCCACCAGGCTGTCTACAACAGCCTCCCTGCTAGATAGAACAAGCCATGTTGGACAAGTTCATGGTGACCAGGCCTATGGATGGTATTGTCCAAAGCAGCCCACTGAAAATAAGGAATTAATATTAAAGAACATCTGTGCAGTCAGCTAAAAAAGCAGATGGCTTTGGGCATCTAGTCTGCTAAACATATATGCACAGTCTCAGTTTACATTCCAAAGTGGAGAAGCAGTTCTTGGTAAAATGGAAAGCGAGTGTGATATAACGGTTAGAGTGTTGGATTGGAACTGGGGAAAACTGAGTTCAAATCCCCATTTGGCCATGAAACTCACTGGATGACTTTGGGCCAGTCATTTATTTATCTGCCTAACCTTCCTCACAGCATTGTTGTGGGGATAAACATAATCAAGTATATAGCTCTGGGCTCACTGTAGGAAGAGTGGGATATAAATGCAAACATATATAAATAAATCTGTAATACAGCTGACCATCTTGGACTGGATACACACACACCCCAGATCAGTAGTTACGATCTTTGGTAACTTGTTTTAATCAATTTCATGTGCTTTAATCTTCAGTGAGTTACCAGAGATGATTAAATGTATTAAGTCTCTTTTTGAAAATTATTTCTATCTGTTCTCTGTGTATAAATATGTCCTGTGTGTATATAAAATCAACCCTATGGTGATCCAAACATTTGATGTGAAAACCCCTACTGGTTCAATACAAACAGGTTCAGATCTTTTATAACCCAGTATACAAAACGTCTGGTTTCATTATAATACCTACCACCCATGTTATTGTCAGTTCTCGATTGCTGCCACCGCCTCCTCCAACTTCAGAAGGAATCACAATAGGAGCTAAAATAATAGGAAAAGAGAAATGTTTGCTATCATGTAATAAACAAACAATTATTTAATTTCCCATTTTATTAAGAATGCCAACAAGCTCATAGAGCCCACATAACTACAGGAATGATAGTCTGTAATCATTGAGAAAGTCTTAGGCTTGCCAGATGTAAAACATAAGCTGCTGCCAGAGAAAGCATGCCACTTTCTTTCTATTGTAGTTTCGGCTTGGCTACAGTGAACCATATTTTCTCCTTGAGGACATTAGTTACTTTTTAAAAAGCAGTTGAACATTTAATATTTATTTTTTTTCCTTCAGGATTTTGTACTCTAAGTTTAACTCCTTCTACTCCAAGACATAAGTTTGTACTTATATGTACATCTACCATCGCTTACAGTAATGAACCCACATACCATTTCAGTGCCATCCTGCTACCACTAAAGGCTGTGGCATAGCTCCTCAAAACACAGGAAAAATGAGATTAAAATTCTAGGTACTGTTACAACTGTTCATAGAAGTGCAGATTGTGTGCTTTGGCCCTATATGTGCAGAGCACTATGAAAACATGAAATCCAATATGGCATCCCACAGATGCAACACTGGGAGAGAGAAACCGCACCACACGTGCACAGGGCTAAACAATTTCAAACAAGTTGGTAAGTCCTGCAAACAGTGAAGCAGAGTTAAAAGCACAGATCACAGCAGCATAAAAAGGATTCCCCAATATTTCTGTTCAGTTATTTTCCATCTTGCTTGTAAGAATAACCACCCATGTTATTGTCACCCATGTTATTGAATTGCTATAAAAATCAGCAATACCGTATACTAATTTTGAGACTTATTTCTCTTGCTGCATGGCTATATTTTGTTGTTTGTTAGATGATGATGGTTTCCTTTCTGTAATTATGATTATTGACTTTGTTTAACCTTTGCTGTATGCTGCCTTAGGCTGCTTTTCAGCTAAATAAACATCATGTCTTTTCCCATCATTGCTGCAAAAGTAGCTGGAGAGGACCAATTTTGAGTAGAAAATGGTTTGCCAATATTCCAGTCAAGAATGCATCCTTTCCTAGCTGCTTTTCAGAAAGAAAGCAAGAAAGAACGCATCTGCCTTATAAACACAGTTTGGTCCTCAGCAGATAAGTACCTTCTTAGTTCATACTTACAAAACAAAACATCCCTTCATTTCGAGTTCAACAAAAATAAAATTTATTGTGCTGTGTATTTTAATCGGTGATTTTACGTATTAAAATTTGTACACCACCTAGAGATGTACGTATCAGTGGGTATAAAAATATGATTGATAAATGAATGAAATGTTGACATTGTAGAGTAACCAAACAACCACAAAAATTGGCATGGCTACAAACAAAGGATCCGAATTAATTCTTCTGCTAATAGAAATCCACTTTTGCTCACAGAAAGGGCTTTTTCCAGAGGTAGAAGAGTACTGCATGCAGGACATGACCTCAAATCCAGCAGTGCTCCTCTATATGTACAAAGTCGTGCACAAGACTTTGCAGAGGCTCTTTTCATGCTCTACTAGAGTTAACAGGCTACAGCCTGTATTTTCAGTATTAATGATGTTTCTTGTACTGCATGCAATTGCCAGTACATTATGTTTCTGCCGTGTAAGAAGTTATCCACCAGCACCTTCACATAAATTCACATTACAGTATTCAATCCTTTTCTTCTTCCAATCATTATTTGTTGGATTCAAGCCAAAATTATTTTAAAAAATATTTCCGTTTCTTTTTGCTAGTATAAACAAACACTATCTAGTTAGATCCCAAGAAATCATAAGCATCTTGGGGTATAAACTATTCTGGACATCTTAACGTAAACATGGAAGTCTATAGATAAGGTTTTATGAAAAGTATGAAGTAATATTGACCCCAACCTCCATGCAAGTGCTTTGGATATACTTGAAAGGTCAATATATACAACATCCTCATTGTCTTCACTTCTTAGCATTTGGCAGTTGAAACTGGAGGACAGATTATGGACTGTGGAAAGTGTGCATTTTCACTGGGGAATGCTGTAGACTCCCTTCTTCCTATGACAACATGCCACTTGTATCTTTTCTGTTTGCCTGAGCACAAATGCAATCTTAACTCTCACTGCTGCTTTCCTAGTGCTTAGGTGACTACTAGAGTACATTTGCTCAGACACAAATGATCTTGCAAAGACGTTTCAGGTAAAACTATGGAACAAACGCAATTTATTTGTATTATTTACACAAGACTTCCTTCAACTGTCATAGTTGTTGCTACTATTTTCCAAACTAGCAAAAATACTTCTAAGCCGACTTATGCATACTCTGTATATGGAGTGTGCATATAGACTTGTGCTCCTGTAGACCTGTTTATTGACTGACATATTGCTTGGCTTCAAATTATAGGGACATATCCATTGAAGTTTACTTTGTCCTTTCCATTTGCCATCTAGGGAATGCTTCCTTAGCCCCCAAAACAATAGCTTCAACAGAACACTGGTGGCTGTGCTCTTTAGCAACACAAATTCCTCACATTTATATTCTAAGTATGCAGTCATTTAAGACAATGGGCCAATCTGGACTAAAAGGCAAATACAAAAGATGAATGTACAATTTGCTGAAGAGGATAGCATGACATGCAGGCTTTTTTGGGCATTTCTGCAGTGACATACGGCATCCAGGAGAAATGCTGTTATCTCCTTCATACAGCTAAACTAGTGTCTGTTATCTTGAACAATAAAGGCAGCACCTTATTCTTCATGTTGAAGAAGTAATTTAATAATATGCTTTTCAAAGGTGAAAGAATATATACAACTGAGTTCTAGCATTACGCAATTAGATAACTTGGAGGATGGGTTACAATGGATAAGGTCATGCCTTTGATACCTGGTATACATTAAACAACTTTTCAATCAGTTGTAAACCAGCATTTTCCAGTCCAATACACAAATATACAATGACATATTTTCTTATTATTCTAATGCATTATTTTACTCTTTTGTCTATGTTAAAATCTACTGCACTGCCAAGTCAAGGCATAAGTTCCAACAAGCAATAGCAGCGGACACTATAAAGTAACTACACAGTGAATATATTATTTAAATCCTTGTATCTCATCAATAACAGTCACTTGGAAAATCTGAGATCTGCATCAGCAGAACTAGTATGTTCACTATATCAGTACTCCTATATACAATGTACAGACATTCAGTTCTAGTACTCTAGTTTGATTCATGTATGCTCTATCAATACTACATCCACTGACGGCTCGCATGTGTCAATGGACCATATTAGACCTTTTATTACAAATATAGTACTGTGGAGACTCAGCCCCTTTAATCAACATCTCACTCCATGACAGACTGGAATGCAGAGTGTGTGATATGCACCATCCAGTTAAGGATAGTTAAAACATTACCCTTGATGAACTGGAAACTTTGGGACTGGAGAGTTTAGCTGCTCAGAGGCTGTGGTAGATTCCACCCCTCGCAAATGTCTCTGATCCAGCAAAGTGTGTGCTTATTACCATCTACTAATTGAATCTGAAGGCTCTGCATCTCAAAGCTAAAGCCTTTAGGCTTGGGAGTGATATGTAATAGACTGAACTGAGACTTTTGGGTGTGATGGGTATGTGTGAAACTAGTGGTGTGTGTGATTCTGCCTTGAATGTGGTTCTAAGCTACATCCATGTGGTTGTTTTAGTTTTCAGTGTCACATCTCTAAGGTCTTTTGTGTAGGAAGGGGGAAGTGCCTTCCTTTATTTACAAAGCAGGCTGAAACACACCCCAAAGCAGTGGGTCCTGGGCCCAGGCACAGAGCCTGACTGCCAGCTGCCTGTGTGCGGCCATGGTGGTGGCACCGTTTACCCCGCCCCTTGTATCTGACGTCAGACATGGGGTGTGTGGTCTGGCTGCAGCCCCTTCAGGAGCTAGACTGGGGCTGGCGCTGCATTCGCGCGCAGCCAGGAGCAGCTCTTCCTTGCCTTAGACACAGCGAACGCAGTGGCCCTTTAACTCCCAAACGGGGGCCGCGCAGCCCCCGCTCGGAAGCTAAACCAGCACCCCCACGTCTGATGTCAGATGTGAGAGGTGTGTCGGGGCCGCAAGGCACGGCCCCTGATTGGGCATGGCCTGGGTTCTTTGAACCTGTTCACCCAGTGCTGGCTCCGCCCCTGCCTTGGCCTACTCCACAAATTCTGCCAGAAGTAACGGGTTTGTGAGACTGTTTCTGGGATAATGCAACACCACAGCACATCCCTGGAAGACCAAACATTCTAGATTATCCCAGAAAAGGGAAGAATTAAGGCTTCTTGAAAACTTACTGAAGTTAATGGAAAAGTAATGCTATAACAATATTGTCCCCTCAGTGCTTGAGGGTGGATTTCATAAAATCCAATATACCAAACACATATGTCCATTTGGATCAGGTGAAGTTAAGACAGTGGCCCACGTCCTTTTATACTGCATCTTTTACCAGGATATCCGAAATGTTTTTATTCTCTTTTTTATTGACTTTGCCAGGTAGGTCCAGTGAATTGTATATTACCCTTCTTCTTTCAGATCAGAATCCAGCCATTACATTCAGTGTTGCCAGATTTTGTGCTGCTGCTTGTAGTGCTCAACATGAATTAACTTCAACTAAATTTGGACTGTAAAGTTGTTGGCGAAGTGATCTATGAGCAGGGCAATTTTCCAATATTGCTATCAATCAATAATTTATTACACTCTTTGACCAGCTAAAAATACATTACAAAACATCGCAACTAATCATATGAATCATGTGCAACTTTTGAGGGTGTATCTCCTCTGTAACTATGTTAAACTAGATTATCATGAAAATATTCAGCTGCTCTGTAATCTAAAAAATAATTATGCTTTAAAATACTCAAATTCTCTGAACTAAAACAATCAATGTGACATTAGATGGCACAAAGCCTGAAATATGCTGTTTTAATAGGAGGAACAGTTTGCACAAACAACATGCATTGAACTATATTTACCACATAGCAGAAATAAAAATGGACATTTTAAAATTATTTCCTAGTTTAGAAATGTGTGCAGTTGTGATGATCTTTAAGTACAGGTCTCTTTAGATAATCTTATTCCTGCTGACTTTACCCCAAGGAAACGGCAAAATTACATATTTTTATGTACATGTTTTATGTATTTTACACAAAGCACATATTTTACATGTCTTTAATTGTATTTTATGATTTCCATTGTTTGATTAACTTCTGTAAGCACTTTGGGCACTTTTAGAAAGTCACAGTCTAAATATATTAAATCAATAAACGTTACTACATTGCATAATTTGCAATTACATAAATGAATAATACTTACAAAAAGGGTTTATTTGAATCCACAGAAAACTTGTTCACCTTACATACTCTGCAGTAAGTGTGATTCATTCAGTGCTTGTATGACCATACTATTTTGGGCTTCAGAATGATAATTAAATCAAATGTGGCATTAGTGTATACATACGAGATTCATCGGTTCGAATTTTCTGTGATGGAATACTAGGTTCTCCGGTCCCTAAAATATTAGTGGCCATTATCCGAAATTCATATTCCATCCACGGGGTTAAATCAATTACCCTAGCTGATTCCGCATTTCCTTCAACAACTGGAGGAACTAAATGGGAGAAAAATTAATTTAGTAAATAAAACAACACAATCTATGCTAAAGATTAGCATGGTCATAGTTTCTGTAAGATTAACTATGCAAGATTGCATAGTTTCAGCAAATTTCTGCAGTAATATATTTACCATCTAGAAAGGTTGTTCACAGAACCATTCACACCAGGGCTGGTGGGAAGGCAGGACATGACCTACCTTCCCCCACATGATTCTCGCCGCTCCTGGGCTCCACTATACTGTGCGCCAACATGATGGTTACATGAGCGATCCCGGAGTGGCAAGAAGGCAGCAGGCTGAGTCCTCCTGTATCCCACAATGCACTGCACAAGGAGCACTGTGAATTTGGGGATTCCCCACTGCCAGGCTGCTCCTTCCCCCCAATTCTATGGAAGCTCGGCTACTGACAGCCTGAGCTTCCACATGACTGGGCAGAGGAAGAAGTGCCTGCACATCCTCCTACCTCACTTTCACCTGGAGGAGGAGTGCTAGTATCAGGAGTGATCCCAGTGGTTCTCATGACCAGCCCTACCCGGGCTACAATGCATGAAAGAGATGGTCTAATTTAATGGAAATGTCTCTAATCCACAATAATTCCTTACAGAATCACAAATTTTCTTTGCAAGTTGAGGTGGGAGTGAATACATGATAAAGTAGCCTCATTAAATATAAAGGCGAAGGCGGTGAATATTTATTTATATACCGCTTTTCAACAAAAGTTCCCAAAGCGGTATATATAGAGAAATAATAAATAAATAAAGATGGCTCCCTGTCCCCAAAGGGCTCACAATCTAAAAAGAAACATAAGATAGACACCAACAACAGCCACTGGAAGTATACTGTGATGGGGATGGATAGGGCCAGTTGCTCTCCCCCGCTAAATAAAGAGAACCATCACTTTAAAAAGGAACCTCTTTGCTCAGTTAGCAGGGAATGTAGAAGGGCCACATTCAAAAGTTCTTCTTCTAAGACAATATCTACTACAAGTAATGCATGCATTATTCTTTACTTCAGAACTATTGTTTCATTCAAGTGCAAATATAATCAGCTAAGTAATCAATAAAACTCATTTGAATTACTAAAATATCATCAATACAGTGACAATTCTACTCTGTTCACATAACATTTTTCATGTTTATGTTTTTTCAATTTTTTCCCAATTGTCAAGTATGTTTTTAAATTTTATTATGGCAATAGCCAGCTGGAAGTTAACCAGTTAATATTACCTGTTTTGGCATTCTTCCAGTATTCAGAAAGAAAAGTCCTTGACTGGATAGTGTAATTTGAAATAGGACTATGATTCTCTGTCCCACGGCTCCAAGTAAGAACTACAGATGTGTTTCTGATGTCTCCTATTTTGATACCTCCTGGGGGACCTGGAGGACCTGAAAAAATAATTTTAGTGACATGATTATATCAAGAATTGAACTGACAAATATAAATAAAGTAAGGTTAGAACAAATGCGGAGTTCTCTTCAGGCATTAAGAGATCCACAGTGATCCAAGAGGCTGCACAATCTAACAAATAATATTTAATTAGGTTTTTTTTGGTAGCAATAAGAATTGTATCATAGTTACTCAGTTGCCTCCACAATACTTCAGGATGTTTTGCTTAAGCAGACACTATAAATAAGGACAGGTTTCTTACCAGTAACTGTAATTATCTGAGTCGTCTTCTGTGCATTCCACTTGGGTATGTGCCTGTGCAGAGCCAAAAATCAGAGTTTTCCAGAGCTTCACATTATAAGGGAAAAAAGAGCAGGAAAACGACCCCCACCTGCAGTTGTTAGACTACCTCCCTACCTAAGTCCAGGAGACAGCCGCAACTAAGTCTGGAATTCTAAAGTACAGCTGCAGCGGGGAGGTTGAGAGGGAAGTGTGAATGCACAGAAGACTACTCGAAGAACTACAGTTACAGGTAAGAAATCTGTCATCCTCCTTCATTATCTCTGTGCATCATACTTGGGACAGTAGCAAGCTGGTCTTACCTGGATGGAGGGAGCAGCCTATTGGCAAACTGAGTGGAGAACCCTGGAACAAAAGGAGTCCTGTGATTGAGACTTGAAATCCAGAGCTTAGTGTTGAATAAATGTACATTATTGTGATCACATTGCTGCTTTGCAGACATCAGCTGAATTCAGACATAGCACAAAACCAGAGGTTGGAGAATTCACGGCTTCAATTCTAAACTGTAAATTGCACTGCAGATGTTCATTAAACTGCGGTCCACAAATCTCCAGCTCTAGGAGAGGGCAGCCCCTCCCTGCTGCTTGGCCGCCAGTGCCAATCCCATCAAGGTCCATGGCCAGACTCTGGGCAAAGCAGAGTGGCTGCGATTAGCCAAGATCTCGAAGGGGATAGGCCAAGCGTAAGCATAAATTTTCTGAGTGCTCCGCCCACCCTCAGCATGAAAAGGGCATTTAAATCCCTGTAAATGCCATGCCATGCCAGTACTCCTTCCAACAGTGATGGCATTGCTGCCCTCCTAAGAATTCTGTATTCAAACAGTCCTGCTCAAGCACAATTTCAGAGGGTGGGGGTCTATGGGATACTATTTCCCTGTTGCTTGGGAAAGGTAAGCAAACATCATGACTTCCTAGGAGGAGATAAGTATATGAAGGAGGGCAAAGGATTCTGGGGGTGGAGTGTCTGTCCCACTGTGACCTAGGATGATGTTGCAAGGGATCGCCCTGTCAAAACATCCCATGCAGACCAAATCAGACTCCTGCTATGCTGGGAGCTTGATGCCGGTGGGCTTATCCTCTAATGAGAGGGGCAGTCTAGTGGGGAGGATCATGTGAATGAAGCCCCTAGGTCTCACTTTGGACGTGCATGAGTGGAGCTAACCCAACCAAGGGGGCTTCGCTTGTTTGGGCCCCCAACTCTCCATGGTAAAAAACAGAACAGAATTGCTGCAGCTCCCCTTCCTTGTGCGCACCCAAAGGAGATTTTGACACTCCATGTGTTGGCGCCTGGTTGAGTACACAGACAGGGGAACAATGGGTGTGTGGATGGATCGTTAAACACTTTCAGAATTCCTGGGTCTGGTCTGATGTTGCACCCTATGCAGATCTGCAGGTGCAGGGAATTACAGGAGACGGGAGAGAGCCTCAATTTCCAGTGACACCAGGAGAGCAGGGTTGCTATTTTGGAGCACTAGCAAGGGTGCACATGTCCACATCATCGTCACACTTTGACAGCAACTTGGCAGCAGTCAACAAAGACAAGCTGAGCAGTTGCCATCCAAGCAGCTTTCCTCCATACAGCAACCTGGCTCGATATAGAGACCCAGTGACCTGCCACTCTAGTGAGAGAGCAGTCAGTGGGAGAAGGGGATGTTTTGTCATAACAAATTATTACAGTTTTTACCCAGCAATTATCTCCCCTCCCTTCTGGTGGTTCTTCTCATGAGTCGTTGGGGGGTGCCCCCATGGCCTGAGCAAGTGCGGGTCCGCCATGGGTCAGCATCCATTATCATCACATATGTCGAACTGCTCCTTTGACTGGACCACTGCTGCCCATGGTGACTGGTCCTTCTCATGAGGAAGCCTAAGAACCACAAAACCCCAAAGGGCTGGGGGCCCCTTCCTGAATCTTTCTGTGAAAAGAAGAAGAAGAACAGCTGCTCGAGAATCCCTGGTTGGGGCTGCCTTTTAAACCTGAGCCCAGGCACACACCACCAGTCATTTTTGCCCCTCCTGGCGCTATGATGGGGTGTCCTTCTTATGTTGCCACCTGGAGTGTTTGTCTTTTTGAACATACATCCTTGCTGCTTCCATCTTGGTGAGCAAAGCATTTAGTGCCCATCCTGTCATCTCCTTTACCTCCTGCTTGCCAGGTGTGTGTGTGGGCGGGGGGGAGCAAGGGACAGAGTAGGAATAGTGAATGCCCCTGTGTGACTGTGCTGCTTGAGAAACAGACGAGTCTTGTGTGGGATGTGGTGGCATCTCTGTTGGCTGGCAACTCCATAGCTGGACAGATAACAGGAGCAGTAGGGCTGGTGCTCAGAGAGGTGGCCAGCAAGAATCATCGCAGCCATGGAGTTGCGCCCGGGATCGTGGCATTTGCGCCATCAACTCTATGACTTCAGTTTGAAAATCAGTGTGAAACTACAGGTTACTCACCTGTAATTCTGGTTCTTCTAGTGGTCATCTGTACTTCTATACAAATGGGCTATGCACCTGCGCAGAGACTGCATCAGAAAGTCAAAGCTAGATTCTCCTGCTTTGGATGGGAACCCCGCCTCCAGCAGCTATATGCGGCTGCGCCACTCCTCATCCCCTCAGTCACAGAGTCCAGCTTCAGTGAATCCTGAGGGGAGGATGGGAGGGCGTGTAGAAGTACAGATGACCACTAGAAGAACCAAAGTTACAGGTGAGTAACCTGTAGTTCTTCGACGTGGTCTCCTACACAAATGGGCATATAACAAGCTAGCACCCAAGGAGGAGGGAAGAACAGAAGCAAATATAATCTGCTAGAATTTTTTATTTCAGAAACAAGTGTATCAACTGGAAATGGATTGCAGGACATTCCTGCCAAACACAGCATCATTCCATGCCCTGGTATCAATTGCATAATGACGGATAAAAGAATGGGGCGAAGCCCAAGTAGCTGCCTGGCAGAGAGCGTCCAATGGGACCGCATGATCAAAGGCCACAGAGGCCACCACAGACCTAACGGAGTGTGCTTTAACTGTTGCAGGCAACTATTTGTGAGCCAACTGATAACACAGCTCAATTGTGGAAACAATCCACCTAGACATGGACTGGGCCGATAACTGTAGACCTTTATGAGGCCCATCAGAGAGAATGAACAAGGAGAGAGATTTCCTCCACTCAGCAGACCTCTGAACGTAAAAGGATAATGCCCTTCGAAAGTCTAAATAGTGCAACCTCCTTACCGCATCCGATGAAGGATTTGTAAAAAACACCGGTAAAGTGAGCAGTGACGAACGGTGAAACATGGACACCACCTTAGGCAGGAAATTAGGCATGTGTGTTAAACCCTTCAGGAAACTTTTTACTACCGGGTCTTTAAACCAGGAAGCCTGGTCAGAATAGAAACGTGCCACAATGGCAGCCAGATACACCCGAAGGGACGAAATCTTCAAACCAGATTCCATAAGGGAAATAGATACATCCATCTTGCACAGATGGATTAAATGCATCAAACTCATGTTGGGAAGTGAGGGAAGTAAAACGAACCCACTTGTGATCATACGACTTCTTTCCAGAAACCACCAACACTACCTTAAGTCTCAACGGGAAGTCAGCAGGACCCGCCATGCAACATGTCAATTGTTACCACTCAGCTGGTTCGAGGGGCTTGGAAAGGAGTACTGACACCCAAGTGCCACAATGCCATCCACCACTCTGCAGTCGCCCACACCCAAAGAAGAGCATGCACTCGAGATAGCCAGGGTCGATGGAACACATCCAAAAACCACCTCTGAATGATGTGTATCTGCAGACCTGCTTGAGGCAGAACATACATACTGAATGCCATGTGTCCCAACAGGCACTGCATGGAGCGCATGGTTTGTGGGCCCCCGGCTAGGAAGGCGGCTGCCAACTTCCAGAGAGTGATTATACGGCCCATTAGAAGAAGGACCTTCTCCAAGGTCATGTCAAATATCAGCCCAATGAAGTGAATTCTTCAGGAGGGTTCCAACTGGGACTTTTTGAAGTTTATCTGGAAACCCAGCTCCTGTAGAGTGTCCACCATGATCTCGAGGGAGTCCAGAACAGCCCACCTGGTGTAGGCCACGATCAGCCAATTGTCCAGTTAAGGCAGTACCTGCATGCCCTGCTCCTGAAGGAATGCCACCATCGGGGCCAAACACTTCGTAAAGACCCTCAGTGTGGTAGTGAGGCCAAATGGCAGGGCCGTGAATCGATAGATCTCCCCGATCTGAAAACCCAAGAAGCGTCGATGCTGTGGCCAGACTGACACGTGGTAGTAGGCATCGTTTAAGCCCAGCGATACCATCCACACGCCTTTGTCCAGGTCAGACATGATGGTCAGTACCAACAACATCCGGAACCTTTTGTACTTCAAATGTCTGTTCAGAACCCTGAGGTCTGGTATAGGGCGCTGCCACCATCTGGCTTTGGTACCAGAAAGTACCAGGAGTAGAACCTGGAGTTGTTCAACAGGAACAACCGTTCTGAAGGTGACTGCTGCTGGGTAGGAGTTGGCCGTCCTCTGCGGTTTAATAGTAGGCAAAGCATAAGACATGGAGCATGCTGTGCTCCTTAACTTTTGCATCTTTTGTAGCATATCGTCCGTTTGCTCAGAAAATAAGCTACAGCCTTCAAAGGGCAAGTCCTCGATCCTAGATCAGTGCACAGTGCAGTCCCAATGATCACAACCATGCGTGCCTTCTAAGTGATGCTGATGTGGCCATCACCTTAGCCACACATTCCACCGAATGGTGGGCAGAATAAGTTTGGCTTATTTCAAGTTTGGCCACTTGAATGGTCTCTCTGGCAAATGACTTGGCCGGATCTCTCTTGTCTTGCGGGAGGAGGTCCAGAAACGGGCTTACCTTCTCCAATAAAAAATGATAATATCAGGCATTATAAGTTTGGTAATTTGCCACCCTTAGATGTAGTGCTGAAACAGAGTATAGTTGCCTCCCGAAAGAGTCCAACTTTCTGCCCTCTTTATCACTTGGCACTGACTGACGGTGGCCTCTGGTTTTTTGCAGGGACGCGTCTATGACTATTGAATATAGGGTGGGGTGATTTTTCAAAAAGGACGTATCCTCACAAAATTGCACCCGATAAAAACTTTCCAGGTGCCTACTGGGCTGAGAGAGAGTCGTCGGCTTATTCCAATGACCTTTTATGACTTTCAGCAATGCTGGATTTAGGGGCAGAGCAGCTGGTACCTTTGCCTCAGTATCAATGAGGCTGAACACACGGGTCAAGCTGCCCTTTCTTTTGATTACCCAGGTTCACCCCCAGAGAGGAAGCCATTTGCATAACATATGCCGTATACAGTTTCAGGTCTTCTGATGGGGAGGTCAGTTTTGAGTCTGAAAGGACATCGAGTGGAGACAATCCCAGAGAAACCGCCTCCAAAGCCTGTGAACTATCATTGTTCTCATAATCGGGCTCTAGGTGATCCAAAGAGTCTTGTGCCGTGGGCGTCGACCCCGAGGGGGAGCCCGGGTTGTCATCTTGAGTGGTTGGTACTGAAGCGATTTGGGGGCATCACTGGCACTGAGGAGGGTGGTTTGCGATGCTCAGTACAGTCTCTCGGGGAGCCTTAAGGTGAGCAGGAAGGCGGCCTCCCTTCAGAATGCGAGGGGGCTCTCGCTAACCCTTCGTCATCAAGGGCTTCTCATACATGAGATCCTCTGAATAACAGGACCCATATCGCGGGCGAACATAGTCCCCTTGGTACCAATCACTCAGCTCAGTGTCACACGTCATATTTAGGGGTCAACTGTGCTCAAAGGGGAATGATACTCTGATGTTCGATATTGATCTTGATAAACTTGATCATAGCGATCCCAGGACCGTTCCCGTCTGTATGTTGAGGAACGCCCCTCTGATCTCCAACAGGTATTTCTGTTTCTAAGCGGAACATGTTCCTGTAAGCCCCAATGGGGTGGCCGAGGCATCCAAGGAGCATCTGCTGAAGGCCTGGTCAGGGAATACGCCTCCTCTGAAGAAGGATATCCCGGTTCCTCCGTCGCCATAAAAGGCTTTCTACTGAACCTATTATGATTGCTAGTCATGTCAAGGGCTTCCGTGGTCACTGGCAGGCTAAGCCACTTCGATGATTTTTGCACCGTACGATCCAGTGCCACCTTAGCCTTCTTGGAAACAGACGCCAATGATGCTGGAACCTCTTCTGCCTTCTTCTTTTTAGGTATAGAGTGAGATAACGACACACCGGCAAGTCTCAATGCAGCTTCAGCTTCTTCATTTTAAGCTTCAGTACTGATCCAGACAGATCTGTAGAGGACTTAGGTACTGTGGACACTGGGCGTTGATCTTCTGGGCATGCGGGCTCACTCGAAGACATCGACGGTATAGTGGCCGAGGGGGTCGATACTGGTACCAAAGCCGGGACTTCAGATTCTGTGGGAGCAGTTATCATGCGCTCCGATTGTTCCAATGAGATCATCTTCGCTGACCGTTCCAGAGACAAGGCTTCCAATGACCGGAGAGCTAGATCCCACAGGGCTGCACACAGGCGAGAAGCCCTATTATTGTGAGCCTGCTTCATGAACTTCTGACAATGAAGCTAGGTCTCGACAATGTGGGATTCCCCCAGGCACAATAGACACTTGGTATGAGTATCGGGGAAGGGATCTTAGATCCACCGCAAAAGCATTTTTAAAAATTGTCAAGCCTGGTGTGCACACTGAAGCCTGGCCGGTCACCATGCTCCATCCTGGCCAGGATCGGAGCTCCAAAATAGGGGGGTAAACCCGCAAAACTAAATTGCAATGAACGAAAAACGCTACTACGTGAAGAAGGAAGGAAAAGCAATAAGAAAAAACCAAATAAGCAAGGTGTCGTAAATCTGTTAGTAGGGATGTGCAAAAAATTTCGGGCACAGAACGATCTGTGCCCGAAACGAACAATTTCGGGTGATTCGGGGCCGAACCGAATCACCCCCGATGTCCCCCGAATTTTTTTGGGCATGAGCCGAATCACCCGAATTTCGGGCACAAAAAATTCGGGTGATTCGGTTCATGGTTGATTTTTGGCGATTTTTTAAAGTTTTAGTGACTTTGGGGCAGTTCGGGGGCATAGCATGGGATCTGGGCAAAAGGAGTGGGGTGGGGTGGTAGTGCCTAATGGGTGCAGGCTACCACCCCAATTTCAGGGGGATTGGGCAAAGGGCTGATTTTTGGTGAATTTTTGAAATTTTCATGTCTTTGGGGCAGATTGGGGCATATTGGGGCAGAAAGTGGGGCCTGGGGCAGAATAGTGGGGTGGTGTGGTAGTGCCTAATGGGTGCAGGCTACCACCCCAATTTCAGGGGGTTTGGACAAAGGGGTGATTTTTTGAGAATTTTTGAAGTTTTGGTGACTTTGGGGAAGTTTGGGGGCAGAAAGTGGATCTGCCCCAAAAGAGTGGGGTGGAGTGGTAGTGCCTAATGGGTGGAGGCTACCACACCAATTTCAGGGGGATTGGGCAGAGGGCTGATTTTTTGAGAATTTTTGAAGTTTGGGTGTCTTTGGGGCAGATTGGGGGCAGAAAGTGGATCTGCCCCAAAGGAGTGGGGTGGGCTGCTAGATAGTGTCTAATGGGTGGAGGCTACCACCCATCCCCAATTTAAGAGTGATTGGGCAGGGGGTGAATTTTGGTGAATTTATTTTTATGAGGTTTGTCTTCATAAGGTGAAGTGTGCTAAATTGATTACTTCCTCATATTATTCATAGTAAAGGAAAGTGTGAAAAAGTGAAAGTGGGGTCATGAGAGTTGTCTAATTGAAAAAAATCTAACTTCTAACACCTAACTTCTGAGGTGTGAATTCTCATTCTATCATAGCAAATGAGATTTTTTTCAATTAAACAACTCTCATGACCCCACTTTCACTTTTTCACACTTTCCTTTACTATGAATAATATGAGGAAGTAATCAATTTAGCACACTTCACCTTATGAAGACAAACCTCATAAAAATAAATTCACCAAAATTCCCCCCTCTGCCCAATCACTCTTAAATTGGGGATGGGTGGTAGCCTCCAGCCATTAGGCACTATCTACCAGCCCACCCCACTCCTTTGGGGCAGATCCACTTTCTGCCCCCAATCTGCCCCAAAGACACCCAAACTTCAAAAATTCTCAAAAAATCAGCCCTCTGCCCAATCCCCCTGAAATTGGTGTGGTAGCCTCCACCCATTAGGCACTACCACCCCACCCCACTCTTTTGGGGCAGATCCACTTTCTGCCCCCAAACTTCCCCAAAGTCACCAAAACTTCAAAAATTCCTAAAAAATCACCCCTTTGTCCAAACCCCCTGAAATTGGGGTGGTAGCCTCCACCCATTAGGCACTACCACCCCACCCCACTATTCTGCCCCAGGCCCCACTTTCTGCCCCAATATGCCCCAATCTGCCCCAAAGACATGAAAATTTCAGAAATTTACCAAAAATCAGCCCTTTGCCCAATCCCCCTGAAATTGGGGTGGTAGCCTGCACCCATTAGGCACTACCACCCACCCCACTCCTTTTGCCCAAATCCCATGCTATGCCCCGAACAGCCCCAAAGTAACTAAAACTTTAAAAATTCACAAAAAATCAGGACTTTGCCCAATCCCCCTGAAATTGGGGTGGTAGACTCTACCCATTGGGCACTACCACCCAACCCCAAAATTTTGCCCCTGGGCCCCTTTTTACCCCCCCGAATCGATTCGGATTTGGATTCGGATTAAATCCAAATCCGAACCGAATCAAGGGTGATTCGGGTGACCCAGATTCGGGCACAAAACAGAACGGGGGTGATTCGGCTCGGGTCCGAGCCGAATCATCCGAAAATCCGAATTGCACACCCCTATCTGTTAGCTCAGCTAACCCAACAGGATTTACAACCCCTTCAGCTCTCCCCCTGTGAGCTAAACAGAAAGTAGCAGCGAAGCTTCACGAAGGAAAATGAAAGACTCACAAAGAAAAATAGTAGTAAACGAATCAAGTCCCCTGAACTAAACTAGGTACCCCGCTCTACGATAACGGAGTAATAACTGAAAATAAAACAACAGAGCAAGGAATGAATAGAACAAAGGACACCAGAGCAAGGAATTAATGGAACAAGAAGCACAGAGCAGGAAAGAACAGAACAAGGGCAAACTGGAACTCGAAAAGTTGAGGAATTCTAAATAGAAACACAGTCTGTGGTAAGCGAAAGTTGCTAACAGCATCTCTGCAAGTCACAGACTGCTTAATATATGGCTCAAGAGAACCAGCAGCCAATCAGGCTTCCCTGAGTCAGCACTTCTACTTCCTCTCCTGTGATATCCTGCGCCTGCGTGTCTCCCACTAAGCCTTCCTCTTGAGACGTCTTCTCAAGACAGTTGAAATCCCAGCCTCCTCCTGATCAGCCACCTCCTCAGCCCTCATGTCTGGCAGCTGTTCCGATTCCTCAGCTCCAGAGTCTGGTCTCCCTGCCAAATCCTGTTGCTGTGCCTCTGAGCCTTCACTACCAACCGAGTTCTCCCGTTCCTCCTCTGATTCTTCTGAGTCAGAGATCTGAGCCATGACACAAGGAGAAAAACTAGGGAATATCTTGATCCTACTCATTGACAAGCTGCAAACTCCACGATCTTCACTGAAGCACGGATGAAGAAAGACTGAGGGGATGAGGAGTAGTGCAGCGGCATATAGTGGCTGGGGCTGGGTTTCCCACCCCAAACAGGAGAATCGAACTTGTTAGATTCCAGCGCAGGCACAGAGACCATGTCGAAGAACCACAGTTACGGCAGCATCTGGGATCAGAAGCAATGCTTTGGTTGTCAAAACGGAAATCTTGGTGGTGAGCCTTTGTGCAAGCCAAAGCTCCAATCTGGAGTTTGGAGAGTTGCAAAAAAAACACACACACAAAACACAAAACAAAACAAAAAAAACAGGTTGCTTACCTGTAACTTATAATCTGGAGGTGATCCATTGTCTGTCATGAAAAGTTACTGAGTCTGCACAGGGACCTTCTGGACGGATTAATTAGCTCCTCTCTGGAGCCCCTCCCTGCCGTGCACGTGCTCCATGCCTTTTTTCCCCTGGCAGTCAGGCGCCATTTTGTTTAAGTTTCTTGCAGATACGTCTGATGTTGAGACCATCCACACCTTGTGCAATGCAGTGACCTAATAGGTAAGTCAGTCTCATTCCTTAAAATGCTGCAGCAAAGAGGTATGGGTGGGTCACATGACAGACAATGGATCACCTCCAGATCATAAGTTACAGGTAAGCAATCTGTTTATCTGGAAGTGATCTGTTGTCATCATGAGAAATGGGTGACTAGCCAGCTTTTTCCTCCATGGTGGAGGGTGCAGCAGTTCCACCCACTACTCTAAAACTCTTTTGAGTACCTTTCTCCCAAATTTGGCTTCTGCCACCATATGTAAGTCTATGACATAGTGTTTTATGAAAGGTAAGTGTGTAGACCATGTAGCAGCCGCACATACGTCTTGAAACGAAGACCAGATAAATGTGCAGCAGAAGTAGCATACACTCGTGTGGAGTGTGCTTTTATCAGTTTGGGAGGTTGTTGATTCTGTAACTTATATGTTAAGAAAATGGGCTCCACTAACCAATGTGACAGCCTTTGTCTGGACACAGACAGGCCCTTATTTTTGCCTTTGAACAAGATGAAGAGCATCTTAGTTTGTCTTATACGTTCTATTCCCTTTAGATAATACAGAAGGTACCTCCTACCATCCAGAGAGTGCAAGGCTCCTTAAAAAAGGATGGAAGCACAATGTTCTGATTCAAGTGGAAGTCAGTTACGACCTTTGGTAAGAATGTGGGGTCGGTATACATAATCACTTTGTTAGGATAAAATTGTGTATATGGCACGTCTGCTCTTAAAGCAGCTAGTTCACTTACACGTTGGGCAGTAGTGATAGCGATTAGAAAGACAGTCTTGAGTGTCAAGTAACATAGGCAAGTAACATAGAACCGCTTCCACTTACTAGCATAACTCCTCCTGGTGGAGGCTTGATGCCAGTTCAGTAGGATATTTTTCAATAGCCAACCTTCCATGCCGTTAGTTGCAGCGTCTAAAGGGATGGATATATTTTTTCCCTGTCTCTCGACAGTGGCATGATCAGAGCTTCAGTCCAAAACGTCGTCTTAGGAGTTTTTGGTGTCATCCTTCAGAGGATTACTGGGTGGGTCAGATGGTTTTGGTGGCAGTGCTTGGTCCTTTGGGTTAGTGGGGCCATTGGGTTAGGAGGAGGTTGGGTAGATTTCTCCTGAAAAGCCAGTCTACTTGACTTTTCTCCTGTGTAATCAGGACTCCTTCAAGGTGAGCTTGCTCAATGTGAGTGAGTCCAAGGGGATCTTGAAAGAACATGTGTGAGATCTAGACCTGTGACACTGGGGGTGGCAGCAATATTTCTCATGGTAGGTATTGGTGTGTGTGTGGTGGGGGTAGCCATAGGGGTAGTAGTGAGTTTCTGGTGTGTAGAAATCATAACACTAGTAGTGAGTTTCTGGTGTGTAGAAATCATAACACTATATCACTATATCACCTAGGTCTATAAAATTCTTCATAGTCCAAATCACCCTGAGAAGAGTGAGAGCTATGGGTGTCAGGGGATTTGTGCCTCTGACATTCCTGATGCCTTCTGCTTCTGTAATCAAGTCTGAAGTGCTCCTGAGGTTTCTGTGAAAACCCTGTAGGGTAGAGAGGTGATCCTGGTGAGTCAAGTGTAGAGTGGCACCTTTTAAGCACCGAGCTGTCATCAGAATCCTTTGGCTGTGCATCCAGGCTGGAGAAAGGCTCATAAGGTTGTTCAGGCCTATCCAAATCAAATCTTACAAAGGGTGGTTGAGGTTGAGGCTCCCGATAGTGTAGGGCTGGGATGACAATTACAAGCTGCCCCATCGGATCACCGAGCCAGTTCATTATAACCGGGGTCTGTTTGGCTTGAATTTAGACCACCATCCCTTTTTGGGGGTCCGGTTTGGTTTGACTCCGAACCAGGCCAGTTCTATTCTAACCAGGTTTGAATAGAATTGGTTCTTCACACCCCTAATTTCTGCTGCACTCAAGGGCTTTGCACTTGCCACAGATGTGCTCACTTGGAGGGCCTTCTCCCACAATAACACTCTATTTCGCTGGACTTGCTTGGTGAATCCAAGGTAGATCTTGAATAAATCTGCTCGATGGGTTTTCCCCAAGCACAGCAGACATGTTGTATGCCTGTCAGATGTAGGTATCTTAAAGCCACAGTCCCCACACTGTTTGAAAGTCACTTTTATACCTGGAGCCATAGAGCACCCTCAGCCTGAGGGACGGGGGGAGGGGCCAATAAAAACAAAGACCCTAATTCAAAGATGGAACTATAACAAAAATGACAGAAGTGAAAATAAAGAATAAAGAGTAAAGAGGGATATGACTTATCCTTTTCTCAACAAGTAAAGCAGAGAAAAAATTCTGAAGAACTACTCGAGCAGCGGTCAACGAAAGACTGAGGTAGGAAGGTAGTCTAACCACTTGGGGAGTGGGGTCATTTCCACAATCTTTTTTAGTCTGCTTTCCTTAAGGAATGTAAACTTATGAGTTCACTCAGCTCTCTCTCTCTCTCTCTCTCTGTATGTGTTTGTGTGTGCCATCAATTTTGCAATGCCTTGACCAATATGAACCAAATTGGGTAAAGTTGTAGGGACACATAAGAACAATTCAATGGCTTAGTTAATGATGATGCCATCCACCCCAATTCAAGATGGCAGATGCGTATTTGTTTGAGGTGCAAGTGGGCTAACTTGTAAACCACGTAACTGGTTGTATTTGTATCTCTCCCCCCCCACCCAATTCAAGATGTGGATGTGTGGACGTTTAAGGCTGAAGTGGACCAACTTTTTAGGATCATGATAGATTATAGTGAAAGGAAAGTAGGCATACTAGTTCTTACCAGAACAACTTGTTCCTTATAAGGTGAAGCTCAGGGAAGGACTAGGACCGGGGAGACCCGAGTTCAAATCCCCATTCAGCCATAAAACTAGCTGGGTGACTCTGGGCCAGTCACTTCTTTCTCAGTCTAACCTACTTCACAGGGTTGTTGTGAAAGAGAAACTCAAGTATGTAGTACACCACTCTGGGCTCCTTGGAGGAAGAGCGGGATATAAATGTAATAATAATAATAATAGGAAGAAGAAGAAGAAGAAGAAGAAGAAGAAGAAGTTCTGATTAATGGGTCCGCACAGGTACATACCCAAATGTGATGCACAGAGAACACAAAGAAAAACTAGGAGATTTATTTTATTTTGTAACACAATCCTACTACTGTCAGTTTCATATGATATTTGTTTTCTTATTCTATGGCTTATAAGTTGAAATAAAGGTACTACTACTGGTAGTACTATTACTACTTGTTTTCATGAGGGCAACACCAAAGTCTTATATAGCTCAAATAAGTGAAATGTTTAGTTTATGCAAACATTGATCATTAATATCAATCTATAGAGCAATCAGGGATGGAAAGTGTCTCTGTGTCTTTTTGTAGGAATCTGCGTTTGCAAAGAGAACCACAAAATGCAGGAAGAAGGGTTGTTTTGAACAGCTTTTACAGAGAATGTCAGATTGTGAAACACATCTAAGAACATGCTACCATCCATATGTTGAGACTTCTATGCAAGAACACCATAAGAAAGCTCTTTAAGCATAGAGTATAATATTCACTACTATACAGTATTTATCCTAATAGAAGGTGACTCTGAATGTAAGATGATGTCTTAAAAGATAAAGGTTAAATACACCCAAAAGAAAGAGGACTCTGAATCCAAGATGACCCCCAGATATTTAAAAAGAAAGAATTGCGTTTTGGGTGGTATATAACTGTATTAAATAATAAATAAATAACTGGAGGTGGGGGGAATCTCATCTTGGATTCGGGTAAATACGGTACTTAAATCATAATCAAGGGATGTCTGCAATTATTTTTATCATTGGTATCATCAATGTCCAATAATAAAATGGTTCCAGATGGCAAAATTCACTGTACATAGATACCAGGCCCATTACTAGACTGAACAGGAATGCTGAAATATCTGTGGCAGCTTTGGCTTCCATCTTTATGGATGACAATCTTTACTTGGAAAATAATGCATAAACTTACATTTTTACATAAATCTGTTAACCAACATATGTTTTGAGAGAACGTTTATATCAAAATAAAATTGTTACCTCTCACAACAAGATCAGCAGAAGCTGTGGCATTATCAACAATTGTCTGAGCAACACATGTATATCTTCCAGCATGCCGCAGTTGTGCATCTTTGACAATAAGCTCACCATTGTCCTTTATCTATATATGTTAAAAAGATTACTGCAATCAATATTTCTCCTTTGAATTAATATTTCATGCTTACACAACCCACCAAGCTACTGGCATAAAATGGTATGTAATTAGTGTCCATGTTCTCCTAGAAAGAAATAATAAAATGAATACTTGACTTGTCTGTACCACTGGAAAGTAGCATAAGCATATCAATCAACATTCCATTTTAAAATATGCTTGAAAGTTTGTGAAATCCGATTTCCATTTCCGTTGTTGACTGATGCTATAATTTACATGATTTTAACAGAAATCCTTATAAAAATAGTTCAAATATATATTTCTCTCTTTCCAGGTTCCCTGTTTAGCAGAATTCCCATTTTGAGTTTTGCACCAGATCAGGTAGAATGCTCTTAAGGAACAGGCTGGAGATTCTGTTAGGGTACTGATGAGATTGGCCTTGGGAAATGAAAACCTTTTGCAAAAACAAGAGACAGTTTTGTTAAGTAAGAGAGGGTCATTTGATGGAACCACTTATCCTATTCATATTCTTTACATCCTTATTGTGGTGTAGTTTGATGGGGCAGTAGCAGTTAGTCCTAATGTGGACTGGCTGGTGTTCACCATTTTATTCTCCGACACTTTCACCAAGGAGCAATGCTGCATCATCACAAAGCATCATTCTAAATGATGTTCTGAGAAAAGGAAGGGCGACAGCCACCAGAGATTCACTCCCAAACTTGGTGCATTCAGGCATTTCAGAAAAAGCCTGAAATTGTCCCGTTATTTGTTTCAAACGGGAATCTGGGGGTGGGGTAGGGAGAAGGAATGGAAGCTCCCTAGGGACAATCCCACATCATGACATGATGTTGCTCCATGGGGAAATAGTGGGAAAATAAAATTTAGAAATCCATGAAATGCATCCCGAGAATGCTTACAGGATGCTTGGAGAGGTGCAGATGATTGTCTGTTGTGCTTGTCTCTTATCCTCTTTATCTTCTAACAACTCACCATTGGGTTCAGGGGATATAAAATGCTTCCTTCAGAGGGGGGAATCTTAATTACCTTGAACTGGAACTGCTAAATCTGACCTTTGCAGGTTTTGAAAGGCATGCTGCCATAAGCTTCATCTCCTAACCCTTATGAGCTCTTTGATTCCCTTCACCAAGGTAATTCTGCTCCACCCCTCATAGAGAAGCATGCCCGTGGTGCTGAGGGTCTCTAAGACCTGGAGCTGGCCTTTGTATCAGCTTATGAGTACAACTGGCAATTGCACTAAACATTTATTAAAGTATACATCGTCTGATATATACTTTAGACTATCTAAAATGCAAACATGTCCATTGCTCCATGGAAATAATGGGTAGCTAAAGCACTTTGGGTTGAAGGTATGTAACAGAACCCTCAAGGGAGGAAAACATGCAGTCATCTTTCTATCTGGGTGGTGTCAATATTAATATGAAATCAAATATTTAGTGGTTAGAAATCAAGCTTTCCAGTCCACAAGAGTGCTGGTTCTTAGAAGTAAAAAAATAAAGCTTACCAAGCATATAATGAGCAGCAATGGTCAACAGCAAGTTTCAGCCACAATACAGAAATGCATGCCCAATTATGTTCCCTTGAAAACCTCAGCTTGGCTGGGTTACAAACTACAGGAAAAACTGAATTATGGATTGGAAATGTTGACAACAGCTTTGATGTTCCAAAGCGTAATGTGATCTACCACTCAGAAGTTTCTCCCAAATTTAAAGCAAAAGACCTACATTTTAAGAACTCACTATGCTGACATATACAAGAACAGCAAATTTTAAAATTAGCGAATGGTTATATATGTAAAAAAGCAGGTCATATTTATTAGCCTTCACAAATCTTGATCAAATGCCATCTTCTATATAATACACTCCATTCACAAAAGTGCTTGAAAAGCATAATGGATGAAAGAACAAACCTGTAACCCATATCTTTCTGTAAACTTTATGCATTATCCACCCTTCCTGTAATAGGCTTTCCTACACAGGGGAAGACTTGAGGGCATGAACATTATTGCAATAGTATTGTGGGTAGGACATTATATATTCTGGCATGGTTCTGTTTTGGGTTCAGTTGTAATAGCGGCCACATCTGCTGTATGCCAAAAAACTACATCTAGCTTTGCATCAGTGAACTGATTCAAGTGGGATAAAGTGATTACCATTATTTTGATGTTTTATAGTGTTAATCCGAGATGGCTATATACAGTAGACAAAAACTTTTAAAGTGTACAGGAAGTTGGAACATGTTGTGATGGGGGAGGAAATAGTTTTTACTGCTATCCACCTTGAGCTTTTGGAAAGGTGGGTTAACAAGTTTCAAGTCAAATAAAAATACACCCAGATCTGATTATATTAGCTTATCACGTGATGCTTAAAAGGCACAATGGATAAATAAACCTTCTGAAGTTACCGGATATAGCTTTTCTCCTGCTTATCCACACAACAGCCACTTCCACATGGCCTCTCTCTAGCATCTTGAGTAACTTATTTCAAACCCAGTAGATTGGGAGGCTCCCTTTACTCTGTATTGCCTGGCCACCTGCAGGCCTATCCATTACAGATATGTTCATTACAGATATGTTCATAGGCTCCAACTGTTCCATTGACCAGGGACAATCTCTATTTGCTGCAAACTGTCCCTGGGAAACCACTGTCTCTGTTTTTGTCTTTTGGAGATGCTTGTTCAAGTGAGTTGGTAGGATTGTCATGCTTGAAGACAAAGTGTCTTACTTAGAATATCTAGAAATTAAACATCTCCATAGGTGGGCAGATGCATCTTGAGCCTAGTACACCTGTATGCAAATAGGTGCACAACATTAAGGTACTGGCAGGGTAGAATCCAGTCCTCAGCAATGTGTAATATTGGGTTGGGGGGCTTAGGCAGTATTCTTTGGTATGGTGACTGGTTGTTACAAGCATATCTCTATTTTCATTTGAAAACTGTTGGAGAGTAAGGGCTTGGATCATCTAGTTTGGTAAACTGGAATAATGTGCTCTGCATATACTTTATTACCTGCTCTTCATTTGAGGCATGCTTGTAAGTCAGAAATGTATGTCATGTCCACTAGGCTGCTTGGCCATGCTCCTTACACACTGTACAACATGCCTCCTGGCTTGGCTATGCCTTCACAGGCATGTTTCTATTTTCATAGGGGAAATGTTGGATGGTATGTATAACCTACCTGTAAATATACTCACTTTTTCATAATCATCTATGTGTATATTGGCCTTTCAGTCAAAGTTTAAAAATGAAAAACATCTTACTTTACTTTTAAGTGTTACAGAGACTGGTTGAATATTAGAGATGTGTGAATCGATTCGGGTATAAAAAGATTTTTGTTTGGGGTACAAAACAGGTAGATAACCAAATCTACTTGTTTTGGGTAGACAAAACAAAATTGCCCCTGTGCTAGCTGTCCGAAACAATTTACAGGTCCAAAACAAATTACACAGATTTTGGACCTGAAAATTTTATAGATTCGGACCTCCATTTTGTGGCAATCTGTCTTGCTGTGTCCATTTTGTGTCAGGATTTTTTTATTTTTTTTTGAAAATCCCACCCTACTAAGCTTCAGATTGGTGATAGGAGCATTGGTTCACTTAATGTGAAAGCTTCTTTTTGCTGCCAGAGCCAAGGACATTTCTGAGTGAGTTATCCTTCCCACATGCTTCCAGGCAGGACTAATAGAAAACTGTTCCAATGCCTTAAGAGCCCAGGCAGGATAACCCCGCCCAGTTCTTTTAGGCCAAAACAAGCTACCAGCACAAAGTGCATAGCAACAGTTGGAAAATACATAAACACTTTTGATGAAAGAAGGAACATAAAAATGATAGCAATTAAGTAAACAGCAATATTATACAAGGCTGTAATAGATGTATTATGCTTAGAATTCCCATAGAGTGGGCCAGGACGCTGCCTGGGAGGGCCGAGATGTCCTCGGCTCTGGCAGCAAGAAGAAGCCTTTATGGTAAGTGAACCAATGCTCCTTTCTCTGCTGCCTAGAGCCGAGGCCATCTCTGAGTGGGACGTACCACAGCTCTGGCCAATAACACTCTCTGGGAGGGAGCATCCTAGCCTACTCTGGAGGAAGAACCTGTTGCAGCGATTGAATGCTGCCTGACCAGAAGCATAGGCATCAATTTTGTAATGCCTCATGAAGGTAGATGGCACCTTCCAAGTAGCTGCCTTGCATATCTCCTGTATCAGATTGTTGGTAGAGAAAATAGTGGATGTGGCCGCCACCCTCATAGAATGTGCTAGAATGCGTACAGGTGGACGCAGATGCATGGATTCATAAGCTAACAAAGCACACACACGTATCCATCTGGCAATTGTTGATGCTGAAGCTGGGTTTCTGATTGAGGCAGGTAGAAAACTGATGAACAGTGCCTCTGGACGATGAAAACCTTCTGTGCTTTAGGTACATCTTAAGGCATCCTCTAACGTCCAATTTGTGCCATGCCTTTTCGTCATGTGTACCGGAATAGGGCAAAAAGCAGGCAACATGATGTCCTGTGAATTGTGGGAAATGGATGATACCTTGGGTCTGAAAGATGGGTTTGGTATCAGTTGGAAAGAATCAGCTGAGAAAATACAGAGGTTTCTGTGTGCGGATAGTGCATGCAGCTCTGAGATTCTACGCGCAGAAGTAACTGCTGTTAGAAACACTGTCTTGATGGATAAGATCCTCAGAGAAATAGAGTGTACAGGTTCAAATGAGGGAATTGCCGTGCTTTAAGTACTGTATGTAGATCCGAAGACAAAAACCTGTGTACCACCGCAGGGGATAGGAGCGTTGCTCCCTGCAAAAACCTCTTAAGGTGAGACTGGTTGCGAAGCTTTTCCTCAGGAGCTCCTGAAATTAAGTTTACTAATGATGCTGCCTGGCACTTCAAAGTACTGGCACTGAGTCCCTTGTCCAGGCCCTCCTGGAGAAAGGCTAGGAAGTGTTTAATGTTTGCAGTGCCTCGAGGTACAGAATGTCTAGCCGACCAACAAAGGAAGGCCCTCCATGTGCATTGGTAAATACGCTTAGTTGAGTCCCTCGTAGAAGCCAACATAGTAGCCAGTACTTTATCTGAATAGCCAAGTTGTTTCAGAAGTCCCCGCTCAGTTTCCAGGTGGCTAGCTGTAATCAGCCTGGATCGTGATGCTCTACTGGTCCCTGGTGTAGTAAGTCTGCAGATAATGGTAGAAACCATGGTTCTTCTGTGGCCAAATGAAACAGTTCCGCGAACCATGGTCTCCTTCGCCAGTATGGGCCACCAAGATTACCTGGGCCCTGAGCATTCGAACTCTGCGGAGAAAGCGGGTGTGCAATGGTGTCGGAGGAAAGGCATACATGAGACCTAATGGCCAGTCCGTCGTCCACTGCCTCGGCTCGTGGGCAAAGAAACTGGGTGAAGAAACTGGGTATATGAGCATTGAGATCTGAAGCAAATAGATCGACCTTGGGTCTCCCGAAGCACTCTGTGATTTGTCGGAATACTCTGGGATTGAGAGCCCATTCCCCTGGTAATAGCTATTCTTGACTCAGCCAGTCTGCAATTGAATTGAAGTCTCCCTAGACATGGTGAGCGATGATTGAGCTCAGGTTGTTCTCTGCCCAGGCCATGATTAATGCCGCCTCCATCTGTAGTGATCTCGATCTGGTTCCACCCTTTGGGAACTTTTATAGGCCTTTGCAGTTGTGTTGTTGGTCAAAACATGCTGTTGGAAAATTAGGTTCTGAAAAGAGATCAAGGCCAGGTGAATTGCCCTGAGCTCTAACCAGTTGATACTGTGCAATGCTGTCGTTCTGGACCACCGCCCTTGTGCTGATCTGCGCTGGCATTGTGCCCACCCACTCATCTTGCTGGCGTCTGTTGTAATCCAGATCCAGGGTGGGTTGAGAAACATTTTCCCCTTCTGAAGTTGGAAGTCTACTATCCACCACTGTAGTGACCGTACAACTGTTGGTAAGACCTCCACTATAAGGTTGATATTACGGGCAAAATGCAAAATGGGAGAAGAAACCACTGGAGGTCTCTCAGATGGTGTCTGGCCAATGGTACCAAATCTAAAGATGCCACAATCAGACCTAGAAATCGAGCGAAAGCCAACAGCCTTGCCTGTTCCGTTGATAAGACCGATGCCACCTCCTGCTGTAGGGCTTGCATCCGCTCCCTTGGCAGGAATATTCTGTCTCTTTGAGTATCTCTCTGGACACCTAGGTGTAACAGTTGATAAGATGGTTCTAAGTGGCTTTTGGCTTCGTTTATAAGAAACCCGTGATGTTTTAGGGTTTGTAGTGTTATATCTAAGTCTTTTGTTAGCTGTTAGGATTGATGACGACTTCAGCAGAAGATTGTCTAGGAAAACAAAATGGCTATTCCTTGTAGCCTCAAGTGTGCTATTATAGGTGCCAGCACCTTTGTAAACACCCATGGGATGGATGAAAGCCCAAAGGGTAGGGCCTTGTATTGATAATGTATTCTGTTGTATTTGAACCTTATCAGGTGTTGACTTTCTAGATGTATTGGCACATGTAGATAGGCTTCTTTTAAGTCTACTGATGTTAATAGGTCCCGGTGTTGTAGGGCCTCTGTTATAGAATGTAAAGATTCTATGTGAAATCTGTGCTTTGGCACGCAGCAGTTCAGATACTTTAAGTGCAGCACCGCCCTGAGGGACTTGTCTTTTTGGGGAACTGTAAATATTATTGAGTAAATTTGCTTTCCTTACTGAGTTGATGGAACTAACTCTATTGCCCTGATATAAAGCAAATGCTGGATTGCCCCTAGTAGTCCCATGTGCTTTAGAAGCCAGTTTTGTTTTTTGTTTTAAAGATACACGAGGTTAAGAATGGAAAATAAGGTCAGCAGAAGGGAAGAAGTACGACTGCCTAGGAGTGAAGCAGTACTAAAAGAACTGGGTGGGGTTATCCTGCCTGGGCTCTTAAGGCATTGCAACAGTTTTCTATTAGTCCTGCCTGGGAACACATGGAAAGGATAACCCACTCAGAGATGGCCTCGGCTCTAGGCAGCAGAGAATTACAGTGTGCAATGATCAGCTGGCCATTCCCCCCTGGTTCCAGATCGGCTTCTTTCCATTCCAATCGTGTTGCCAGGGGTGACTGACCCCACATTGGCTAGGGGAAGGGTCAAAGAAGGGACAAGGGGGGGGGAGGTCGAAGGAGGGTTTTTCAAATGTACTTAAGGCAGCAGGCAGCCACCTTTCTGCCTCATGGGAGAAGAGAGAGAACCAGAGGAGCTTTGCTTTGCCTTGCCTGACTGCAGCCTGGAGTGGATTCTCTGCTTTTTGTTCCCGCTTTCCTGGCTGAGGAAAAGAGAAGATAATTTTTTCACCCCCTTCCTGCTGTCTGTGCAAATAGATTTGGGTACAAAACTATTTGTACCCGAATCTACCTGTTTCAGGAGGTTTGTGGACAAAACAAATTGCCCCTGTGCTAGCTGGCCCAATTTGGACCCAAAACAAATCAGGGATAATTTGATTTGTGTACAAATCAAATTTTAAAAAAATTGATTCACGCACATCCCTATTGCATACTTCACTATTGCATGTCTTGTGCTGGTGGTGGTGAGGTTTCTTCTGCAGTGTACCAAAAGGCTATCCTTTCCCCCTTCTTCCATTAGGCTTTGTTATTCTAATGTTGTTATTGTACTACAGTGCATTATACTCTTACAATCTGCAGATCTTCATCCTCTGGCCTGCTACTTCCAAACTTTTGAAGATGGTTGAGTACAGAAACCTGAACAAAATGTGAATAAACCCCATTAACAGTGATATTATCTGGTTATATACCAGTTGTGCCAGTGTGTGTACCCTATCTACGTTATAAACAGTGGCTTACATGACCTGCAATGTAACACAGGTATTGCAGAATTCTAATACACATGTTGATGGTACCGGTATTACTGACCTCTTGTGAGATGGTATGCTGCACACTACTTTATGGGGTTATTCTGACGATCACAAAAATCGGGCTAGGAAAGCCTAGCCCGATTTTTGTGGGTCGTCAGAACCACCGGGCTCACAGCTGAGCCCAGTGGTTCTGGAGCGGCTAACCCGCTCCTGTAGACCGCCCCTTAGCCCGGGTTTGCGGAGCGAGTGCTCCGCAAACCCGGGCTATCTGCTCGTGAGTAGCCACGGCGCGGCTCCACGCCACAGCTACTCATGAGCAGACCGCCAGCCGGGAGGCTTAAAAGCAGCCTCCTGGCTCGGGGGTCTCCCCAGTATGCCTTGCGCGCTCGCGCAGGGAATACTGGGGCTTCCGGGGGCCACGTGGCCCCCGAGCTCCCCAGCACCTGCAGGCTCCGTCTTGGAGCCGACAATCGTGTGGGCGGGCGATCCGGACGCCCAGGGCTCCCTCCTCACTCGCGAGAGGGGAGAACGGGCTTAGCCCGCTCTTCCTGCTCACTTCCCCAAACCGGGTCTCACGTGAGATCCGGCTCTTTGTGTTAGAACTATCAAAACACAGTCACCAGAATGAGCTGTTAAGAATTTTCTGGCAAGTAAATCTCCAAGTGGGTGAATGGATGCATTGTGTCTCTAGTGTATCTGCGTGTAAATGGGTGCATAACATTAAGGTGCTCTGCAGGGTGGAATCCTGTTGAGTGGGGTGGGTCTTAGGAAGCCATCATTGGTAAGAGAATTATGACACAACCAAAAGATATTAAAAATGATGAAAACTGAATTATTTATTCTTTTTATCTTCATGACACTATGATGTTTTGATAGATCAGAATGCTGTCCCTCTTCTCAAACACAAGCAAACTAGAAATAGCAAACCTTATGAAAAGCTGCCACCTGCTGGCCATAACCTACAACTCCAAGATATGAACTGGTAGTTAGGAATGTGCACAGACCGGTTTGGAGGCCATTCTAAAGGCCTCCAGACCGGTCCGGTCACGGGGTGGTTTTGGTTCGGGTGGGGAGTTTGGGGGCTTCCATTAAGGGCGGGGGGGGGGCTTTACTTACCCCTCCCGCGCTTTCCACACACTGCCGCCGTAATTATTGAAAAAATTGCTCCTCCGATGGCTGTTCCGATTTTTAAAAATGGCTGCCCCCTTGAAGCCCTGGCCCCCTGCTGCTGCCTTGAAGCCCCCTCCCACCCCCTTAAATCTCGCCCCAGGCCCTTAAATCATGCCCCGATAACATTAAGACGCGGGCGGGCGGGCGGCGGGGAGATGTCCTCCCGCCCCCTTCCCTGCTAGGCTGCAAAAGTACTTTTACTTTTGCAAAGAACTTTGCAAAGAAGAAAAAGTTCTTTGCAAAGTTCTTTGCAAAAGTAAAAGTACTTTTGCAGCCTAGCAGGGAAGGGAGCGGGAGGACATCTCCCTGCCGCCCGTTTCCCTGCCGGTCTGCAAAAGTACTTTTACTTTTGCAAAGAACTTTGCAAAGAAGAAACAGTTCTTTGCAAAAGTAAAAGTACTTTTGCAGACCGGCAGGGAAACGGGCGGCGGGGAGATGTCCTCCCGCCCCCTTCCCTGCTAGGCTGCAAAAGACTTTAGGAAGGCTTCTGCGCGCGCACGCGCAGAAGCCTTCCTAAAGTCTTTTGCAGCCTAGCAGGGAAGGGGGCGGGAGGACATCTCCCCGCCGCCCGCCTCTTAATGTTATCGGGGCATGATTTAAGGGCCCGGGGCAAGATTTAAGGGGGTGGGAGGGGGCTTCAAGGCAGCAGCAGGGGGCCAGGGCTTCAAGGGGGCAGCCATTTTTTAAAATCGGAACAGCCATCGGAGGAGCAATTTTTTCAATAATTACGGCGGCAGTGTGTGGAAAGCGCGGGAGGGGTAAGTAAAGCCCCCCCGCCCTTAATGGAACCCCCCACCCCAGTGCCGGACCGCAGCTCCGCGGTTCCGTGCACACCCCTACTGGTAGTGGAGACAGATTTATTTATTTATCACATTTCTATATTGCCTGATATAGGAATTTCCAGGCAGTGTACAATAATAGATATAGACAGATAATTGTTTCTAAGGATGAAACTATAATTACCTTGGCAACCAGAGGTTTTCAAAACCTTGTATTTGCCTCAGTAACAGAGAGGAGAGCTGGTCTTGTGGTAGCAAGCATGACTTGTCCCCTTAGCTAAGCAGGGTCCGCCCTATTTGCATATGAAAGGGAGACTCGAAGTGTGAGCACTGTAAGGTATTCTCTTCAGAGGATGGAGCTGTTCTGGGAAGAACAGAAGGTTTCAAGTTCTCTCCCTGGCTTCTCCAAGATAGGGCTGAGAGAGATTCCTGTCTGCAACCTTGGAGAAGCCGCTGCCAGTCTGTGAAGACAATACTGAGCTAGATAGACCAATGGTCTGACTCAGTATATGGCAGCTTCCTATGTCCCTAACATGGAAGTGGGAGCAGTTGTCAGGAAAAAATAGCTGGGGTGTGGGGGCAGGAGTGAGTAATTCATTTAGAACTTCCAAATGATATTAGCATGGAGAATAGCTCAGTTGGTTAGAGTCTGGTGCTAATAATGCCAAGGTTGTGGGTTTGATCCCTGTATGGCCCAAAGAGACGAAAGTTTGGGTGGTATATAAATTTGATAAATAAAATAAGTAAATGTTCTTTTGGAGAGGAGAGCTGGTCTTGTGGTAGCAAGCATGACTTGTCCCCATAGCTAATCAGGGTCTGCCCTGGTTGCATATGAATGGGAGACTTGATGTGTGAGCACTGCAAGATATTCCCCTCAGGGGATGAAGCCGCTCTGGGAAGAGCAGAAGGTTTCAAGTTCCCTCCCTGGCTTCTCCAAGATAGGGCTGAGAGAGATTCCTGCCTGCAACCTTGGAGAAGCCGCTGCCAGTCTGTGAAGCTAGATAGACCAATGGTATACTGAGCTAGATAGACCAATGGTCTGACTCAGTATATGGCAGTTTCCTATGTAATCAGAGCCTGGATGAAGACTTAAGGATTCCTCTGCATTAGCATTACAAATTAGTCTCTCCTAAAAAATCGGAGTGAATTAAAAAAAGAGAGAGAATAAAAGGTAATCATACCACATAAACATAAGTATACCAATAAAATATGTAGTATCTTACCATGATGGTCCTTTCATAATGATCGTTCTCCTTATCAACATCTATTGGATATCCATTGAGAGTCCAAATAAAGGTCAGGTCTAAAGAGGGATCATGGGATGCAAGACACTGCATGGTAGCATTCTGTCCAACAATGACATCAACATTAGTTGGAGCTAAAACAATTCTTGTAGCAGCTGTGCAGTTATAGAAAAAAATGGGAAATGTGCATGTTAACAAATCAGTAGCTATGCAATGACTGAGACCTGTACCTGTTTGTCCTTAGACATTTATATATTTCAAAAGGAAAAATAGATTAATAGGAGAAGGCTCCTTGATTAATTGGGAAATCATTTCCAGCGTAAAATGCAGCAAATGTCTAAAAATCTAATATTCCTATCTCACATTTGTTCATGAAATGGCCTCTCCTATTTTTGAAGTTTCACAATCTATATAATGGAATTCAATAAACATACAGGGAAGAAGGAGGGGGGGCGTTATGTTCAAATAATTTTTTCCTCTAAAAATATAAGAAAGGGGAAAATAAAGAAATTCTATAATATATCATGCTATGTGAAAAATGTGTTTATGGCAAATGCTTAGGCATTGTGGTAGAGAGTGTTGTGGAGACACAGCAACTCATACCACATAAAGTGAAATGACACTGAAGGACAATTCTAGCTTTATGGCTACATATTTATTATTATTATTATTATTATTATTATTATTATTATTATTATTATTATTATTTATTAATAATAATAATAATTATTAAAACTTTTATACCGCCCTTCCAAAAGACTCAGGGCGGTTTACATTAAAAGAAGTTTCCTGA
This sequence comes from Hemicordylus capensis, assembly GCF_027244095.1. Lineage (NCBI taxonomy): Eukaryota > Metazoa > Chordata > Lepidosauria > Squamata > Cordylidae > Hemicordylus > Hemicordylus capensis. The sequence goes on along the minus strand of NC_069661.1, from coordinate 178,384,058 downwards.
AGCCTGATCGCATGAGGAGTCCCACCTTTGCTAAGTGTGAAACAAATAGGCATAAATTAAAATTCCTTATTTTTTCGGAATGCCATTCAGCCACGTGTCTACCATATGCCTGCTATTGTGCCCAGTATATGCAGAATTATTTTTTTGTTGAAAAGAATGCATTTGTTTGCTAACATTATGTACATTATTAGAACATTTGCAGAGTGTTTTGTTCTATATGAACATACTACCTGTGATTATAAGAGTAGAAGAACTATTAGCTTTTCCTTTGTTATTTTCTACAAAACAGGTATAGTTGCCTCCATCAGCCACTGTAACATTAATAATTTCCAGGCTTCCATCATACCAAATACGTATCCTATTGAAAGGAAAGTTGTAAGTAAACATATCAAAAGAAGTAATGTCTGTACAAGAGGTAATGTCTACATCTTATCATCACACCCAAGCTGTCCCTTGAACTATAACTACAGTGGTACAACAGTGTTGAAATCCAGAATAATGCTGTACAATCTTCGCCAATCTCATTTTCCCGTGAAAGCCTATTGTGTCTCCAATATGTCCCTCAAGGACATATTATTGGGGGCATGGCGGGGTCAAAAGGGAAGGGCAGTTTGGCAAAAATCACCCTCACCTCATATAATGGCACACCATTGCTCCAGATGTCAGCACTGTTGCATCAGTTTGTCTGTACATCAACCACTATTTCTAAACCTTGCAGCAGGCCATCAAAATATTTATATATGTTCATAACCATCTATAATGGAATATAAGAATTTAAAATGCTTATTGTGCTTACACACAATATATAAATATTGTGATCACCTATTTATATAAGTATGCAAAGGAAAGGACTTCAGTTTAAAATGTAAGCAAGTAACTAATTAAGTTAAGTTAAATGACAAGCAAGGAATACGGATTATCAATTTTTGCTATTTTTATAATATTTAAAAAAGAATCCAATAATAATCCATTTTTTTGGCATTTTAAATGTATTGAATTCAACAATAGCACATCCTGAAGAACTGTATCCAAAAAAAGGACATGGCTAAAAGCACTGTTGTTGAAATTATACTTAAGATGATGCACAAAGTGTTTGCAAATAGAGCCTAGAGACTATTTCATGCTTTGGAATTCTAGCTGCGCAAGTATTAAAAAAAGTAATGAAGAAATGTAGTAGAGAAATATTAAATTTAGTTTTAATTACAACTAGTGATGAAACACTGGCATGGGGCATGAAAAGGGTAATAACTACTAGGATACAAGGTGGCATCACCTTTTAACATGGTGATTCAGTTTATTTAGCAGGGGGAGAGTAACTGGCCCTATCCACCCCCAGCACAGTACCTCCAGTGACTGTTGCTGATGTTGATCTCATGTTTCTTTTTAGATTGTGAGCCCTTTGGGGACAGGGATCCATCTTATTTATTTATTATTTCTCTGTGTAAACCGCCCTGAGCCATTTTTGGAAGGGCGGTATAGAAATAAAATAAATTAAATAAAATAAAATAAAATAAAATAAAATAAAATAAAATAAAATAAAATAAAATAAATGACCAGGATATTCCAGACAGAAGTCAGGCTTCTATATTTTGCAGTACATGAGATGGATTCCAAATGATTGCACTGGGATAAAAAGATACATGCAGTGCCATTCACAATATGATAGATAGTTTTTTGGATGAGAAGATTCATTTCTGCACTAGAAAAGGGACAAAATGAATTAAACCTTGTAGTTCTTTTGTAAGAAATATATTTCGTAAGAAAGTGATTCTTACGAGGAAGGCAATACAATAACATGAATAAAATATTCCACATACAATACAAATTTAAATTATCATGTTCCTCCTGTGTTGGAATTTTGAAATGTATGAAGTGGCATACATTTAGTTTATGTCTGTCCCTGCATGTAGATATGGAGGGTTCCCACATTGTATCACCATCAGTCCAAGGCAACTAGTGGGCTCTCAATGGGCTCGTTCGGACAAGATGTTGGCTGCAACATGCTATCAGGACAGGATCACTCTGAGAGAGTGCCCGTCTTTACATCACTGGAGGATGTTCTGACAGTCAGGATGTCCCTTCAACAGTGCGTGTGTGGGGGTATTCATCTAAATTGCCCCTCTACACGTGCTCCAAAACCCTGTTTAATGGCAGCATTAAAAATGAACTCCTATTCGACACCCAGCTTCGAATGGTCTGTCCCATGGCAGTGCCATAAGAGTGATAAAAAAATTCCTGAAGAGGCATATTTATGTGCAAAATTTAGTTATGACAAGCCTATGTAAATATGCATGTTTATTTAAAATAGGTTATTGATTTCACATAGGTACAAAATATATTTCTCTGTCCACAAAATAAAAACCAAAAACATCATTTGGAACTCTGTTTTTATTTATGAAGGTAACAGAACAAATACCATATAACAGTTTCACATTGACTTCCTCTAATTTGGACTTGCACAACTTTTGAGTCACCATGCCAAATAATGCCACGTACTGTGACTTAGAGGTACAGGCTATTCTGAAAGATAAAACTGACCTTGTGGAGTTCCTAAGAAGTTCTGTCCCTCTGCTCCATGTGAGTTTTGGCCTAGGAGCAGCTCTAGGCTTACATTCAATAATAGCCTGTCCTCCTCTAGCAGCCAAGACTTCCTTCTTCATAGGGTTGAGTTCAAAGGTAGGAGCTAAAACTGCAGAGAAATGTGTATATAAATACTGCTAAATATATATATTCTCATTTAAGACAGTAAATGTTGTAGAACCAATAATATTTGATCTACCAGGCCTAGACAGTATTTGGTAATCTGACTTTTAACCTATTAATTAATCAATTAAATATAAACATATTTGAACACTACTAGAGCAGCTGTCAATATAGATTTTTTTTTAAAAAAAATACTCAGTGAAAAGTATATTCAAATTTCAGTGAAACAGCTTCCATTCATTTTAGACAGAAAGGCCATATTTAATACTTATTTAATTTTCCATTTCCTGTTATATTGTTTCAGAACCAAAAGAGCCCCCCCGCCCACCACCACAAAGCACACATTGAAACTGGCTGTCACCAATTAAAAAAACAAATAAAGTTTGTAGCCATAGTTACTATATATTACAGAACATTATTTTTTCACTAACCTATAACCTTCAGTTCAGCATTAGAGTAAATTATTCCATGTGTGTTTTCTGCTATGCATTGATACATGCCAGAATCATCAAACTTCAGGCTAGCAAATCTCAATTCTCCTTTCCAATACTAAAACAAAACACATAATAATACAGATATCATATCATAGGCACCAGGCAATTGTGTTGAATGAATGAATGAATAAAATGTTGAAGGCTTAGACCATTTAAATTCCTTGGCAGAAAGACATTAATATTGTTTTAATATCATATCATTTTAAAAGTAATCTTCATTTTGGACATATTTATCTTGTGGAACAGTACTTGACCTGTTCAGAAGTTATTCCATGCAAACCCTGAACATATGGAAGCGAGGGCCATATGTCCTCACTATGGAGAAGACTATGTGCCCTGAATTTGTACATAACATTGCAGCCCTCCGTGGGTCCCACAGATGTGATCCACACAATTTGGGGAAGCCAATTTTGCAGGGTTTCCAATCACATGGAGTGCCAACACATCTACAGCTGTAGATGTGTGGGCCTCAGATATCATGCCAAATATGCATGATATATTTGATACCAAAGGGTGGAACCTGAAGGGAAACACATTATCAGGAGTGAAGCAATTAGTGCATGCATAAAACAACTAATCAGGTGTCATATACACCGTTACTGTCGCACAGCAATAAGCCACCCTTGACTATTATGTACCCCAACAGTTGTTATCACTTTGGCAATGAAGACACCTCTTTTTGACAAGAGGCAGAACCAAATTCAAGTACCATTCACTCCAAGTACAGGGCAAGTGTGACTTAGATTCAATAACTCCTTCTGCCAGCAAATGGTCAGTGCTGTCCAAGTTGACAGTGGTGTTCGAAACCAACTGCCTGGTTGCGCATATGGTCCCTAAATCACTAGCTAGGGATTATCTAGCACTTACAGCCAGAGGAACTATCTGGATACACTTACAGCCAGAGGAACTATTCAAATTCTCTTGATCATGGTGAGTGTTATCTAGATACAATGGTGATGTAGTACAAGTGATATTGTGGACGTGAGATAAAATATTTCCTTGCCATTATTTAAAAATTTCTATGAAAGAAATAATTTAGTTTATTTAACACATTGTGATACAATTTGAGAAAATCTCCAAAAATCCGTCAAATTTTAGTATGAAAAATGAAAAGGAGTTCATTGTTATCCTGACTTCCTACACATTTGAAAGTTACAGGTTTTAAGGGTGTATATTTGCCCACATAATAAACCTCCAGCAGAGAATGTGTTTGAACACATTTCCCCTTTCCGACCCCAGAACAAAGAATCCTAACAATGGGACCTTTGTTTCATTCTAAAATTGAAACTAAATGATACCAATATTGCATGATTACTAAATGGGGGCTAAGTGCTCATTTTAAATATCATTCAAATATCATGCATGAGGCTGATTTATATTGGATGGCAGGGCTGGGTGGGGGCGGTGTTAAGCTTTTGCCTGTCTCATGCTCTGAACACACATATACCCTGAAGCTACTATTTGTCCCGGGTGGGCAGGGGATGTCTTATTGGTGCCAACAGAAGCTTTTCTCTAGGATCACCTCCAGGTTTGAGGAGACCCTTGCAAAGTGGCCCCATGGGTGGTCCACCTCCTGAGGGGTGGTCACCTTAAAGTTTGTGGAGGACTTACCTTGGCACTGTCAGGGGTGTTTGTTTTTTTCTGTTACTATAGGCAGAGCCAACAGCACATCTCCTCCTCTGTGCCCGTTTTCTCTCTCACCTCTCCCTTCCCTTCCACATCCTTCATGGTAATCGAGGGGATTAAAAGGAGCACAAAAGATTTGTGGTCTACTGCCTCCGCTCTAACTTTCCCCCATTAGCGGATCAGATGGACAGAAAAAACAACAACAGAGCGGCTCTCTCAATTAAGTGACTCACTCTGTTCCATTAACTACCACCATGAAGTTGATAAACATGGTTAAGAATCAGCAATGGGCCTCTTGAGCTTGTGGGGTTTTTGGCAACTGCTCAAAGATGCCAACCTCAGGCACTGCTTTTATCCTCTGGAAAACATTCATAGGGGTACTAAGTACATGGTGTGTGTGTGGGGGGATAACACCGCTTGTGCTATCTACACAAGCCCAGAGGTTCTCAACCTTGAGTTTTCAGATGTTGATGGACTTCAACTCCCACAGTCACCACCAAAGGCGATTGGGGCTGGCGATTATGGGAGTTGAAGTCCAATAACATCTGGGACCCAAGGCTGCAAATCCCTGCACTAGCTTGTAGGCCTCAAGCATGTAATAGACATATCATCTAGTTGGCCCTAAGTGAGTGGTTGATATGACTTTGCAAAGAGTTGAAAGCCCATTCCATATATTGATCAATCATAAAACAAACACTGATGAAATCTTATATATTGATGAAATATTTTTGTTTGATATCTCAAAATTCCCCCCCATAAATACCTCAGCATACCATTTTCTGAAGAAAATTTGGCCTTTCTAGGTGGAAAAAAGGAACGATATCTTGTTTTCTTTAACATTCTAATGGGTTTAACAACAAAACATTCTCAGAGTAATTAGGACATTGTGATTTGCTCTGCTCAAAATAATCTTTTAATTGCAACCCAGAAGATAATTAAATGAGATACTATTTGAGAATGATGTGCTGCATTCTGCAATCTGTATGTAGATTTTTGTCAAGAAAGGTCATTTAGCTCATTAAAGCACTTGTTCATAAAATCCATTTAAACCACAAAAGTGTGCTTCTTTCTTCACTCTTTTCCATAAAGGTGAATATAAGATTAGTTCTTTTATCCCAACATTCTTTTAAGCAATCTTGAAATAATTATATTTTTAGCATACTTTCCTTAATTGAAGAAATTGAGCTTATTAGATCACCAGTGCGGGGTGTATGTGTGTGTGTGTGTGTGTCCCCCTCCATCAACTTCACAATGCCTGGACCGTAACACCTCAGTGAGGAATTTTTCCTCTTTTACCACTATAATGTAATGATGTCATCCACCCCAATTCAAGATTCTGGACATGTGAATGTTTGAGGTGCAAGTGAGCTAACTTGTGATCTGGCTAACTTGTGAACTGCCTAACTTATTTACACCAAATTGGGCACAGTTGCAGGGACATATAGGGACACCTCAATGGCATAGTTTGTGATTATGTCATCCACTGCCATTCAAGATAACAGATGCATGAATGTTTGAGGCGCAAGCGGGCTAACGTGAACCAGCTAACCATTTTGAACCAAACTGAGAACAGTTGTAGGGATACAGAGGGATACCTCAACAGCATAGTTTGTGATGATGTCATCCCAATTCAAGATGGCAGATGTGTGAACATTTGAGGCAGAAGTGGGTTAACTTGTGAAGATGGTAATTACCAGTTAAGATGATAATGAAAGGAAAGTAGGCAGATTAGTTCTTACTAGAACTTCTTGTTTTTATGATGGGTTCATCTGTTTCATAACACTACAATACTTCTGCCTAATATATTGTATTCATGTACATATTATTCAGTTTTTATTTGGTGATATACTGATGTCATGCATCCAGAAAACGGTTTTTCACACACAACACAGAAGGATCCGTTTTTGAAGATCCCCCATTCGCTCTGCTGTCTCTGAAAAGAGACCCTGAGGGCTCAGGGATGCATTTTCATGGGGCATCAGAAGAAACAGATGGAAGTGGGGACTGGCAAAAATCACCTCTTCCCTAAGAGTGTGCAGTATGTAATATGGCATGACATTAGTCATACCACTGCATTCAACTTTGAGAATATAAAAAGCCAGGATAAATAAAAGTTCTGATGCAAGTACTGAGTATATATACTTTACATATACTATAAAACATTCAAGATTCTAAAATGTCATACTTCAACTATTTGAAATTTTTTATTTGCAAACAAAATGGATTATGGAGAAAGGGAAGGGAAATATCTAATACTACTACAAATATTTATATACTGATGGTTCCCCGTCTTAAAAGTGCTCATTATCTAAAAAGAAACATAAGGTAGAAATCAGCAACAGCCACTAGAGGGATATATCCCACTATAAATGGCCTTCTATATATACTTCCTAAATGGCCTGCTCTTATTTGAGTTTTAAAGATGTCATCTCTGTGTGTAGAAAGCATCTTGCTGACTAACCGATTCCTGAGGATGGACCAATTTGATCGAGAAAAAGGTTCCTCTCAATATTAATTTATCCAGCATTATAATTTATTATTAAGATAATCCTGGCTCTGAGGGAAAGTCCAATAAGCTGGATTCAAATGAAAAGCAGAAACTAAGAACAGACATATAGCTCACCCAATAAGTCAGTTCTGTTCAATGGTAGAAAAGAGTTTCATTGGAGCGTCTTTGGAAAAGCAATCAGGGACTGAGGCAGTGGGTCAGACACTACTGGTATATGGGAGAAGAGCTGATTCTGTGGTAGCAAGCATGAATTATCCCCATTGCTAAGCAGGGTCTTCCCTGGTTGACCATTTGAATGGGAAACTACATGTGAACGCTGTAAGATATCCCTCTTAGGAGATGGGGGCGCTCTGGGAAGAGCATCTGCATGCTTGCATGCAGAAGGTTCCAAGTTGCTTCCCTGGCATCTCCAGAGAGGGCTGAGAGAAACTCATTGTAACATTCATAAAGCCACTGCCAATCTGTGTAGACAACACTGAGCTAGATGGACCAGTGTTCTGACTTGGTATATGGCAGCTTCCTATGTTTCTATGATTTTATCCACCATTATCCTACCATCTCATTCACACCTGATTACATCTTATATTCAATGGTCAACTTACTGGTATAAGACCAGATTCAAAGCTCTCTCCGTATGGCTCAAGCTCCACAAAGTGGGTAAATTGGAACCTAAGGCTGATGCCTGAACAGATGTGCCATGAAATCAATAATGATGTTTTGCAGCGTAACAGATTGTGCTTGCTTTGAACTTGCCCTCCAAGCACTCACACTTTTTCTTAGTCTTTGTGGCACAAATCAAGATGGGGAGAATGGAGTGCTTGGCACCAGCAAAGATGCCCCCACACTGTCCTGCCTTATCAAGCATCTAAACCTTACTGCAGGGGTTTTCAAACTTGGGTTGCCAGATGTTACTGGACTACAATTCCCATCATCCCCAGCCATTTTAAATCCGAGGCTTTAAAAACAGACCTGGAAAGGACCATAGACCATACAAAATACTAGTGACTCTAGGATCTTGTACAGTCTATGGGACAATCTTCTAAGTTTTTAGCATCTTCTAAGTTTATAGTATCTGTCAGAAGAGAGGCAAGCCAGTGATAGAGGAACATTTGATAACTGTTCTCCCTGAGCTTGGAACAAACTCAGGATGGTGTTGCCATTCAGCCTTTACTGGACCGCACCAAAAAACCTCCTTTCTGTTGAGTCGGGTAAGGATGATAAAGGGTGCTGGAAAAGATACCCTTCCCAACTGTTGAAACAGTCCTGATGAAGTAAACAACAAACAGTCATGGGTCAACTCACAGGAAAATTCCTCTATCAGTACAGTAGCAGGACAGCAAGGGACATCTTTGCTGGTGCTAGGCACTCTCCCCTCCATCTTGAGTTTGGCCTCAAAGACCAACAAAAAGTGTGCCTGCACAGAGGGCAAGTTGGAAGTGAGCATAATTAGTGACATTGTCCAACATCATTAACCACATAGCATGTCTGTTAGGGCATCAACCAATCAGAAATCGGCATAGCTGACATATTAGCCAAAGCTGATAAAAAGTGCTCCTGGCCACTGCTTCAGCCTGATAAACCAGAGAGAGTTTTGGATCCAGGAGCACTCCCAAGCTATGTACTACTTCTTTTGGCGGGGAGGTAACCCCATCCAGAGCAGGCAGATCTAAAGCATCTCTCAGGTCCTTACCCCCACTCCCCACATCAGTACCAATGGATTAGCTTCAGTTTGTTATCCCTCATCCAGTTCATTACTGCCCCCAGGCAGGCATTTAGGGAAGTTTTGTCCTGATGAAGTTGATAGGGAGAAATTGGCATATTGATAACACCAAGCACCAAATCTCCTGATGACACTATCTGGAATCTACCCGAGAGGTAGGAACAGAACCACTGTAAAATAGTGCCACCCAATTCCATCTCCCTCAGGCAACCTAGAAGGATACCATGGTTGATGCTATTGAAAGCCACCACAATATTCAAAAGGATCAACAGAGTCACACTTCCTCTGTCAATACCTAATTGGAGTTCATGTACCAGGCCCACCAAGGCAGTCGCAACCCACAGCCTGCTCGAAAGCCAGTTTGAAATTGGTTTATATAATCAGTTTCCTCCAGGACTGCCTGGAGCCGAGAGGCCACCACCCTCTCAATCACTTTGCCCAACCATGGGAGATTAGAGATGGGTCTTAAGTTGCCAAACTTTGAGGGGTACAATGTAGGTTTTTTTCAGGTATGGAGTAATGATAACCTCCTTAAGTCAAGGAGGCATCCTATCCTTCCTCAGAGAAACATTTATGATGTTTACCAGACCGTCTCCGATAATCTGATTGTTAGATAAATAAGCCAAGTTGGGCATGGGTCAAGAGAACAGGTGGCAGAATGCACAGTCCAAAGCTTGTCCACATCTTCAGGAGTCAAACTGAAAGTGATCTAGTCTAACCATATTAGAAGATACAACAATTTCAAGGAGTTGCTGGATACTACAATTAGGGCAGAATCTCCATAACACACTCTGCCCTAATTGTAGAATCCAGTTTGGCCTGAAGAGATATTTTATCTGCAAAAATAAATAAATAAATAAATAATAAAAAATCATTACAAGTGTCACAGTGGGTAACCGATGGTTCAAAATTTGGATTCAAGGGTCAGTGGGCTCATATTAGCCCATTCACAACCCTGGACAGCTCTGCTGGATGTGAACTTGTAGATGCAATGTGAGCAGAAAAGAATTGCTTCTTTGCCACACATTGCCTGAGAACAGACCGCCAAATGTGCTTTGTGTTACAAACGGTTTTATTTAAGTTGAGTCATTCTCCATATGTGCTCTAGTCATCTACCTCACTGCTTCAGCTCCCATAATTTTTCTGAATACCATGAAGCTAATTTTGAATCATGTTGGAGAGGATCCTAAAGAGCAATTGTGTCTACTGCTCTGGTGAGTTCATTATTCCGAGTTCGCATCAGAGCATCGACAAAATTGCTGGCAGAGCCAACTTAAAACCCTTCCAAGTCTTCTTGGAATCCTATTGGGTTCAATAACCTTCTCAGGAAGATGAACCTAATGGGTCCTTCAACCCTACAGAAGTGAGTTGTGGTTGCAAGTCCTATCTTCACCAGTTGGTGGTCTGTCCATAACAATGGGGAAATAATAGGAGTCCCCACATATCGAACACCATTCTGAACAGAGTAAAAGACCACACATAGCATATGGATGTATCTGTGTTGCATACTTGTTCATGCATTGCAAGTTTGTGCATCTATTGCATGTGATGCACACTTGTGACTTTTCATGTGATACATGTTTGTGCACTTGTGTTATGTGTGTTTGTGTTTTTTGCTTGTCTTGTGTTGTTTGTATGCAGGTGTTGCATGCATTTGTCTTTCTGTTCTTATTAGTTTGGGTTGCATGTCCAAACATCTTTTGGTATTTCATCCAACATTATATTGCATGTGTTTGTGTTGTGGATTTTGGCAGGTTTCAGTATTGCATAATGTCTTTTGTTTCAGTGTTTTGTATGTATGTTTTGTCCTGTGCATGTGCATACTTCTGTTATGTGTGTATGATTGTATTTCTGTGTCCTGTGTGTGTGTTTGTGTACATGTTTGTTTTGCTGATGTATGTTGGTGTTTGTAGTGTATGTGTGTTTGTGCATTAGTGTTGCATTGCTGTGTTTGAGTATTTGTTATGTGCATGCCTGCATTTGTGTTGTGTGCAAGTTTGTGTTGAATGCATTTCTGTGTTTGTGTGTTATGTGTTTGTGTGTGTGATGCATGTTTGTGTGTTACATGTGTGTATTTGTGTGTTGCATGTATCTTTGTTACATTTCTCTGTGTATGGTTGTGTTTTTGTTTGCATGTCCATGTATTTATCTCTGTGCATGTGTTTTCAAAATCATTTCATTCAGCCCCCAAAGCCATCAGTACTTCTCACCAGAGTGCTCTTACTTCCCACCTGGTTTCCCCCACCTGTACATTCCATACCCCCAACCCCGTTCCCTAAATTTAACATTCCATAACTAATGGAATAGGCATCGCATCTGAAATGGAATCCAAGAGCTGGCTCTCCTCCCAATTTCAGAGTGGCATTTCGACTACATTATCAAAACAGCAACACTCTGCATAACTTCACCAGCACTTGCTAGCCACAGGCTTTAGTGGGGCAAGAAAATCTTAATAACCTTTGAACCGCTGCTCCAAACTTCATCAAAGGACTGTCTTCCTAGACAAGCCTGAACAGTTTACATCATTTATTTTCATGAACATTTGAAAGAAATATATGCTATGTGGATAAAATTTGGGCAAAAAAAGGGCTAGTGTCAATTTTCAGCACTTTTTAAACTTGCTGCAGCTGTGGAAATCTTTTAAGAGATCTCCTTGAAATTAGGAACATTTGTAGAACCTCATTAGATATATCATGCACACCAAGTTAGAAGTTATTACCTCAACAGATGTCATACTTATAAACAATAGAATTTTGAGGCTTCATATGGTAGAACCACTTTTTGCTACTTGCATTAACTAAGGAGTCATTCCTGTGCCCCTTTAATCCGCTGCATTAATGGATTATGATGTCTTTTATTGAGAAATCATTATTGTTCCTTCAGATATTCACAATGGATACAGGTTGAGTATCCCTTATCCGGACTGCTTGGGACCAGAATTGTTCCGGATTTTGGATTTCTTCTGAATTTTGGAATATTTGCATAATGACAAATATTGCTAACCCATTGGGGTACTGGGCTTTGTTGTTTCTGAGGGGTTGAGTTTAGATTCTCTGGTAGCAAATGAGATTTTTAATGAAAAACCATGAATCCACTCTCATACGCTATTAGAGAATCTACTCTCAGAACACCTCTAGAACAACAAAACCCTGTACTTCATGGGTTGGCAACCCATGTGGGTGGTTGGCACATTATTTGCACTACACCGTCACTTGCTCTGGGCCACCCCAGTGCCCCACAAGTGGAGTTATGGGACTGCAGAAACCTCCGTTATACCCTACGAGGAAAATCTAAAAGACGCGTAACTTCATTAATTCTATAAAAATCAGCCCTTTGCCAAATTCCTCTGAAAAAATTGTGGTAGCTTCCTTGTATCAACTGGGCACTACCACCAACCACACTCCACTCTGGACCACCCCCCACCCCCCCGCGTGAAGCTATACTTATCCTGAAACCGCTATCATACTCTATGGGGAAAATCTGAAAGGCGCGCAAATTTCAAAAATTCACCAAAAATCAGCAGTTTGACCAATTCCTTTGAAGTTTTTGTGGTAGCTTCCATTCATTGGCCACTATAACCCCCACTCACTCTTTTGACCATGTGACCCATTTTTAAATCTGAATTAATTCGGATTCGGATTAATTCGGATACAAAACAAAACGGGTGATTCGGAAGGCTTAATTTTGGACAAAATACAAAATGGGGTTGATTCGGATTTGGTACAAATCAAAACAGAAAAAATACAAAACGTGCAACCCAAGCTAACAATTAACTTCCTGTGCTTCCAGTCAAGGCTATAGTCTTTCTGAATCAAGACACATTTGCTGACTACAAAAGCTTCAAAACTGTAGTGCAATTGTGTATAATTGTGGAAGTTCTAAAAACAATTTTGTTCAGCTAATTAACAAAGTAATACATCATTAAAAAACTTTACGTGATATTTGTGTAGATATTAGAAAAAAGCTTGATGTTAGCATGCAGAGAATAAGGACCGTTTTAACAGTAAAAATAGGTGAAAACATTTAAAAGTCAAACATCTAACTGAGCTATAAGTAGGCTACAAAGTATACATGTTAAAAACATATTTTACACTGGCCATATTATTTATCAAAGATCTATCTCCACTTATTCACACATCTTTTATTACTAGTGTACAATTTTTAAAAAGTGGCTGACATGCCTAACAGGCTTATAAGGGTGGAGCAAGAGCTTTGTCCTCTCAGTCATCTAATGAACTGTGTGTAAGGTTTAACTTGCAGCTGCAGCGTATGGGGAGGAGGCGATGGAAGCAATTTTCATGTCTCTCAGCCCCCTGCATGTCTCTCACCTCCCTTTTCACTTCAAGATATGTCTGTAAGGAACAGCACAGCCTTCATGGACATATTCCTGAATGTGGAAATGTTTTTTTTTGCGGGAAGAGAAGAAAGCAAAAATTGCTTTACCCTTCCCACAGACAGCAGCTTTGAGGCAGATCTCTCACGTAGTTAGATTCTTGCAAAGATGGAGCTCCTGCCTTGTCCTAATAAGCCTGCAGAGCACATGTTTCCACGACCAAAGCATAATCTAAGCCTACCGGTAATCCATTTTTCAGCCAGCGGATTGTTGGAAGAGGCTTCCCTGCAGCTACACAATGCCAATGAAATTCGCTGCCTATATCTCTCTCTGTATCATTGATATGCTCCACCCACTCTGGATATGCTGAAAGAAAGAAAAAACACTTGCATTTCCTATATACTCAAAACATTAATTCTCTCATTTTCTAGCCCATTTTTCTTCCTATAATTCAGACACAATTCCTAAATATAGTAATTGATATGCAATTTAAAATTCTACTTACTGAACTTATGTATCAGTCTAGACTCCATACAGAGATAATTCCATGGCACTATTCCTAAAGAATGCCACACTTTATAAGGTATTTTTATCTCAGTTTAACAAATATGAAGTTCCTGTTCTATTACAACATTACGACCTTCTCTTCTCCTTCTATGCATGGTATATTTTATGGATGGTTCTCATCGAGAATTCACTTTTTATTGATTTGAAATATTTATATTCTAGTAACAACAACTTTATTTGCTGGCAGCCCCATAACCATTGTTCTCTGGGTGGCTCACAAAGTAATGTCAGTACTGTTCTGTCTGACAACTCCCAGGATGATTCAACCACACAAACATCTAATACAAACTAGGTAACAAAAACATTTTAAAATTAAAGCAAAAGCTGTAAAACAAATAAAATATCATCAACAAATTAAAAAACAATTGTCCACAACATTAAAGCAATCTTATATGGCATTAAGGAAGTCCTAGACAAATATAAAGGGCACTTAAAGTGTCAAATCAAATTTGACACTAGGGAAACTTTCCCGAAAATGATGTTCCACAAGTGGAACAATGGGAGGGGGGATATCCTAATTTAATGGGTGGGAAGACTTGAGAAAGGCTTTTGACAGCAGCTCATGTGGGAAAGGGCAATTCTTTATATAGCTGGTTCCAAGCTATTTAGGGTTTCATAGGAAAGCACCTTTAATTTATGGAATGGAAAAGTGAAGTAATTCCATTTTTGACATGTTTTCACACTTGCAAAAATGTATTCTGAATCTCATCTTATATGACATATTCTTGAGGCAACTGCATGTTCTATAGAAATAAAAAGAGCAACATGGGGTCTGAGATAAAGGGCCAAAAATCCTGACTCAACTAAAAAACAGCACCTGGAACAACCCTGACTTTTAACGCAGAGCAGGCTCCAAAATAGACATGCTTTTTCTCTTTTACATCCAGAAGGGTCAACAGAGCCAGAATCTAGTGAACTACTGGAATTGAAGGCCCCGTGATCTTACAAAGCAACATCCTGATTAAGCCTTGCATATACATACATACATACATACATACATACATACATAAATCCTTTAATAGAAGTACTGTCCATGAGTCAAGCCCACAAATTCTGGCCACTGGTACCATCTCAGGGGACAATGTTCATATAGGCAAACCTCATTATTCACGGGGGTTCCATTCCTCGCCTACTACCACAAGTAACAAATCTGTGAGTAACGAGGCATTATGCCGATGGAGATGGGCGGGGGAATTAAGTTCCTGGATTATTAAAAAAGCAAAATGGAGAGAGAGAAAACTACTGCACAGTACTCCATGGGGTCTTCTTGTGCCCTCCATGTGCCCACCAATTTATTTATTGTTAAATTTCTATACCACCTTTCATTAAAACAATCGCAAGGCAGCAATGCCCCCCAAACCATGAAATGTCTCCCTACAGCTAAAATATGGCAAAAACGGGCAAAAGAACAACTGTACCATGCTTTTCAAAGTTTCCTTGTGTCCTCCTTGTGCCCCAAAACAAAAATGATCCATAAAATGGCTCCTGCTTACATAGGGATGCATATAAAATGGCAGCAGGAAGTGATCTCCTTCCTGCTGATCAGTTCTGGCCCTCTAGGAACTGCGGATACATGGGTTTTAACACTTCAGTATCCACAGATAATGAAATCAGAAGTCATTTAGACCCCCGCTGTTATGCAAAAATGTGGATGGTGAGTCCGCAAATAGTGAGGTTTCTCTGTAGTGATTTTTGGCAACATCTACCCCCACTGGAAATGGAAAATATGTGATAGCATTGTTGCACTTACAGCTTTATCTGTGTTATCACCCCTTCTTTATCCCTATCCCAAAACAACTGTGGTAAAACTGCACTCAGTTTTGCACAGAGGAAAGCGTTAGGGTCAGGCTTAGGACAGAGTTAGGATAACAATGAACAAACTGTTGTACTTTCTCCATGGCGTAATCTTTGGAGAACATTCCTGCCAATGTTCATTACAATTCCATTCCTGACAATATCCGGAACATTTTATAATAGTTTTTGTGTTTTTAAAAGTTTTAAAACTTTTTAAAGCTCCATAGCAAATTTGGCTGTGCAGGACCAAAGGTCAGGACAATAAAAGCACTGAAAGCTGAAGGTATTGTAATGCTATCATCAATTTTCCATCCCTAGGGGTGTAATTGTAAAAAATCACAATCAGCATTCATTCCCCAGGTGGTATTGTCCACCGCAGCTGGCTCATGAATATCAATTCTCGGCTACACTGCTACTTAGTCTAGAACACCTTTATAGGCCAGATCCTACATGACTGCTTACCCAACACAACCAGAGCTGAATGTAAATTAAAACAAAATACATATATTCTGCTGAAGATTGCGGCCATAACTTATTCTATTAACTAACAGTACTATTCATGTCTCTTAATAGTTGCATAGCATAGTGAATGCTATGTGAAGTACCATTGGTGAATCTTTAAATACAGTTAGCCCAATGCAGGAGATAGAAGCAGGTGCAATATTAATTCAACAAATTTGCACTTGATTTTATGTATTTTAGAACAGAGAAACAATTTTTCTAAATGATGATGAAAGATGAAACCAGTTAAATTGTCTCAGCACAAGCCCTGAGCGATGTAATTTCTGAAAAAGAGAGCTACTAACCTTGAACATAAACTTTTGCCGAATGCTTATCTTTTCCTCTGTGATTTTCAGCTTCACATTCATATATTCCTTCATCTTCAAACTGGATATTGAAGATCCTGAGGACTGCACCAGACAGGCTTACATCTGCAGTCGCAACCATAGGATCAAGATACTTAGTCCATCTAATCTCTGGAACGGGGCTTTGGGGAGGAAACAGGGGACATGTCAGTAGAGTTACACAACCAGTCTATTTTTTTTTTTTTTGGTTCAGTTTGTATACCCCCTTTTGTAAAGCATCTCAAGGTGGTTTACAAAAAGCATCCAAAAGCAGAGCTGGGACCATCAATACCCCCAAGTTGCGCACTTGCTCTTTCAAGGGAAGTACAATTCCATCCAGAGCTGGTTGAATCACCCAATCCCAAATGGCTTTTCTAATGACCAGCAGCAGCTCTGTCTTGTCTGGATTTAACCTGTTTGCTAGCCCATGCCAAATCCATCATTGCCTCCAGCCCCAGTTCAGTACATCCACTGCTTCCCTAGGAATCTGATGGCAGAGAAAGATACAGCTGAGTGTCATCTGCAAACTGATGACACTATAGTCCAAACCTCCTGATGACTTCTCCCAGTGGTTGCATGTTGGTTCTGTATACTCCCTTGCCATGCCTTTTACTAAGCAGCTCTCACCTCTCTAGTTACAATTTTTCTACTTGAAGTCCTCTAGCTCACAAATTTCAAGCAAAGTCCTAAAACCATCTAAGATTTAACATTAGCCTTTCTTCTACTGCCAACTGAGCCATTTTTTGAAAGGTGGTATGTATAAATAAATAAATAAATAAATAAATAAATAACCTCCCCTATATGACTACTATTACAGTCAAGCCCTAAACTTTTTCTCCCCAGTGCCGATCTTTCAATCTAATGAAATTTAGGCAGGTGCTACATCATTTAAAGAATTCTACACAATGAGTTGTAATGAGTTGAAAGCTTATAATAACTAAGTTAGATTAGCTTTTCTAATGGACTGATATTCTGTGCAAGAGTATGTCAGTCTAGTAATGTTAATAGGCTTACTCTTGTTTAACATTTCACTAGGCTGAAGTATTCTTGAATAGTATGTCAGCTATTGATTTCCATGGTGTTTAGTCATGACTACATTTCTTTGGATACAAGTGAATGCCGAGAACACAGTTAAACAGTGGTTAACATGTCAAACTATTTGGATGGAATTATCTAACAAGTAAGGAGTGTGGCAAGAAAGCAGTAGTAGCAGTGGTGACACAGTGCAGATACAGAAGCTATTTGGATTCCAGCTTCACCATTACTGATACCTTTCAGCAGTGTGGTATCATAATTCCATGCCATATTGTGGACACATGTACATTGCTTCAGGTTATCTATAACAACTTTACTTAGCTAAAAGCTTAGGCTTGTGTGTACAAAGCTGGCTTAATTTACTTAAATTAAGAGAGAGAGAGATGAAATTGGAACACTTAGAGAATTCCCAAAATATCAGGCACAGAAGCCAGGTTTATTCTGCCAGTATAGGGTTGCCATTCCTGGCCCTGAACCTGAGTCTATTCAGTGTGTGTAACCAATTAAAACATTCTTACTTTCCAAGTGCAAAGCACTCCAGTGTCACATTTTGCCCTTGAAGTGCATACGTATCTTTGAACTTCACCCTGATATCTGGCAGATAACCTTTTGTAGTAGTACCTAATGTGAAAAGAGATATAAAACAACAATTAGTCTATGACAGAAATTGATAGAGACCCTACAGACAATGGGTAGTATCCAAAGAAAGTTAGTCATAACTAAGTCCCATGTAAATTAATTGATTTCAATGGCATTTAGTCATGACTAATTTTCTTGCATAGATAAAATACAATCATTTTACTATACATTTGTACCTGGTGTGTGGTTAAAAAAAACCTACCTGGTAGTTCACATGGTTCTTGAGTTATTTCCTAGGGCTCTATGGTTCTAAACCCAGAAGGATACTATCCTTTCCTTACTTAATTTTGTCTTCCCTTGACTGTGTAAAGTATTTTCGTGTTCACGGGTGGAGGGAGTTACAGAAGTTAATCTGATTTTTAAGCAAGCAGAACAGTTGAAAAAAGATTGCTACAGTCATAGTCATAAGATACTGCAAACTCATTTTGCTACAACAGAAAGAACAGTCTCTCTCAGTCCTTCCTTCTTAGTCTGCTCCTGCTCTCTTTCATATTACATAGGAACACAGGAAGCTGCCATATACTGAGTCAGACCATTGGTCCATCTAGCTCAGTATTGTCCACACAGACTGGCAGTGACTTCTCCAAGGTTGCAGGCAGAAATCTCTCTCAATCCTATCTTGGAGATGACAGAGAGGGAACTTGGAACCTTCTGCTCTTCCCAGAGCAGCTCCATCCCCTAATGGAAATATCTTACAGTGCTCACACATCAAGTTACCCATTCATATGCAACCAGGGCAAACCCTGCTTAGCTAAAGGGACAAGTCATGCTTGCTGCCACAAGACCAGCTCCTGGACAATGATTAGACAGAAGGAAGTGATGTGTGGGCCACGAACAAGCCAAGATTTCCCCCCCTCTTGCTATCACAGCACAGCCATTGAGCCTGTAGGATGATCTGAAGCAGCAGCAGAGGCAGTAGGGGTGATGGATGGGCGAGTCCATCAATCCTTCCACAACCTCAGATGCAGCACCTGCTGCTGCCAGGACTGACTGATGATGAAAGCCTGAACCACCATTTTCACCTCATTCTTTTATGCACAAGTAGCCATCTAGCAGAGCCTCCCTTTTCAAAGACTAAACACAGTTGTAACGCTGGAACAAGGTGGCAATTAAAGTGCTGCAACTTAAATGCTGCTCATCTTAATCTGAGGGACCTTAAGTAGAGAACTTCCTATATTTGCATCTTACTGAGTTGTTTCAACATTACTCAGAGCAACCATTTTTATAAAGCTCTGTTTGTGTATAGGTATCTATAGCCTCCACATTATTATTTTTTAAAGGTATACTGGGGGAAATGTGTGAAGAGGATTTGAGATTCAATAACAGGAAAGTAATGCTGGAACTAGCTGTAAAAACAAAGCTGTGACAGAAAATATAATAAACTTCTGTTTATGGATTAATTTTGAATTCACAGTGCTAAATAATACTGCACTAAAAATGAAAGCAAGGTATATTACAGACAAGCAGGACATCTAATGTATACAAGACACAGGATAAATACTTACGATCAGGTTGAGGAATAAGTGGAATGAAACTACTGAATACACTTTTGGTGATTGAGTTGCTGGTCACAAAGCAAGAATAGTTGCCTTTATCAGATGCTTCTACCTTTGCAATATAGAGATTTCCATTTGCTTGTGACACAAACCGTCGTTTATCCAAAGTAATAAATTCTGGAAAATCATTCAGAACCCAGCGGTAACTCAGATCATCTGAAGAAAAACAACAATGTAATCATTTAAATGAATTAGAGAAACAGGCATTCAAATATCACCAGTGGACTCGAGATAAACATTGGTACATTGATTAGCAGACATAAGAGGTCTTTTGAAGATCTTCCTAATATACTTTTAACCATAGATGCTTGTGAATTGAACCTGGAACCTTATCTATGCAAACTGTATGTTCTACTACTGATTGATGAGCAAAGGTGCACCTATAATGAGCAAAGGTACACTAATAAAGGTGCGCCTATGAGGCACCACGGGGAAATGTTTGACTAACAAGCAGAAAGTTGCCAGTTTAAATCCCGCTGGTACTATATCGGGCAGCAGCGATATAGGAAGATGTTGCATCATCTCATACTGTGCAGGAGGAGGCAATGGTAAACCCCTCCTGTATTCTACCAAAGAAAACCACAGGGCTCTGTGGGCGCCAGGAGTCAAAATCGACTTGATGGGACATTATGATGAGCAAAGATGCACTGATAATTTTGGAGCCTGAACCTAAAGGCTTTTAGAGCCACCCCTCACCCCCCGATGCAAGTTAAGCATAATTGTTTAACACATAGGTTCCTGAGGGCACAAACCATACCACTCGGGACAGGACATGCCACTCAAGACAGACTAAAGAAGATTTGGGGGGCCCCAGAGGGTGTGGAGGCCCTGGACTTCGGACCCAAAGTCTAGGGGTAAGAGAGCCTCTGTTCATGAGCTATGGTTAACAGTTACTACATATTCTACAACTAGACCATTCAGAATGGATTTATGCACAAACTTTCTAAATGTTTTCAACTTTATATTAGCAGCAAAATTGCCGGGCGCGGGGGACAGTTAAAACAAATAATTGTGTGGTATGTTGTTGTTTTTACAGGCAACTGAGCAATGGAAGTTAAACAATGATAGGGGTTCGAGCTTCAGATTGAGTTCTGGTTTGGAGTGGGAAGCAGCAGCTGCTTTAAGAAAGACAGCAGGTCCTTACTTGCTCTCTGCCTCTCCATGCAGCTTCCTGCGGGGGGCAGCACTTGGCCCAAGTATACCTGCACAGTGCCAGCATGCACATGGGCTCCGCACATGCATGGGTACCATTTGTGTGGTCAGCAACACCATGTTGACTGTGTGGTCACTATGTGCATGCTGCCTCTGCACAGGGTTACTTGGGCCGAGCACCACCCTAGCAGGAAGCTGCATAGGGTAGCCGAGAGCAGCTAAGAACCTGCTCTCCCCTTTCTTAAAGTTCCCACTCTGTGCTCCTAACCAGGACTCGAACCCTAAAGAATGAAAAAGGCACTGGGAAGCAGTAGGTTATGTAAAAAGGGGCAAGGGCTAAAGAAAGCAATAATGAGAGCAGAAACCTCAGAGAAACCACATCTTTCATTCAACTCTACAGCGTTTTGCGCTAGAAACTTGTTCTGTCTAAACATGTTAAGGGAAAGTTTCAGAATGAATTATGTGCTAGCCAACTAGCTTCTATGCTGAGACAGTATATAGACTCCCCAGGTTAAAACCAGTTTTATCTATTAATTAATACACAGATATTCTGCTTCATCAGCCTCAAACGGATTTCAGGGCAGCTTAGTACTGAAGACTACGTTCCTCAGATTGAATCCTTGGGATATGTAGGGCCCACTGCAAACTAGTGTGAGATTTCCCTGTAATGTTATTCAACAGGATTCTTTTTGCTGGTCGACGTCATCTTGGTGAAGAAAGGCGGGGCACAGGTCTTTTCGCTTGGAGGCAGAAGGACATAAAGGCTTCACAGGCAAGTTCGAAGAGCCAGGTCAGTGGAATTGGTGGGCGCTGCCAAGTATAAGCAGCTTGCTGTTTAGATAATAGGAGAAACTTGTTGCTAGAAGAGAACGTGTTTGAAGTAGATCAATAAACTTGTCGGCGAGATTTCAAGACATACAAAATAAAAAGGGTAAACAGCAGAAATTGGTGGAACCCTGAAAACAAGATAGAAGACTGTGGGGTAGCCACTGTTTATGTGCTATTTCCCATTGACAACTTTCTGTAGGCTACGATAAACTGTGTTAACATGAGCTGTGCCGGGCCTGCTTAGCTCTTGCTGACAGTCAACACCTGACAAATTTTACACGCTGCTGTGCAAAACTTGGCAACGTTGTATGTTATGACAGGGTTAGAGTCAGAGAGCAGGAGACAAACATCAGACTGGCCTGAGCGACCTAGGGTCTCAACTAATAACAGAAGAATGATCTCTGTAGAATGGGCAATGGAGAAGGACATGCTCTGTTGTTTCAAAGTTCCCAGAATCACAGGGGCACAGACATTCCTACAAGGGGGTCTTCCTGTATCTGCCTTCTAGCACAGCTAAAGGAAAGGTACCTCAATGGGCCAGGGTGAAGGCCCTTCTGTGTTTGGGGGGCTTTTAGATGCATGAGGTATACAGCGGGAGTTGCTATGTATCTTAGGCTTTTACTGATAAGTTCAGGATCCTGCCTACATCAGTTTGGTGCTCTATGTCCGTTATGCATTGTTTGATGAGTCTTTTTGCCTGTTCATAGCCCATGGGAAGTAAGTGGGGAGGGGAAAGCCCAAGGGATGACATTTTTGTCAGCAGTGTTTGTTTCCAGGTGGATTGATACTTGTCCTGTAGTGTTAGGGGGGATAGACCCAATGAGAGGAGAAATAGCCTTAACCAGTAATTGAGTATGGCCACCCAAACTCTGGCCCCCACTTTCACCAGACCTGCTTCTAGCTGTAGGTGAGAGATGCACTGTGGTACGTGGAGAACTGTTCTTAGGAATTTGGACTGGACAAGCTCCAATGGGACGTAGTTGGAGAAGGGGTGCAGTTGGGCACCATAGAGGAGCTGTGCTAGTTACTTGGCTTCAAAAGGTTTAAGGGCTGCAGGTATACAGCCTTCTCTTGATCAGAAGAATTTTAGGATAGCAGTGGTGCTCCTCTGGGCTTTTGGGGTCGTATGAGAGCCATGAGCTTTTCTGGTGCCAAAGGCATGGAAGACCACCCACAAGTATTTAAAGCATGAAACCTGCTAGATTTTGTACCTTTTTATATGCCAGGTGTGTCTTGGGTCTCTTAGCGAAGGCCTTAATTTTGTGATATTCATTCATTCATTCATTCATTCATTCATTCATTCATTCATTCACTCACTTTCTATAGTGCCCTTCCAAAACTGGCTCAGGGCGGTTTACACAGAGAAATAATAAATAAATAAGATAGATCCCTGTCCCCAAAGAGCTCACAAACTGAAAAGAAACATAAGACAGACACCAACAACTGTCACTGGAGGTACTGTGCTGGGGGTGGATAGGGCCAGTTACTCTCCCCCTGCTAAACAAAAGAGAATCACCATGTTAAAAGGTGCCTCTTTACCAAGATAGCAGGGGTTAATTTCCAACTGGTCTTTCTTGCAGTATTGGGTAAGGGCCCTCAGAGTTCTTCAGAGACCTATGGAGGTCCTAGAGAGAATTGCTGCATCATCTGCATACATCAGAGTAGAAATGTGTTTCTCTACAAGCTTGGAGGTGTGTGAAAGTCTAGTTTATTGAGGTAACCCACTGTGGCATTAATATAGATGTTAAACAGGAGTGAGGCAAGTATGCAGCCTTGTTTGACGACCTTATGGGTTGGAATGGTGCTTAATAGATGGCCTTGGGGGTTGTAGCTTACTTTCAGGGACTTATAATCATGTGTGATACGGATTGACTATAGCAGGCGCCGGTCAATTGAGGAGGCTTCCATGGCAACCACAGAGCCATGTGGTTTTCTTGGTAAAATACAGGAGGGGTTTACCTTTGCCATCTCCTGTGCAGTAGAAGATGATGCCTTTCAGCATCTTCCTATACCACTGCTGCCCGATATAGGTGTTTCCCATAGTCTGTGAAACATACCAGCAAGGATTCGAACCGGCAACCTCTTGCTCCCTAGGCAAGTTACTTCCCCTCTGTGCCATTAGGTGGCTGACTCAAATGCAGCCTTAAAGTCTATAAAAGCTGCATAAAGGGAGGTTGTAGAGTGGGTGGAATATTTCTTGATTACATGTTGTAGAACTAGATACAGGTCAATGGTGGATCATCCATCCCTGAAGGGTGACTTTCTCTTCTGCAAGGAGATTTTCTTGTTCCAACCAGTTCCTTCGTTTCCAGTACAGATATCTAGCGTAGAGCTTACTGACTGTGCTGAGAAGGCTGATGGTTCTGTAGTTTGCTGGATCATCCTTTCTGCCATTTTTTAAGATGGGGACAATGACCGCTAGCCCCCCATCCTTAGGAATATGGCCATGTTGATAAATGTGAATAGCAAGGCCAGAACAGCAGCCCAACACACTGAATTATTTTTTAGTAGCTTTAGGGGGATTAAGTCTTCTCCAGGGGCCTTCCCAGGTCTTACTTGGGAGATAAGGTTCTTAATCTCACCTGTTGCCACTTGTGGCCACAGAGGCAGGTCCTCTACATCATGCTGGGGGGACCGTGTTCCACAGCATCACCTTCATAAAGATCGCAGAAGTGATGGATAGTATGAAATATCCATGAACCCTGAAGGAGGAATCCAAATACTGCCTGGAGAGCCACCACTAGTCAGAGTAGTCAGTGCTGCTTTAGATGGACCTACAGTCATAGCTTCATCTTCATAAAGATCGCAGACGTGCTTTCCCCAGACCTCTGGTGAGATATAGCTGTAGAGGTGTGCCATTATTGGGGAGATTCATTGTCTTGCACCAGAATGAGGTTAGGTTACTGGATCTGACTGCCTGTATGAGATGTGACCAGGTGACTTTCATAGTGTCTCTTTTCTTGCAACTCTGATGTGATGCTATCTCCCTTGTAGAAGGCTCCTTGGAGATAGTGGGAGGGTTCTCTATTCCTAGGGCCATTTATCTGTTCTTAGTGGGGATTGCAGAGAAAGAACTAATAGCTACGTTCGACTTAGTGGAAGGGAGATAGGAGTCGATTCTAATCTTCCCCACAAGGAGCCTGCCTTGACTGAGTGGTGCTCACCATGGTGGCCACCATTTGGGCTGCCTCTAGTTCTTTTCTTGCCATTGTTCATCATGGTTTTGCTTGGAAATTTCAGTCCAACAGATTACAGCAGTAGTAATTGGGTCAGGCTGTCTGTGGGCCAAGACAGAAATTTCCTCATGCCTAACATATGCCTCCACATACTGTTCAGAAGCAACTAAGTTCTCCTTGTCTCCATCCAGTCATTACTTGAGTTCAAAAGGTTACAGAAATTAAAACTGATGTAGAGCTGACTCCCTTTAAGAGCTAATTCCCCCACAAAGCCTAAACATTGGGGTGCAGACCAAACATTTCAGGGCAGTTCCATTAACAGACGTGATGTCTATAACTGCAGAAAATAACTTCTTGAAGCTACCTCTTCCAGCTGGGAGAAGCTGGAAGCTTCCGGAGAAGCTGCCTGGTGACTTTCTGTATAACACTACCAATGGATATCCCAGTGAGTTTCATTTTCATATGACTTTGAGACTTCATTTGATTACAACCTCTAGAGTTCTGATAGACATGATTCCTTTATGTGAGCAGCAGCTTAAGGAAGCAATTCCACATTTCCATCACCCAACCACATTGAAAGCTGCAAATTCAATTTGGAAACTAGACATATTTTACATATGTATTAGAAAAACATCTTGATGAATTAGCTCACATACCCTGCCACTCTGCCCTCTTCTAAAGCCAGTTACTGAGCTGGCTCAGTCTACAGGGAGTGGTACTAGTAGAGCTTCTCCACTCCTTTATGGCTCTGTCCATTTTCACTTCTCTGTTCCCACTGCTACGTTACATCACTGCCATAAGGAAGACAACACCTGTCTCCATCATGGCCTACAACACATCATATAATGCCAATTATACTAGCTTATTAAAAAAAAGTGTTTCCATATGGGCTGATATAGGATTTGTGATTAAAAATGATACAATATGCTAAAGAAAAATGTGCTTGCCATTTGTGGAAATATATTTCCCATATTTATCAGTGAAAGATTTTAAAACAACCAGACATAATTGCTCTTTACTCTGAAGGGAATCAACCACTCTCTAAGGAACTAAGGAAATGTGAAGCAGAGAGGTCTGAGCATCTGCTATTACAAGGCTTATGTGGCTTATAGAATCATATAAGCTTATGTGGCTTATACAGTCATATTCAAAGTTAGCAATTTTGTAATCACATTAGTTTCTATCCTGTCCTTCCAAAGACAGTTGAAAAATATGGATTAAATTACCTGGATAATGAGGTGGAGGGTCACAGAGAATGACAGCTCCTACGCCTTCTGGTACTTTAACCTCATATCGTTTTTCAGGTGTAAATGGATACAAATCTATTCATGATGACACATATATATATGATAAATCAATCAATCATCTTTATTACAGTTCAAGACCAGGATATATATTATACATATAGTAATCATATTGTCATATGAATATAATATAGAAATAAAACCACTTGCAGGAAAATATCAAGTAGAGATGTATTAATGTCTTCATTAGTTTTTAACTGAATAATAAAGAGTATTTTTTTATACAAGCAGTACATTCCCTGTTTTTCCCCTCAACTGCCATGATAAATAGGCCCCCCATAATATCCCATCCCAATATCTAAAAATGGACAAATATTAATCAATCAATCAGTTTATTACGGTCTATGACCAGCACAATGACAAATATTAATATAAAGAAGATTTTTAAAAATCCATATCCTGTCATAGACAATGGGGGCTGATGATGTCATATTCAAGGGGCAGTGTTTGTGACCCACTCGACTTGGCCTGAGGGACACTAACATAATACCACAAACTTGATACAACTATATAAGTGAACCCCCTATTATATGCAGATGCTGACACAATTGTGTAGCAGGTGTGTGTCAATTATCCAAATGGAAGTAAACGGGATTTGAGGCCCATCCTGCCCTTCACAAGTTCTTCAAGAAATAGAGAAATGTAAGGTTCAAAATATATGTGTAATTGATATTAAGACCAGTAATTATTACTCAATACAAGACCAAATATATCTATATATCTGCCATAAGAAATTATGGAACATCTTGTTACAGCGTAGATTTCTTCTCACAGCATAGATTTTTCCAAACGTTTTTAAATGACAGCATATGTCACACTAAGATGATGTTTGTGGAGGAAAGGGAATTCTTTCTGATTATACATTAAGGTCTAACTATCAATACTCATTTATCATCTCCTAAGCTGAATGGCATCAAATGTGCCAAAAACATTTGCACAATGACAGAAGTACCATCAGCAGGATTTCCTGTGTGGTAGCAACGATTAGAGAGCTATATTTAGCACAATCTGACACATGCTTTTTTCTTCAGTGTCTGTCATTAAACTACAGGCATCTCCATGAATTTTCTGTCCAATAACAATGAGGATATTCTATGTCCTAAGAGGTGTTTATCCTCTATGCAGGGGGTGGGAGGGGTGGCAGCACATGGCCTTACCTATACCACAAGGCCTTTTAAAATTTTAATGGCACATGTGACACTTTACAGAGAAACAAAATATAGTTGCCTCCCTGCAAGAGCTTTCAATGGTTGTATTGCAACTACCTTCCTGATGTGTATTTACTGTTCTGTTGTGAGCTGCTTTGGATGCCAAATCCAAGAAGTATATTACAAAGTTAATATAGCAGCTCTACTGTGCTGGCCCTAAATATATCACACCTTGAGCAAATATGGAACATCTAGAAGCTTTCACTCATCTAAACCTGTCTGACTTTGGTATGACATCTATATACTTCTCTTAAGCCAACATAACAGCTGGACCCATACCACAATAGTATAGTGCTTACCACCCTAAAACCTAAGAATTTATTTATTATATTTATTTACTGCTCAACTGACAGTGTCCTAAAAGCAGTTTACAAAAAGAATTTACACATTTTCATCTGATAAAGTAAATACCGCTTACATCCGAAGTTTAGAGTTGCTTCTCGGCTTCTTATAGTTCCATGAATATTGGTTGCTAAGCAAATATATGTTCCTTCATCAACTGATTTCTCAGGGTTGTTGATTTCCAGATTACCTCCAACCATATTGTGATGCCCCTTCGTAAGTGTAATATCCATTTCCCAGTTGTTACGTTGCCACCTGTTACAGAAGAAGATTCAATTTTTACTAAAAAGGAAAAATCTAAGGACCTGGTGAAATATCTGCACTTTTCTGTTAGTGATATTTGTGCCACTTTGGACCCCCACCACAAGCATGGTACCCTACATAATGGAAGAATCTTGCAGCAGCAGGATAGTCATACTCTCATCAGTACTCCTCTCAGTATTGGAGAGGGGAATCACAGAGTGTTCAGAAAACTAAGAAATAAAAGATGGATGAAACTGGAAAATAGTGCTGTGGGATAAGTCACTTTTTGGATTGAGGAGTGGTAAAGTGGGGGGTTCTCAGCTTTTTTAAAAAGTGCTAAAATAATCACTTTAAAAAGAAGATCACATAATTCTACAGCAACATTCTACAGGAAGAATGTTGTTACTAGTGATATCATGGGTGCTGTCCAGCTGGTGTCTGTGACACCTGCCTGCCTGATGACTTTCTGTCTAACACTAACCATGGATATCCCAGTGAGTTTCATTTTCAAATGACTTGGAGACTTCATTTGATTACAACCTCTAGAGTTCTGATAGATGTGATTCCTTTATTCTTTCCTTTATTGAATTTGTGTCAGTCTTGGACTAATTTACACGACCATTTGATCCTACAGGAGCCCCAGGTTTCAGTCAGCCTGGGCTGACTTTCAACTGTAGTACCATGGCTGGGTTGGTCTTATGCATACCAATTAAGATTCTGAATTCAGTTTGAATTTAGTGCTGATGCACTGCATTAAAATATTGCTTTGGATGAGTGCAAGTTATGCACATGGTGACCAACATGTACACAACCAGCTTACGCGGGATGTTAAGTCAGCAACAACTGAATAAAAATTAAGCCAGAGGCTTAAAGGGCTATGCTAATGCTTGACTAAAAATTAATAGTATTTTCCTGTCTTTCTCACACTGTTCCAAACTGAAAAGTATCACTTTAGCCAGCAGGGGGAGTACATAATCTTCATGGCAACCAAGAAAAACTTACTGGGCATAGAAACTGAATACAGTAACACAGGAAAAGAACATTTAATATGATTATCTCGTAGAAGAATCAAATTAAAAACACTGAATGAAAAAAGATTTCACACACACACACACACACACTTTTCTATATTTTCAAAAATAAAAATGCACAAATTGACTTTACAGAAATTAAGATTGAAATCATTCTTAGGGGAGCAGTAACACCATCTTGTTATTTCTAGTTAGCATTAATTCTAATGAAAATTATTGGAATAAAGATGTGTACATATGAACTATAACATACTATAACAAATATGATATAGTATGTTATAGTTATATGAACTATAACAAAGACTAGAATTAAAATTCTAGTCTTTGAAGAAAGTCCTACATTTACCTATAGTCCTTCATGATGAAGCACACGCAAAAATAGCTGAAATCTAAACAGCTTTTCAAGGACTATTTTGATTACACCCTGGAATATCCTACTATGCCTATCTAAGTTTTGACTTGTCTACACCTTGGAATAAGGAGTAAAGCATATTCTTCATCTATATACGAAAGACCCACGAGCATGTTCACAAAACTATCACTATCATTTGAATGAATGAATTATTTTAGGAATTTATTCCCCTGGGTCCATGCAAAAAGTCTAGCTTCTCCTTGTACATTACTATTTTTCCAAGAGTTTATCTATTCATGGCATATTTGTGATGGGCTTCACTGTTTTCAACTCTCTTCCAACAATGGAGGGATTTTTCCACCATATTATGGACTTTCATGCCCTGGATACTGGAATACTCATTACTCATCTATATCTATGTTTTTGTATAGCTTTAATATAGTTTTTGTATTATTGTTGAGACTTTCATATATATCTTTGTTTATAGTTATTTATTTTGTATTTATGGTTCCCATATTTATGGGTGTGTATTGATATTTTATATTTTTCTCTGTTGACTTAGAATTTATAAATCTATTTTGAGCAAGTTCAATATGTTCTAATATGTTTTATTACTTTTCCACTGTATTTTTCTTCTTTTCACACGGTCTTTTCATTTGTGGTACCGCTGTTTAAAAACAGGCATAATATGGCCTCTCTTATAAACGCCAGAGATGAATCTGGCTGCTGTATTTTTAACTAAATGAAATTTCTGAATGACATACAAAGGCAGCCCCGCATATAGCACATTGTTGTAGTCAAGCCGAGAAGTTACCAGTTGAGTGCACCACAGTTTTGCAATCATTATCTTCAAGGAACAGATGCAGCTGTTGTATCAACCAAAATTGATAGAAAGTGCTCCTGGTCATAGCCTCCATCTGAGACACCAGGGTGAGGCCAGTGTCCAGAAGCACTCTCAAGCTATGTACCTGTTGCTTTATGGGGAGTGCAACCCCATCCAGAACAGGAAGTTCTATCACTAGGGGTGTGTCCGAACCGGTCCGGAGGCCATTGTAAAGGCCTCCGGACTGTCCAGACCGGTTCGGATCTGGCTGGTTCGGGTCCGGGTGGGTGGGTTCCTTTAAGGGCGGGGAGGGCTTACTTACCCCCCCGCCGCTTGCCCCCGTCCAGTGCGCGTATTTAATGTAATAATTGGGCAGCAGGATACTTCCCTGCTGCCCCTTGTCCCTCTGCAATGCCGCCAGCCGCTTTGACTCACAGTTTTGAAAAGTTATTACTGCTGCCCAGTGCCAATAATGAAGTCGAAGAAGCCGGCCTCTCCGCCCGGCGGCTCCCCCAGGAGCCGCCGCCGCCGCCTCCCAGCAGCCACTGAGAACGGCTCTGCCATGGAGGACGTGCCGACGCGCCGCGGCAACCCTCACTTCCGGCTACCATGCGACTTTCCCCCACATACAGAGTGGCTGCATTCTGTCACTCTGTATGCGGGGGGAAGTCGCATGGAATCCGGAAGTGATGCAACCCTCAAGGCCAAGGTATATAGGCCTGCTCTTTCACAGAGATTCTAGTATGGGAGATGTTATTCCTGAGGGTCACAGCCAGTCCACCCATCCCTGCTCCACTTCCTATAGCCTGCTCCACAACAGAGTACTCAGCAGGGTGAAGCTGACCACTAGACTCCTCCAGCCACGTCTCTGTTATACAAGCCAGGTCAGCTCCCTCATCCATGATAAAATCATAGATGATTTCAGTCTTATTTTGAACCGATCTAGCATTGCAGAGGAACATGGTCATGTTCTGTGGGTAGTTGGAACTACTCACTGAGGCCTGGGAGCTGACAGGACAGCTGGAAAGGGGAAAAGCTACTAAATTTCTGATTCCCTTCCCCTGTAATGGCCTGCCATCCTGCCAACACCAAATCTTCTATTCACTACCACTACTTAAATAGTCACTCCTGACCCCACAAAGCCAGAGCTCAAACACATAATTATAACCAGCCCAGCATCAACCAATAAGACCTACAGGACTTTCTTGCTCTCTGTGCCAATGTAAGTGTGCCTCCCCTCAAATAGCTGGAGAAAAAGCCACGCCTCACACCCGCAGC